>NC_136062.1:190780799-191509133 GCF_964261635.1 Lissotriton helveticus | reverse complement strand
TTCGAGGGGTGGGTCAAAGGCAGTCAGGTCACTACCTACCAGCAGTTGGTTGACCTGATGTTATGGGAGCACCTCTCCAACAACTGCTTCATTGAACTACGACAGCACCTCCTCGACAGCAAGTTGACCGAGCCGCGGAAGCTAGCGGTCGAAGCAGATCGGTGGGCGAGCAACCGCGTCCACCGGAACACCACAGGAGAATACGGACGAGGGTCCCCGGGGAACCACCGGCCGCGAGTCGGCGGGTCTGGCATCAGCCGAGGTCGAGACCTCCCGCCGGGGTCTTCGGCCGCCTCCTCTACACCAGCCGCCAGCCTGAGGGGGGCCCATCTAGCCCGACCGGGGCCACGCTCCAACGTTACGTGCCACAGATGCCAGCGGCTGGGTCACTATGCCAATGATCCTCTCTGCGCCATGAACCAGCGGCCCGGCACCACCGGGCCCCCCGGTCGTCAAATCACTGCAGCTGCTCTGAGCGCAGAAAAGGACGAAGAAGAAGAGGTCCCTATGGAACCAGAAGAATGGGAGTCCGCGGCCATGTGCCTCGCCTCCCTGGGCGACAAAGACATGATCCCCCGAGACCAGATTCCGATCAACACCCAGAAGTACCGCCAGTGGGTCACCATCAACGGACGCCGGGCTGAGGCTCTCCGTGACACGGGGGCCAGCATAACCGCCGTCCGCTGCCATCTGGTGACCCCAGAATAAATCTTGCCCCACGTTCTGTGCCCTGTCCGGGCAGCGGACAATTCCGAGAGCCTGTGCCAGATGGCCCGCATCCCCTTCGAGTGGGGAGGAGTGTCCGGCCTGCTGAAAGTCACCGTCCGAGACGATGCCCCGGTGGACTGCCTCCTAGGGAACGACCTGGAAAGTTCCCCCTGGGCACAGATCGAGCAAAGAGCATCTGGGGATGCTAGGCCTTCCTGAATGGGTTTGCGTAACGACCCAATCCATGTCCACCCAGGACGCCGTCCCAACCGAAGACAAGCTGCCTGAAGAACCTGAATGGCCGGCACCTCCGCCCCCCGCCACTGCCACGGCCGAACCCGAACTGGGGCCGCAGGGCCCCAGCCATGAAGAACTTCCCGAGCTCGGGCCCCTTCCCGAACTAGCCCAGTGGCGCCAAGAAGGGGGGCCCCACCCGTGAGCAGTTCCGTCGGGAACAAAAGACATGTCCTTCCCTTGAGGGACTCCGACAACAAGCCGCCACGCAAGCCACAGGAGACTCCTCAGGGTCCCACTGGGTCTATTGGGACCAGGACCTCCTGTACAGTGAACAAAAGATCGCCGAGCTGGGGGCCGGCCGAGTGCTAGTCGTCCCCCTCCACTTCAGAGACTTTCTCTTAAACCTGGCACATGATGTGCCCCTCGCCGGGCACCTGGGGCAGGACAAGACCTACAGCCGCCTGGTGACCCACTTTTATTGGCCGAAGATGCGCCGCGATGTGTGCAACCACTGCCGAACCTGTCCGACCTACCAAGCCAGCGGAAAGAGTGGGGGGAAAATCAAGGCCCCACTCCAACCGTTTCCCGTGGTGACCACTCCCTTCGAGCGAGTAGGGATCGACATCGTGGGGCCCCTGGATCCTCCAACCTCCCAGGGGCACCGCTTCATCCTCGTCCTGGTGGACCATGCCACCCGCTACCCAGAAGCTACCCCCCTCCGGACTATCACAGCCCCCGTAGTGGGTCGGGCGCTAATGGGGATCTTCTCCCGAGTCGGCTTCCCCCGAGAGGTCGTCAGTGATCGGGGCACAAACTTTATATCAAAATATATGCGGTCCCTGTGGCAACAGTGCGGGGTCGCGTACAAGTACACCACCCCGTATCACCCTCAAGGGAATGGACTAGTGGAGCGATTTAATAGGACCCTGAAAGGAATGATCAAGGGCCTAGAAGAGCCCCTCCGGCGCAAATGGGACGTTCTGCTGCCATGCCTCCTGTTCGCCTACCGGGAGGTACCCCAGAAGTCCCTGGGGTTCAGCCCCTTTGAACTATTATATGGACACCCGGTGCGAGGCCCCCTCAGCCTGGTCAAGGAAGGCTGGGAGCTGGCCGCCTCCGATACTCCGCCCAATGTTTTCCGATACCTCTTGACTCTCCGCAACCAGACTCGGAAGTTCCGGGAACTGGCCGAAACCAACCTGAAGGCCAGTCAAGAGGAGATGAAGCGCTGGTATGATGAAAATGCCTCGTCCATTGAATTCGAGCCGGGCCAGCAGGTCTGGGTCATGTCCCCGGTCGACCCCGGCGCCCTCCAGGACAGATGGACGGGGCCCTTCAAAGTGGTGGAGCGCAAGAGCCCCGTCACCTACCTAGTGGACATGGAGTCCCCCCGGAACCCCCTCCGGGTCCTACACGTCAACCGGCTCAAGCCCCACTTTGTCCGCACCGAACTGAGCCTGTTGGCTACCGATGACGGAGCGGAGGACGACTCCGAGCCTCTACCAGACCTCCTGAGCACCTCTGAGAAAGATGGCTCCGTCGCGGGAGTCTCCCTCTCTCCCGCGCTGACACCCAAACAGCGCCAGGACTGCCAAGAACTGCTGGGTCAATTTGCGAACTTATTTTCCCTCACCCCCGGAGTCACCCAGTGGTGTGTTTACGACGTCGACACCGGGGACAGTCCGCCCGTGCGGCACCGAGCCTACCGAGTCCCCGTCCGAGTCCGGGTCTGCATCCAAGCCGAAGTTTCCAAGATGCTAGCCCTAGGGGTAGTCGAACCTTCAGACAGTCCATGGGCCAGTCCCGTCGTCCTGGTCCCTAAGGCCGCCGCCCCCGGGGTGCCCCCGGAGCTGCGGTTCTGTGTCGACTACCGGGGACTGAATGCCGTCACCAGGACAGACGCCCATCCCATTCCCCGAGCGGCTGAACTGATCGATCGCCTGGGAGCCGCCAGGTACCTCAGCACCTTCGACCTCACGGCCGGATACTGGCAAATCGGCCTCACGCCAGGGGCACAAGAACGATCCTCTTTCTCGACCCCCGATGGCCACTTCCACTTCAACGTGATGCCCTTCGGCATGAAGAATGCTCCGGCCACCTTCCAGAGACTAGTGAATCGGGTGCTGGCAGGGCTGGAAGAGTTCAGTGCCGCCTATCTGGACGATATTGCGGTGTACAGCCTCTGTTGGGACGAGCACCTGACCCACCTCTGGAAGGTCCTGACGGCCCTCCAACGGGCCGGACTAACAATAAAAGCCAGCAAGTGCCAGATCGGTCAAGGGTCCGTGACCTATCTGGGACACCAAGTGGGGAGCGGCCAAGTGGCTCCCCTTCAACCCAAGATAGACGTCATCCAGGCCTGGGAGCCCCCCGTCACCCAGACCGCCGTCCGAGCCTTCCTGGGGCTCATTGGATACTATCGGCGGTTCATAAAGAACTATGGGAGCATTGTGGGGCCCCTCACAGAACTAACCTCCAAGAGACTACCCCCGAAGGTGCACTGGACCCCCGAGTGCCAAGTAGCCTTTGAGACACTAAAGACTGCCATGTGCACCGCCCCAGTGCTCCAGGCCCCAGACTACAGCCGAGAGTTCATCGTCCAAACTGACGCCTCGGAACACGGCATTGGGGCCGTACTCTCCCAAATGAACTCTGACGGAGTCGACCTTCCTGTGGCCTTCATCAGCCGGCGCCTGCTGGCCCGAGAACAACGATGGAGCACCATCGAGAGGGAAGCATTCGCCGTCGTATGGGCCCTAAAGAAGCTCCGGCCCTACCTCTTCGGCACCCACTTCCGAGTACAGACCGACCACCGGCCCCTGCGGTGGTTGATGCAGATGCGGGGCGAGAACCCGAAGTTGCTCCATCTCCCTCCAAGGGATGAATTTCACCGTGGAACATCGCCCTGGCGACGACCACGCCAACGCTGACGGCCTCTCCAGATTCTTCGCCTTGGCGAGGAGAATCCCCATGAAGATGGGTGACTCTCCCCTGCCTTCAGCTGGGGGGGGGACGCGTGTTGGACCCGGCCTCGTGGCGTGGTCCTACCCCTCCCGCATGGCGGGCCCCGGACGACATCGGCCCTCCATCCAACCCGGGTCGGCCTCGGGCACACCTCTGCACGCCCTCCAAACCACCAGATCCGCCACCCGGCGGCCCACAACCACTGACACGGCCCCCTCGGGCCGCCCCAGCATTACCGGTCCGGTGCCCACCCCGGACCCTCATTCCAGGCCCGACGCCATCTTGGGCCCATCACGTCACAGACACGTGGTCCCGGACCAGCCGCGGCCACGGCCCCAGCGAGACCGCCATCGAGGCACCAAGAACCCTCCGGGTGGTAGAGTGGCCACTCCACCAGAGACAAGGAGAGGGGAGTTTCGATGGCTCTCCAACCATCCCCGGATGCCTGGTTTCGATCACCCTCCGGCTCCACCCCCCTGCTGGGTGTCTGGACACCATCATCCCGGCCCCTCGGACCCCCAGGCGAGAGGGTCCAGACATCAAAGGACTCCAGACCTATATCTGGGCCAGCCCCGGAGTAGGACGGGAGTTGTATCCCGGAGTCGAGAAGCCCTGCTGACGCTGTCGCGGCTGACCCTGAGACGAACTCCCCTTGCTGCTCTACCTGGAACCTGCTGGCGCTGCCGCGGTCCATCTTTGCTGTAACCATCTTGGAGCCTGCTGGCGCTGCCGCGGTCCATCTTTGCTGTAACCATCTTGGAGCCTGCTGGCGCTGCCGCGGTCCACACTCGCTGAACCATCTCGGAACCTGCTGGCGCTGCCGCGGTCCACACTCGCTGAACCATCTCGGAACCTGCTGGCGCTGCCGCGGTCCACACTCGCTGAACCATCTCGGAACCTGCTGGCGCTGCCGCGGTCCACGCTCGCTGAACCATCTCGGAACCTGCTGGCGCTGCCGCGGTCCACACTCGCTGAACCATCTCGGAACCTGCTGGCGCTGCCGCGGTCCACACTCGCTGAATCATCTTGGAGCCTGCTGGCGCTGCCGCGGTCCACACTCGCTGAATCATCTTGGAGCCTGCTGGCGCTGCCGCGGTCCACGCTCGCTGAACCATCCTGGAGCCTGCTGGCGCTGCCGCGGCCCCACCTTCCGGAACCCCCCAGCTCGAGGATTGAGAGCTGTGCGTAGGGTCCCATTGCAACCGACCATCTATAAGACTGTCCCGCTACCTTGCCCCTTGCCATGAGACTTTCCAGATCTCTGGATCTGCTGTATATTGAAACGATACTTATTGCCCGATAAAGATTGAAAACTCCATCTACGTGTGGTGTATATTTGTAGTGGTGTGGTTACTCTGCTGTACGATTCTAGGACAGGGCCCTCCCGTCGGAGGCCTCTCGACATCGCTCGGTCCCTTCTCGGAAGGAGGGGTAGACCTAGGGGTGGTCAGTCAGACACCTTCTGCCTCCCCCGGGTTCGCCTTTCTAACACATACATACATACATATATATGTATGTATGTATATATATCCAAATTCGCTGCTCAAAAAGCCGCCTCCAAAGAATGCTGACAGCAAGCAGACACGGACCCAGTTTTAAGTGCATAAACTTCCGCGTTTATTTCAGTCGGCCATTACGCGTTTCACCACCGAGGTGGCTTGAGCACATGACAACGCCAAATGGATCTTAGACCAATTATGAAGCTGCACCTTTGCACGTGACTATGTGACAAGTGATAAACATAAATAAAACACTTTCTCTAACCGGCAATTGAGTCACAAATCAAAATATGAACGGAATATTTACAGGGTTCACACAAGCAATGTTATTACATTCGAATATATTGCAATCGATTGGTAATATGAATAAATAGTGATATAGATATATATATATATATATATTATATACAACAATACAAAAATATAGATTTAGAATATCTTAAAAACCCTAAAACCTTCAATGGTTTACCAGATATTGAATATATCGGTACAATTCATTTTACATTGCCTATGATGACATAATGGCGTGCACGTCCCATAATTCTCTACAAGCACATTTTGAATTGTCAACCTGTGCTGAAATCACTGCTTAAATGCAAAAGCCGTTCATAACGTTCATAGTTCTGCTGCACATTGTGAATCATGTGCCTGCTCTCGGACTGCCTGGTCAATATTGCAAGGGACACATGTTTGTTTTCCTCTATTTTTTGGAGAAACTAAGAAAGTGTATAAAATAAAGTGCATAAGGTGAAAAAATGTGAATAATGTTAAAAAACCAATGTAAATCTTGGTTGAGAAAAATTCTTAGCAGCTAATGGAACCCAATTAAAAGTACTCAAAAAGTCTAACACGGAATATTGACTAATGGTGCTTATATACATGGCATTGGATATTAAATTTGTAATGTAAGCCGTTGACACCATGAGAGTTAACACGGGGAAGGGTAAGTGGAGTAAAGCCAGACGGAGGAGAGTCAAAGTCACTGAATTCACTGTACTACAGGCACGTGTGTAAATCTTCCGTGTTGTTTAAGCCCCCAGGGTTTTTGCTGTTGAAATTAAGGATGTAACGGGTCTCAAGCTTTCTCATCCTTTGTTCCCTGTCACCACCATTCTTAGTTTTAGGGATAGTGTCTATGACATAGTACGAGAGATTCTGGAGGTTATTGTTGTGAACCTCTCGAAAGTGTCTCGCGACAGGGTAAGTCGGGTCATGATTAACAATGGTCCGAATGTGTTGTAATACCCTTTAGTTGGCAGGTAATTTAGTACTGCCAACATATGTTAGCAGACATGTACATTCTAAAATGTAGATAGCATATTCCGTTTTACAATGGAGGGGCTTGGAGATTTTAATTTCTTTATTGTTGAATGCCGTGCGGTAGCTTTTTTTGTTCATGCCATATTCGCAGGCTTTGCATGTTCTGCATTTGGTGAAACCGTTGGATGCCTTCAACCATTTATTTGAAGCAGATAATTATATATATATATCCACAGTGATTGGCTCCCGCAGCTTCCAACTCACCACAGTAACGGTGGCGGCGAAGGAGACTCAGACCGAGCAGGATATTAGGCAAGTTGATTTTTTATTCTACAGCCGCACAACACGACGCATTTGTGCCCTTGTTCACGTGTAGTCATAGGCTTGCGCCATTGCATTTTTATAACAGCAGTGACCACCCCCTCCACCATCACATGGTCATGATAATAGAAAGTGGACTGCCATTGTATCGAGGATTCCTTTGCCACAGACTCAAAATACATTTGTAAATGCATAATTATTAGAGTTTATTTGAGTTACAAAAGCCAGCTCTAACCACATAACTATATTTGTCGTATGTATATAGTATAGCAAGCTTAAAAAAATTTGAAATCAAGAAAATATCTTGGTTTTCTTTTTTTCTCTCTTTGATGTAAACATATGACTGGATAAATCCATAAAGTGCATCCTATAAAGAACATGTCTCGTCCTACATGTCTTTCTTGGGATAAATCCAATATCAGACAATGGAAAAAAATGTATACATGTGCAATAAAGTACATATACACATATATACACACATATACACAGCGCTATATATTTATAGATTTTCAGAATCCAATGCAGCCTCTCAACATAAATCAAAGGCTAATCAATGCTCTGAAACTTCAGCTTTTGCAACTATAGATTGGAGAAAAAAAGGAAGCAGGAGGGCAAAAATCACTTGAACTCTCTAATAACCAGAAGAAAGTTATTCGGATTTATGTTGGGCGTCTGCATTGGTTTGAGGAAAAAAAAAATATTTTCATATACAATTATTTTTTAGATTCCAGGGGCCCCACACATTGGTGGGAATATTGGTTGCAATACTATTATAAATGGTGGTGGTATGGTGCTAGTGATGTGGTGCTGGCGGTAATTGTTTTGTGGTAGTGAATTCGTGGTGTGCTATTCCCGGTGTGGTTTGTGGTATTGTTGCTAGTGGTAGTAGTGGTACTGCAAATATAAGATGAAAATGTGCAACAGGAATGTGTTTTACATGGAATAGTCCCTCATGCAGTATCATGCAAGCACTCCATATGAAAACTGTATGCCAAACAGACAACAGAATGAGGCAGGTGCAGTCTAGATGTTGGCAATTTCACCCTGACCTAATTTCTCAAGAGGCAGTTTACAGGAAGCTACCATCTGACATAACTGGGAAGACAGTTTGATGCTGGCTAATATGAAGAAGGGTGGATGTGAATGCACTATGCCAACAGGGTCTTGCACAACAGGAGGAGTACAACACACCAAATTTAAATTCAGGTTTGTGGATGCTTGTTCTTCTGGGAGGACCTTACAACCTTGTAAAGTCAAAGTAATATGTTGACTTGCTCCTGCGCACTACTAGAAAGATATGGAAAGTCCAAGCCCACTTTTAGAGAGATCAGGTATTATATTCTTGATTCGCACTGTTGTCGCATTTGGTATAAAAGAACTTCTGCCAGCACAATTAGCCCAGGTCCATAAGATGACTAGTTTCTTCAAAGCTGGTTGTTCTCAAAACAGTGTTCAGTTACATTATTCATAGTAAGGCTCATGAAAATATTTTCTGATCACCTTAGCTGTGTTTGTGAATGGTTAATGGGGCAAAAGAAGTTAAAGAAAAAATAGTGTGTTTCTTCTTTAGGGTAAACAATTAGACAAACCCAACCTGGTTAGTGACTTATGATTTAAGTTAAATCTCAAGTGATTATGAGAGTAGAACACATACCAGTGGCCCAAGGGTCAAGGGCATTCAAATTATTGGACATATGTGCACCGCAATACCTGCAGTGCCTAGTGCTACGTTTTTAATTGTAGATCAACGCAGCAGATAACCTGGTTGCTTCCATATACACTCATGAAGGCAAGCGATACGTCAAATTTGGCAGGATTCTTTGTGAAGAAAAACAATTACAATCCTCCTTATGCCTTCGTTCTTAGTGAAAATTATACACTATATTGTGGCAAAGTTTAGTCATGTAGCCTAGCTGAATAAAGTTTTTAGATTCAGAGTTGTTTCTGAACATGAAAAAGAAAAGGAAGCATGGAATAAATGTCTACAACTTGGGCATGGTACACTGAGTATTTCTTAGGGTGAAGTCTTAGGACTCATGTCATGAGTCATGCCTCTTTCTGCGTTTAGCCCTCCCTAAGAGCAGGGACCAATTACTACTATCCATCCATGTCCCGCATTTAATACCCATTTTAGGAACTTTTTTTCTTTCTTTAAACAGTCCTTGTTAGGAGTGCTAGTATTTATGTGCCTTGAGCGCCAATGCAAACAGGGCTGTAAATCATGCTCTCGTCACATTGCTGAGCATTCTAAGCCTGAGGTCAAATGTCAGATGCTGTTTTCAAAGGTAGTCTGTTTTGTGCCCCTCCCGATTCACTACTTGACCCGCCCCCACCCTCATTGCTGCTTGCTTAGAGGGGAAAGAGTGATCTGTTTCTTGAGCTTCTGGAAAAACCATGAAAAAGAGCATTCTTCTCTTTTCAGGCAGAAGTCCGTTTTCTCTTGCCACTGTTTTTCTGCTAGTGTGTTTTGCTTTGGTGTGGCCACAAGCCTCTTCTCACTCACCACATTTACCATAATGCTTCGTCCGTAGAGAAAGTTCATGACAAAAAAAAAAAAAAAAAAAAGGCGCCATCAGTAAACTTACCTGTTCCTCGTTAGGAACCCGGCGTAAGCCCTACCACCACTCCGCTGCTTCCAGGAAGATGCCATCTCCTCGCTTGGAGTGGCGTGAAGTTTCCTGGAGAGCAAGCGTGGAGTCACGGGTCGGTCCGTCGGGCGGGTGTAGCCCTACAGCACGAAGGTGCAGAGACAGCTACACAGACTAGCAAAGACAGCGGCCATCTTAGAGAGGAGCGGAGGGATCAAAAAGGCTGACCCCAGTAATGGACCTAGTAATGTACCCAAGTTATATTAGTTGTATTATGGCACCATTAAATAAATACCGACCTAGTCATGTTAAAGGGCTCTGTGAAAGAGCTACTGTCTTAGGTTTAATATGCAAAAGATCGGGTGTAATAATGTGTTACGAGTACGGTGCACTGCCAATTATGCTGGGGGTCATCCTAGGGTTTGTATTAAAAGCAAATGGAGGGGCAAAGATCGGTTTCATAAAGTTACTCATAAAACCAGGGGAAAAGGTGTCAGCCCAGGGGGTTTAAAAGAGCGTGGATTCTACGACGGTGAAAAACTCAATCAATACTTAGCTGTTTAGGTGGTGACTCATGTAGTAGGAGGAAGGCATACTAATTGATTAATGCCGCCCAAAATAGGGAAGTACCATAGTGTGTGTTCACAGGGAAAGGGGGGAAAGGGGGGGGGGGCTATTTCATGGGAGCCCTTGTTAGGCTCAGTAGGAATAGTGAACATACTCCTCTTATGAGCTGTGGGGGAGGACCCAAGGAAGTGCTTATTTTCAACCATTCAGGGCACCCCAGGGAATATCATCATTTAAGCCACACTTGGCTGCATTTAAGCGATGCACCCACCTCTGTTCTAGAATAAACAGAGCGGTTTGTGCACTGAATTATTGGGATATGAGCAGCTACATAAACTGGCTACAACCATTGGGATATCATGACTACAACCATTGGGATATCATGACCTGTGAGCTAAATCCCAATTGTTTTGTTTTTAGTACAGTGCCTTACACCCTAGCGAGCCTCTCTTGAATGCTGAAAGGAGAGAAATAATGCATAAAAGGAGGCAGAATCCAATTAGCATAGATGCACTATGATGTACCTGGGTCACAATCATATGCTTTCCTTCACTTTATAGGTAATGGGTATATGCAGAGTCAAAATAGAGGTGCAAATGATATTTACAGTATATAGGCATGTTAGATTATGTAACCAAATGTATATTCATACAAAAAATCAGAAATATATTTACTTGTATGGGCCTACAATACAAAACAGTGCATGCCTCTATAAAAATGCAATCAAACTTCCATTGTAATAAAGTGAAACCTAACAGCTGAGGTTACAAAGTTTTTAAATTACATGGTAGCTGCTTATGATTTCAGTGACTCTTTAGGTCATGATTCCCCTTATTAGAAATATCACTAGTAAAACAGCCATGTGAATATCTTGCAAATTAAACAAAATATAGCAGAGTTTCCAAAGCAAGGGCATGCAAGCTGCATTTGCCTCTTGGGGCGGTACCAACTACTGTGTTTATGCCTGTGGTTACACAAAGTTGTAACGGCGCATCAGCTGCAGGCACTGGAGCATTGCACCTGCTTGAGGAACACTTACCAGCTGGCCATGCAATGCAAAAACTAATTGACAACGCCAATAACTCTAGCACTGCCGAGATCTATTGGCTTTGCCAATGCTCATTACCGGTGTCATTGGAATGAGACCCACAGGTGCACTTATTTAAAGTACTGTGGTTATATGCTCAACTCACCTTACCATACATCTGTTGCGTTTGTGTGCGAGACCACGGACTCATTGTCAGTAAAATTGCTCTCCCTACCTCGCAGCTCCACCACTAAGTGAGGCCTTCCCCAGAGCCCCTGAACTCGAGTGTTGGTGTTCAAGGTCCTCCTCCACCTGCAGGTTTCACCTGCGCTTCATCCCTGGTGGTCCAGTGGACCTCTGTCTCCATTCTCTTGCTCTGCTTTTTCTCTCTTTTTACTGTTTTTTTCCCCTCACTTCTATCTCCCCCTTCACTCTCCTTCTGGGTCATAACCTCCATTTTCTGTTTTCCCCTTATTTCAAGCTCCCCCTTCACTCTCCTGTGTCTTTCCTCCGTTTTTCACTCATTTTTTACCCTCATCGCACTCTCCCCCTTTTACGCTCCTGTGTCTTTCCTCCACTCTTTCTTGCACTTTTGCTGCCTTATTTGCCTTTTTCCTCTTGCCTTTTTTAGCCAATTTTTCCCCGCCGCTGCTGCCCCCGCAGTTCCTCCCCCCCCCCAAGCACAACCAGTGCGACCGGCCCAATCCAGCTCCCCTCCCCGCCTCCCAGACCCCTACTTAATTGCGGCCACTGCGCGGCAGCGCCGCCAATGGCAAGCCTGTCTGCGCCGGTCCGCGACCTGACTGCAACCAGCACTAGGTACCCTGGTTCTCTGCACCACCAACGCTACGACCCAGCGGCACTCCACGCTCTACACCCAGGCCGCAACAACAACTGCAAGCTAGCAACACCAGTCGACACCCACGGACCCTTCAGCTGTCACCGCTGCCGGCACACCTGCAGCACCACCAAGACCATTGACCCAGCGCAATCCGACCGCAAGAACACAACCGAACCGAAGACCCTACAATGCATCCTCAACGTCCGATCCCTCCACAAACATGCCACCGAAATCTGGGACCTCGTCGACAGCACTACCCCGGACGTAGCATTCTTTACCGAAACCTGGACCAACACCAGCTCGGGACCCGCCATTGCCATTCCCCAACGATACAAGATCTCCAGGAAGGACCACCCCACCCACCATGGAGGAGGAATCGCCATTGTCCACAAATCCACCCTCCACCTGAGCACACTCCCCGACAAGCCCACAGACCTGATGGAACACCATCGCTTCAAGATACTGGCCAGCTCTACCTCCACCCTCCGTGGAACCCTTATCTACAGACCTCGCGGACTCTTAGCCAACTCCATCATGAACATCATCTCCCTGCATGCCATCGCGTCCACCAACTACACCCTACTGGGTGATCTAAACTTTTACCTCGACAACCAACTGGACCCCAACACCACATCCCTCCTGGACAACCTCCACAACATTGGACTACGCCAGATTGCTACCGAACCCACGCACTCAGCAGGACACACCCTCGACCCCCTCTTCACAACAGGAAACTCCATCACCTTCAGCCACACCACCGAACTCCCATGGACTGACCATCGATGAGTCCACTTCACCTTCAGAACGCCTACCATCCACAGACACCAGCACCTGCCTGAAACCCTTACAATCTTTTTATGACTTTCCTTTTCCGCATATACAAAGCAAGAAAAAAAAAATCAAAACTGCTAAAGTAATTTGGATTTAAATGCATTGGTTTACTCTTACTGCCTTCTAAAATTGTAATTATGTTTGTGTTTTTAAGACAAAGCATTTGCGCATTAAGTTGGAGAGACAGGCAGGGAAAGGAGGGATTTCTTGTTCATGCAAAGGTTGAGAGGTCATCCGCCATGTTAGCATTACAGCACGCTCCCTGCCTATGGCAGCGATTTCATCTGCGGAGAAGGAAACGTTGACCTTTCGGCATGATGAGTCAGCTGTAAGGATAAAAGGATGCTTTTCTCTTTCCGAGGACTTCATTTCCTGGTATGTAAAATATTCGGAGAGGATCGGCTGAGAGCAAAGAGGATCCTTGCTATTAAGGTAGGGTCGAAGCACATGTCTATCCGGAGAGATCTCGTTACACTGCTAACAGATGGGAAAGTGGGTTCGTTTGTTGCTTGCTGAAAAAGTTTTGTCTGCACTGACAAAAACATCTGTTTAATCCTTTCACCAAGCAATAGAGGAGTATGTTTAGGGCAGAAGGCAGTGTGACATTTTTTGAGAACGAAATCCTATACACAGTAGGGCAGATGAACAATGTCCGAACAAACCACTGAAAACAAACGTCACAAAAAGTAACACAAGGTCCCATTCAGAAAACAGAGAAAGTAAAAATGCAGGCAGTTCGTGAATTGTACCAAACAACAAACTCTAATGTAGGGTCCAAGGGGAATCTGTATTTAAAGACCTGCTTATATCTTGTCCCCCAACTGAACAATTTTTAACCACGAAAGATATCAAGGGTCTATTGTAGATAACACTATAAAAGGTGCCTATCTTTAGGTATCCTTAAATACTTATACCAAATGGTTATAGAAACACTTGTCTAGGAGAAAAGGATTAAACAAAAGAGAGTAGAAGAAAAATCAAAGTACCCATCAGCCCGCACATTAGCGGTACTTCATCATCTGGGTTTGAAAAAGAGATAACTAGACACTTCCTCAGGAAGATTTCCTTGAGGATAGCTAGT
This sequence comes from Lissotriton helveticus, assembly GCF_964261635.1. NCBI lineage: Eukaryota > Metazoa > Chordata > Amphibia > Caudata > Salamandridae > Lissotriton > Lissotriton helveticus. Next base: position 191,495,209 of record NC_136062.1, on the reverse strand, counting down.
ATCTGATCGAATGGTCAGACCATCAACCATAAGATGAGGAGTATTTTGAGGCTGAGGGGGCAAGTTGCAGTGTATAGAAAATTGTGAAGAAAGCGTAAACACAAATATATAAAGGTGATTTAAAAATGCCTGTATCGATGTCTAAGAAAGCTTTATTAGATTTGACCATCAAGACGGCATAGTAAAAGCAGAGCGAGAATAGTGTTTAACAAATATACTATTCACCATAGATATCAGTTGGTCAACATGTTTCAGCCCAGACAGGCTTTCATCAGGACCTATGGCATCCACTACTGCAACACTTACCACATAACATGATAAACAGTGAAGATTATAAAGACCTACCAATTGTAAAGTAGTCTTATATCTTGGTTACCAAACTTCTCCTGTAAGACAAGAAAAAGAGAGCATCGAACACAGCAAAACAGACGTCATAAGGACAGCGTATCTACAGTGTTTATCACGTTATGTGGTAAGTGTTGCATGGTGAATAGTATATTTGTTAAACACTATTCTCGCTCTGCTTTTACTATGCCGTCTTGATGGTCAAATCTAATAAAGCTTTCTTAGACATCAATACAGGCATTTTTAAATCACCTCTTTATATATTTGTGTTTACACTTTTTTCACAATTTTCTACACTGCAACTTGCCCCCTCAGCCTCAAAATACTCCTCATCTTATGGTTGATGGTCTGACCATTCGATCAGATACTAGCTATCCTCAAGGAAATCTTCCTGAGGAAGTGTCTAGTTATCTCTTTTTCAAACCCAGATGATGAAGTACCGCTAATGTGCGGGCTGATGGGTACTTTGATTTTTCTTCTACTCTCTTTTGTTTAATCCTTTTCTCCTAGACAAGTGTTTCTATAACCATTTGGTATAAGTATTTAAGGATACCTAAAGATAGGCACCTTTTATAGTGTTATCTACAATAGACCCTTGATATCTTTCGTGTGTTAAAAATTGTTCAGTTGGGGGACAAGATATAAGCAGGTCTTTAAATACAGATTCCCCTTGGACCCTACATTAGAGTTTGTTGTTTGGTATTTTGAGTGCAGCCACGGCTGCGGGTCCGGTTATTAGAAGGCCTGCCTAGTAGGCAAGGTCATTTTGCACTCGAATTTGGTTATTTGAGACAGCATGGCAGAGTTCGCAGGCCTCGGGTTCGATGACGAGACTCTCTCCTCCATTCTCAATGACAATCCCAGTATGTTGGATTTAATTCCTACCACGAGTACTACACCTCTAGGTGACTGGGATACTGTGTTGAATTTAAAGAAAAGTCATTCACGCACAATAGTACATGGACAAATCATGGCTGAATACTTGCATGGCAAATGTGCCCCCACAGGCCTCATAGTTACGAATGCACCCAGACTATTTCTGACAGACAAAACTTTTATCAAAGACTGGTCACTTATAGCCTGGCGGTGCACACGGGATTGGCTTATCCTTATCATTACCACTGCAAAAAGGGTGGCAGACGCCATATTAGTAGAAATACAGATTCTGGAAGGTCAAATCAAAACCACATTAACAGCTAAACGATTTGAGAAACAGCAAGAAGACTCTAATAAAGCTAACAAAGAATACAAAGATCCAATATTCTTTGCTAAAATTGACAAATTTAAAAAGGATTTAGCCAAATTCTCTCATGAAAAGGTCTATCCTTATATAAGTGATAACTATATCTCTGCGGATTCTAACAAACAAGGGAACGTGTATGGTTCCAACTATGCGACCTCCTCGGATCCCGAATCATCTGATTCAGACAATAGCAACACATCTCAATGGAGAGGGAAGGGTCGCTATAACCGTTCAAACCGCAGACGAAGTGGAAGAGGCAATATGTACCAACAAGGACCTTGGTGGCCTCCTGCTCCATGGGGATATCCACAGTTTCCACCTCCTATGCCCCACTATCCAATGCAGCCTCAATATTATGACAATCAGCCTTTTTTAGGACAGGGCCGTGGCTGGAACCGAGGGAGGCAGAGGGGACAGAACCAAGTGCAGTTGGCAGACTAACAGGAACCACCGATCACCCGCAGCAAGCGAGGGCAGTAGAGAGTACATCGATACCAAATGATGATCTAGTGGTCAATCTCAGCACTCGGAATCTGTCTCCCTTAGAGCACCAGGTGCTCAATAAGGGTTTAGGTTTCGTCCCCACTAACAGCGGAGACGCTTTCCAAATACGTACTGAGATAGAAAAATTCTTTCGAACCATCAGATTGCATTTTTTCTTCAAAGAGAAAAATGAGGAGCCTACCCAGTTGAACACAGACATAAATACAGGATTGAAAACTAAATCAACCTTTATGCCCCTTCTGCATCAAGTGCCGTCTAGAGTTGGCACCTTTGAAACTGCTGTGTTACACAAGATGAAATCTTTGAATCTCTCAGGACACAACTATCAAAATCTTTCAAAGAGAGAGAGGCAAGCACTTGACACTGTCAAATGACACTAAAATCACAATCAAACCAGCGGACAAGGGGGGTGCGATAGTCATACAGGACACCACTGCCTATCAGACTGAATTTCTTAGGCAGTTAGGAAATACCAACTCCTATAGACTTCTTGATGAAGATCCTACTTCAAGACTTCTCAATGAAATCCAAAACCTGGTAGAGGAAGCGAGTGCGGAGGGCTGGATAACAGCACAAGAGGCGAAATTTCTGGTAATTTCGCATCCGGTCACTCCGTATTTTTATACCCTGCCGAAAATTCACAAAACGGCAAGGCCGCCACCAGGACGCCCTATTATTTCGGGCATTGGGTCTCTTCTAGAGCCTCTGTCATCTTTTGTAGATGTTTTTCTCAGTCCTCTGGTCAAAATGATGCCTACCTACCTCCAGGACACCAAAGATGTCCTACGCATATTACCGGAGGTTGAGTTCAACATCGATTCTGACATCCTTGTCAGCTTCGATGTTGAATCACTGTACACTTGTATTCCACAAGTAGAAACCTTACAAACTGTACGTGAACTTTTGGAAACCAATTCCCATGATAGTATTACACCCATACACTTTATTATGGACCTGGTGAGAATTGCCATGACAGAGAATTTCTTTGGTTTTGAAGGATCATTGTACCTCCAAACATCTGGGACGTCGATGGGCAGCAAATTTGCGCCCAGCTTGGCGAATCTTTATGTCCACCACTTTGAGACCCATCGTGTCCTCAACCACAACAATCCGTATTTCCATCAAACGGTGTTGTGGAAGAGGTATATCGATGATATCTTGGTGGTGTGGCGACAGCGAGTCACTTCTGACGTTTCAAGTGTGGCTTAATTCACAGAATCCATACTTAAGATTCACGATTGAATACAGCAGAACGGAACTTCCATTCTTGGATCTACTGATCATACCCAAAGAAGGACATCTTACGAGCAGTCTGTATCGGAAACCAATGGCTCGCAATTCACTGCTCAGGTTCGACAGCCATCATCCCCGCTCCCTTAGAGAAAACTTACCCTTCGGGCAGTTTCTCAGGGTTCGGAGGAATTGCTCAGAGAAACCGGATTTCCATTCCCAAGCCAAAGACCTCTCAAGCAAACTAAAACAACGCCTCTATCCGAGCTCACTGATCAAAAAATCATGTAAAAGGGCTTCGAATAATAATCGAGAGGCACTCCTGGCACCACCAGTGGAAAAACCCTCTCTCAATAGACTAACATGTGTGACCACCTTCAGCACAGCATCATCTGATATCCAAAAGATCAGACAAAACTGGCACATCTTGAACAGTACAGGTGACAACATCCCGTTGCCACTTTTCTCATTTAAAAGAAGGACCAATCTGCGAGACGAATTGGTCCACACTAGACCTAGGCACACCATTGAGGAAACCTCGGCCACATTGTGGCATTTGCCTCCGGTCCAAGGACACCACCCATGTGGCAACTGCTCAGTGTGTCCACAGACCAAGAAAACACTATCAGTGGACATAGGCACGACACGCCCTTGGCTACTAAAAAGACATACTAATTGCAATAGCGAAAAAGTGATTTATCAGATCACTTGCCCATGTGCTCTTCGCTACGTAGGTATGACAACGCTTAAGATCAAGTTGAGAATACAAGAGCACAAAAGTACCATCAGGCGCAACAAACAAGCGACCCGCCTAACGTCACACTTCATTGACAAAAAACATTCTCTGGACGATTTGGAATGGCTAGTCTTGGAGCAGCCCTTCATACCACCACATGTGAGCAACATCACCCAATTTTTGTTCAAGAAAGAACAAAAATGGACTTTCAGACTTAAATGTGACAGTGAGGGATTGAACGACGACATACCATGGCTACAGATATAAGGCACCAGTGTGAATATAAAAATTACACCATAGTCTCGTTCTACACACTTCGAGCCGTGGGTATATATGTGCTTTACATCTAGTACATCACCATTTTAAATAGATTTCGTCTGAGGTGTCCTTTTGCCACCCCTTCTGCTCTCATCTGTCTAAATATACGCAGGCGACACACTCACATGAGGAGCTGTGGACATAATTATTATTTGAGTTGCAGCGCCATCTGGCTTAACAACTCACACTCTTATCTGTGTGCTCTGCTGAGATTCTGGACTGTTCATGAAATTTTTTTGATTGAGAGGTGCACGCTGTTAGAGCCCGTGAGCTCGACAGCATGCATTTCTCCACAGCGTTAGTCTATGAAACCACCCCATTAATTGATAAGGGTGAAATGCTTTCTCCCCTCTTTTTCGAATCATCCAGTCCGCATTTACATTTCACAATTAGCGGAAGGTCAGTACACTTAGTCCTCTAGCGTTTTATATATAAAGCTTTATATATAAGGCTCTAACATCTATCAACACCATATACATACACAGATAAGATCTTTCTCTTCCGTGTTTATAACTCGGACTACAGTTGCCACAGGCTGAATCAGCGCATCCAATGGGTGATCTTATCTTGGACACACCCCCAGGCTCACGCGCCGGTCCGCTGCCTACAGACGATGTAGACAGGAAACTTGTATGGCGCTTTCCGGTGGAAATATCTACCAATAGTGTGCGCCTCATGGCAATACCGAAATAAGTTTTCCATTGGCTGACTGGCTCACGTACTGGTTCGCTGTCTGCAGACGATATAAACAGGAAACCTGAATGGCGCTTTCCGGTGGAAATTTCTACCAAGAGTGTGCGCCGCATGACAATACCGAAATAAGTTTTTCATTGGCTGACCGGCTGTTCCAATCAGCACGGTGGTTTTCGATGTTACTGCAATGAATAGGCATAACCAATCAGCAGCCTTCTATGACGAGTGAATGGCTTTCTCTTTGGTCCGCCTCGCTTCTTTTTCTTCACCAGCGTGGAACAGCCTCGCTACCTCCCCCTCGGCTCAGACGCCTGACCGAGGCAACGACGGAGAGGTAAGCGGGTGCTGTATCCGGCGGTATTTGAAGCTTTCTAAGTCTAGTCTTTTCTTGTCTTTATTTTGGAGACAAGCTAGGAGGTACTCTGTCTGTCTTCTGCCAGGGGAAACTCTGCACTAGCTGTGAGTTTGCGCTATTTGCCCCCCTCTGCAACTACATGTAAGGAGAAGTCAGAGTACACAAGTACACATGATGAAGAAATGTAACATATGCACACACTATCAGTTACCAGCATTTGTTCCAATTTCTAGATTTACATCAGATTGTACTTCAAATATAGAGATATTGGGATTGTGAAACTTGAGTTTTTTGGTCATCTAGCGAGAACCCTTGCTTGCCTGCCTTTGTCTCTATCTTTCCAAATGTCGAATAGTGTGATGTCATAGAAACTACAACCCAATAATGACATCGCCATAATTTAAGTCACATCGACTGTCCTATGGTTTCTATCACTTCAGTGCGTGGCCTCTATTTGTCCTGAGCGAGCTCCAGGCGAGGTGAGGCTGTTCCTCCCTACAATATTGGGTGAGTTGAAAAGTATATAAATAAAATAAATAATTGAGACAAACACTGTAGATACGCTGTCCTTATGACGTCTGTTTTGCTGTGTTCGATGCTCTCTTTTTCTTGTCTTACAGGAGAAGTTTGGTAAACCAAGATACAAGACTACTTTACAATTGGTAGGTCTTTATAATCTTCACTGTTTATCACGTTATGTGGTAAGTGTTGCAGTAGTGGATGCCATAGGTCCTGATGAAAGCCCGTCTGGGCTGAAACATGTTGACCAACTGATATCTATGCTGTATAGTATATTTGTTAAACACTATTCTCGCTCTGCTTTTACTATGCCGTCTTGATGGTCAAATCTAATAAAGCTTTCTTAGACATCAATACAGGCATTTTTAAATCACCTCTTTATATATTTGTGTTTACACTTTCTTCACAATTTTCTATACACTGCAACTTGCCCCCTCAGCCTCAAAATACTCCTCATCTTATGGTTGATGGTCTGACCATTCGATCAGATACTAGCTATCCTCAAGGAAATCTTCCTGAGGAAGTGTCTAGTTATCTCTTTTTCAAACCCAGATGATGAAGTACCGCTAATGTGCGGGCTGATGGGTACTTTGATTTTTCTTCTACTCTCTTTTGTTTAATCCTTTTCTCCTAGACAAGTGTTTCTATAACCATTTGGTATAAGTATTTAAGGATACCTAAAGATAGGCACCTTTTATAGTGTTATCTACAATAGTTCGTGAATTGTGCCATTCTGTGCTAGAGTTAGGACGTTCTCCGAATTCACAGGCATTTACACACACATCTGGTGCAGGTTACACATTTCAAGCTTTGCACAACTAGAGGTATGATACTTAAGTAAAATGAATAAGTGCTCCATTTCTCAGTCACTACACAATTTGTACATAATGCAAGCGGTGGATTTTTATGTGCCACTGACATTAACAAGCAAAAAGTAAAGGCTGTGCAAGTGATCGCGGGGGAAGCGCGCAAGTGGTGAGCGCGCGCAGCAGTAATCACGCCATATGGCACCTCTGCTCAAGCGCACGCACATGCACTGCTAGCTGTAGCCGGCAGTAGCATTTTTTAGCCCTTCTTACTTAAGGTCTGGCCAGAGAAGCGCAAGCGCTGGGTCAGGCGAGACCTAAAAAAACGAGGGAAAAAAGATTGAAGACAGAATCTCCACTCATGCACACAACAACAGCAAAGAACTCATCATCAAGGAGTTCGCCCAACTCACCTGCGAGTCCACTGACATCCCTCCCTCACAAGACCTCTGCGACAAACTCAGCACCTTTTTCCACCACAAAATCAAGAGCATCTACGATAACTTCGACGAAGACAACCAACACACTGAACCTTCACCAACCACCCCAACGCCAGAGTCAATCCACTCCAGGGCCCCCGCGGACCCCTGCCCCCACCACATTTCCGACAGTCGCCGACACCATCACACCCATGATCTGCCAAACCATCAACCGCTCCCTGGCAACGCCTCATTCTCCGACGACTGGAAACACACTCAGATCAAGCCCTCCTGAAGTAACCCTCGGCGGACCACCCCCACCCGACCTCAAAAACTACAGACCCATCTCTCTGCTCCCGTTCACAGCAAAAGTCATCAAGAAAGCCAATCAACAGCCAACTCGCCACATTCATCTAAGAACACAACATCCTCGACTCCTCCCAATCCAGCTTCAGAAAAAACCACAGTACGGAAAGCGCCCTCCTTGCCGCAACAGACCACATCCGTACCCTACTGGACAAAGGAGAAACAGCAGCCCTCATCCTCCTCGACCTCTCAGTGGCGTTCGACACAGTCTTTCATTGCACCCTAATACGCAGACTCCATGACGCAGGGATCCAAGACAAGGCCCTCGACTGGATCCACTCCTTCCTCTCCGGCAGAACGCAGAGGGTTAGACTCCCCCCTTTCCTCTCAGACCCTACACCTACGGAGTCCCCCAGAGGTCCTCCCTCAGCCCTACGCTCTTCAACGTCTACATGGCTCTGCTCGCCCCCATCGTCAGAACCTACGGACTCAACATTGTGTCATACGCAGACAACACCCAACTCATCCTCTCCAACGAACCCAACACCGCCAGACACAACTTTCGAGAAGGCATGGAAGCAGTCACCAAATGGATGAAAAACAGCTGCCTATAACTAAACACAAACAAAACGGAAGTACTCATCATGGGCCCAGACGCCTGTAACGACACATGGTGGCCCATTCCGCCCTCAGAAGCCTGCCCACCTCCACGGACCACGCACGCAACCTGGAAATCATCCTGGACTCAAAGCTCAAAATGGACCACCAGATCAACTCAGGCTCCTCGTCCTGCTTCCACACCCTCAGACTCCTACTACATAAGACCTTCAAATGGATCCCCCTCGAACACAGAAAGACCGTCACTCACGCCCTCGTCACCAGCAGGTTAGACTACAGCAACACACTCTATGGCGGAATAAACAAAAACCTCACCCGCAAGCTACAGAACATCCAAAACGCCGCCACAGCTGGTCCTCAACCTGCCAAGCCACTGCCACATCTCCTAGCACCTGCACACACTCCACTGGCTCCCCATCTAATCTAGAGTCACCTTCAAGATGCTAACCCACGCTCACAAAGCCCTCCACGACACCGGATCAGCATACCTGAACAGCAGACTCAAATTCCACGCACCCAGAAGGACCCTACCATCAGCCCAGCTCTCCTACGCTGTGGTCCCCCGCACCACAAAGACTAGATCGGGAGGCCGCTCCTTCTTCCGCGCAGCCAGTGCCTGAAACGACCTTCTGCTCCACCTCAGACAGATAACATCGCTCCCCATCTTCACAAGAAACCTCAAAACCTGGCTCTTCGACAGACCCCATTCTTGATGGACTGGAACATGCGAACCCCCCCCACACCCCAGCGCCTGGAGACCCTTACGGGTGAGTAGTCACACTTAAACACCTGATTTGATTTGTGCAGTGCGTGCGGTAAATATCTTTGCTTGATGTATGGGTGCCTGTGAATGGCATGCACTGCAGTACTGTGAGTGCATGGATATATGCATGTGCTCGGTGTACATGTTACTGGTACAATACATGAAGGGTGTAGGGATGTGCAGTGCATATTTGCTGGGCGTATGTGTACATGTGTGTGGTACAATACCAGGAAGACTAGGAGTTCAATTTTGTGAGTCCCAGGCCTGAATGAACAAACATGAGGAATCAGTGAAATACCCAGACAGACTTGTTGATTGCTGCATTCCTGTAAGCTGTGTGGGACACACTGGAGGAAGGGAAAGCCTGGCTCTCCTGTGCAATATCTTTGATTCTGAAACGTTACTGGTCAGTTGAGCATGGGCACATCTCAGGAAGGAGATAGGACTGATTAGAGAATCATTAACCTTTTGATACACATCACTGTGGCCGACATTCAGGTAGGAAACTCTAGTTCGTGGACTGTGTTGTGGGATATCTGATTTAGAGTTGCTACTGTTGTGACAGGCTGCTTTCAGGAGGAAGGGAGAACAGAATAGACAGCACTTCAAAGGGAAGCAAGCCTCTAACAGGAACGTCAAAGAATCTGACTTTAAAGAACATAGGAAGGGGAGCCTCAGATCCCTATAAAAAAAATTAAAAAAAAGACTCCCGCCTATAAGCAGGCCTAGGGGGTCAAGGCCTCTTAGTCTCCCAGATGGGTGAGGGGACATTACCCAAGAAATCCATACCTGCCCCAGCACAACCCTCAGACCCGAAGCCTTGGACTGCTTAACCTGTGCTACCACTGAGAGTCAAATAATGATGTGGCACTCGGCCCAGGTGCTCAAGAGCTCAAACGTAATCTTTGTGCCAGTTCTTCTAAATAAATTGGGTGGGCCACTGCACCATCATAAATGCATAGTAGGTGTACGAATCAGTTAGAGGTGAGAAACCTCAAATGGGTTTTTTCAATGCATGGGTTTTTTCAATGCATGGGTCTTTCAGCAAAACATCTAACAAATGCATTTTACCAAGCCAATGCTGATTGATATCGCCGCCTTCAGTGAATACCACTCAAGTGCCAATGTGGAAAGATCAAATTTGTGGTCTCGTTCGGTCTCCCCTATTGCTGAATAAATAGTCTAAGCTCAATCAGATCAGTTTTGCGAATCCATGGACAAGTATACAGACTGCATATAGTAATTTTCTAGGAGTCAAATAAACTAAATTTTCAAATATATAATTGGAAAGTCCATAAGTACTTATATCGGAATATTGGAGTCTCATGCCATTTTAGGAAAGCCTTTCCCTTAGGGTTTCTGTAGGAAATGTGCCTTTTCCGAGTGGTAACCCTGGATTTTTTGTCTTTTGCTGGGTCCTATATTTTTACGACTCTAGAACTCTGTGCACTTTAACCCTGCTAACCAGTGAAAACCTTCCTGTGCCCCCCTTCAACTATGGTCAGAATGGTATATTCCCAATTGGTATATTTAACGTTCCTATGCCTCCCTAGTATGAAGTACAAAGTGTACCCAGGGCCTGAAGGCTATATGTCACTAGTGGACAGCAGCACCTATTGAGCCGCCCACTACAGTGGCAGTGCAAACATGTCTTCATGTCTACCGATTCAGCGATTCAAGAGGTCTTTATTCGATTTGCATCATAAAAGACAAATACATAATAAAAAACAGTTCATACGCTTTTACATATAAGATAATAAATAAGTTACATATTAAAACCATGTTAAGAAAAGTATTACATTTTTAGACAATGATGTACCGGAAGACCCCTTACTACATAAAAACAGTGCTACATTAGAACTAAGAGTCATAAAAACATATACAATGGGAACTTCATTTACCAAGGTTGCGGGTACGGATTGACCAAGCCCAGCTCACGAATTTTGCTACACCAATGGCGATGGGGGGGGGTATCAGTTTTAAGAATCCTAGTCGCTGCAACAGCAGATCTAGTACATAGTAAGCGGCAGACTGGTAAAAGCCAAACTTTTCTGGGTAACAAGTACTTAGGGCAGCAGAAGAAAAGATGTTCAATATTCTCTACTGCTGTTACACAGAAGGGATACTTATCGCTACCACCAGTTGACCAGGAGTGCGTAAGCCCCCGCACGGGTAACGAGCCTACTCGTAGTTGGTGATACAGTTTGCGATCATTTGGCTTAGTAATCAAGTCCCAGTAGGCTTCATATTTAGGGACATCCTTTACAACCAAAAATTCCAGTGACATGGTAGGACCAACAACCATAGCGGATCTCCTCTCAGCGATAACCATAGCGGATCTCCTCTCAGCGATCCAGTGCCAATAAATATCTTAAAGTGCCTTTTTTGATGGAAAGGTCGCACGTGCTGGATCAACCCATAATGCCTCCAGGCTCAAATTTTTCAAAAGCATCCTGAGATGAGAGAACCAGGGAACCCTATGGGACCCTTCAAGCCCCCTCACCTCAACGATAGCCTCAGCAAACAGGGTTAATTTAGGTGTAGTCCACAGACGACGCCAGAACGCCAGTGGTCTATACCGTGCCAACTCCTCGATGGATTTAACACCTAAGTCAAGCTGCAGGGGTAAGCAAGGTGTTGATTGTGGAAGACCAGTTGCCATTCTGAGAAACCTATTCTGAGCCACCCTCAAAGTGGATAAGTAAATGTAAATGTAAATGTAAATGTATAGGCATTTATATAGCGCACTACTTACCCGTAGGGTCCCAAGGCGCTTTGATAAGTCACTATACCCCCACAGTTCTGCACCGTAGATAATTGCTGGAATTATCTTGGAGCCATAAATTTTTACCAACGGTGCCAGGGGTTTAGTGAGAGATTTTGCGTGCTCCTTCAGTAGGGCTCCCCCAAGTTGAGCATGTTTCAGGGTCATAAGATCCAGTTGGGGTTTCCAGCTCACGTTCTCACTTAATGTGACACCCAGATATGTAAAAACCTCTGTTTGATCCAAAATGGCTCCGCTCATCGACACCTTGGCCTTCACAGCCTTGGGGCCTCGCAGAACCATAAATTTGGTCTTGTTGACGTTCACCTCTAACTCATGCTCGCTGAAGAAACACTCAAACACGGGCCAGTGCGGACTGAAGGCCCTGCCTCGTTTTAGAAATAATAAGAGTCGTCCGCGAACATGGAGGGGAATTTTCCTTCCGGCAAGGGAGGGCGCGTCCGTTGGATAGTTGGTGAAATACTTAGTCACCCCATTAATAAACAAGGAAAAAAGGGTGGGGGCCAACACACATCCTTGTCTAACCCCCTTGGCAACTTTAAAACTGTCAGTGACCTCCCCTGGACCACCCCATCTTACTTTGGCATAGGTGTTTTAGTGCAGATTGATCAGCAGTGCCACCAGCTCTTTGGGCATGCCCAAGTCCAGCAATACTTCCCAGAGCTTAGTCCTGGGCACTAAGTCGAACGCAGACCTGAGGTCCACAAATGCCGCAAACAACAAACCTCCCCCAAGATAGACCACCTTCCAATATAATTACATAAATCTAAAAACTTGCTCTAAAGTCCCCATATGTTGCCGAAAACCCACCTGGAGAGGACTTAAAACATCATAATCAGAGTTCCAAGTCTGGATCCTACCCAAAAGAAGGCGAGCCACAATCTTTTGTACAGCATCAATAAGGCTAATAGGTCGATAATTAGCCGTTACTGAACGATGACCCTTCTTGTGAATAGGGAGGATCTCCGCCCCCAGCCATGAGTCAGGGACTTTCGCACCCCTTGCCAAAGATTGGCTAAAAGAACAATGTATGGGACCCAGAGGTCCTGTTCCTGCATAAACATATCAACTGGTATGCAGTCAGGTCCTGGTGCTTTACCCCCCGGGATAACCCTTAACACTGCCCTCCCTTCGGAAGGCGTAAAAACCAAGGCTTCGTTGGAAGTAATGGGCAACAAATTTGCAGAACTAGTGACATTCGCTTTGAATTGATTCCCATAGTATTCGACCCATTCCCTTGGCTAAACACAGTTTGAGGGGGATCTATCCTGTGGGCGATTGCCCCATTTAAGCTGCCGCCAGAATTTAGTCATGTTATTACTCTGGCAAGCCTCCAACAATTCCTTCCAACGGGTCTCGTCCCAGTTCTTCTTGGCAGTGGCCTGCACCGCTTTGTAGGAGGCCCTGCAACTGCGGATTAAGCTCTGATCTCTTAACTTTAAAGCCGCATGCAGCGCCTTTTGCGACTCCATGCATGCACTGTCATACCAGGTTAGGGGCTTCAGCTTATTTCTTCTAGGGCCAGTGGATTTAATAAAAAGAGTTTTAAGATTTAGAAAAAGATCCCTATGTAATGTAGTGATGTTGTCCAGAAGGGCCGACTCTTGGCTGAACCCGCTGATTTGATCCATTGTATCCCTCAGCATGGTTCTAATCCTTCATTATTGGATAATAGGACCTGCGGCAGGGACGCCTCTGCCACCAAGGGCTCTGCAAAGGTACCTTCTTTGATCGATAGAACCAGTGGATTGTGATCACTCTCAGCTCTATTTACTACCACCATATCCAGCAGCAGACTGGGCCACATTTCCACATTCACCAGGATATAGTCAATGCGGGAACCAGATCTGCCATTATCGTAAGTCATTGCCCCCATCCTATCGGACTTCAAACGCCCATTGACTGCACGCATTCCCTGGTTCAAGCATAGACCCTTCAAAAATATGGCTGATTGGGACCATTTCTTAATAGGATATAATTCCAAACCCGGAATGCCCCATAAAGAATCCTCATCTTCGGTGAGCATACCATCATCCAACCCCATAGGTTCAAAACAGGTATTGAAGTCTCCCAATACCACCCTGTTTGTATTCACCGGCAATGAACTCAAGAGACCCTCCAACACCAGTGCAACAGGAGAGCATTTACCCCCTTGGATACCCCGCATATAGATATTTACAATCACCATATTCAGTCCTGAAGACGAGTTAACCCGTATGGCCAACATATCGGGATTGTCCAGCGGGAGCTCCTCCACTGTTACTCTCACAGGTTGACGTACCCAGATGGCTAGACCACCCACTGGTCTACCCCTTGCACCTTTCACAGCTGGTCTAGAATAGTTCAGAAAGCCAGCGCGAAAAATAGGCCGGGTAGCCCAGGTTTCCTGGAATGTCCAAATATCAGAATGGTCTATGAAGGACCCCCAGTCAGGGAGATCAAGCTTTGATTCAAGGCCAGCAATATTCCAGGAGCATATCCGTAACATCGGTAAACACTGATCAGTTGCCCCCTTCCCAACTCCTGCCGAGCTAGATATGGCAGGGCAGGGTGGGCAGAGAGTTGGGCTAGCATCAATGCAAGAAGGTAGGGAACTTACAGGTAAGACTGAAAATAATGTTTCACCAAAGGTGACTTTATCAACATTTAAACCAACAGATATCCCCTGTTCAGATCCCACTAAAAATGAGCAGCAGTCAACAGAGGGGAGTACAGTTTTAGACTCAGTGGTTTGTGCAGATAAAGGACTCTCATATGCTGGATGTAATAAAAAATTTGGAGTTAAAGTCACCGTACCCAGTGGACTGCCCACAGAGTACCCCGGCTGTCAATCACACCCATCGAAACAGGAGAGAATGTTAAATCTGTTAGATGTTTCCAAACGGGGTAAATGGAATCAAATGATCCATTCTCCTGTTCCCATGTAAGTGATCCAACCTCCCTGGGGGAATACTATAGCTTCTAACGGGCACTGTATTCCACCCAAGATCGTTCCTGATGGGCAAAGGTCTAAGAACTTGCCCCATGTAACTATTATTGGGTGGCATATACATGTTAGGCTGTGTATCTGCTAGTCCTCCCGGGTAGAAGGGGGGGGTCACAAGGGATCTTGGATAGAAAAATGTTAAGTCATATGGAACTATGACACTGCTCACGTTCCCCGAGGACCCATTCAGTATAAGTCTGACTGCCTCTGGGTCTCTAAATTCTGCTGCCAGGCTCCTTTGCAAGATTCCTAAACATCAATCTGCCGCGGAAACTATTAGAAATCTACACTGGCTTCCCATCAGAAGCAGGATAGAGTTTAAAACTCTCTGCATTGTGTATAAGGCACTGCATAACTCCGGACCTACCTTTCTCACCCAAAACCTGATTCCTTATAGCCCCCACAGAACTCTGCGTTCATCCTCCTCAAATGACCTTGTAATCCCTCGCACCAGATCAGTTACCTGGTGAGACAGAAGATTCTTGGCGTCAGCCCCCAAACTTTGGAACAAACTGCCGCACTACATAAAAACAAGTTCCTCTCTTCTGTCATTTCGTAAACAACTGAAGACCTGGCTTTTTAATCATTAAATCCAGTTTTTCCTCTCGGGTAAAATACTGTAGATACCCTCAGCGCCGAGACGCCCTTGGGCCATTGATTGCGCTTTAGAAATGGCATTAAATAAATAAATAAATTACAATAAGGTCTCCCTTTAAATTTTTTTCCCTACTGCCCAACCAGGGGAGACTCCTGACATGAACAATCTCTCCATTGATATAATATGGGAGTGGTCTGTTTAATCCTAGCCAGTGTAATGTTTTGTTTTTTAACTGGGAGTACCCCTCCCTTTTACCAAACTCTAGGGTTGGGACTCCTGTGAGCACGACCACAAAAGGCACAGCATCGGGAGGCAATTCAACATTAAGGCCCTGCAATTTGTCGTTGGTAGGTCGACTCAACCTTCCCCGTCCCACTCGCTTGTTCGGGGAGGTCGGATTATCCCCTCCCTTCTGAGATTCTCTAGCAACCAGTGCAGCTGATTTTGCTGCGGTCACCAAAGGGACCTGTTGGTCAGCTTGCTGAGTTACTGGTACTCCCGAATGGGTATTGACAGGGGGTTTGTTAACTTTAGTAATGCCCTTAATGGGACCCGTGGGGGCAGCCGGGGACGGGACAGGAGCAATTAGAGCCTGAGCTGTGGCCATCGATGGAGGGACTGGCTTCTCAATAATCAATGAGGGCCCTGCCCCGGCAATATCAACAAACAATAACTCAAGGTTCCCCAGCCGTTGTTCCACCCTCTTCAAAATATCAAGTATTGGGTGCATAAAGGACCTAAATAGGTGCTCAATAGAATCACAAGGGGTGTCAGACAATACGACTTTCCCAAGGGGGGGGGGGGGAGGGGCTGACCTTATTTCACATAATGGATCGGTAACAGGCATTATAACAGATGTGTCTAATACCTCAGATGCCAGAGGTACAAGCACCACAGGAGCCGGTGACACTACAGCAGAAATTTCTGACCTTAGACACAGCTGATACATTGGATTTTAGTGATTTGCCAATCTCAGAATGACTGAGCTTACACCTCTGAGGACCCCCCCCCCCTTCTCCGTTTGGCTGGAGGAGGACCATGAACTTTGGGTACGTAGGGCAACTTGCCCTTCTTTTTAGGTATCTCCCTGGCCGGAAGAGATGGCACATTAATTACATCTAGTCCTGTGCTATGAACGCTTGGGAGTCGCCACATTGGGTGAAGGAGCAGCATTTATAACAACTTGATGCGGCGAGGTGTCTCTAAGGAGTAAGGGGAATTTGTCCAAGGACAGTGGGTCCTCGCTAGAAGAGACAGAGACCGACTCCGGGAATACGGATACATCCATCAAATCCAACAAAGGTCTATTTTTCATGGATTCAATGGAGCGGCGTCGCTCAGTCCTGCGCTCTGCGCCATCGCAATATCATTGTCCAACTCCGTAGCAGCCCTCGTAAAATAGCTCTCTAGTTTTCCTTTATTGCCCCCCGCAGACACCGATTTATCGCAGTTTGTAGACATAATAAATATGTCCTACCTTCCCAGCAGCCTGGGGGGCTTGTAGAGGCGAAAGAGGGATGGCCCGTCCCGTCCTCCTCCGTCCCCGGACGGCCACAGACGGCCACAGACGGCCACAGACGGCCACAGACGGCCACAGACGGCCACAGACGGCCACAGACGGCCACAGACGGCCACAGACGGCCACAGACGGCCACAGACGGCCACAGACGGCCACAGACGGCCACAGACGGCCACAGACGGCCACAGACGGCCACAGACGGCCACAGACGGCCACAGACGGCCACAGACGGCCACAGACGGCCACAGACGGCCACAGACGGCCACAGACGGCCACAGACGGCCACAGACGGCCACAGACGGCCACAGACGGCCACAGACGGCCACAGACGGCCACAGACGGCCACAGACGGCCACAGACGGCCACAGACGGCCACAGACGGCCACAGACGGCCACAGACGGCCCGCCCTTTGCCCGGGCTTCGCCCGGCGTCCCGCTCGCGTCCCGCTCTGCAGGGTGCGTGCCTATTTTATGCGCCTCCTGGCGCTTGTGGATGGTGCGCGGTAGGCGCAGTGCCTGCTGGGGCTTGTAGTACCCCTGGCCCGCCCTCCACACTGCGGCAGCTCTCCAGGTGACCAAGGAGGCTTGCGGCGGGATGCGGGATGGCTCAAGCGGCAACAGCGAGGCGGCAAGTAGGCAGATCGAACAGCTTTGCTCCAAAAGGAAAAGGGGCACGGCAGGTCCCAACAATGGAAAGTTCCCCATTGTAGCAGTGTAAAAGCTATAATTCAAATTGTCAAAATAACCCCTTTTGACAAGGCAAAAACTCCCTTTTAAATATTGATAAGTGACCACTATGTAGCCCTTGTTGCCCATTTGGCAGGGTGCATGCTATTTAAAAGTAGGACATGTAGAAATTGAAAGTTGAGATGGGTTTACAGTGACTAGCACTCAAAGGCTATTTTAATGTAGGAAGGCTGGCTGGCTCGTAGAGAAAGCCAAAGTGCAGATTAAACTACTAATTTTGTAAATTGGGAAAGGGATTAGCTCGAAAAATAATTAAACTATTTTTAATAGTTATTAAACAATTCAATGGTAGTCAGGTTTTCAATAAATATTAAGAAAAGGTAACTTTTAGAAAGGTCACCTTAACTAGTCTGAAGTTTCTGGAGGTTACTTAGCATTTGCTCTTCAACTTCACTAAAGTTGATTAGTATTTGCACAGGTGTGAAAAAAAAAAGTGAATGGTCTCCCAGGGGCAAATAATGGGCTGAGCTGAAAGTGCAGGGAGGACTTGACAGCCTCACAGAATACAGGTGTTGGGGAGGAGGGGAGGGGGAAGGATCCTCTGACACTATAATGTAAAAACCTACTATAATATCTAATCCTGCTTGACAGGTCTGATCAATTTACAAACACCACAGAGCACACCTGAAATGTAAAGAACACAATGGCAAGACAATTCTTGCATATCCATTTTATGGTTGCCCAAGGGCTTTGCTTTTGTCCTATCAGTTTTATGTCTTAGGGTTTAATGTGAATAAAGTGGCTAGGTCAAACTGGAATTTAGTAGTAGGTGTAGAAGGGCACTAGGATTACCATAGAACACTCCTGACACACCCCAAGGCCTCAGAGCTCAAGATAAGTGTAGTTAAAGCTTGCCATCTTGAATATACTCCGTGGGTAGGGTTGGCCCTAAAAACCTATATCCCATCGAGGAGGGTGTGACTGGGAGTCGTTTCCACCCACTAACTCATGCAAGGCATAAATGTGGCACCTCTTGCACCCACTTCAGAACATGTATTTGACCTGAGAGGAGCCCAGAAGGACTAGTTCTGCTGCCTTATTGTGCACAGGGCATAAAAGTGAAGTCAAAGGGTCATCAAGACCTCCCTTGAGGTCTGCAGGGGGCTTAAGAACTGTAATCTTGTGGTGGAATGAGACTTAATATACTAGAGAAAGAAGGTAGAAACTTTGACACGGATGAACCTGGTTGTTATATCAGACTCTCCCTTCATCGTGGTCAGCCTCAAATTTCGCTTAGGTCCCAGTCTACTGCGACCATTGACTATGCTTCGAGTTTGGTGCTTTATGCCACCATTTCCAATTATCTACTTAAATCTTTAAAAATTCATATCTCCAGTCCATCTTATTGGATAGTTGACATTTCTTGTTGTGTCTGTTAAACTTTACTCTATTTAGTGACTATGAGGGTTCAACCTCACACGGGTTATATCAAGGTGGGTAGTTACACAGGTGGCTTTGTACAGTTTTGGTTCAACTGTGACCAATGTATTGAAGTTTCAAAATACAGTAGGTTTGCCCATTTTATCAGCACAAGTTCTGTTTCCATCAACCATTTTTAGATGTAAACGGCATTGCATTTGTGATGAACAGTCAAACCTGCTTTAGCAATATTTCATGAGCCAAGATAACTTATTTGTTACCGTTCAAATAGACAGACAACAAGCTCATTTGCAAATTACAAAAGCATTTAGCAGAGTCATTACTTCACATAGATTAACAACTGGATAGTCATTTACCATTTGTTGGAAACTTGATACTGTTTTTTTGTGCCATGTTTTCAGCTACTATAGTGAGCTTGTGGGCAGTTCAGCATCTTCGTTCAATCTGTACTCAATGCTTTGAAGATTAAAAATTCAGAATGGTTCCAGCTTTCTTATTAAACGATCTCAGTTTCCACCAGATTTACTACGGTATGCTCAACGTCCAGAATGTGAAGGTGTTCGTGCTATATTTCATTCAGTTATACTCAGACTGTTGGCGTTTAGGGTCAAGTTTCCTCAGCGTTCTTTGATGCTCAGGTGATTTATTTTTTTCAACACACCCTACAAAGTATAATGGGTGAGAGCAGGATGGGATATATACAACATGAGTAGTGTGACAAAAATCTGTGATTGACACTTATTGCAATAATTTCAGTCTGCAATGTTCAGTTTGTATATGGAGTTTGAACACCACCAAAGACAAGTGTAAAATATTTTCACTTTTGATGTAAATGGCAGGATCCTTTTGTTGAGTCAGTTTTCAGATCTGATAGGCTAATTTAAATTCTTTAGATTTCTGGACTAATGCTAGTTCAGTAAATACTTCCAGCAGTGCAGGTTTCATTTTCAATGGGTGCCAATGTTTATTGAAGATTTTCCGAATGGTCCTCGTACGTTCTAATGAGCGAGTTCCTTCGTCGTCTTCAGAATCTTTCAAGTAAGTCTTGAGCTTTTTCTTTAAAAATATTTGATTCTGAACAGTTACATTTGATTTTTTTTAAAAAAAAATCTTTTGAGAATGGTTTCTAGCTTGTGTTTTGGAAGTTACTGAACGCATGCAAAATAAATGCAGTAAAGTTTTGAATGGGATTTTTTATCTTTCACATAAAATTCAATGTCCACAAATACTATGCATTCATGACTATGTTGCTTGTTAACTTAATTTTATATTTGTTCTTGTTTAGAAGATCAAATACCACAGGTTTCTTTCAGTTTGAAATATTGTTGAAATTTCTGTTGCAAAATGTGAAGCGAGGCAGATACTGAAAAAACAGTAGATTGTGCACTGATCTTGATTTCAGAAAGTAATTGATGGCCTATGGGCCCTAGTGTTTTATTGATGTATATAAACTGGTGGAATTAAAAATTACTAAAAGATCCATGGTTCTAGTTGTTACTGGCTACACATGAATACTATTAAAAGATGGATATGATGATGTATACGTATGCAATTGGAGTGCAGATCCCTCTGGGATACAGAGCTCTGAGACTGTTATATGATCTGTCAATAAAATCTGTTTTCAAAAAAAAAAAAATGACTAAAAGACAATCATCTGACCAGGAGATTCTGACACGTTTACGTATCAAGCCTAAAAAAATCAATACAAGTTTACCAGACCTGCAAGTCGAGTAACTTGAATAATCTATTCGACCTAACTAATGTAATCGATTCATAAAATAGTCTTAAATTGTGTGATCATTGGTAAATATTTTTTTGCAGAGTCGCCATTTCCTTCATCCTCACACGAGTGAGCCTTCAAATATGGGAATTAAACATTTCTGCTGTACAAAACAAAGTTCTTTTATTTGATTAAATAGACTAAAGGTTTGCTCCATGTGTAACAAGAATCTAGCCCATATATAGGGTACACATAATTCCCGACTTGTCTCTGTTTACTAATAGCATTGCCATCATTGCAGGGGTGTCACTCAGTTATTGTTTAAAAAAACTCACTTTCAATAAATATATTACCAAAGCATGCTGTGGATGCGCAATATCATTTACAGACAGTAAATTTCCAAGAAATGGCCAAACCTTCCCACTACCTTGCAGCTTACTGATAAAAGTATATAGTGTATTAACTTTGGGTTTCAGAAAACATTTATCATTTGTACATCACCAGGTGAAGTGTTCCAATTTGTTTCTCATTGTATTAAAATATTTTTTTCCAGACAAGTACACAGAATAGGCTTTCACAATTACTGAAATATATTTTGAAAAGTTGGTACAGTTGATTAGCTATTTAAATGCGGAGGGTAAGCGAGAACAAAAGGCTCTAAATGCCCGTCAACATATTGTTAACTTCTAGATGTTGGTAAATCCTCAATTCTAAAGATAATTACTCTACCATGGGGAGGTGTTGCAGTTTTGTGTATTGTAAGCAACAAATACAGTGTTGACATACTTAGGAACTAAATATAAAAATTTCAAGTCTGGATAAAAGTTGCTTTAATTTTTTTTATTGCAGTTTACTATTCCTAAATATTCAAAAGCACTTGAATTTTAAAAGTTTTTCTTTATAAAGAAAGTGTCATTACTTCCGGGGGGTATAACCCACCTGGCTCCTTTAATATTTTTTCTAAACCCTTTATATTACTTTTTTTTTTTATCAAGTTTTATTTTTTAGCTTTATTAATTGGCTAAGTTTTTTACTACCCTTTATAGAAGTGGAATATAAATATATATATAAATAAATATATATGTCGGTCGAAGCACATTCCTGATAGCGGGTTTTCACTTTCACCCGCGCTTTGGAGATATATATCTCCAAAGCGCGGGTGAAAGTAAAAACATGCTATCAGGAATGTGCTTCGACCGACAATCGGTCTTGATCACAGTGATCAAGGCCACGGGCCGGTCGAAACGCATCATTTTGCGATTTATGAAGGGATAAATCTCACGTATTTGGCTTGTGTTGTCCCGGAGAGAGCGTTTTCACTTTCGTGCGCGCTTTGGATTAATTACTGGCTGCTCCACCAGCTAAAACACCACCTCCCATGGGTCACCGGCTCCCGGGAGGAGCACTTCTTATGTTGGATATAGATCTATAGATATATATCTATATCACGATATACACACATACATATATAGATACATATATACACAAATCTATATTTGCACAGATTATATATACTATATTTAAAGAAAATTAACTATGAGCATAAGGAGGATGTGGCATGACTATAGGTGAAATGGGACTTGAATTTTTATGTAATCTAATAGGTGCTAAAGGAATAGATTTTCATAATATTAACCAGGACCCTATGTATGGAGGTACTCCGATGTTGCAAAAAACATACTTTCCCCCTTTATACCTCAACGTTACTTACTCCCCTAACATCTCAACCACTTTAACATCAATTACTGATTTATATCTGGGTACATAGAGATACAAGAGGCCAATTAATGTTTTAATGCAATGTGAAGACAAGTTCCCAAACTGGTATGATTTTGCAATTCATATCTGGGAAATTTTATATTTCTACACCATCTACCACACCAACCCTTCGATCAGCTTGTGGTAGCTCCTATTTATTCCCCAGGGTTCCAACAGCCATGAAAGTGCAACTTGCGCTATTGAGAAGCAGTGCAATGAAAACAATTACCATAGTAGCCCATGGGACCAGGTCTTTATGTAATGCATACTTTTTGTGTGCAAGCAGGACAACAAATTCCCTCGCTCAGGAGCAAAATGCTTGAGGTACTCCATGCAATGGATACTTGCAAAGTTACAAATCTGGTAATATTCTATGAAAATGTTTCACATACCTCTCCATTAGCTTCTCTTTATCCCAGTTGAAATGGCTGAGTAGTATTCTGGTGATAGTCGCTGGGTTCTGGAAAAGGTAAGAAATAAAAGAGTGAACGATAAAACAGATAACTGCTTTGTAGAGCTTCTGTACCTTAAAGACAGCATTTGGATTTCTTCAAAACTAACAGGTCCTATTTTCTGTAATAAGCCAATAGAGGGCAAAAGAAATAGGGCTATATTTACAACCAGCTTATTATGCACCAACAACTCCTAAATGTGCAAGTAACCAATTGTTTTTATCAAAGGAAACCATGAAGGTCACTAGAGAATGTGTTCTTTCAAAATTGGCCTGATCACTCCCCTGCTGGCCGTGGCCCACTCTTCATATATAGTCATAATCTTTTCATATTAGTAAAAACAACAGTAAGAGCTGGACAGTACAAAGTAAATAATAATGTGACCACGGTTAACTGTGGGGTTCTCCAATCGTGTAAAATCACAATTATTTCCGACAAAAATGTGTTCAACCTAGTTATTGTCCATTTGGATACTAATGTTCTAAATGAGTTTAAAGGGCTGCACAAATAAATCTCGACAGGCTGTCAGGTGTAGGGTATGAGTGGAGAAGTTATTAGTAACATCCAGAATTTTAGGATCTGAAGGCTGAAAAACCACCCGGTTCGTAATTACGATTGGGGCCACTGGAGTGGAGCATGGTGGAATACCAGATCTCTACCAGCCTCAGTACAACAAACAACCCAAAGACATCCCCACTCAACTCTAAAGAGAATGAAAGTATGTATTTAGATCTGTCTCCACAACAAGCTCAGAACACAACCCACATACAACAGCTCCAGCAGCAGGTCGCTATACTGATGGACCGGTTTGAAGAAGCGGAAGGAAAGCCGATGAGGAAAAATGTACAGGTCATTGGTCTGCCAGAAAGAAGTGAGGGAGATGACCCAGCTAGATATACGGAGCAGTGGTTAAGTGAACACGTTGCTGCAGAAGGCCTCTACCCAATACTGCATAGAGTGCCCACACAAAAAAACCACCGGCCGGCCAAAACCGGAGCCCCCCCCCCACCCCTCAATGTCAGGCTACTGAACTACAGAGACCAGGGTACGCTCTTGCAGAAAACTAGGGAGCGAACTCAGATTAATTTCGAGAATAGCAGGATATCGCTTACCCGGATTATACATTACTAGTGCAAAGACAGAGATCCTCCTTCATGGGAGTTAAGAAGAAACTAAGGGATTTGAAAAATGCATTGCTCTTACCGGCTCGACTAAAAGTTATTTATGACGGGAAAACACAATTCTTCGAAAGCCCGGCAGACATTGAGGAGTGGTTGGAGGTGACGGATCCCGTGGGGAATGGGGACAATGCTTACCAGAGCATGCAACAAAGCTCCTCTCGTGCTGACATGTCGGGCACCAGTCAAAGCAGAAGGATACGCAGGAACTCCCAACGAACCAACCCAACGCCGCAGCAAATGCAACAGGGCAAACAGCAAGCGATCACGATGGCCGCTACTTTCAGACAGTCTGTGTTGATTGAGGACTCTTCCTCCTCAGATGGAACAGGGAATAAGTGACTGAGGGCAGTGTGTCCCTCTTCCCCACCGTGACTCCGCAGACGGCGGATGGCATGTTCGGCTGACCGCCAGAGGATGTTGGTGCTCAAGAAACCAGTCTATAAGGAACGTTCATATATCCTTTTTGTAGAAATATGCGATTGATGCTGAAGGTTATTGAATTTGATTAGCCTGGGGTTCCGCAATGATGGAGCCCGATATTATGCTGGAGTACAGTTCTGCACCCCATGGACGGTGTTGGTGATGATCCCCAATTTGCGAATGCCGTTTTTATTCAGTGAGTTTTGTTTGCCATGTTTTGGTTTCTGGACCGGTACAGTTTCCTCGACCAGACCGAGTATTGGGGTTTACTTGTGGGAGGAAGAGGGGGACAGTTGTATTTATTTGTTTACCTTGGGTTGGCTGGCTAGCAGCACACGTATGATATCGCCTGTTACAATGCTTGCCTTGTTCTTGCAATGCACTTACCCAAAAACATACAAGGTAATAACGTGGAATGTTCGGTGACTGGGCTCTGTACAGAAGCGTATAAGAATTCACGCTAAACTGTTGAGGCGCAAAGCACAAAGTTTATCTGCAAGAATCCCACATGGTGGAACAAGAGGCAGTGAAACTACGTAAGAAATGGAGGGGGCAGGTCTTCTCCACTAGTTATTCTGGGTATGAACGGGGAGCCACCATCTGGGTTGGACACGGAGTGCCGTTTCGACCCCTAGAACAAAGAATTGATAAACAGGAACGCTATATTTTTATACGTGGGTCCCTTGATGGTCAACAGGTAGCACATACGCACCGAATATTGAACAGGAACGATTTGCCACCCTAAACCGGACATTAGTGGGCTGGGAGATGCATCCCTCGATAATAGGTGGGGAGAATAACACAATAATGAACATTGACCTAGACATGTCCCATCCCCCTTTGAACGATGCAGGGGTGAATAAGCAAGCGAAGGCTCTCTGTATTTGGGGGGAGGGATGGGCATTCTGGGATGTATGGAGAATGCGGCAACCGGCGCACAGGGAATACACACAAGGATATATAGGACATTTTGTTCAAACATGGTAGCGATGCAGGTCACACATGCCACATACCTAGCAAAGACCTATTCGGATTATAATCCATTTGAGACAACGATTATGTGGGGCAGGAAACCTACTCCAGTGCCTACCTGGAATCTCTGGCCACATCTGTTGGAAGACATGGCATTCCGGGCCACAACAGCAGACACTATCACCCATTACTTCGCTGAAAATAGCAACACAGCTTCTAACAGCCTGATAGAGTGGGACGCTTTTAAAGCGGTCATACACGGTAGAGCCAGAAGTGCGACAGTGGGCGCTAGGCAGGAGGTTCATAAATCCCTCACGGCAACAGAACACAAAATGGACAAGTTGGAACAGGAAGCAGTACATGACAAGGAGAAGCAGGTGCCACTTCAAGAAGTGCGTATCCGGCACGCTGAATTGCTAGAATCCCTCCGACTCAGATTATGAGCGGTACACACAGTTGCTTCACTCCGAGGCGGACAAGTCGGGGACACTATTAGCAAAGATATTGCGGGATGAACACCCCACAATTGTGATCAATGAGATAACTACTGTCGGGCGAGCCAGCACACACCCAAAACGACATCAATGCAATTATACAGCAAACCTATGGATAGAGAGGACGATCGCACAGACAACTTTTTACAGGCACTATCCCCAAATGACAGCGGAAGCCCTGAAAGAACGGTCAGGCCCCATCACTGCGATGGAAATTAAGATAGCACTCAATGAGCTCCCGCGAAATAAAACGCTGGGAATAGATGGATTACCTGCAGAATTTTACACTACCTTTAAGGACTCACTCCTACCCAACCGTGTGCACTTATATAACAGCGCAGAAAGAAGGGACACTATCCCTCAACATGGCGCAGGCATTGGTGGTCTCACTCCCGAAACCGGTTAGAGACCTCCCGGACATGGCCAGCTATCACCAATTGTCATTATTAGCGACGGAATACAAGACACTGGGTAAAGTGCTGGCAAATAGGCTTCTGCCCCTTCTGGATAAGATGATCCATATAGATCAGACAGGTTTCCTGCCGGCCAGGAGCACGTCTCTGAACACTAGGAGACTATCACCACCTCATGTCGACTGCCCCGGAGCGCTACGCATATCGTTAGACCTACGCCAATCGTTTGATACATTGCAGTGGGGGGTACATGTTCAAGGTGTTGACTAAGTTTGGGCTCCCAGAGAGGTACAATGATGGGCTCAGATTGTTGTACAATGCTCCTACTGCCCGAGTATGTACGGGTGGTCATATCGGCCGAATAACCGATATTTAGAGGGACGAGGCAAGGCTGCCCACTCTCACCACTATTGTTTATATTGGCACTGGAGCCCCTGGCTCCTAAGTTACATAGGGATACACGGGAACTGGGCATAGAGATAGGGTCTACAACACCTTTTCTCCGCATATGCGGATGACATTGTCCTTTATGTTAAAGACCTTCGGTCTGATCTGGCCCCCCTTGCAGAGATCTTTGCCACCTTGGAGCATATATCGGGACTGGCCATTAACCCGGTGAAGTCCCATGCCTTCTTTTGCGAGCACGCCTCGCCCACAGAATTCGCATTTGGGTCCACGTCACTACAGGTGGCTCCGCATAAGTTTAAGTACACAGGACCCCTGCTGATATGCTGGAAGGTAACCTTAACCGAGCAATCAGAGCGATGCGTTCTAGCATTGCATTTTGGACAACGCTACCAGGTTCGGTGATGGGCAGAGTAGCTATAACGAAGATGGTGGTACTCCTGCGATTAATTTACTATTTCACAAATCTGCCTCTATTTGTCCCACAAACTACCTTTAAACTCTTAAATAAATACCTTACTTATTGATCTTGTCTGGGGGAAAGGCAGGCGAAGGATAAGTCTTAAAAAGCTCCAGCTTGATACAGGGAGGGTTGGGTGTGCCAGATCTTAGAGCGTATTATTATGCCCGTCAGCTGCAATGGATATCTTATTGGACGGCAAGGGGCAATCTGCAAGAAATAGGGTTTACGGAGCGGGTTATAAGTAGTGAGGCCCTGCACACACTTATTACCGAGGTGCAAGCAGCCTCACCATCTTCCACCAATATTACATACAGCTCTGCAATGTTGGAGGTCGGCGCTACATTACACAAGCACACACTCTGCCTACGCAGGCAACATCCCCTTATTGGGTATACCACTAGCAACCGGGAAACTCACAAAACGTACTATAACGCCTTGGTTGGAAGAAGGAATCAGCACGTATCGGACTTATTTAATGCTGGGCAGCTACTGGATCATGACAACTTTGTTAGGGAGACGGGGGCACATGTATATGGTACACACGGCATTAACCAACTAGGTCAAAACACATTGGGCTCCAAAACGGCAGGAACCCATGGACCACAAACTGATTAAAGCACTATATTATAAGGGTCGAGGGAGACACCTGATAAAATGGCTATAGGTAGGGATTCGGGGTCATACAGAGATCGCCCTTCTTCCATTACGTAATGCATGGTCAGCTGACATAGGGAGGGCTATAGAGGACAAGGAATGGGAGAGAGAATCATAGAACACCCCCGGAAAACCTCACGTAATGCCAAATTTAAGTTTATTCAAACGATGATTTTACATAGGGCATATCTAACCCCACACAGATTGGATAGGATGTTCCCACAGACCCAACATCACTGCCCAAAATGCCACTACGAGGGAGCTGACTTGGCCCATGTGGTTTGGGCTTGCCCGCGCCTACGAGAATTTTGGGATGCGGTTAGATGTTACACGCAGGAGGCCACGCATAGGAGCATATCTAATACTATGGAAGAGTGTATTCTGGGTCTCCATGAATCTTAATAAAAATGTGTGAACCTGTCTTTGCTCCTGGCAACACGGGCAATTACTATGCGATGGAAGTCCAAGAACCCCCCCCTTCAGCACATGCGTGGTACAATGATCTGTTCCGCTGGGGCAGTGCAGAAAGTGCGGAAAAGTGTGGAAATACGGAGGGAGGCGGCCACGGGCCTGCGTAGAAATCAGATAGCATTACATTGGGATGTTATGTTATTAGCCCTGAAAGCACAAGATTTGGACTCTAATACCACCCCCCAGGGCACGCAGTAAAGACAGATTGAAGAGCAAATTATAGTACGCCCCGAACAGTGTACATGCAAGTATGTGATTATGTACTACAAACTGGTTTGAAATATATTTATAAGTTGAATGCAAAAGTTACTTGTACAGGGATGCTGCAAGATCAAATTATGGATAATATGTGTACTTGGAAGTTCTAAATGTAAACAAATGGACTGTAGGGAGGGGGGTGGAGGGTTTTTGTCAGGGGTTTGTTTCCTAACTTTGTAGCAATCTGAAGCGTGAAGGGATGTGGAATTAGATATTGTCAGGAAGATGTGAGGCTTACAATCACAGATGTGATAACTACTGACCCTGTGACCCTGTATTAGGAAATTGGACACGCCGCGGGAGTTTGTTCTCTCACCTGCCCTGTTTGTGCCTGCACTGCTCGCCGCTCCCGCTGCGCGGGAGCCGCTTCGTGGGAGGACCCACCAACGCTGACCTTCCAAGCCTGATTACCGGAGGAGCTGTGAGCCGGGTAAACACCTGTGGAGGCTGCAGGGGTAGCGCGGCAGGGACTCACTATCCCAGGAGTCCCTGCTGACCTCGTGACATCTGGTCTGCGCCCCCCTGCGTGCCCCGCCCACCGCCGCCCTGCCTATAATACCAGGGGAAAGCACGCTCTGCGGGACGCAGGCGGGACGCCGGGCGAAGCCCGGGCAAAGGGCGGGCCGTCTGTGGCCGTCAGGGGCTGACAGAGGCTGGGCTGGGCCACGTCCCTTTTCTCTCCACTACCTGCAAGCACACCTGCCTAGTGGAGCCCACTTCCTGTGCCCCGCAGTATGCCTACCCGCTCAGGAAAGCCCATCAGGAGTGAAGGTGAAAGGGGGTTAAATGTTGCTAGCCCTGTTATAGGAACTATGGACCGCTTTATCACCAGGGTGGCGGCGGTGATTGACAAGGAGATAGCTATGTCAGAGCGGCGTCTATCAGAGGTATACCTCCCCTCAAGACGCTTATCCTTGGGGGTTGCTGCCCAGTCGCCTACACTGGTAAATGCCCGGTCACAACCTGTATCTCCATCTAGTGGGCCTAGCATCTCCACAGACCCCCCCTTGCTGGCTGGTATAGAACAACATATAGAGAGGCTGGAAAACCTCCTGGTTGAACACATACCTATGGTTACCGAGGAAGACGGTGGTCTTAGCAGGCTGCCTTCTCCTTCACCTTTACCCCTAAGCTGTCCGCACGAAGCCACCGATGATACTTTCTCATCAAAATCGTTCACCTCCTTATTAGATACCCCAGTAGGGGAGCCAGACAGGGTACTTACCAACTCCCAATCTCCTGACATTAGCCAGGGACTCAGGCCCCCAAGTAAAAAACCACGAAAGCGCAAAAAGGGTAGGCTAGTAAGACAGGCTGCTCTCTATCAAAGAGCAAGAAAGTCACCTGGATCTGGGATGAGAAACTTAAGGGATAGGACCGTAGAAATTGAAGCTGACAAAGAAAGGGATCCTTTGACCTCTCCCAAGGGGCTACACACTGGCGATAGTACGGCTAAAGCTTCTAATCCCACCGACCCAGCAGTAGCCGATCATATCCTTGAGAAGATATACAGCCTCTTGAAACCTCTAGTAGCACAGGTTAAGGGTCTAGGGAACCGGATAGATAAACTAGAACAATCAACTCTTGATGGGTTCCATTCACTCAAAACTACAATTAAACAACTAGCTAGAATGAGTGAAAACAAGGACATGGACATAAAGGGGAATGAGTTGCCATCCCAGAGAGATCCCAAAACCCCATTAGGTACACATAAAGTTGGTTCTAGCAATCCACTAATCTCAGCTCCTAAATCTCCCCCCCGTCCCAAAGCGGGCCAAAAAGACAAGGGTTTGCCCAAACTTCAGGAGCCTGTTAAAAATAAACCAATCCCTCCTCCATTAAAACAGCCACAGACAGGCAGTGGCCAAATGGAAGGTCCCCTAAAAATGGGTGCACGAAAGAAACTTAATGGGGCGGTGGTAGGGGAAACCCCTAGATCTGCACTTCAATCTATGGCCCCATCCACTACGTTACTGGTCCCTAGAAAACTAGTACGGAGGATCCCCCCAGTAAACCTCCCACCTGACTGTCAACCTTTTGTTGTTGTCCTGGTTAATGTGCCCCCTCTAAAAGAGGGCCAGTTGGAAAACCATCAATCACTCAAGAACAAGTGTATCCACTGGCTAAAGGCAAATAGGCCAATCCCGCCAGGTGTGGACGGTATTATTTTAGGTGTTCGCAGAGTGGGGTGGGTAGGCCAGGGGAAAAAGACCCAGGAGGGGGATTGTATAATTATAAACTTCCAAGATCCAAGAGTAGTGCCCTCGATTTGTACCCCTAATACATGCATGGGAGCTCCAGGGGTTAAAGTAGTGGATCTCTCTTATTTTTACCCTAGTCAAAGTATTGTCCTAACTGGAGGAAGCTTAACTTCCCCTGTTTCTGCACAGAATTGGGCTGGGGATACAGGAGGCCCAAGGGAGAATCATTTGCGGCGACTAGAGCCTAACTGACTGGAAGCTGAGAGTAGAGTGGACCTACCGGGAGTGTCACCCACCCATGCAAGTTGCGCAGGGGGGATGGCAGACCCGCTGACAATTCCCCAAGAACCCGGCATACCTCAGACATACATGAGTAGGACCACCGCTAGGGATACTCTTGCGCCTAGCGACGCTTCAGCTGCGACGGACCTAGCCTTTAAGGTTTGCAGTTGGAACGTCGCAGGGATCGCAAGAAAACTGGATATACCGGAATTCATTGCATGTGTTGACGATCACACCCTGTGTCTCTTCCAAGAGACATGGAGCTTGGTCCCGGTTCATAGGGTGGGTTTTTCCTCCTATTCTTCCCCTGCTCAGGCTTCGGCATCAGGGAGAGGGCGACCCTCGGGCGGCCTTCTCATATGGGTTGCAGCCTCTTTAGATTGTAGAGTAGTGGAGTTCCCCACAGGTTGCCCGGACATTCAAAACATTACCCTAATAGATCCAAGGGGAAGAACTGTTTTAAATATTTATAATATTTATGCCCGGGGAACCA
Organism: Lissotriton helveticus; assembly: GCF_964261635.1. Classification (NCBI taxonomy): domain Eukaryota; kingdom Metazoa; phylum Chordata; class Amphibia; order Caudata; family Salamandridae; genus Lissotriton; species Lissotriton helveticus. Next base: position 191,463,702 of record NC_136062.1, on the reverse strand, counting down.
AGGGTGGGAGGAAGTCTTCTGTAATATCTCTCCTCGAGTCCTTGTTAAAAAACACCCCTCATAAGACGCGTATAATGGTGGCGGGTGACATGAACTGTACGTTCGAGCCCTTGGGCTCGGACGTTGCCACCGAACAGGATGAGGATGATGTTAGGTTGGGGATTCCGGTTTTGGACATCCCACCGATCAGAAGGTGGACTGAAGTGGCGCTCCAGATATACTCCCTGAGCCTGGAATTTAATCTAAGGGCAGCAAATGGGAGGACAACCTCAGATAGGGGGGGTGCACACACGTATAATAGGCCAGGACACACCTCTAGGTTGGATTACATCCTAATAGATGTGTGTCTATGGTCTTTTGTAAAGGACATGCAGGTGGCACATACGACGGAGAGTGATCACAACTCACTCTCCCTGAGTATGGATCAGTGGTGGCGCCCCCTAATGAAGGATAACATTTACCCGGTCGCCGTACCCCCGGATGTGTCCGAAGTCTCCCATTGTGGTAGACGAATAAAATGGGCAAAATTGATTCTCTCTGAGGGAAAGGTAGGGGAAATCTTAACCCTCTTAAATCAAGCGGTAACAGATCTTAGAACCTCTTTAGAGGGGGTGGGTAGAGCGAGTGGACTTTTTCCCTCCCTGGTTGAAGCCTTATCTAGTGTGTTTTCATCCCATCCTATCAACTTGGGCAAAAAAACATTTAGAAAACCTGCTGAGGGTTGGTATACTAAAACATGTAGTTTTCATAAGGCCAAACTAGTTGAGGCAGTTAAACGCAAATCCCGAAGTGAGATACAGGAAACAAGGAAGGCCTATAATAAATCCCTTAAGATTGCTAGGCAGGAGTGGGAAGACAAATTTTGGGAGGACCTACTTCAGGCTAGTAAGGGTAGGGATTCTAGGGCCTTTTGGAATCTCATAGGCACACGGAATAAACCAGATGCATCTGTGAGACCCTGCAATATCCCCCCGCAACATTGGGTAAACCACTTCGGGTCCCTTTACCTCCCCCCAGATGGGGAACTAAATGTTGGGAGGGAATTTAGATCAGCGGTTGACCCCCATGCATATGATTTCTTCACTCCCTTAGAGATTGAGGGGGTCATAGGATGGGTGGCCCCGCGCAAAGCACCGGGTCCAGATGGTCTCCCAGGGGATCTTATGAAGGCTTACCCAGTAAAATGGGGTAGGATCATTGCCGCCCTCTTAAATGACATCATGATGGGAGGGGCAGTGCCTGAATCCTGGAAAGGGGCGGTGGTGGTCCCGATTTACAAAAAAGGGTGTAGGGAAACCCCGGGAAACTACCGCCCCATAAGCCTGATAGACTCCACCCAAAAGATAGCTGGTAAAGCTGTCCTTGGAAGGATCTTACATTGGGTGGAGGAAAACAAAATCCTATCGGACTTTCAGGCAGGTTTTCGGGCTGGTATGGGGACTATTGAACAGGTGTTTAGGTTGGCACTCCTGGGGTGGAAGGTTGTGGATCTGGGCAAAGGCAGTCCTTATTTGGCCTTTATAGACTTGAAGACTGCCTTTGACCTAGTCCCCCGGGAAGAGCTCTGGAGGGTACTCAATGAGTTGGGAATACCTCCTTACATCTTGTCCCTTCTCATTAGCCTCCATGACCATACCTTTGCGCAGGTCCGCTGGGGCAAAGACGGAGAACTCACTGAGAGGATCCCAGTGTCAAGGGGTGTTAGACAGGGATGCGTCTTGGCGCCCACCCTATTTTCACTTTATGTGAATGGGGTGGTAAAACATCTGCAAAAAGAACCAGCCGACGCCCCCTGTCTCGGAGGAGTCCGTATCCCCACATTGCTTTTTGCGGACGACACGCTTCTGATCTCCAAGACCCCCCAAGGCCTGCAGAAACTGCTAACGCGTTTCCAGGAGTTTTGCGCTGCTAAAGGGTTAATTATAAACGTGGACAAAACAAAATACCTAGTCCTAAATCCTCCCAGGAAACTTGGCCGTCCACCTACACTCAATTCGGTGGCCTTAGAGAAAGTAGCCGAATTCGATTACCTCGGTATTCGGATTACGGATAGGATGTCCTGGGCAAATCACATTGAGAAAATGGTCCTAAATCACAGAAGAGTAGGAGGAGCACTTGTGAGGGAGTTTTTGGCCTCACCTAGGAGATCGCTTTCCCCAGTAATTGACATCTACAAGGCTAAAGTAGTGACATCAGCCTTGTATGGGGCTGAGCTGTGGGGCCACTGCCGATTGGATGCCCTAGCGATAGCGGAGACCAAACTTCTAAAATCTATTATTTCCATTCCACTGAGCACACCATCTGTACCAGTGCTGTTGGACACGGGCTGTAAGAGTATCCAAGATCAGGCTCAGCTTCGCCCTCTCCTACTGTGGACGCGAATTTGGAGGGGTGAGGACTTAAAATCTTACGCCGATGGTTTGGGGGAAATAATGAGTTTGGGGGGTTGGGCCAAGATCAGATGGCTGAGTGAAACCAAGAAGCTCCTGGAGAAGATTGGTCTTGGGGATTGTTGGACTTCACGCACAGCCCCTCCTAAAGAAGTTGTTAAAGCGCTCTTTTGGAAATGGACGGCGGAGCGCTTAATCACAAACTCGAAGCACTGCAAGTCCACGGTCTCATTTTTACAAACTAAAGACATTGTGGCCTTTGAACCCTATTTGGACCTGATCACACTCCCATTTGACCGAGCCCTGTATTTTAAATTTAGAGTTGGATCCCTCCCGCTAGGAGCTGTGGTATCAAATTGGACATCAGTGGCCCGTGCCTCCCCGAATTGTGCTTGTTGCCCGAACAGGGTTGAGTCTATTGTGCATGTTCTATTTGAATGTCCGGATTATGCCAGGCCCCGGAGGTATTGGTTGAAACCCCTCTTCCAAATCTTGGGTACTCGTAGCCACCTAGTCGCCTTGCGCATTTTAATTACAGACACTTCCCCCCCCATTGTGTGCGGAATTGCTAAATTTTTAAAACAGTTTTGGCTTATTCGATGTAAGAGATTGTCAGTAGCGATTTAATTCTTTTTTTAGCTAAGTTATTTATGGGCGCTTTATGTCCTTTTATCCTTTTTAAATGAGTTCTTATACTGACTTCTTAAAGCTATGTCTTTTTGTATTTTGTAATGACGTTTTGTATATGTGCTTATAAGATATCTTGCATATCGAATAAAAGCTTATGACTGACTGACTGATAACTACTATAGGAGGTGTAGAACACTGAAAACTAGTATATATTGTTTGCAGCAAACTGATCAGTCTACCTCTGTACTGATTCGCAGTATCTAATGTACTTTTGTTCAAATAAGTATCATCCCACGTGCTTTATGTAAAGTAATAGTTTATTAAGATAAAAGAAACTAATAAAAATTTGTTTACAAAAAATGTGTATGTATTTATTGAATCCAGAAAGGCGTCAAGAGCGATGTATATGGTCACAGTCCAGCTTAAAGTCAAGAAAGTATCTGAAAGGAAGTTGGTTTGTGCACTTTTAATGCACTGAAATGTAGTATTCTTAAAATAGGTGCGCCTTAAACTCTTTCCTACATTGGAGCATTGCTGGGGAGGTTCTGACTGATAAGGGATGCTGTTCAAGATCCTGGGCACATAGATTGAAAAGGTCTGCAGTCTAGTTCTTTTTCCATATTTACACCTTAGTCTGCAGACCAATGGTATCTTGCCTGCGGTTGAGCCAAGAACCACCTCAGATGGTGAGTGGGTCTGCAAGATAAATGGGGAAGCTGATTTGTATGGCTTTGCAAATTATGCAGTTGGGTTTGAAGATAGGGAGGGCCAGCTAGGGAAGCCAACTCAGTTTTATGAGGGTTATGTGATCATATTTCTTGGCAAATGTTTTCCATGAGAGTCAAGTTAGTATCCAGTGTGAATCCAAGTGACTTGGCATTCATGAAAAGTTGGGATTTGGAGCCATTAAGGTTCAGGTCATTGAGCCAGGCTTATACTGTTTCTTGGGTTGGGCTGAGCTGAGCTTCAGGATAGCCAGGTGTGGCAGTCTTGAAGCACTGATGTCTGAAACAAAGGAGACCTTCATGTAGAGGGGTGTATCATCAGTATACAGATTAATCTTTTCTGTGAGAAGGAGTACAAACGGGCTTCAGGTTGAGGCTGAAGAGGACAAGGCACAATATAGAACCCTGGGAGACTCCGAAGGCAAAAGGGATATTTTGGGACCTGGAGATGCCCATCTGAGCAAATTAGTGTTGGTTGGAAAAGTAGGAGGAGAAGTGGACATTGCCAGCAAATCCCATTCATGGTTGAAGGTTGCGTATCAGAGTGGGACTGTGTTTAAGGAAGCTGAGAAATTCAGCAATATTAGGAAGGGGGAGGGGGTCATGTTATTCTGCTATCTTACACATGACAATGCCCTCCTAAACGCAGTCTTCGCGATGCAGTGCTATCTGAAATCAAATCGATCTTTAGAGTTGAACATGCACTGCTTTTTCAATGAGCATGCCAATGAATGACAAGTGAGTTTCTTTAAGGGTTGGGCAACCTGGTCTGTCTTCAGTGGCGATTACTTGAGAGAGGGAGGCACTGACAATGGAGAGTTGAGTGAAAGAGCATCTATAGAAAGAGCTGGGATGAAGGCTAAGAGTAAGACATCTTTGAAGTGGCTTTTAGGGAGTCGAGTATGTCAGAGTGATCTGAGGGATAGAGCGATTAAGCTTAAAAACATATTCTAAGGAAGGATAGGGCATAAAAGGAAGTAAGCTCTGTATTGTCGATTTACTGCTGTATCTTCTGTATTTTAGAATAGGTCGACTCACCTGCCTATATTTTATTTCTAGAAAAGTCCAATTCCCCAGGGTTCACAAACTGAACTCTGAGCATCTACTTGTGACCAGGAGTACATTATCACTGTTACTAGAAAGAAAAAAAATTTAAACAGCAGATTCTTATTCATTAGAAAACAATTTCTAGAGCACAGGGAAACTCAATCAACTCCAAAGTATGTGTAGAACTGTATACAAAAAACCAAGTGTGTACCTTCAACTTATTGTACTCTGCTACAGCATCGGTCCAAGAATAAAACTGTATAACTCGGTTCTTTTAATTCTCCCACAGTGAGAAAAGGAAAAGAACACTACAGAGAAACTGGAATCAGGCCAGAATTACTTCAACCCGAAGCCCTGACACTAGCGGTTCTCAACCTAAGGTCCGAGGGTCCGCAAATGCATAGAAACTAAAACAGTTATAAAATGTATATAAATAAAGTAAAATGTAAAATTGATGAATTTCTATAAATATTGAGGAATCTGAACTTGGAGACTAAAAATGAAGTTGGTATCCTCAGGGTTACAAGTGCAAGTGCATTTAGCAGTGCAAGTGCATTTAACAGAATGCAGTATGAGAGATGGATGACCTCAATTGAATCAAAAAAGACTACAACCTTCCCATTAAAAATGTGGCTTTTTTTTTTAAACATTTGAGAATTAAATTAAATATATAATCGTTTGTGTAATGAATGCTTTTTTCTGTATTTTGTGTATTGGTTTGCAGGTCAAATCATCAACATTGCCCTGTGCAGGTGGGAATCCGATAAAGATTTATTTGGGAGGGTTGGCGTGTCCGGGATTCCAGCAATGATTAGGTGGGGGTCTGAGGATTTCAATGAGGATTCAGTAAGGGTCCCTGGATTACAGCAAATATTATGCAGGGGTCTACAGAAGTCAAAAAGGTTAGAGATTACTGCCTTAAGACCACAGGAATCAACAAGCTGTGTCAAATCTCTTATAGCACAAATGAAGAGATACACCCTCAAGATGGAGTGAGACGATGGGGAGGAAAAACTTTCATATCTTTAGATACTGAGTTCACAGGAGAGGGGTCCTCTCCCCCCCACCACCACCACACCAGAGGAGGCACGAGCCACGCGCCCCGCCGCCTCACCCAAAGCAGCCACTTGAGGAATCATAAGGAACGTGTGAAAGGCGCACATTAACCGCTGACCCCAGTAACGTAGGAAGGCATTGGTCACCAAGGCAAGAGAATCCGGCCTCAAACTGAGAAAATTAGGAATCTGAGTGTTCAGACAAACAAATCTGACACTACTCCCCAAAGATGCTGATGACAATAAAAGATGGGAGGAAATAACCTCCAATCGCTGGAGTCGCTCATAATCCTGGAATTCTAATCTGCAATCGTGCTGGACTAACGTGGTAAGTGTTTCGCAATCACCAAAATCTTACGCTGCAGAAGAAAATGCCAAAATTCCGTGGCAATTTCTGCCAGCATGCGGGATCTGGTAAACGCCTATTTGCAGACTGCCAACAGACCATCATGAGAACGATGCACCCCGAAAACTTCAGAGGTGAAAAAGATCTGATTGCAAACTAACCCACTAGAAATTCCAGACAAATTATATGGAGGCGTAGCTCCTCCTCCAACCCCTCATCCATGGAGACTGAATCACAACTGCTCCCGAGACCCGCCTGTTCATTTCAAACTCTATGACCCATCTGGGATAAACTGAAGATCGCTCCGCCATCCCAGGATTCCAACCACCATTTAATCTCCATTCAAGCGTCCTGGGACAGGAGAACATAATCGGAGTAGGACAGGCCCTTCTGAAGGTGGGGAAACTTGAGCCCCTGAAGCACCCAGTAACGAAGGGGACCCGGAAAAAAGGGCCCTTATAGAAGACGCAAGAAGCCACACAATTTGAGCCCCTTGCCTCAGGGAAACTAACTACTTGGACCACAAGTCAAGTCAAGTCAAGTCACAATTTATATAGCGCACTACATACCCATAGGGTCTCAAGGCGCTTGAGGAAGGGGGGGGAGGTTTACTTATCGAATATCCATGTTTTAAGTTGTTTTCTGAAGGCTAGATGGTTTTGAGTGAGGCGGAGGTGGATGGGAAGGGAATTCCAGGTCTTGGCCGCTAAGTGGGAGAAGGATCTACCTCCCATGGTGGCTTTGTGGATGCGCGGAAGGATCTCAACTTTGCATTGACCTCCCTTATCTTGTGATATGGCAACAATAATTGTGCCATTGCTGGTTCTATCCGGAAATCCAGAAACTCTACATACTGAGAGGGATTTTACGAAGACTTGTCCACATTCAACATGATCCCAACTGTTGAGGGAGAAAATGAGACAGTAGTAGATTGTCCAGATAGATGATGACTCACCCCACGGTTGCACAAGAATTCCACCACTAGTTTCATCAGCTTGGTTAAACACAGAGGGGCAGAAGACAGACTGAACGGAAGAGTTGAATATATTCGTACCAAGCATTCTGTCATTGAAACTGGAAGTACCACCAATGGAGAGGAAAGATGGTAAAGGTGAGACGGGCATCATTCAGATCGAGCTGGACCATCCAGGTGCCTCCTCTATGATCCCTTAGAAGGTGGATAGCGTCCATCTTGAAGTGATGGTGAAACGCCCATCAATTGAAACCCTGGAGCTTGATGACCAACCTGTGAGCCCCCCTCCCCTCTGCTTGGGAACCAAAAAGACTGTGCTGCAAAATCCCCTAGGATGACAAGAGGTTGGGGAGCAAGTGGAGGGGTGGTGTACCCAATACAATCAGGGGGGAACCAAGTTTCCAATATAGAAGATTGTCCAGAGGTCAGCACCTAGTCATAGCACATGAGCTCCCAAAAATTAGGACAGTGTCCCTCACATAGACAAATGGTCTGAAAGGATTAAATAGCCTAGGGGCGACCACACCCAAGCATCTGGATGAGAAAACAAGCACTGACAATGCAATAGATCTCGCCTTTAAATAAGTTGAAGCCATCTGCTTTGCTAATGGTATTGTATAGCAAAGCTGCTATGAAAGACGCCATGCCTCAAGGTCCCATGAATAAGATTTCGGAGAGAGATCATAAGAACAGCCCCCACAGGGAGGAATCTTGCCTATGGAGAGGAGTTTGTGTTTTCTACACTTCACAATACTTGTATAAGAACTTTCTGGAGGGAAGATTAATTGGGCCTTCAGACAAAAATCAAGTGCAAGCCTCAGTCGTGTTAGAGGAGTCCTGCCAAAAGTTTTGTAGCTGCTAGGAGACATCCATGGATGAGAAACCTTAAGGCAGATTGAAGTGGACTGCCAAGAATTTGAAGAGGGCAAAGAATTTTGTAAACTACTTTTGCATGGCAAATGCAACCATTTCTCATTTATTTGCTTAAGAGGGCAGGGCCCCTGCTCTGCAATGGTTTGGCTCACTGTTGGAATTTGCCTGCAAAGTCCAAGATAGGAAGACACCTTTTCTTTCAGAAGAAGAACTGTATCTGCAAGACTGAGTTCTGCTTGTTACCAGTTGGTGCATCAGCCTTCCCTAGTATATGATAGGAGACTACTCCAAAGAAAGATCTAAGCAAAAAGAACACCCTCTATGAATATCATGCATTTCTAACACAATCCCAGTACCAAACTATACTAGGACAAGAGACAAGGCATGCATTTTGAGCCGGCGAGGTTGACATTTTTTTATTGAGGTTTCAAAGAGCTCAGGATCCAACTATACAGAGTTAGACAATGTGAAAAAGCATTCAAGGTCGAATTCTACAGTCTCTTTTTCTAGAAGTTTGACTCCCAAACTTAGTGACAAGAAATCTACGAGAAGATTTCAACACATTCCTTCACGCTTCACTAGGAATGGAGATTCCAAATCTTCCTCTTCTCGCCAGCCTGGAAGTGAAAGGAATGTACCAGTTTCTTGTTAAATTGTATAACCTAGCAAATTTTGGATGCCATTGCTCAAATAAGGGGAATATAGTTCCAACGCTTGTAATGCTGCTCTCTTAAATTAAATAGGCCAATGAGATGCCCACGATTCTTCACTCCATTTCATATTAGTGGAATTTGAATGTACTTGTTACTACTGAACAATTTAATCACGCTATGAACAGCCCTTATTGTTTTAAATACAAAGCACACCACGGGCAATCTTTTCATACATTATGACAGCATGGCCTGGGAGCAAGATGCGCTCTTATGCCACGAGAGGTCTTGAAGAATAGAGCAAGCTGTAGTTCAGTGCAACAGACAAAAGAGCAAAGAGGATATTTACAAAAAAATGCAGAGGCGCATTGTAACACCAGATTTTTCAATGCCACACCCCCGCATTTTTAAAATGCAGGAATGCAGCATATTTACAAAAATAAGGCGCACCTCTGCGATGCCCTAGCTCTGGCGCGAAAGAAGCTGCCTAGCCCTATTGCAGGTACTCTGTTTATGTGCAGGAAACCCTTGCAACATGGCGGCAATCAATAATGGTGATTCGCTCTATGTGTGTTGCAGAATGCCACACACATGGAAAGAGCAAAAAACAAGCAGAAATTCATGATTTCTCCTCGTATCGCCATTCTAAGTCTAGGTATTACCTGGCCTTAGTTGTTGGCCCTGCCCCAGCCTTGTAAATATGAGGCAGCCTAAAAGAGCAATGGGTGTTGCGTTGTAACGCCCACAGCAACACGCATTGCCCGCCGCTTTGCTGAAGCGGACTACGGCAGAAAGGGGCATATTTACATGGTGGCGTTGAGACACGTCAAGTGGCTTAGTGCCACCTTCTAAATATGGCCACTAGAGTGACCAAAAAAGTGAGGCTCTGGTGGCAATAGGGGCTTCTAAATATGCCCCTATGTTTCTTACTCCCTGCACTTTGCTAAAATGACAATCAACAAAGCCTTTGTTTTGTAACTTATTAACAGCATAACCTAAGGTGACCACCACCTTCCAGGTATTACGACAGTTTCCTGTCCTAAACTTTTATATGATCGCCTTATGCATTGTGGGTGTTGTAGTCCTCTTTTGCTTCCACTGAATACTTAGAATGACACCTAAAACAATGACGGGTGAGTGTAAAGTTCAGGACTGGAGTCGGCATCTAATGACCCGGGGTGATGTGGTCTCCCCACCAGAACATGTCGTCTTTGTCTTCTGGAACCGCTACCTCCTAGTGCAAAAGCTTAAAATGCCAATAAATGGAAACCTCATTATAGATTGTGAAGAATAAAATGATTCAACGCAACAGTGCATTGTTTTCCATAGCTATGTGTGGAGGCGTGTATAAACCTCTGGGAAGAAAAAGAGCATTCCTCTTTTATAGGTCACTGGCCATATGTGAGCCGCACGAGGCTAATGCTACCGACTTTGGAATATTGAGAGCAAGGTTTGAATCCCGGTCTCAGCTCAACATTCACACATGTCAGGAAAATCGCTGAGTTTCCCTGTCCTAAAAAGTGTAGCAGTCTAGCTCTGTTGTAAAGCGCCTTGAGCCATGTTCACGCTATAAAAATACATCTTTGATATAGGGACAGTCTACAAGTTTAGGTTTAGCGTGTACTCTGTGCTCGCACCATTGGGATGTACTTGGAAAGCCGGGGGTAGTATCTATCTTTTGACTACAAGCCTATAAACATTTCTGTAGGATGTTAGAGTGCTGGTGTTCAGTATGTGCTTTATTTGTGTTTAAAACATGTCGATCACTGCGTGTTGCCTCCTTTGCAAGGTATAAAGTTAGTAAATCTAGAATTACCCAGGGCTAAGTTTGAAGTTTTGCGAATCCTAGTCTCGAAGTGCGACAGTATTTATGCAAAACCCACTATTGTATGCAGGTGCCAGTGTACAGTATAACTTTGCGAATAATCATGATGTGCACTGGGTCACACTGAGGTGAGCACTTGCGGAGATCTGTAGCCCCCAAGTATGGCACAATATGGTGTGGTGGCGTGCGTACTTATAAAGCGCTTCCTAGCTGTGAAGAGGCGCTGGTACCATACTCTGAGTGAACAGCTCAGCTCATCCAGTCCCTTCTCCTATGCGTTTTAGGACATGTATGCCTACATTTATAAAGGGGGATTGAATTGTACAGCACTAGAATGCAAAGGATGAAGGTAGACAACATATGCTACTGTCCCCGGGCACCGAACAACCCGAGAACTCTGGGTCCAGTGGAAACTACGCCTTGTCTGCTGCCACATTAGATCAACACAGTGCATTAAAGTTCTGAAACAACCTTTGAAATAGTTTCGGAAACTCCGAGCGATCTCATACATTTTAAACCACACTGACCCTACTACCTACAAATGCCATGTAGCCCTTTCCCCCCCAAAAAATCCCACCTTCGTCCAGGTAGCTGAGCCTCTGCAGCTTGGCTGGGACCCCAGCCACGGTCTCCAGCCGCTCCTTCAGTTCACCCGGGGACAGAAGACGGTGTACTGCCGCCCGCCGTAGGAGGAGGCCAGCTTGGGGAGCCCCCGGAGCCGGTAGCCAGAGGCACCAGACTGGTCCGGTGTCTTTGGGAGCAAGACAGACGCGTCGCTAGGTGACAGGGGACATAAGTCCTACTCCCCACACAGAGGAAGGCATTAACATCGCGAACACCTCCCTAAAAGAGAAAAAAAAACTTCTCCCGGCGGGGGACATTTTGGGTTGGATGTCTGCGGCTGGCAGATAAATCGCATCCACATATGAAACCTTGCTCACTTTTTACATCCACAACCACCAGCCAGACACCCAATGTGTTTACACAATGTTTTAACACAATTTTTTTTTTAGAGTTCCATAGTTATATTGTTTCATTGCTTTTATAGGGCATACACTGTTGCATGGGCGCAGAAGCGCATCAGACAGATGGGCAGCGAACATGGAGTCACCGTGTTGGATAGGTTGTTTCATTTTTAGAGTAACTGCGTTATAATTGCCTTTACAATGAGCTTCTTATTTTGAGGCGCCAAAGAAAATAGTGTAATCAGGAAAGAGTTCAACGTCTATGAGACCATATTATTTTTAATTACGACAGCGCCTGCAGCGGGGGAGGAAAGGGGTGAACAGACCGTATTTAAAATTTAAAGAGCATTGCTCTTTAAAAAAAAAAAAAAAAGAGCACGTTGTGAGTGTAGCTCAGAAAGAAAATAAAAAAAAGTCCTTAGTGGCTAATTAAGAGACACGGTCTCCCGCTGCAAGTAAAAGATCCAATCCCGGTGGGCAGGGCCAAAAGTGGACAGGGTGGTAACCAGGAGGGACTAAAAAGCCTCCTGGACAATCGTAAAACCCGGTTTTGCATAATTGGTGACGCAAAATGATGCGCACCAATGGAAAACACGGGCGGAGCAGAAAGCGAGCTTCTGTAATCATATTGATTCCAAGAAGCCCTCACATGGCGAGGGCAGCGCATGCACGCTGCGAACGCCAGGTAAGACTTAAAAAAGGAATGCTCACAGGAGGGACAAACTCAAGCTGGATAGTCTAAGGCAAATAAAGACAGCAAGTAGAACACACGCAACACAGTTACAAACCACAATGCCAGTAGTAAGCAATGGGCAAAATGCATTCCCAGAGAAGCTTTCTTAATGCCCACAAGAAGTCGTAGGCACACTTGACAGCTGTATCATCTGGTAGGCGTGGGCCTAAAAAGGTGGCTTATGAAGGAGCATAGACATATTTGTTGCGGAAGTGGTTCCCTGAAAAAAGGCCCAGTTTTAGCTCATTTCTCTTAAATATGCAAGTGTTCACAACTTACATGCTTTAAAACTGAACATTATGCAGTTGAATCCTGCTGCTAAAAGGCCTCTAAAATAAATGTTAGCACTGCAACCTAAGCCAAAATCTAACATGACTAGTTCTTAACTCATATACTTGGCTTCATATAACATGTGGGAAGTAAGTGTCTTAATACTGCCCACATTGGGTGTATAACTTTTACACCACATGTGCACACAGTGCAAATGTTACAGTGGACTCACTGAAAAGTCAAATATGACAGTCTGCCCAAAAGCTATCAAATTTAGGTTAAAAAGAATATTCTATGAGAGTCTTCCCTCGGCTCTTGTCTGCTGAGGTAGCTGCCTGGATGGACCTAAACTGCTTAAAATTGAATGCAGGGAAGACGGGGGTATTGGTCCTGGGCAAGCACATCGATATCTGGTCCAATGCATGGTGGCCTGATAGACTTGGTCCTTTACCACCTCTCAAGCTCAAACATTTGGGCATCTGGTTCGTTAATAAACTCTTCTTTAATGCCCAGATCAATGCTCTCTCAGGGAAAGGTTTTGGGCTATTGAGATACCTAAACAAAAATGTACTACTGTAATGTCCTCCACTTGGGCATATCCCTGTCCTGTTTGTACAGGCTTCAACAGATCCAGAAACAGCTGCCAGGGCACTGTTCAGACTCCCCAAGCGTACCTTCATCAGCACTGCTTTGAGAAAACTGCCCTTGCTGGCAATAAAGCAGAGTTGCGTTCAAGGCTCTATGTTTCTGATATAGGTCTCTCGCCTCTCAAGGCCCTGCGTACCTAAAGTCAATGATCGCTACTTATGTTCCACCGAAAAACCTTACGTTTCTAGACGGAAGACAAGCATTCATCCAAAAAATTTAAAGAGTCAGAACTGGAGGCTGCGCCTTCAGTCATCTTGCTTCAAAAATCTGAATCACTATCCTGGCTAGAAACCGCCTAGCCCCCCATTCCCCCCTCCTGAAACTCTTTTCAGGAAGAAACTGAAGAGCAGGCTCTTTGGATCCGGTTAAACCTCTTCAGCTGTAAAGGCAATGTGTTTCTCTCCCCGAAGTTATTATCCCACTACTGGGATAATTCACAAGTAGTAGGCATGCACTCTACGAATTGCATTATTATTAGAAGTATTATTATTATTGTGTAGCAAATAAAATCTGTAAAGAACATGCAAAAAAATGGTGATTTTCGACATCAACAACAGTTGGGATAGCAAATATGGGGAAGATTCCCTATGGACTTGCGTTGTCCTTGTGTAATGCAAGTCATCGGAAGTCAACGCAAGTCCTTAACTGGGAATTGCTAGGCCACACATTGCTAATATGGGTGAGTTTGCGGCCTTTTGTAATTTTTAGTACATACAAAGTAACAATGCAGAATATATCCCTGCCTTGTGTTACTTTGCAACCAGGTTGGTGTTATATGTGTGGAGCATGGGCATTCCCATGTTTCCACACATGCATTTTTATGCAAACCCAAATTTACAAAGACTTGTGAACCTGGGTTTTAGCCAAAATGGTGCGCATACCAACAGGGGCTTAACGAGGAGAAATATCTTTATTTCTCCTCGCTAATTCCTCTTTGCATGTGTACTGCATTTTGCAGAACACATGGAAGGAATATGCCTCTAGAGATTGTATTTTGTGCAGGAAGGTGTTCCTTGCTGCAATGCATTGTGTGAAAGAATGGTAAATCTGCCCAAATGTTGCTACTATGTCCAAGGGACATATGGCCCATCTTAATTCTCAGGATAAAGCTCTGATTAAGGGAAGGAGACATTGGTGTACAACCCCCATGCTGGACCCGGTCACAGCACATCTGAGGCAGTGGAACCTTTCAGTCAAATTTGGGTCTGCAGGGTGAGTGATCTGACTGCCTGCATACACAAATGAAGGGGCCTCTTTGCCAATCAACTATAAGTTCCAAGGATGGTTTGCCGATATACAGGATAATTGCTTGCTGTAGAAGACTCACGCGAGTCGTATGATATGACTATCTTAAAACAAGTTGTGATGTCCTCCGGCTTGGGTGTGGTATTATCCTGCGTGAAATGATATGCACATAGTATTCTACCCAGATACTTATCTCCTGAGAGTGTTGGGGGTGGTATTCTAAAGGCGTCTGTTGGGGGAGGCTTAATGAGTTGTATGGGGTGATATGTTCCACCGAAGAATAAAGTTCTTCTGACAACAATTTACAGCCTACGCCTGCCCTTTCTACACAAGTCAGCTCCTATTCACCTGCCTCTGACCAGCTGGATTAGATGCAAGTTAACTGAACCTATATTTCACTGAAGGCCCAATAATCATTATTTCCACATGAAACAAGTATAGTCTGAATAGTTTTGCTTTATTGTGGGCGGATGGTAGCCTTGCACTGCAGGTATTAACAGGAGACAGGGCCGAGGGCAGCAGACCTGTGGGAGGTGAGTGTACAGGTGATATAAAGAACAAAAAGACGATCAATGAATTGTTCCAGGCAGACCCCCTGGTAGACAGCCGGAGCACAGAAGAGGTAGAGCTGGCTGCAGGCATCGGACAGGGATGCTCTCGAGGATGACTGCGACGTGTAGAAACAGTGCTGAGAGCAGGGCGGGGGAGTGGCGTACCGTCAGCTTGAAGAGCTCAAAGCGAGCTTTATTTCAGTCTGTCGGGCCTGGGAATGAGAAGCAGCCAAACTGCAACTAAATAACCAGTTCCACGCTGCGGGGCCCAGCGCCGAGCATGAAGGGCAGTGTGACAGGGCGGGCACAGAGCCCAGTGGAGGACCGATGCTGCACCCCTTAGTCAGGCTGGGAGAGCTGCAACCCGTCAGAGTCTGTCTGGCACTCACAGCGGTCTGTGGGGCTCACTCACATCAAAGCACCAAAGACCGGCTTCATCAGATAGGCAAGTCTAGCCTGGACAACAGCAGCCCACAGAACGCGAGATAGTCATCAGGCCAGGACCAGACGAAAATTTAGAACGAAACCAGGACACTGAAAAGGCGGTATTATCACCTCTGACCGGTGCTGCCTGTTCTATCACGCCCGCAGAGACCTGTCTGGAAGGTGGCTGTTCAGCGCATAATTCCCGTGGAGCGGCACACATCACCCCACAGAAGGATGGCAAACCGCACATCACCTGCGTAACTGTGTGCCCTTCTGACAGGTGAGGCGGTTCCTTTATACTCTCGGTATTGCTACTGTCTGAGTGTGCGTCTGGTAAATACAATGTGGACGGGACACGCACTACCGCGTTTTTCTCAAAGGTAAATTCACAGGAAGTGAGTGTCGCGTGCTCCTGGGGCTTCACTTTCCATTCCAACCAGTGTTTCCAAGAGATCAATATAGGTGCAACTTCTACATAGGAGCTGTCCCCCAGTGCACAGCGTGAAGAACCAAAGGATTGGTTTATTCCAATATGTAAAGATAATAAACTTTAAGGTACACCAAAATACGTTGTCATTCGTTTTAATGATCAACCATCAGTTTTAATGTTCATTGCTGGTAGCAAAACATCAATGTCAAGCGATCAGCGAGGGTCATCTGAAGTGGTTTAACAATGAAAGCCTCAAAGCTTTAAGGCAACATTCATCCCTGTTGCAGATCGGTCCCAATGCATTTCGGGCATGAGTTCTGCCCTTCATCAGAGGAATATTCTGAAAAATGATACGTTTGCTTGGTCCTTGCAAGAAGATTCCCACTAAGTCATTAAATAAAATGAAATAATGCAATTCTTACATGGCTTGTGTTGCCAGTGTGCCTGTGTATGATCATGCAAGTCAATGGTAAAACGCAGTGGTGTTCAAAACATGCTGGTGGATGAGCGATGAATTGCAGGCGAAAAATATAGCGTACGGTGATCATAACTGGGCGGGCATAAAGTGAAGTGTGGTTAAAACGATGACTGCCGTCTATCAACACGATAACGTTCTAATGTATTGGTGAAGGAGCCATGCAGTATATCTAACATGACCGCGACGTGATTAGAATCGGGTGAATCGGTGTGACTCTGATCCATAAAAGTCTTGTCATCCTGAGTATGAAAATCTAAGGGTTCCGCGATCGGTGATTGGTGAGCGTTGAACAAAATGAGGTGACGTGCATGAATAAAAGTGACGGTGTGAAGTGAATCGCTAATTTAGAAGAAGTGTGTCTCATGTTTGCCGCGGGTACTCGAGGATGTGTGGTCTCTATAGAAAAAAAATACAAACGTTGGATTAAACCAAACAATTCTTGATTGTACCAAAATTAAATAAAGAGGGCCCTCCCAATGGGGTACTTACTGTTTTGGGAAGTTATAAAAGTGCATGCGGCTCCCGATAACCCATGATGGTGTGCAAGTATAATCCAAACGGTTGTGTGCGACGCGTGAGCGCAGTTGTTAATAAAGTTAGTGGCGTCCGGAACCTGAAGTCTCGAGTGCAGTTAAACGCGGAAATAGGACTCGGTGTAACTGGGCGGTATCAGCGCCATCTTGAAGAGGTTGTCTGTGTGAAGGGTGTACCGTAGTGACACGGGATAGTGTGTTCCCGTGGGGTTAGAAAGTGCATACTGTGTAAAAAACTGAACGTATATAAGCATGTAGTCTGATCAAAGCTCTTGACCTGCAATGTTTAGACACTTTGAAAAACAATGCACAATATTACAAGTTTGTTACATATCCCTTTTGCCAGGTAAATAAATGAATTGCATTATTTGAAAAACTTAAGCCATAATGTCAGAGATAACAAAGAAACTCCATTCTGTCATTGAGCCCATTGGGCTGCATCGTGCACAGGTAACGTATCCAATAGTTCTCTCTTTGTAAAAGTTTGTTTTTGTTGTTGCCCCCTTCGGACTGTTTAATTACTTCTAGCACAAGAAATGTAACTGAAATTTAAAGTGTGTAGCAACTAAATCTACTGTTGCTACACACTTTATAGAGAAAAGACACAATGTTTCACAACTTAAATTTCTTGTGCTAGAAGTAATTTAACAGTCCGAAGGGGGCAACAACAAAAACTAACTTTTACAAAGAGAGAACTATTGGATAGGCTACTTTATAGGCGCTTGCGAACATTTGCCATGCAAATACTCGGAACACTCAAAGGTAAGACTTGACTGATGACCGGAGACAAGCAACCTAGGGCCTTCACTTGGCAATTCCAGCAATACTCACTACTAGACAGAGTGTTCCACAAGAACTTGTGCAAGTGATAGACTATTATTTCTACACCAATCTTAGGAGTGTCACCCACATGGCCACCATCTGGGAAGCATTCATGGCTTATATTCCTGGCATAACCATCTCGAAACAAAGGGATCTAATGCTGAAATTAGAAAGGGAACTGGCTGCATTAGAGTGTGCAACACTGAGTGCCAGAGCCTAGGGAGTTAGCACAGATCAGGGAAATGATAGACTAATACAACGAGTTGGCGCAATCCGAGAAAACACACTTAGGGAAATATGCAACACCTTGAGTATACGGAGAAGGCGAGAGGCCTAACTGCACACTAGCTGCCATGACTCGCATGAAAGGGAGGGTAATGATGTATTATTGCTAAAAGATAACAGCGGAACGCAAGTGTGTTTTGCACCACAGATTTTTGAAGGATTCTTCAATTATTACATGGAACACACGACGCTCCCACACAGAAGAATCTGCAGAGGATTATTTAGCTCACATCGCAATGAAGTGACTAACGCCCACAAAGAGCGGTTGATGGCACCCCTTCGCCCAACCGAGATCAACGCTGCGTTGAAAGACATGCACAATAATAATGCACCCGGCTCAGACAACCTTACAGTTGCCTCCTACAAGGCATATCAGGAACTGCTAATCTCACACCTAGTCAACCTCTGAAGAAATGACTAGAGGGCATTATGCTCCCAGCCATGCGAGAAACTATGTTGATTACTCTATTAAAACCTGGTAAACCACCTGAGCAATACTCCTCATATAGACCATTGCCTTTTCGTTATATCGCCACGAAAAGCTTTGCTAAAATCTTAGAGAGTAGACTGGCCCCTCTGCTCCCACGATTCGTGGACCAGAGCAGTCAGGGTTTGTACCTGGTCGTTCTCACAAATAATTTACATACTCTGTTTGCGCTATTACCAGAATAGACCCAAAAGTCCGAACAGCAGAAGTTTTTTTAGATGCGGAGAAAGTATTTGAGTCAGTTGAGTGGAAATTATTGCTGGCGGTGTTGAGGCACGTGGGTGTTTGTGACAGGTTTATAAAATTGGTTGATGTATTATATGCGGAATCGGTAGCGTTCATACACGTGACTGGCTTACTATCAACCCCAATCGCGATCACAAGAGGAACTAGACAGGTATGTCTGCTCTCTTCGCTGCTATACGATTTGTTGGAAGAGCCCTAAGCATGCGCCAATACCATGCACACCAAGGCATAAGATTTCCACACTACAATTTAATAAAATCCACATATGCAGAAGACACACTATTGTATATGTGGAACCCCAACGATATCTGAACACGAATCCTACAAGAGGTGGAGAGATTAGGCTGCCTCTTAGGCCTAACCATAAACGGGGGAGAGGAGGTAGCCTTACGGCTAGAGCTAGAGCGGTCGACCTCGAAGCTGGGGAACCAGCTTAGAGTCTCGGCAACGACGCTCAACATCCTGTGATTCCTAGCAATTCATTTAATCTCCCTGTGCCTAACAAAAATGAATGTGTATATCTAACGAAACTGGTGCTCACGTAAAGCGCCCCGATACCCGATGTCTTGGGTCTAGTTTGCACTATATACAACTCTTGGACTGGAATAAATCACATCTATTCCCTCACACTGCTAATACTTCTCCTATTCAGATGGGATACTCCTTAATGTGGACTACTGATCCCATAAGCTTCTAGGGGTTCCAGGTACACACTGATCCGGAAGTAGGTTATGCGCGAAAACTTGGTCGGGCAGTGCAGCGACTCACGGAAGCGATCGAGAAATAGATTTGGCTTCCACTCTCTCTACTGGGGCGTATTGCACTTATGAAAATTATAGTTCTACTGCGCTTTTTATTCTTCTTTGTTAATATACCGATCCTATTACTGATGTCACTATTCCTTATTCTTCGCACTCAACTAATCTAACTGGCTTGGGCGGGAAAACAAACCCCCGCGTACAATGGGAGATATTGGTAAATCCCTACTCATGGGGTGGGCTCAATACCCCAGGCCTTGAAACATATTACTGTGCAGTACAGCAAATCCTGCTTATTATTGGATACACTGCCTACGTGAACTGCCACATTTGTATTTGGAAAGAGATAAGAGGAGCCCACTCGCTCTCCCACAATATTTACTATCCAAACAACAACGGTTGTTCCATGTCATTGACCCCGTAGAGATCACCAGGTATCAATTAAGAAAGACCGCAGACACACAGAAGATTACACACCTTTATTCCCTACAGTTACCTGCAGAGTGGTGCAGCTAGTTTCCACTGGACGAAGAAAAGGCAATTACGCATGCACTGCGCACGTTAAACATAAGATGCACCTGGGAACAGATGCAAACACAAGCACCAGAGACATCACTGCTCATCAAATACCATTATTACTGAGTAAGACAGTTGCTGCGCACATTGCTGGGAGGAGATGACAAAGCAACAGGAGTTAACCTCACTGACACTTAATACAGGCCCAGTCACCACATCAAGGAATCTCAACATTTTACACTCACAAGGACCGAGAGCAACCCTGCACAGACTAAGTCATGCCAGGACGAACTGTTGACCTAACAGAGGAGTGGTAGTCATACTGCTATTCTGTTTTTCAAATACCTTCACAGATGACAG
Source organism: Lissotriton helveticus (assembly GCF_964261635.1). NCBI lineage: Eukaryota > Metazoa > Chordata > Amphibia > Caudata > Salamandridae > Lissotriton > Lissotriton helveticus. Next base: position 191,443,435 of record NC_136062.1, on the reverse strand, counting down.
TTGTATGAGATGTGGGACCAATTTCACTAATCTAGCTTGGGACTGTTCTGGTACCCGCATTTTTTAGGCAGCAGTATTCGAGGCACTGCTAGACATGTCGGAGTCACCTTTACCTGAAACACCATTAGTAACTCTCCTGGGATATGACAAAGCTGTGTCTAGGGCATCCCGAAGATTGGTAGCACTTGGCAGATTACTTGCAAAAAGGTGAATTGCTATGCAATGGATGAAAGGTCCATTGCCTACTTTATCGGAGTGGTTCACAGACTTATCGTATTGCAATACACAGTCAGACAATTACAATGCCCTCATGTAGATACACTGCAGACAACTGAATATTTGGGAATCATAACAGGCCTAGCTTAGGCGCAGGGCTGCAGAAAGGGAAAAACAAGATGATGGGGGGTAGGTTAAACCCGGAGACACACCTACCTGCACGAAACCACAGGGAGAGGGAGTTTACTCGGGAAAGCAACTTCCAAGGGTATTGTGCAAAAGCTATGTGATCATTGTTAGATATCCTGTATTAAAATGTATGGCATACAGTTTGTTGGATGTCCCAAACTGATATGTTTTTAATGTCTCAAGAAGTCTCCTCCTATTAATGAGTGACATGATGTCTCAGACACAGCTACTGTAAGTTTACATGGGTATAAAAAGGAAACAATTTTTTTTAAGTAAATAAATTAAAGGAAAAATTGTAAATGCAAACAGGCTTACCAGCCTTGGCACTGAAGGGCACTCATACTATCAAGAAATTATTACAATGCAAATCTACCACTTGGGTTTGCCAAAGTGGATAATCAAAACCAAAATGCTTGCCTACAAAGCTACATTGTGAGTTTTCATGTAAAAAGAGACATGTATGTAGGCTGTAACAAAATACGCCTGCAGGTTTCAACATGGTGCAATCAATAATTCACCCTTGCAGGCCTATTGGCTTTAAAATATGCATTTCATGATAAATAAATGAGGCGTACTGCCCAAGTCATACCTCTTCATAATAAACAGATAAGCAATATTGCAGATGGTATATATATTTCCAAGGAAATAAGGTGGTGTATGGCCTTTATCATTGGCTTGCCACCATAACCAACGCAGACTTACTGTATTGAGCTTAAGCTTTCCCAACAAGGCCGCTAACAGGTATAAAGTGATAAAATATCACAAAACACATCTTCTGTCCACACAGTTTGTTTGGGTGGGTGGGTCACCAATACCAAAACCCTTGCTCATTACACTAATTAATCTGTGAGATTCTATGTAACAAAATACCCGCCTGCAGACTACCAACATTAATAATAATGTGATAAAACCTCGGATATCGGACAAAACCAAACCACAATTAACCTATATCATTTTTAACACTGGCTTGACACCAACACAGGCCTACAGGAATCCACATAGTACATCACATTTACAAATATAAAATTACAAATACATGCAAAATTATAGTTGACAAAACAATATACAATAAATCACAAAATGTGTTAACCACAGTCAAAATCTTTTATCCCCAGAGTTTGCCCGAAGGAGGAAATAAATGCAAAACTTCTACCCTACTAGAGTAATCTGTTCAATTTCCAGTAACAAAACACCAGTCTTTAGCCTGTAACATAGTGCAATAACCACCAAAGGCCTACTGGTTTTAACAAATGCTTTACAATAAATAAACAAAGCCTACTGCCTTTGCCATAACTTTTCATAATAAACAAATCAGACATCCGGCATCAGACATAACTTTGTCCAGTCAACCAATCAGACTTAAAGACTTTTCTTATTGGCTTGTTCCCAACATCAACTCAGGGTGACTGAATGGAGAGTGTATGCTTTCCCAAAAAGTAATCAACAAGAATACACATATTATAAATGTACCCAAGTTTAACACGCATTTACACTGCAATGGTCTTGGCATTATTAAAAGGTAGAGCTATTGGCATTGTTCATGACATTTTTTTTCATTTTTTTTTAAACATAAATAAATGGTATTGTCATTTACAATGGCAATAGGTGAGCATTAGAGAGTAGTAGAGAGTATTCGCGGACACAGAGCCACCCACACAGACAGAGCCACCTGCACACACAGACAGAGCCACCTGCACACACATAGAGCCACCTGCACAAACACAGAACCACCCACACATAGAGCCACCTACAAAAAAAGCTACACACACACACACACACACACACACAGCCACACACACACACACAGCGCCACACACACACACACAGCGCCACACACACAGCGCCACACACACACACACAGCGCCACACACACACACACAGCGCCACACACACACACACACAGCGCCACACACACACACACACAGCGCCACACACACACACACACAGCGCCACACACACACACACTGCGCCACACACACACACACTGCGCCACACACACACACACTGCGCCACACACACACACACAGCGCCACACACACACACACAGCGCCACACACACACACACAGCGCCACACACACACACACACAGCGCCACACACACACACACAGCGCCACACACACACACACAGCGCCACACACACACACACAGCGCCACACACACACACACAGCGCCACACACACACACACAGCGCCACACACACACACACAGCGCCACACACACACACACAGCGCCACACACACACAGCGCCACACACACACACAGCGCCACACACACACACACACAGCGCCACACACACACACACACAGCGCCACACACACACACACAGCGCCACACACACACACACACAGCGCCACACACACACACACTGCGCCACACACACACTGCGCCACACACACACTGCGCCACACACACACTGCGCCACACACACACTGCGCCACACACACACTGCGCCACACACACACTGCGCCACACACACACTGCGCCACACACACACTGCGCCACACACACTGCGCCACACACACACACACTGCGCCACACACACACACACTGCGCCACACACACACACACTGCGCCACACACACACACACTGCGCCACACACACACACACTGCGCCACACACACACACACTGCGCCACACACACACACACTGCGCCACACACACACACACTGCGCCACACACACACACACTGCGCCACACACACACACACTGCGCCACACACACACACACACTGCGCCACACACACACACACACTGCGCCACACACACACACACTGCGCCACACACACACACACAGCGCCACACACACACACACAGCGCCACACACACACACACTGCGCCACACACACACACACAGCGCCACACACACACAGCGCCACACACACACACACACAGCGCCACACACACACACACACACACACACACAGCGCCACACACACACACACACACACAGCGCCACACACACACACTGCGCCACACACACACACTGCGCCACACACACACACTGCGCCACACACACACACTGCGCCACACACACACACTGCGCCACACACACACACACTGCGCCACACACACACACTGCGCCACACACACACACTGCGCCACACACACACACAGCGCCACACACACACACACAGCGCCACACACACACAGCGCCACACACACACAGCGCCACACACACACAGCGCCACACACACACAGCGCCACACACACACAGCGCCACACACACACAGCGCCACACACACACAGCGCCACACACACACAGCGCCACACACACACAGCGCCACACACACACAGCGCCACACACACACAGCGCCACACACACACACAGAGCCACACACACACACACACAGCGCCACACACACACACACACACACACACACAGCGCCACACACACACACACACACACAGCGCCACACACACACACTGCGCCACACACACACACTGCGCCACACACACACACTGCGCCACACACACACACTGCGCCACACACACACACTGCGCCACACACACACACACTGCGCCACACACACACACTGCGCCACACACACACACTGCGCCACACACACACACAGCGCCACACACACACACACAGCGCCACACACACACACACAGCGCCACACACACACAGCGCCACACACACACAGCGCCACACACACACAGCGCCACACACACACAGCGCCACACACACACAGCGCCACACACACACAGCGCCACACACACACAGCGCCACACACACACAGCGCCACACACACACAGCGCCACACACACACAGCGCCACACACACACAGCGCCACACACAGAGCCACACACACACACAGAGCCACACACAGAGCCACACACACACACAGAGCCACACACACACAGAGCCACACACACACAGAGCCACACACACACAGAGCCACACACACACAGAGCCACACACACACAGAGCCACACACACACAGAGCCACACACACACAGAGCCACACACACACAGAGCCACACACACACAGAGCCACACACACACACAGAGCCACACACACACAGAGCCACACACACACACAGAGCCACACACACACACAGAGCCACACACACACACAGAGCCACACACACACACAGAGCCACACACACACACAGAGCCCCACACACACACACACAGAGCCCCACACACACACACACACAGAGCCCCACACACACACACACACAGAGCCCCACACACACACACACAGAGCCCCACACACACACACACAGAGCCCCACACACACACACACACAGAGCCCCACACACACACACACAGAGCCCCACACACACACACACAGAGCCCCACACACACACACACAGAGCCCCACACACACAGAGCCCCACACACACACACACAGAGCCCCACACACACACACACAGAGCCCCACACACACACACACACAGAGCCCCACACACACACACACAGAGCCCCACACACACAGAGCCACACACACACAGAGCCACACACACACAGAGCCACACACACACACACACACAGAGCCACACACACACACACACACAGAGCCACACACACAGAGCCCCACACACAGAGCCCCACACACACACACACAGAGCCCCACACACACACACACAGCCCCACACACACACAGCCCCACACACACACACAGAGCCACACACACACACACACAGAGCCACACACACACACACACAGAGCCACACACACACACACACACAGAGCCACACACACACACACACAGAGCCACACACACACACACACAGAGCCACACACACACACACACAGAGCCACACACACACACACACAGAGCCACACACACACACACACAGAGCCACACACACACACAGAGCCACACACACACAGAGCCACACACACACAGAGCCACACACACACAGAGCCACACACACACAGAGCCACACACACACAGAGCCACACACACACAGAGCCACACACACAGAGCCACACACACACAGAGCCACACACACACAGAGCCACACACACACAGAGCCACACACACACAGAGCCACACACACACAGCGCCACACACACACACAGCCACACACACAGAGCCACACACACAGAGCCACACACACAGAGCCACACACACAGAGCCACACACACAGAGCCACACACACAGAGCCACACACACAGAGCCACACACACAGAGCCACACACACACACACACACACATCCACACACACACAGAGCCACACACACAGTTAATGAGGGTTATTAGCTATGGAGTCCCAAACATGTCTCAGCCAACTCCTCAAAAGAGTCTTGGGCTTTCATCAGGACCTAGGAAGGATCCTGTCCAAATTCTACTCTCTTGGTCTTTTATTCACTCACTGTGAAAATTTCAGGCTGAGAGATGTTCATTCTAACCTTTCAAGCATGCCATAAATATTCTGACGCATTAGGGTCTCTATGTTTTCGGTCATCTGTGGGACTGAGAAAGATATGCGGTTAGCAAAATAAGTAGCCATTGCACATCTTAGTACAACATTCTGTGATCACTGTACACCGAGCAGGACAAGTGTGCAACACCAAAAATAGGCATATTCATCCGGCTAGCTTCTATAGCATTTGCACTAGAGTTTTGTGTCGTGTGAGAATTGTAACCTTAGATTTATGAATCAATGTGTCGTACCAGATAAATAATGCCCGCAAACAGTCCTTTGTTAAAACGTGGGGAAAGGAGGAACCAAATTGGTTCATGGGCAGACGAAGATCTCTGACAAAGTCAGTGGGGGAATGAGGGATGTTTGTTATTCTCAGAGTTTCTATTTTTAACCTTTCAAATGTGTCCTTGTAATAAAAAAATAAAAACTTCTGGGCACCTTAAACAATATATATTTTAGGATACCCATAACAACCAACGAGCTATCTTAGTTTCAAGGTTGGCCCGTCCAGATACACTGGGTACCTGGACAAGGACTCTATAATTAAGCAAGTCACTAGTAACCCTAGAGGGGGAATGAGAATGACACCATGTCACATGGCTGTAGAGCGAAAAGGCACAGTTGGGTTTTTTTCATTCATGAAACTCCGAAAATTTGTATTGCCTGTATCGTATCAGAGCAGGAGTAGGTCGGATGCTTGTCAGAACCTCACCAGCTGAAAGTAAGGAGCTCTTCTTCATACAGCCCAGCCTGCACATTTCACTGTCTGGGTAACAGAGCAGAAGAGAGAACAACTCAGCAGCAGACCAGTGAAGTAGCCGCCAGACAAACCGATGGCAAAGCCCTGTAATCAACATGCAGAATGACTGGCAGCATAGAGCCTACAACATGACCAATAACTATGCAGGGTAGCCACCTGCCAACTGGCAGTTAACCAGACCCTATATTATCAATCATACTATGCATGAGACGACAAGGCTGAGAAAGAAGGGTAGAGTATCTTCTACTTGAAAAAATGCAAGCTTACTTAAAGTGACTGTTTGATGTGATACATACTGTAAAATGTAATATAGCTGTTAGTAACTCTTGACAATTTTAATAGATCAAACTAAGGGCTCACCATAGAAGAGGTTGGAGACCACTGCTTTAGTATCCATCGTATAAACCACACATGTATGAAGAAAAAATATTCAATAATGGTAAATGCATCACAGGGAGGGAAGTAAGCCTTCTATAAGATTTGAAGGGACCCAAAGGGCTGAAATAATTGAAATGTTAAAGTGTAAGAGAAAATAATTATCTTGAGAATTGGCTAGTCAGCAAAGGACCATGTGGTAAAAAACAGACTGACTCAAATAGAGTATTGGCAGTCACAAATTGAAAAAATGCACTGGCAGACAAAAACTAATAGTGATTATACAAGAAAAACATATGTTCAAATACATCTCAGTATGGAAAAGGCAAAATAAAGTATGGATAATAAGGAAAGTGTCTTCAGTCTTCTCTCAAATTAGTTTTTGAATAATCCATTTGTATCCCAATAATCTGCAGACAGCTTTGTTAGTCATTCATGAAATTTCAATTCTGGTAGGCTTGATGTAATCGAAGGTACAGCACTTCATAACAATCCTTCTCAGACCTGAATGAATGAAGAGATGTCTAAAGCATGCGACTACTTTAGGGAGTGTCCCGGCGCTATAAGCGAAATGAAAGTCCGAAGGTTAGGAGAGAACACCTTAAAGAGTGAAAAGCCAAGTCTTAAATTGCTTTCTGAACGAGTGTTCATTCTTATTAAACAAAACAAGCTTAATTTTGCATCAAACGCATCTTGACACCGAAGGAGGTTGCAATTCCGGCTCGTCTCCGGTTTGTGCAGCTTAAAATCCTCCACCGGATCTATGCGACTGGTCCTCGCCTTATTAGTATGGGGTATTCCTCGGACGGGATGTGTAGGCGTGGATGCGGTCTACTGGGCACTTTCCTTCACATACTCTGGGAGTGCCTGGCGGTTGTGCGTTATTAGAACCGAGTACATGCGGTTATGGAAGAGGTCACGGGTGTTGCGTTGTTGCCTGAAGCTAGGAGATGTTTGTTGAATGTTTGGGAGCCGACTGACTATGATGTGGCCCAGACTCAGTGGGTGACCCTCGGGAATATGATTGCCAAGAGAGATATTGCGCAATAGTGGGGTTCTCAGAGGCCACCCACTGTTCTGGTATGGAAGGAAAACATGGACTGGTGTATGAGAGAAGACAACATACGTGGCAGGCCCCGAAAATGGGGGAAAGCCTGGGGCCAGTGGAACTCCTATCGAGGTGAAATATGTACACCGCCCTTCACACATGTCGAGACCACTCCACCTTCCCCCTGACCCGACATTCCTACTACTGTTTCAGCTAAAATGCCTCCTGATTTGCAATTTCCCCTTGCTCTCCCCCATCCTGTATTGTTGACTGTACCAAAGTGGTGTGCTTTCCTTCCCGCAGGACGCTTCACCATTTGTAACGATTGTATTGCCTTGTTTCTTTATGTTTTAAAATTTTAATAAAAATAAATGTAAAAAAAAAAAAGCGTGATGGATATGCCGTCCGCCATATTGCAAGTTCCGTAGGATATAATGGAGTTGTGGTACGGCGGACGGGATATCCCTCACGTTTGTAACAGAATATCGCTGACTATCAAACACTTAATCAGGCCTTAAAACTCAATCAACAATAAGATAGAACCAGATTTTTTTTTTTTTTTTAAAGGAAAAAAACGCATCTTGACAGGACAAATACTTTTCGCAAGCTATCAACAGTATGCAGATGTTGACAATCTGTATATATTCATATTACAACTGGTGGAGTAGACATACAATCCTAAATCCGAGCAGATACTACATGGGTGGTGTTGGCGCTAACAGAATGTCACTATCAAGAGACCTTGCACAAATAATCCAATATAAAGGGGATTTATCACCTCAGACTGTGCTAAAGTTTCACCCGCCATTCCAGCGTGCAATGCAGAAAACCAGCACGTACCCTAATTTGAGGTCAAAAAATCTATTAAAGTTTTAGAAAAAGGTACAGATATTTATGACCAGGGACTTTAGTAGCAGTGCCAAGGACTGATCTGAACCACAATCACACCACCACCACCACCAAGATTTCCGTGAAGACGATAACCAAAATAAGTTTTTTGTAGATTTAAGTCTCCAGCTAAGACAGTCGAGGGCCATTTTATTTAGCCTTTCAACTGGTGTTGATAAACAACCACGGTCATGTACTGAACATATGTAAAAATGCCCCCCGCCCCCTTCCACACAGCAAATGGAGAATTGAGAGATGGCTTGCTTAACCCAGTGTGCACTCTCCCTGTTATATCACATCAAACTTTGCTAAACAATTTTAAACCTCACCAGTCACTCCCACCCTTCTTCTCCAACTCTCAGCAGGTTGACAGGCATAATAAGCAGAAACTCTTTATGCCAACTAGAAGAATGCATTACTAAAAGATCCTGTAAATGTATCAAGATTCCAGTCTTTCAGCCTATTGAGACTCTCCCCTTGAATTAACTTCCCAGCTATACCCACAGGCCAACTTTTTCCGCAGGATAACCAAAATGTGTCCTAAAGACTTACTCGCAAACCCACCTATGCCATGTACAAATAATGTATCTTCCTTACCAAGAGTCTCACACATCCAAGTTTGATGAAGTATAAGCCCTGCACCCCAGAATAGATACAAACACTGATTCGAGGTATACACAAAATGTATCTACTAGTTCTGCTTCACTCTGCATAGATACCTATTATACCCTGAACTCAAAGTATATGACACTGCGGCGTGAAGAAAAGACACATAAGATGCTCCTAAAATCGTTTTTTCCTAATGTATTAAATTAGTGTGCTTCTATAAAAGAACGATGACTGGTTTATCCAGCGAGGGGAGTTTTCAACTAATCCCAGGAGCACGAGGTTGCTATTTAACCTCAAATGTAATAATTATTCTCCAGCATGTAAACAACCAAAACTGGATAAATATCACAAATCGTTGATATCAAGAATTCGGCTGTTTACAGTAATTACTTGTGTGGTACTGCAAAAGACATGCAAGGTCCTAAGCAGACCAGTTACGCTCCGCGACTTCGATTCCTGAGCATATAAATTCCCACCTTCCGCGTGTGCTGGACCAGAGACAAGAACTGTCAGGTGTAGCTGGGTCTCTGGATTAAGGGACCAATTAAGAATAGCCATATCTCTCCAGACGACACCCTATGCTGTAATTCTGAGGTGGCATTAACTTCGCTGCTTTGTAGAGTAGCTTTAGAAATATTTCTTAAAGTGGTTGAACAAGAAGTAACATGACCGTGATGGGTAGTGCACATGAAAAGTATACAAGGTGGTTCAGGTGACCAAAATCCGCAAGACCATGTGATGGACAGTGGGAGAATCTTACGAGTGCAAATAAGACTCGAAGTCACGCTGTCAGTAGCGGATCTCGTGACATAGAAGGTCGTTTAAATATTAAGGAAATGAGTGGTTGAGAAACAGTAAACAGCAGTAGGCACTGCCTGAACTGGTTAAAGGGATTAAGTGTTTCATTTAAGTAAGCTGAATTTAAAAGTTGCCGCTAATGAACCAGACTACAAAGCAATTTACGATATCTACGCCTCTTCGCGATCTGCAGCCTTGGGCTGTTACAAATATACTGCCAGCTACTCTGAAAAAAAATATTCTGCAGGCGATTCACGCAAGAGACTTAACATATTAGTCTCTTCACCATCCACCTCCTGCTCTGTCATCTTTAAACTCTGCTCCTCATCACCTGGGTGGCATCCCCGTTCACCATCAGCTTAAAACTCTGCACTCATATTTCCCTTATGAGGTATTGCCGTTCACTATCATCTCCAAACGCTGATCCTAATCTCTCCCTTATGAGGAATCACTGTTCACTATTATCTTCAAATTCCGATCCGCATCTCTTCCTTATGTTATGAAGCATCACTTTTCACGATCACAGTCACACTCAGTCCCTTCTCTCTCCTAATCGGAGTTTACCAGCATAAAACACCCCTGCCCCCGTAATATTCTTTAAGCTCTGGCACAGTCACTCGCATGCCCCTTCAACTCTACCTTGTGACCCCACTACTCACCTGTATGACCTCGTTCACCTCCCGGATACACTCCACCATGTGCTGAAGGATCTGTTCAGCCGTCAACACTTCGTAGCGATAATCCTCCTCGTCGTGGCCTGGACCCAGTGCACTGCCCCCAACGCCACTGACTCCGCCAGGTTCCAGTCCGTCCCTCTCACCACTGCCCAAGCCAGGCTCCACTACGCCCAAATCAAGGTGTTCGTCCTCCGGCTCCTCCTCTGCGCTGTCCTCGCTACACTCCTCGTCCTCGTCGAACTCGTAGTTGTAGCCCTCGTCCGAGTCCATGGCGACTGCGGGCCGGGGAGAGGCCTGTGACAGCGCGCCCTCCGAGGCCCGCGGGTGGCTCCTCGCGGCGCCGGCCGCACTACCCGCACCTGGTCACCGTGAGCGATATGTCAAGTCCGGACACTTGCACCGGCCACCCCCCGTCTCTTTCCGGGGCTCGCGCGCAGTATCGCGTGTCAGCGGATTAGGCGCCCCGGCTCTCGCTGACTGCTCCAACTCTCGCGATGTTTCCAGCACCCCTCGCTGTGTAGAGCTCGTTTGGGGATGTTCTGCGCATGAGGAAAGTATAGAGACTCCCCCCTCCTTCACCTCACGGGTCTCCAATATGGCGCATGCGCACAAGGAAGCGGCAGACGCTATTCACCACTAAATGTTCTTCCAGCCTCGCACGCTCGAGTTGGCCGCCCAACACCCCCCCACCCTCCCTAGATTTCAGGGTCTCACATAAAAATCTCCCAAGGTACGTCCCTGCCGAAATACAAAACGGAGCCGCTGCTGAGTCAACAAAGGGGCTCCGGCGTCACGCAAGCACGTAACGTGCAACCACCGAACCTCTCTCCCAATCAGACCGCCTAGAGCAGTGGGCTCCCCCCTTTTCCTCGGTACGACTACAGCGCCATCATTAATGGGGCTTAGAAGATCGCACGCGTGAAATAGTCACCGGGCAATATCAGCAGCCATGTTGGGAGGGGCATGGGATGAGTTAGCCTTGAATCCGAACCTTTGAACACATTCACCCCAAAGAAATACTTTAGTTTTATTTAGTTTTATGAAAATGCGAAATAATATTTGGCAGTCGCTTTTTTACCCTCCTTTACGATGTTAGGTGGGGTGTTATGAAACTTTCAGAACTACTACTACGAGGGGTTTGTTGGTGGGCTTCAGTACAACATTTGATAGGGGGCGAAGTTGTGTGATTCCGCTGAAAGAGAGTGCTTTAATGACACCTTATGGGAAAGCTTATGCCCAACACATGGGGGCTGTGTTGGTTATAATAGCAAGATTTGGTTAATGTTACAGGCCTGATGTTTTTATTAATAAAAGTCACAATAAAGGCAGTGCGCTTGGCTTATTGCGTGTAAAGCGTATATGAGAGCCAACAGGCATTTGAGTTTGACTGTTATTACTCTGTTTTATAAAACCCGCAGAGAAGAATTTTATTATGTGGAACTCACAGTTTCCCATAAAAGGCACAGGTTTTGGCGTTGGTTACGCAATCGCCACAGGGAGAAATGCCCTATGATAATCCAATATTTGGCCTCTCGGGAGAGAGAGTATTTTGCTTTGCTAAATGTTATTTTGTATACATTTGTAATTTTATGTCATTATGACTGACGGTTACTATGGAAAAAAGAAGTGTAAATACAGCAGACTTGACAAACCAATGATAAAGCTTATAGGCCAATGCCATAGGTCCTATCTGTTTATTATGAAAAAGTATGACTAAAGCAGTAGACGTGACTTCTGTTTCGTTAACGCTAATGGCCTTTAATGGTAGTTTGGTATTACATTGTATTGCAGGTTGTAGACTGGTATTTTGTTACATTAAATTTCACAGATTACCATATCAGGCAAGAGTTTTGCTGTTGGTCCCCCTTCTGACAAACCCTGTGGTCGAAGATTCTAACTGGGTCTGGTGGCTTAGTGGACTAATGTGTCCACTGTAGGGGCCTGTGTACACCCTCATGGTCCTAGGTTCAAATCCTGGCAGGTCCACTCAGCCTTTCATCCTCCTGAGGTTGATGCAATGAGTACAATTGAGTTGGGTAAAAATAAACATCTATTATTCAATGCCAAGAAACATACCCTTGAATGAGTGTGCACTTTTCAAATATGCACGTTATGTCAACTGTCATAATCTTTGTTCAGCCTTTTTGAGAGGGCTTGTATATTGTCTTGCCAACTGTAATTCTGTACATATATTTAATTTTGTAACTAGGCATGATGGTCGCTAGTTTACACACACTGCAGTAGTCTTGTTTTGGTTATAATGTCAAGCCAATGATGTCAAGCCAATGATGAAGGCTATAGGCATTATTGGTTCACTGGGGAATGTTATGTCAGTTTCCATAGGTTTGAGCTGACTATTATGAAGAGTTATGACAAAGCATGGCATATATTTTTTTTTATTGAGATGGTTCCGGGTATCAAAGTACATAAAACAACAGGATAAGATCAGAGATTGAAATTGCTACATACATCTTACATTTGCAACAATAAAAAAACATGTTAAAAAAGACACAGAGGCCACACAATGCTAGATATAAACAGTTAGATCAATTAAAACCAATAGATCTTTCACGTCAATCTTACTTATCTAACTTCTCTCCACTTTCTGAGGGGAGCCCAGATCTTTTTGCCAAATTCCCTCGATCTCTTTCCTTTAAAATCATACAAACACTCCTCTATATTATGAGTTCCCAGGAGCCTCGTTATCCACATCTGAAACGTGGGGGCTACAGAGTCTTTCCATCCAGCCGATATTAAAATCCGAAAAACGGCCATGGACAGAAAAATAAAAGCTTCAACATCTCGTTTTATCTTCAAGTTACCATCCCTGCCGATCAGAACAGTCGTTGGGGATAGAGTAATCTGTTGCTCTAGCAGCCCCGCTAAAAACCGTTCAATTTCTTTGAGGACTGGTGTAAGACTCTGGCAGTGGTAAAATATGTGCAGTAAGTCTGCAGGGCCTTGATCACACCTAGGACACCTGTCATTTTCTCTCTTACCCCACATGAACAACTTGGCAGGAGTAAAGTACAAATTAAAAATAGTCTTGTAATGCTGGGCCTTCAGATTTGACGCTCTCAGTATTTTCTTATTCAACACCAACGCATAATCAATGTCTACATCTGGATCCCCAATTCTTTGAGCCCAAGAAGATTCAGTTTTTTCAATGTCGTCTCCCAAACCCTGCTGAAGATAGCTATAACCAATTCTGATCTTCTTACCACCTTTCCTTACATAATCCACAATTGGGTTAATCTCTTGAATTGCAATCCTGGGTCTGATTGACTTGACTGTTTGTTCCAGTTGTCTATATAATAGCCATTGGCTAGCTGGTATACCATAATTCTGCTGTAGTGTCTCAAACCCCATTATCTCATCGCCAATCATAACGTCCCCCAGACATCTAACACCCAGCCCCTTCCATATCCTACTATTGCTATTCTGGCCCAGATGAACGAAAGGATTTGACCTCCAGAGATCTAAAGTGCTATTGATTTTTGGTATCTTCAAGAACCTCATTATTGCCTTCCAGGTCCCCCAGGCACTAAGCAGCACCTTGCTTCTAATCCTTTTGTAATATCTATAGCTGACTTCTCGTGTAAAGAGCCCCAGTGCTCTTTCACCTACTAACAACTCATATATGGTGGGGGGTCCTGTAAATACCAACCGGCAGTGCTATTTCTTCATATTTAAATAAAACATTCATCTGCGTCAGTAAACAAACCCAATGATACAGCCTCAAGTTTGGTGCTGACAGTCCCCCTCCCTCCAGAGGTACAGATAATCGGGCCAGTGACCTACGTATTTTCCCGTATTGCCACACGAATTGGGAGAAGACAGCTTCCATTTTCTTCAACAAGCCCTCTTCAACTAATAAGGGGATAGCACGGAATAAATACAGTATTTTAGGGAACATTGACATTTTCAGTACATTCACCCTACCAATCAGAGATAAATGTAATACATCTATTCTTTTTAGTTCTTTTTCAATTGCCGCAATCAAGGGTACATAGTTCTCCTGTATAATTTTATCGACATTCGCATTAATCCTCACCCCGAGATATACTGCAGACTCCACAAACCTCTGGTCAGCTTTATAGATATTGTTTGTACTAATTATTAATGTTTTTTCTTCATTCAGCTTATAACCGGAACAGGCCCCATATGTTTTAGCCAGTTGGCATAATTCCACCATTGCTGTCTGCGGATTAGTGGTAACAATTGCCAGGTCATCTGCATATGCCAATAATTTAGTAGTATGACCATTTACTGTTACTGGGGAGATTTTGTCTGAGGCTAAGATTTCCCTAATTAGGGGATCTATATAAAGTGAGAACAGTATTGGGGAGCAAGGGCATCCCTGACGGGTACCTCTCCTAATTACCACCTCCTCCGAACGCATACCCATAGCTGTAATCCTAGCAACCGGATCTGAGTACATTGCCTTGATTGCTTTCAGACACTTTCCCCCAAAGCCTCTTCTTACGAGGACATCCCATAAAAATTCCCATACCACACGGTCGAAGGCTTTCTCCGCGTCGAGGAGGATCATGGCCATTTCTCCCCCCGTGGCGGCCATAGCATCAAATAGCGAGATCGCACGCGAGGTGTGATCGGTGGTACCTCTACCTGGAACGAATCCATGCTGCCACGGGGAGGCCAATGATCCCCCCAATCTCTTTGCCCAAACCTTCGAATATAATTTTGTGTCAGCATTAATCAGCGATATTGGCCGATAGGAACCCGGGTTCTTCTCTGGTTTCCCCTTTTTATGAAACACCACTATGTTGGTCTCTTTCCGGGAATCTCCCCGGAGCAGATTATGCCATTAAATAAGTCAAGCAGTAGTGGAGCAATTTCCTCCTCTAAACTCTTATAAACTTCCAGCGGGATCCCATCTGGGCCCGCCGCTTTCCCTGCTGCTAGATCCTGTATTGCATTCCTTATCTCGTCAATGGTTATATCCTTGTCCAGCTCCTCCCTACTTCTATCATCTAGAACGGGGCATTCAGCCCCAAACCCCTGACATGAGGCTGGTCCCCCCGCCTCCTGGTCATATAATTTTTGATAACATTTCTGGAACATTCCTACTATCTCTTTCGGGTCTGAATACTCTGTCCCATTATCCTCTATTCTGGGGATATTATTTTTATTATTTTCTTGCCTAATCCGCAGTGCTAGCGCTCTTCCAGCTTGTTCCCCTGTCTCGTAGCGCCTTGCCCTTGACGCCTGATACTCTCGGGTTTCCTTTTGTGTAACCACCCTCTGAATATCTCCCTTGATCACAGCCATAGTTCTCGCCGTTACCCTGCCATCCTGGCCTAACCCTATTTCCTCAATATGCCGTTTCTCTGACATCGCCAACTCCAAAATAAGCTTCTCTACAATATTTCTATCCTCCTTCCTTAACCTGGCAGAACAGCTTATCGTTTCCCCCCTTAAGGAGGCCTTGAAGGCTTCCCACACCCCATTTCGGGATGAGCTATATCTATTGGCATCAAAGAACTCTTGCGCCCATTGTTTAAGGTGTCTTACAAACCTATCATCATTTAACAGTTTCCTTTCGAATGTCCACCTTGTTGTTTTCCTCGAAATATTGTCCACTTGGTATAGTAGTATCAAAGGATTATGGTCAGATACTGTTCTGGGAAGCTTAGCAACTTTAACATTACATAATTCCCCTACCGAAACAAAAAAGTAATCCAACTTAGAGTATTTCTGGCAAGGATGCGAGACATAAGTAAAGCCTGGATCAGCGGGCTCTTTTTCCCCCCAGACATCAGCTAACCCATGTGACTTCAGTAAGGAACCTAATGCCCGAAATACCTTGGGTTTACGTCCCGTATATTTAACTCCCTGCCTCCAATCAACCGAGATATTCATATCTCCACACATAACAATGGGGGTCCCCCAATCTGCCAACTCCTCCTCCAGAACATCAAATACTGTTGGATCATCCTCATTCGAACCATAAACCACACATAATGTAATACCTACATTTAGTTCTACTAGAACCCATCTGCCAGTCCCGTCAGACTTGGTGCGTCTCACACCCCCCACATTCCATTTTCCCATGATGGCGACCCCCCTTGTCATTATCGATTGTGACGAACAACCTAATAGGGCATACCCATTCATATTCAATAAATTCCTTTTTACCCAAGGCAGATGGGTCTCCTGTATACACAATATATCGATGTTATTAAACTTAGCGAAATGGCTCAATCTCTGCCGTTTCTTCCAGTCATTTAGCCCCCCAGCATTAATAGTACAGATCTTAATGTGTGACATCGCTGGTGTTACTGCTGCATCCAATCTGTCTGCTCTTATCCATTATTCTGCTAGATACCAACTCCTTGCCCAATCCCATCTCGATTCTTTTCTTTTTTCTCCCCCCTCTCCTTCCCCCCCCTCCCCTTCCCTCCCTTCACCCCCTCTTACCCCTCCAGCCCCCCTCCACCCCTCTTGGTAGAGGCGCTCAGACCTGCTGGTCTGTGCACGTGATGGCTCGCAGTTGAGGCCGAGGAGATTTCAGATAACCTACAAAAAGAAAAACAAAACCTAACCCTTTCATGTCGGAACCCCCATCTATTGCGCCCATGTCCCCACCACCCTACACACCACACCCCACACACCACTCCTGATAACCATCCCCCTCTTTTTTTTTTTTTTTCTCTCCCCCTTTTCCCCCCACATTCCAGTTTCCTTATTCTAGTCTATCAACACGTTGGGTTTCAAACTCATCTTTAACCATTAGATCCCAGGACACCTCTACTCCTCAGTGTGTTGCTAAACCCTTTGTACGTCCAAATACTCCTTGGCTTTAACCTCAGAAGAGAAGTACAAGGTTCTACCACCGTTAATTATTTTTAGCTGAGCAGGGTTGATCAGATATGCCTGCATACCCTTGTCCTGGAAGGGTTTTATCATCTGTCTTAGTCTCCAGCATCTCTCCACGGTAACGTGGCAGAAATCCGGGCGCACAAAAAAAGTGAAGCCATCCACATCCTTTTTTGAGTCCGGTCTTGCCCTTTCTGATATTGCCTGCCTCAGATTATAGTTACCCAGAAAGATAAGAATTGCTCTGGGCTTATCCCCCTCCTTGGCGTTTTTATGAATTTTGAAAGGGATGCGATGGGCCCTTTGGATCTCCCTTGCCCAGTCCCATCTCTTCAGCTCCGTGAAGGCTTGCTCGAACAGTTTGGTCACAAAAGTTCTCATGTCCGACCCCTCTGATCTCTCCGGAATCCCCAGTACGCGTAGATTATTCTGTCGAGACCTGTTCTCCAATGCCTCTAGCTTCCATTGTACATCTATCATCTGTTCACCTTGGAGATCTACCCTGCTTGAATTGGCCGCTGTCTCTGCTTCGGTCGATACCACTCTCTCCTCCAAATTTGTCACCCGATCTCCCAGATTCACACAGACTTTAGCCAGTTTCCTCACCACCCCTTGCATTTTTCTCACCGCCGCCTGTGATTTGCGACTCTCTTGGCGAGCCTCTTCCCTGTGCGCGATTATCTCCTGGTGTATCACCTCCAGAAGTGACATCTGTGCCGCCTCCCCTCCGGGCTCTCGAGTAGGGGGTTAGTTGTTGGATGATCCCATCTACGTCCCTGTGTTTTTGCTCCTGTAGTGGACTTCACCGCCGTTGTTGGGGGGTTGTAATCCTCCTGGTCCAGGTCGCTATCCGTAACCGAGCCACTGGCTTCTTGCTCCAGGCTGTCGTCTTCCTCAGACCATTCCCCCCCTCCGAGACCGAGAAAAAGGTCTCGCTTGGAGCTTCCTTCTTGTCGCCCGCCACCTCCTCCAACACTGGGGGGCCTGAGTCTATGTCCTGAGTCACGGGGGTATTATTATCAGCTTCCCCCAGGAGGCCAACATTCTCTTGCGGGTACGTTAGAACACTTGACTGAACTGGGGTGTCAACTATATCTTCCGTGGCCCCTCCACATTCTTTCGGGCAGTTAACTACCTCAGACACTTCAGCTGCGGCCTCATTTTTGGGATCTTTTTCCTTAGTCACTTTTATAAAGATATCAGAAATAGGGGTAGTACCTTGTTTGCCCTTGATTACTGCTTTTTGCTGCAGCGCCTTCCTCGCGGGGGACGTTTGTTTTTTATTTTTATTGCCTTCAAGTTCCTTCTCCGGGGCAGTGTCCGCCAAATCCGCTGCAGCTTTCCTTCTTGAAGCTGCCTTAGCACTTGCACTCGCTTTGGGGGCCATAATCTCCCTTCTCCGATCTTTATCGCCAAATTGCTCGCCGGAATCCAGTTGAGTATTGCCCCTCTTCTTTTCCGCCTCCGCAGACTCCAGAATGCTCCGTGTCTTTTGCCGCTGGTCTGCCTGCTGAATCCGCCGATGCTTCCTGAGCCGCAACTCCGCTCGATTCCGCGAACTCCGTGAACTCCACTCCGCTAGCAGGCCTGCTCTGAGGGCGTCTCCTGACATGAGCGACCTCAATGCCTGCGTCAATTCCCGAAGGAGCCGCTTGAGCGGCCGGCGGCAGGTAAGAAACATAGGGCAGTCTCTCGGTTTGTTGATTACTTTGCCGTATTACGAAATTATTTTCTGACACCTTTCTCGATCCTCGTTGGTGTGTGAATAGCCGGCCGTGCACTGATTCCCTATCTCAGAGCCAGAACCGCATCTCCTCGGCCTCTCTGCTTCCCGGCCGTCCTAAGCGGCCGCCATCTTGCCTCTCCGAGCGATGCAAAGCATGGCATATTTAATGTGAAAAGAATGTGTTAAAGCCATTATCTTTCCATCATACGTCCTCATCCGAGTCATTACTAATGAGGTGGATCCCACCTCATGACCGGACCAAAACTAGGAAGTAGGAGTCGATATGACCTTGACCCACCCACCCAATGGGTGGTATAAGGAACAGTCCACCTATAAACCTTTCTGTTTATTTTCCTATCTCGTGACCGAGACAAGGCGGCAGAAGAAAGGAAACCCTGCTGGGCTTGAATCTTCATTGTACACAGTATGGAAATCTCTCAGTGCCGGGCATAGGGACGGGAAGTTGTGCAGCAGGAGAGCAGCATCAGAGGACAGGAGAGGTGAATGTACCCCTGGACTTTTCTCTGAAAACAGCAAGCAAGCTCCCAGGTCTTTTGTTTTTAACCAATGTGTATGGAACTGGGCAGGTAAACACTTTTTATATTTGCTACCAGTTCTTTGTGCAACTGGCATGTCTCTTATGGTCTGTGTGCCCACTCGGTGTGAGGCAAGCTGATGGGGGAAGGAGCCACTAGCCTGAATATGTGCAAAGGAGTAGTGTGCATTCATGTGGCATGCACGATGGGTGTTTTGGAAATTGTGCATGTCTCCATTTTCAGTTTCATGGCGCTCTTGGTAAGAGCTTCTAAGAGCGCGCTGATAGGTAAGAAATGGTTGTGTATTGTGTTATGGTTACTGCAACCATGGGAAAACATAATAAGAAATTGAGGTACTTGGAAGACTCTTCTTCCTCTACTTCTGAGTATCATGCCAGAACTGATTCCCCTCCTAGGAAGAGATCGAAGAGGTCTAGATATCGTGAACTTAATTACTCCTTTGTGGAAAGAGGCAAAATGATTTTATTATAGACTTTGGGGGTCCTACAGCTTGGAACACTAAATAAATCTGTTCCCAAGATATTGGAATCCACCTCAGTGTGTGAGGAAGAGAAAGAAACCATTCTTCCAGCTGAAGTGAATGGGAAATGCATTGATAGAGATCTTCTAGAAATTCTGGGCAGAATAAGAATTAACTTGAGAGAACATGCTCATGGACCTCACAAAGAAAACAAGCATTGGCATAGCCAATAGGTCTCGCCTTTGGGACCTTAAAAGTGTTTAGTTATCCAGCACAATATCCTTGGTGCAACAACATCAACTGTTGCATGGCAAACACTTATAAGGTCCCAAAGGCGAGACCTATTGGCTATGTCAATGCTTGTTTTAAAGTAGCCATAAGAGCTTGTCGTGCTATGAATACTGTATAGGCCTGGTGAATAGTTTTACCTCTGGATTTTGTTTCGCATGTATTTTTAATGGGGGAGTGTATTTTAATTATTTTGTATGTTTCTATGTATTGTGTTTTTAATACTACTTACTATGAATCCTATGTATTTCATTATAATGCATTGCACTTTTATGAATAAAACTTGTATTCGAATAAAGTATGATTGATGATGATAGACAAGTAACTTAAGAAGCCAGGTGTGAATATTTTACCAATCACTTTATTTTAATCTATATATTCTACTAACCGTTATTGGTTTGAAAGTGGAAAACTACAATTTCCAGAATACACCAGAAAAAAACAAGCTACGCTATTATGAACTGGCAGGGAAGTGTATGGACGTGGATGGAGCTCACATAGCACAGCAAGAAGAGAAACTTCCATAGAGGTAAAAAAGTTCCTGTACAGCTTGTCCCACCCAGTTCACAAACTATGGTTTAAGGTAGCAGAAGGGCCCAGAGTACAACATGGGTTTAAGACCCGGTTGTGAAGCTGCGCAGGGTCACACAGTTCACATTGCTATTACCCTCCTCAGTGGCCGTCTTTGTTCGACTCCTAGCTGTGCTGTTGTGGCTGCACATAGGACACCTTCTGTGGACCCATGTTGCAACCCATTGGGGGGCCCATCATGCAGCCCTGACCGCCCATTTCGCATCTGCTGCTTATGTTCATCTTGTACATGGTCCATCCTTTTAGCTCGTGGCCCGAGTCAGCAGAGTGTGTTGAGTCTGGTGGTAGAGCCTCCATTCACGCTCATCTCCCTGGCTCGGAGTGGCATGCCACCAAGACAAACAAACTGAAAGGGAAGTGAGTTCCGGTGGGGGAAATGAACTGAAGACTAGGTGAGGGGGAGGGGCAGTCACTGAGCTCAGTTCTGTCCCACCTTCTACAGGTGGGCAGGAGAGCAGCTGTGCACAGCGAGGAAGCAGGGATACGGAGAGAGAGGCGGCTAGAAGGGTGAAGAGCACAAACCCGCTCCTGTCCTGGCAAGAGCTGTACTGATGAAATAAATGTGCGCAGCTGCCATGGTAATAGATGAAGTGTGGCAGGTACCGTGTTGATCAAAGAAAACATGCCACATGCCTCCTGAAGCGGCCTTCATACTAGCGGCATGCCAGTAACCAAATCCACAGAAACATCCGTTCAGATTTTTTTGTTTTAAGTTCCAGAACACACAGTAAAATAGAAAAAGAAAGGTGTGCAGCCGCCATGGTAAAAAATAAAGCGCAGCGTGGGCCATGTTGATCAAAGAAAACATGCAGCGCATCTCCTGAGGCTACCGGTATACTGCCACCATGCCAGTAACCAGACCCACAGAAGCACTTATTCAGATTTAGTTTAAAAAGTTGCAGAACACAAAGTAATATAGAAAAAGCGGGCACCGTGCTGATTCACAAGCTTATGCAAACCAGTAAAAACAAGTGGAAAAGGACAAGTCCTGAGGGCAATACTTGAGAGTCAACAATTGACCAAAAAGGTGGGACAAGCAGGAACCATTATCCAATTGGAAGCAACGTTTTTTAAAGGACACTGACAAAAACCAATCAGAAGTTGGAGGTGGGCTGTAAGTCCACAGAGTGAATACAGCATGTCGAGAGACTGTGCATGTGCCGCCTAAGCTCAACCTAAAAAAGGTGGGACTCAACGAGGATCCCTGGGGTGCTTCAAATTTAATGCAAAGGTTATAGAGAAGGAAGAGTCCTCCTGCGCTTGGAAGCTTCTCATCTCAAGAAAGTCTATTAGTCATTTGAGAGCAGTTCCATTTATTCCTGCCTCCTTTATTCTCCGAATGAGGACTGGGGTGGGATACTGTGTCGAAGACAGCGCTCAGATCCAGCAAGATCATTGCTGCTGAGCCACCTTGATCCAGGATTTATTTTAGCTCTTCAGTTGCCACTAAGAGGGCTGTCTTGGTACTGTTACCTGGTCTAAACCCTGTCTTGGTAGGATGCAGGATGTAAGTATTTCCAAGAAGGTACTCGCTGATCAATATGGCTTTTGGTTTTGTTATGTGATGATTAACTGAGCGTTCTTCGATTGGTACTGTATACTGATGGTATGGATATGATGTATGATTACGGAACACTCAATAAAAGTTTAATACAAAATAAAAAAAATGAAAAAAAAGTATTTCCAAGAAGGTGTAAAGTTGTGTATTTATGTATTTTTCAAGAATCTTGCTCACCCCAGGAAGGAGTGATATGGGGCAGTAGCTTTCCAACAGCAGAGGATTTGTGGTAGTCTTTTTCAGGAGGGGTTTTACTACTACATGTTTCCATGCCTAATAGACCATACCCCTCTCTAATAACTAGTTGAGGAGATCTGTCAGTTTGACTAACATAATAATCCCTCCTTGTCTTAGGACATCTGGAGGGGATATATCTATTAGAGAACCTGATTTGATTGCGTTGATGATCTCCTCAGTTGTCTCAATGTGCAGTTTGTGGAAAGCTATTAGTATATAGCTTACTGAACCACTCATGGTATTGATAGAATATGGAGAAGTGTTTGTGGGAAGAGTAAACAGGAAAGCAGGATATTGTTCACCTTTCCTAGAAATAACTCAGCTAGCGTGTTACACTACTCAACTGAGGGTGTGGGCCCATTTTGAATTGTTGCTGTCTTAATAATACTGTTTACTGGTTTAAACAATTGATTTGAGGTATTTGGAGTGTTTTCTTATTTGATGGTGATGGTCCCAAGAGCTCATCTGCCTGATAAAACTAAGAAGTACAGGCAGTGGGTGACCATCATAGGCCACAGTGTGGGAGCTCTGAGAGTCACTGGAGCCAGTGTGACAGCTGTCAGTTGTCGGCTAGTGTCTTAGGAACAGGTGGTACCAAACAAATTCTACCAAGTAGTTGCAGCTGACAACTCTGAGTGCCTCTGGAAAGTGGCACAGGTTCCCTTTGAGTGTGGGGGGGGGGGTTGTTAGCAGGTACCTTGAGAGTTGCTGTGAGGCCAGCTATGCCTGTTGACTGTCTGCTAGGCAACGATTTGTAGAGCTCCCCTTGGGAAAAGGTGGATCGTAAGTCTCATTGGGAGATGTTGGGTCTGCCTGAGTGGGCGTGTGTGACCACTTGGTGTATAGCAGCCGGTAATAGCATTCAAGTGGACCTGGAGCCTGAAACAGTTGCCCAGGTGCCTTCCGGAAAGAGAAGAAGCAGAGGGCGCGGGAGTACTGCCCCAGGGCTGTTTGCTGTCTGGGGTTGGCCTGCATTGACAACTTTCTGCCAAGGAAAGGAAAAAGAACTTTACTGTTTGCTGTTTCCCCTGCTTGAGGAACATTTCCAAGGGTTTGAAGAAGAGCTTTGTGGAAATAAAATTGACAATTGTGCCCCATCATTTCCCTGTTTCTGCCTGACAGCCATTTTTCTCATTCAGACAAGCACCCATTTTGTGTGTGACATCCATTTTGTCTTCAGACTCACAAGCAAGACACCCTGCCTCTGGCACCCCCGTTCATTGACCACACATTTCTGTGGTTCTGCCTATTCTGGGAACCAGTAGCAGATAGTTCCTGTTTTAAGAAATAGTTCCTGTTCTTGACTGCAAGCCAGAGAGCAGATGGTCTCTGTTTTACACAAGATAGTTCCTCTTTTTGACTCTTGTGGTTCAGCCAATTCCCAGAACCAGCAAGATGGTCTCTGTTTTACACAAGATAGTTCCTCTTTTTGACTCTTGTGGTTCAGCCAATTCCCAGAACCAGCAATATAGTTCCTGTTTTACACAAGATGGTTCCTGTTCTTGACTCTAAGCCAGAGATAAACCCCCGAATGAGGAAGGGCCTTCAACTGAAAGAGAACACATTTCCACACATCGCATGCCCTCTCACGAGACACAATACACACCCCTACCTTGACACATCTGTTGGAAATTACTGCTTGTCACTTCCCTTTTTCTTGTCACTTCTCTTTTCTTCTTTTGCCTATTGACTGAAAACTGTATAAATACTCTGATGTGTGAATAAAGCTGCAGACCACTCCTGTACCCGCTTGGTGCTGGAGCTCTCCCCTTAACTCGAGTTACTGGACCTTTTTTGTACTCAGGCACCACGGACTCCTCTCTTTGCTTTGACTGAAATTATGATAATTAAGTATAGAAATTCTGAGATGAGGTAATATTGAATTAATTTACCACATTAATTGGCGCCCGAACAGATACGTTCCCTTTTCCCCACGCGCCAGCGATATTGGACCCGGTACTGTCCCCTCCTGACCTTTGACGGACGTCAAAGTGCACAACGTGGGGAATTCCCGCTAACTCCCGCGAGGCGAAGAGGGGGACCAACTGCGGCCCGGCATCCATACGAGGCGGTGAGGAAAATTGCGGAACGTCCTGAACCAGAGCCCAACCTGTTAAGAGACGAGTCTGAGGTTCTGCGATCCCCACCTTAGAAGCTACGCGCATTTCAAGATCTTCAAGAGGCCTTCCAGTTATTTTTTCGGTGAGTACTGCTGAAAAGTATAAAGACGTACCCACAGCTCTTGTGGGTGCGGTAAAGATACATGTTTTTGTTGGTTTCTCACCTATCTTTGGTGAGGACTGCTAAACTAGTATAAAAGACGGACTCACCACTTTGTGGGTGCGGTAAAGATACATGTTTTTGTTGGTTTCTCACTTATTTTGTGAGGACTGCTAAACTAGTATAAAAGACGGACTCACCACTTTCGTGGGTACGGTAAAGATATATGTCCTGTTTGTTAAATCTTTGAAAAGTCTTGCCATCATGCCTATTTTCTCGAAAATACGTAAGATAGCAACCAAAAGGAGTATTCTTGAGAAGGAAATTCCCCTTCCTCCTCGGGATACTCCAGGACACTTCATGTATGCAAAACATGGTGTCGGTGCAATTATTTATTGTGATTTATGGGTGGATTATACTAAAGACCTAGAACACAGATATAGATGGCCTGAAAATGGTACTTTTGACATGGAATGTATTATAAAATTAGAGGAACAGTTGTGGAAGAAAAAGGGAGTCCGCCAGTCACAAAGTGACTCGGTGGAATTATGGAGAAAAGAAGCCCATAGGAGGCAACAGAAGGAATTGCATAAAGTTGAAAAGGGTAAGAGAATGTCAGAGCAGGCCAAGAAAGAACAGTTACAAGAAATAGGGAAAGAAGTAGTTAGTGAAAGGAATTAAAGGGAACAATCAGCCATTTCTACTGGTTTTTATCCTGTTATGCCATCTGCACCTGAAAACCTTAACATTGCACCACCTAAGACACAACCTACCGCCCCATCACCAGAGGATACTTTCACCAATTTCCTCTTGGATACTCCACCTCCATATGAGGTTCCAGTAATTCAGCACCCTCTGCCTCCACCGCCCCTTTTACAAGATAACACACTACCTCACTCCAGAAGGGGGTGCCGTAGGTCCAGACCCAGGTAAAACAATTCCCGACTGCCCCTATGACCCGACTCCGAGCAACACACGGGAGGCGGGCCGAATAAGTAAAATACTTCATGACTCCTGGGAAGAAATAAGACATCTACCAGCAATTGACACGTTTCTTCAAGCGGCCTCTGAGTTTCTTTGTACTGGAGAGAACTCACGAGCCATTAACGCTATGACTACAAGAAGATCACACCCTGTAAAAATGCACATGTATAGGTTCCTCCTTTGCTGTTTCATAAAACACATACAAGCAGAGGAAAGAAATGTACCAGTTTCACTTTTTGACTTATTAGATTCCGCATCCGACCACACTAGTCTAGAACTTATAAATGATGCACTAGACAGGTTCACCCGTAAGGTGACCCGTATTCTGCAAAACTTGCAAACAAATGAAGAGAATAAGAAACTTGAGGAGGAAATTACTGAACCTACTGAAAAAGTCCTACCCGTACGTTCTTCCGCCCCTAATTCACGAACACTCCCGCCTACATTCCGCCAAGGTCTCTCTGAACGGTCATCTCCAGATGAGTTATTTGAAAATACATCCAATGCATTAGACTACTGGTTAGACCAGGAACCTCCGCTTACACCGGAGGAGGAGGAAATAGCCAGAACTGCGACCCTATGGGTCTCTCAATATAAGATATATGACAATGATCTCATAGACCAACTTTTTCTAGCATTACCACGCTCACATCAAAGATTAGCAAGTCTCTACATGGTACAACATCTCATCACACTCAATGACACTCATTTTAAACATGATCCAAGACTCGAAGATTTACTAAGGATAAAAGAGATGGTTCCCTCCCACTCAAAGGATCCTGCTGGATTCTTTAAAGAATTAGGAGATGTATTAATGATGGGAACATATACTCTTTCTGATATCACAGCAATTCTGAAATTATTGTTGCCATCGGGTATATATGACAAACTAAGAGAAAAAGATTGGGAAGTAGCAGGTGAACACATTAGATGGACCGAACTTCAGAATGACGAAAATACTAGAGTAGCAGGTCAAGGTATAGGAGACAGACTAAAAGCACTTCCTGGCACTATTTTAAAGGTGCTACCACAGTTACTGACAGTGAAAAAGGAGGACTGGGATACCATTTCCTCCTGCAAACAGAAACATGGTGAAGACATAGGAGATTATTACACCAGACTTGAAAAATGTTTTGCGGTAAATAGCGGCCTTACGCCGACAAGCGAAGCTTACCCGCATCTGCTTGTTTCCAAATTAGTAGACAATGCCTTGCCAGCTATTAAGGAAAGAGTACTAAAAGTAGAAAGTACCTGGCAAGCACATACACCACCACAGGTGTTACAAATGCTACAATATCACCAAAATCGCATTAGGGATGAAGAAGAAAATGATAAGAAACGCATGAAAGACACCAAGATGAAAGCATTAGTAGCCCAAACTGTACCCCAGTGCCAACAGACACCAGGTAGCCAGACAAACGTGAAGAGCACTTGTAATTATTGCAAAAAGACGGGACACTTCGTTAAAGACTGCCCTGTCTTAAAGCACAATTTGGCCACTGGTAAGACACAGCCTCGTCCATATCAGCCAAAACAGAATGTTTCCCAAGGCAGTTCAACACCTTCAGTTCCACTGACAACACAAATGGCCCAAATGAACATTATAGACAGCGACTACACTGAATACTACCCAGATTTTTCATGATGTTGCCCAGGGAGAGAATATGACAAACTGCCCCTAATCCCCATCCCAGTAGATCAGAAAGGCCCATTTATAGAGGTCCGACTTCTTGGGGAGGATTGGAAGTTTCTACTAGACACTGGGGCCAGTAAAACAACAATAAGCCATCAAGAGGTCCCAGAGGCTCCTCTCTCGGGTTCAAAAAGTATTTCTCTGAGTTTCTCCGGACAACCTGTGACAAACGCCACATCAAAACCACTGCCCTTGCAGGTTGGTCCCCTCACGACAACTACAGATCTTATATTGACAAAATCATGTCCAGAAAATTTGCTTGGTATAAAAACATTGAATTGAAAGAATTAGGAGCTGTTATTGTTTGCTCACCTAAAGATGTCAGATTATTTCTACGAGATTTTAAGGGCCACTACACAAGTAGAGAATTAGACGAGCGTTTGAAAGATTTGCCACACATCCTTTGGGCCACTGATTCCACCACAATAGGATGTATGGAAATAACACCTCACAAGGTTACACTGAAGGAGGGAGCCCAACTACCACGTATAAGACAATACAAAATTCCACCGCAAGCTGAACAAGCATTAATGTTAATAATTCAAGACCTAATACAGTCAGGTGTGATTAAAGAAACAACTTCGAACATTTGCAATTCCCCTGTTTTACCAGTTCATAAAAAAGTGGAACCAGGAACACCACCTGTCTGCAGACTAGTGGTGGATTTGAGAGAGCTCAATAAATGTGTCATTCCAAAACACTCGGTGGCCCCAGACATCTCCACTTTACTCACAGCCATAGATGCAGAAGCAACGCATTTTTCTGTCATTGACTTAAAAAACGCATTCTTCAGTATACTCATTCACCCAGACAGTCAATACCTTTTCGGCTTCTCCTTACAAGGACGCAGCTTCCAATTCACAAGAGCTCCCCAAGGTTTCACCGAAAGTCCAAGTGTATATAGCCAAGCGTTAAAAAGACAATTGGATACTATTGAATTGCCCCCTGACACTGCATTGTTGCAATATGTTGATGATATCCTCATTACGGCCAGATCTGACCCAGCCTGCGCTGAAGCATCATTGCTGGTACTAAAGTTCCTAGCTGCAAATGGCCATAAAGTTTCCCCTGGTAAGCTCCAATTTTGTTTGCATCAAGTGGCATACTTAGGGCACTTGCTGTCAAAGGAGGGTAGGCAGCTTACACAGGAACGCATCCAACTCCTACAACAAATACCACAAGCAACAACACAGCAACAAGTTCGAGCTTTTGTTGGTCTCACCTCATATTGTAGACAGTGGATCCCGCAATTTGCACTAATTTCTAAACCATTAGTGCAGCTGACAACACTCGAAGCTGGTGCTACTCCACAATTACCCTGGACAGATGAACACACGCAAGCTTTTCAGTCTCTTAAAAAGGCTATGTGTCAAGCCCCAGTGTTAGCAACACCTGATTACACCAAAGATTTTACCTTGTTTGTAACAGAAAACTCAGGTACAGCACTATCAGTCCTGACCCAACTTCAAGCAGACAGACATAGACCATGTGGTTATTTTTCAAGTACATTAGATCCAGTAGCACAAGCATTACCTGCATGTCTAAAATCAGTAGCAGCTACTGCACAAGCTATTAGACAAAGCGATGCTATTGTATTGGGACATCATCTGATAGTCCAGGTCCCACACGCTGTAGAACTTCTGCTAAACAGAACGCAAACGCAGCATCTGACAATAGCCAGACTCACCGGATATGAGATGACGCTTTTTCAGCCACATATTGAGATTAGACGATGCAACATTTTAAACCCAGCAACACTGTTGCCACTGACCTCTCCTACTGAACAACTTCATGATTGTATTGACATAATTGATTTAGTGACCAAACCCAGACCAGATTTACAAGATACTCCCCTTTCTAAGGCAGAAATGACACTTTTTGTTGATGGTTCTTGCATGAGACTCCCCGCTGGAGAACTAGCAGCACCCTATGCCGTCACAAATGGTACAAACACTTTGGAAGCACACAAGATAGAGATACTGTCGGCACAAGCAGCCGAACTCATAGCAAAAGGAAAATCAGTTAATATTTACACTGATTCACAGTACGCTTTCGGGGTTGTACACAACTTCGGCACATTATGGAAAGAGAGAGGATTCCTCACATCACACGGGTCTAAAATGCAGCATGCTACACTCATCACTGCCCTCTTAGAGGCCAGTCAGTTACCAGCGAAAGTTGCAGTATTAAAGTGTAAAGCGCACACAAAAGGAACCGATAAAATATCAAAAGGAAATGATTCCGCAGACAGTGCAGCCAAATTAGCAGCAAACACAGAATTGAATATACTACACCGCCAATACGCAATATGAGACCCCTTTTCTGACATCCAGGATGTCCAAAGTCACACCACACCACAGGAACTGCTAGAATGGAAGGAAAAAGGAGGGGTCCTTACAGATCAGGGTTGGAGGACACCTGAAAGAGCAGTATGGTTTCTGCCGGATGCTATGGTACAGGTTATAATAAACACCATACATGGACCAGCGCATCTGGGAGAAAAAGCAATGTTAGACAGCATACAGAACATATGGCACAACAAACATTTGAGAGCTGCAGCCAAATGAAAAGTTAAAACGTGCATGATTTGTAATCAGTTCAACCCAGGTAAAGGCACAAAGGTGGAGCAGGGTGGATTCCAACCCCCTGACCATCCATTTGATGTTCTCCAAATGGACTATATCCAGATGGAGAGATGTAGAGGTCACATGTATGTGCTAGTTGTAGTATGTGCTCTGACCAGATGGACAGAAGCCTATCCCGTCCCAGATTACACTGCAACGACAACTGCTAAACATCTAGTAAGAGAATATTTCCCGAGATATGGGTTGCCCCGCGTCATCTACTCAGACAACGGCCAGCCCTTCTCCTCTGAACTCATGAAGCAAGTGTCTCTTCTGTTAGGGTACACTTGGAAATTTCACTGTGTAAGACATCCTCAAGCAGCAGGTCTAATAGAGAGACACAACCAGACTTTGAAGACAAAATTGGCCAAGATATGTACAGACAAAGGCGTGGACTGGATGGTAGCCTTACCGGTTGCCCTCTTCTATATGCGTATGGTAGCACATTCCAGAACTGGTCTATCTCCGTATGAGGTGGTCTTTGGCAGACCACCAAATATGTGGGGTACGCCAATGCCTAAAAGAATTACTGATGTAGACAGCAGAATATTGACTGATTACCTGGCTTCCTTGATGTCTGCACTCCAATCTTGTCGTTCACAGGCCGCTGCAGCCTTCCCTGACAAAACCGCCCCTGGAGAACACACCATCCGACCCGGCGACTGGGTGATGATAAGAAACTTCGACAGGACCAGTCCTCTTCAGCCCAGGTGGATGACTCCGAAGCTCGCGCTCCTAACCACGCGGACGGCGGTGAAGGTCGAAGGCAGGAAGGGCTGGCTACACGCGAGCCACTGCCGGAAATATTTTGGACAAAGAGACACTGTTGCCGGCGACACTGCCAACCCTAGTGACATTGTAACAGAACAATCTTTTGTGCCCTTGGAACTGACCCCACAACAAGAATATAAATCAAAGTTGAGGTCTGCCATCCGGACTCTGGCTAATTAAGTCCACTGGGCGCAGGTCCAGTGGTGAAGTGGTTGGAGCATGGGGATGGATTTAAACACCTTGACTATGTGGGAAAAAGATAGAATGAAACGCAAAAACAAGAACTTTAAGAAATTGCGTAGTGGTTCTATCATATGTTTAATGATATTGGTTTTCTTCATAACCATTATGACGTGTCTTGGTTGGATCCTCCACACTGTTTTTCCTCCAACACCCCACACCTCTCATGCACCCAACAGCACTCAGGAACACACATATCATGACCTACCCCCTCATGAACAAGCCCATAGACTAGCCTTTCAAAACAATACCTTTATACAGATGTTACACTACACTCATCAGGCCAGCAATAGCACAAATTGCTGGATATGTGGCTGCCTCCCACCTCATCAGAAAAAGGGAGGGATGCCTCTTTTCCCCTTTCCATTTTCCTATAATGGGACTTGTGAAGCCTCGTTCGCCCGAATAACAGCTGAGGATACTACCCCCACCTCCTGCCCTGACGGAAATAATTCATGTAAGAATGGGTGGCCTTGGGGGGACTTAAACAGGGTACTTAATGCTGCCTGTTACCCAAATGAGGATGGAAATCCTCAGGCGACAGGTACAGCCCTAGAAAGTGAAGAATACAAGCAAGGGAACATGACCATGTCCTACAAGATGTTAAATACCAAACCTAAAAAGAATGCTGGTCCCCCTTCCATCTCGGTCTCACCAGTAAAAGGACACCTGTGCATCCAGAAAAATGGCTCTGTTCCATTAGGATACAGTGACTGTCATACCACTATAAGTTTTGAAGACAGAGGAAAGTCCTCATTTCTAGCATCTCGCCATACTTATTTCGTCTGTGGCCAAACGGCCTATGTGCAGCTGCCCTTGAACGGGGGGAGAACTTGCTATATAGCATTCCTTTTACCCCCTGTCTTTGTGGCCCCATCCACTTACCACCGAGACCTCCTAGTGCCCCATGTCAGACATAAAAGAACGATCGATACCTCCTTGGATGACCAAACAGAAACCTCATGGGAACACTATACAGATTTTAACCGCATGCGCGCTAGCGGTTTTACCCGCTGCGCGCTGCGATTTTGAAAATCCCACGTTACGTGACAAGGTCAGCTCGTCATGCGCGTAGCGCAGGTAACGCTCATGACGAGCTGACCTTGTCATGAGCGTAGAAGGGGTTAACAAAGGGTTCTTCTTCCTTGTTGGCCCTGTACAGAACAGCAAGCTTATACGCAGGTTGACAAGGACCTTAGAGGCTGTTGTAAACCAGACGGCGTCTGCCCTGGGGAGCTTAACCCAGGAGCAGTCCGCCATACGATTGGTTACCCCTCAAAATCGCCTTGTCCTTGACATCATCCTGGCTGACAGAGGCGGAGCCTGTAAAATTATAGGCTCTAGCTGCTGTATATTTATTCCTGATAATTCCTCATCTGTATACACGGCCATAACAAAATTACACAAGATAGCCGTAAGTTTACATCAAGAACCTGGCACTTGGACGTGGTCTGATTGATTCTGGAAGATAATATCGTCCTGGGGATGGCAACTGCTGTCAGCAGCAGGTATAATATTCCTGATAATAACTGGATGCTGCCTTTGCATCCAATGTGGTCCTGCCCTGTGCATTCTATGCGCTGCAAACTGCATTCCTAAACCACTTGTCCAGCAGAGAGAAAGGGAAAGAATTATGCTACAAGAATGTATAGATGATCTCATGCAAATTGAGATATAATGTAGGTACACTCTGGGGCAAGGAGGGAATGTGGAAATAAAATTGACAATTGTGCCCCATCATTTCCCTGTTTCTGCCTGACAGCCATTTTTCTCATTCAGACAAGCACCCATTTTGTGTGTGACGTCCATTTTGTCTTCAGACCCACAAGCAAGACACCCTGCCTCTGGCACCCCCGTTCATTGACCACACATTTCTGTGGTTCTGCCAATTCTGGGATCCAGCAGCAGATAGTTCCTGTTTTAAGAAATAGTTCCTGTTCTTGACTGCAAGCCAGAGAACAGATGGTCTCTGTTTTACACAAGATAGTTCCTCTTTTTGACTCTTGTGGTTCAGCCAATTCCCAGAACCAGCAAGATGGTCTCTGTTTTACACAAGATAGTTCCTCTTTTTGACTCTTGTGGTTCAGCCAATTCCCAGAACCAGCAAGATAGTTCCTGTTTTACACAAGATGGTTCCTGTTCTTGACTCTAAGCCAGAGATAAACCCCCGAATGAGGAAGGGACTTCAACTGAAAGAGAACATATTTCCACACATCGCATGCCCTCTCACGAGACACAAGAAACGCCCCTACCTTGACACATCTGTTGGAAATTACTGCTTGTCACTTCCCTTTTTCTTGTCACTTCTCTTTTCTTCTTTTGCCTATTGACTGAAAACTGTATAAATACTCTGATGTGTGAATAAAGCTGCAGACCACTCCTGTACCCGCTAGGTGCTGGAGCTCTCCCCTTAACTCGAGTTACTGGACCTTTTTTGTACTCAAGCACCACGGACTCCTCGCTTTGCTTTGACTGAAATTATGATTATTAAGTATAGAAATTCTGAGATAAGGTAATATTGAATTAATTTACCACAGCTTGTCTCCTGTTCTGAAGTCTCAGGGACACAAATCCCCAGCTCCCCTGAACTTTCTTGCTGGGAGTTCTAACCTGCCGAGAGGTGTCTGCAGCTTTTCTGGACCTCTGGCAGTTGTTCTGGCTGGTGGGAGCTGGAAAAGCAGCTCAACAACGAGAAGCATGACGCATCCGTGCCTGTTTCTGGTGCATCGCCGAAGAAACTGACACAGCGCCTGCCCGCGGCTCGGGAAATCACAATACGCCGTATCGGGTGCATCCATCTCCGAAGTTCGAGATCACCGCACCAATTCCAACGCAAGCCCTGATGTGTGGCTGCAAGTAACCACGCATCGTCCCGGATCGTCGCATTGAAGAGAGTCGCCAGGTCTGTCGAATCGTTGGGGGGACGCAGTAAGAAATTGGAACATCACCTCCCCATGCAGTACGAAATTGACGCATCATCTCCTCTCTGGTAAGGAACCGACGCTTCACCTTCCCTGCGGCCCTCTTTGTTTGTGATCGCAACGCATCTAAGGTACTTTGTGTGAAAAGTGTCGCTGCTACAATTTGCTTTGAACTGAACTATTTCTACAATTTGAAAGTCATACTTTTATTACTGTATTGTGGATGTTTGTCTTTTTGGTCTTGTTTGGTTTAGATAAAGATTACTTGTGGTGTCCATTTGTAGTGTTTTCATTGTATTTCTGTATATGTTTATGAATGCTTTACACACTGCCTCTGAAATAAGCCTGTCTGCTTGTGCCATGGGTAAGCAGGGGTTATTTTAAAAGTTTACCCCCTTACCATGACTAGAAGCAGGGGTCCCTATTTGGACAAAGGTACCTACCTCTTCCAACTAGAGACTCCCATTTCTAACAGGCTCCAATACCCATACCCTTTGCCCTAGTTAAAATTCACCCATAGCAGCCTTTTGGTCATACCATTGCTTCTGAAGCTCCTGGCTGGCCTGAAGGTTTTGGTTAGATTTTTCCATGTACTCAGCCATCCTGGAGCTAAGGCCAAGCACATTATCCACTATGTCATGTTTTGGCTCCCTGAGAGGTTTTTCCCATCCTTCCTTCACAATTCTCAGAGGACCCCTAACACGATGCCCAAACAGAAGTTCAAAGGGGGAGAACCCCACTCCCTTCTGTGGCACTTCCCTGTAGGCAAAAAGCAGGCACAGAAGTGAGACATTCTATCGCATGAGTTTTTTAGGGAGTCCACCAATCATGCCTTTCAGTGTCTGGTTAAATCTTTAAACCAGGCCATTGGTTTGTGGGGGTAGGGAACTTGTAAGTCACTCCACACTTCTCACACGGGTGTTTTAAGTATGCAAACAAGAAGTTGGTACCTCTTTCTGAACCTACCTCCTTAGGAAAACCAAAGCTGGTAAAGACACCAAGTAGGGCATTGGCCACTGCAGTGGTGGTCCTAAGGGGAATAGCTTCAGGATACCTGGTGGCATGATCCACTATCGCCAGAATATATCTGTTCCTTGAGGCTGTTTGAGGGTCTAGGGGGCCAATAATGTTGACGATAACCCTTTCAAAGGGTACTCCAACTACTGGAAGTGGAATTTAGGGGGCCTTCAGGCAGGCTCTTGCCTTACCATTGGCTTGGCAGGAGACACAGGATGGGCAAACGTCCTTCATATTCTGGGACATCCCTGGCTAGTAGAAGTGATTGACTATCTACTCCATGTTTTATCCTCACCAAGGTGCCCAGCTGAGGGGATATCATAGGCCAAAGTGAGGAGAAACTCTCTAAACTTCTGATGTACTAGCACTGTCCTGCTTGCGCCAGGTTTGTGGTCTCTGGCCTCAGTGGATAGGAGTCCGTCCTCCCAATAGACCTTGTTGATTCCACTGATATCACCCTTTTCCTGTGGAGCTTCTTGCTGCCTCAGGCTTTCAAGAGTGGAACAGGTTTCTTGTCCTTGGCACAGACCCTCCCTAGAGGGTCTCCCTGGGCCCTAGAGCTCTGCCGTGTAAAGCCCAAGCTCCTCAGGCTCCGTTCTCTCTGGGGATAACAGGTCCATTTCCTGAGAAGAGGGGTTCTGACCTTGTATCTGCTTAGAAGCTGGTCCCCAAATCTTCTCGTCTTTTCTCTTGGAGGGCTGGTACACTCTTTCAGGATCCAGCACCTCTTTTTCACTCAGGGCTCTGCTGTGTGGTCTTGTTTTTACGCAACCCTATTCTGGTATCCCTAGCATTCTTGCATGTGTCCTCAGTTCAACTTCTGCCCAAGGGGAAGCCTCCAGATACTTTCCAAGCAGACATTCTTCAAGGAGGCTTGAGGACACTGCCACTTCCTTCTGATCTACTATTCCACCCAGTCAAATGATACCATAGCCATGGGATGAATCTTTGTAACATTGTCAGCATTGGTGACTGGATAGGTACTTCCAATCAGGTACTGTTCTGCGTTAACCTGTTGGTCTGTCGCCATGGTGAGACTCGCACTAGTATCCCTCAGGGCCTCTACTCTGGTACCATTAATCAAGCAGTGCATCTTCTATTTTCTCATGTTAGTGGGCCAGGCAGCACAGGATAAGTCTACACCTCCCTCAAAGACTAGAGTTGCCTCACTGGGATTACTGGCACGGTCAGGCCAATCCTGGGATCCCATCTGGACATTAGCAACTGTATGTGCAGCAGGTTGGCTAGAGGCATTTTTAAAAAGTTTTTACACATAGGGTCTCCAGTTCGGTGTCCCAATGACCTACAGTCATGACACAAAGCCTTCTTGGGATCCCAGTTCCTTCCCTTGTACCCTCACTTTGATTTTGAAGAATCTCTGGGCTCACCCTCCTGAGCAAATGTTTGGAGGCCTGAAAAAGACTCTTCCCCAGGGCCAGGACCTTGCCATTCTTTGCCAGTGACGGCTGCAAATGGGCTCTTATGGGTTTATTTATACGTTTTATATAGCTCTAGCTAGACCCGGGGGTATCAGAGCTCTTTACAGAATCAAGAGTCAGGCAATAAACTAGTCACTTAGTAAATGACGCGCAACAATCTTGGGCTCATGTACCAACAACAATAAATACACATGGAAATACTAGGCAATGAGGGTGGAATACGATATGTAAACAGACAACAGCTATGCCCTAAGGGCAGTTACTGCTTAAGGGCAAGTCACCAATTATGAGTCTAGTGAGAGAACAACCTTCAAGGTAAAAAGAGGCAAGCAGAAATAAACAGCCAGTAGTTTAACAGGTCAAAGAGAGAGACTGATAGAACCGAGGTCAAGAATTGCTCAAGTGTTCCAGTATTTGTTGAGGCGATGGCATTTTAGGTCTCTTTTGAAGCCGGTGAAGGAGGGGTATCATCGTAAGTCCCTCGGGAGAGAGTTCCATATGCTGGTTGCGTTACCCGAGAACAAGCGAGCCTGGGTAGATTTCTTTTTTAGTTTGGGAGGGACGAGAAGAAGTATGTTGAAGCTTCTCAGTGATCTCATTCTTCCTGCTTGAATGAGTTTGTTATCTAATTATTCAGGGGTGTGTGAGTAAATGGCTTTGTGGGTAATACAGGCAGTCTTGAAATTGCATCTTCCTTCTATAGGAAGCCATTTGAGGATCTTGAGTGCAGGCGTGATGTGATCATACCGTTTACTATCTGGTATGAGCCTGACTGCCAAGTTTATTACTGATCTGAGGGGAGAAAGGTGCAATTTCGGGGTCCCTGTGAGGATAGCATTCCTGTAGACAAGTTTGGAGAGGACCAGAGACTGAACGACCCATTAGAAATCATCCAAGGGAATGAACGGTTTGATTAAGGTGTTTTAGTGTGTAAATTGATCCTTTGACTGAGTTTTTGATGTGCTCCTTCATTGACAAGTCTTTATCCAGGGTGAATCCTAAGGAGTTAGCTGAATTGGAAAGAGTCAGAGTACAATTTAGAGCCTTCAGGTCAGTGATTCAGTCTTTGATAGGAAGATGGTTACTTTTAGGCGAGAACAGGATAATTTCTGTTTTGGTAGGGTTTAATTTTAGATGGGTAGAGTTAAACCACGATTGAATGTTACAGTGTGACATTGAGATGTCGGATGTCTCTAGGAGATAATTTATTTTAGTAGAGTTGAGTGTCATCTGCATAGAGGTGGAATTTGATCCCAGCTTGCTTCAGGATGATAAAAAGGGGTTCCATGAAGAGATTTGAACAGTGATGAGGAGAGGATTGAGCCTTGGGGTACGCCAGGAGAGACCGGTCTGGGTTTCGAGAGGCAAGACATGATTTTGATTTGTTGTGTTCGGTGTGGAAGGTAAGAAGTGAACCATTTTAAAACAGTGCCATTAATACCGGCGCGCATCTTCAAGGATTCCAGTAAGGCAGTGTGGTTTACAGTGTCAAATGCCGCTGATAAGTCAAGTAGGATAAGTATGCATGCATCACCATCATCTAAAGATCTATGGATGTCATCTGTGATATTAAGCATGGCTGTTTCTGTGATACAGCCTTTCCTGAACCCTGAATGGAAGGAGTCAAGTAGGATGGAATCCTCAATATTTTGGTTGAGTTGTTGTAATATACATTTTTCCATAGTTTTGACTAGGAACGGGAGGTTGGAGATAGGTCTGAGGTTGTTGAGATCATTCGGGTCAGCCCTGAGATTCTTGGGAATGGGTGTGATTTGACCAAGTGAAAGGGAATCTGGTACACAACCCGAGGCGAAAGAAGAATTGATGATTTTTGTCCAACAAGGGGCAATAATGTGGTTACGGTCATGTACTATTTTAGCAGGGAGGGGATCTTTGGTGTGAGAAGTGGGCTTTAGTTTCGCAATAATATTGAAACCCTCAAGTTATGTCATGGGTTTGTAGTCCAACCAATTGGTGTTGTTTTTCAATTGGATGTTGAAAAGGTTGCTGACAGTGCCATTAGGAGCCATTTTGACTTTGGCGAGGTCCAGAGGAGTGACTGAGGTAGTTTAGGGAGTGTCAGAGCAGATTGGTTGGGGGGGGTAAGGGTGGTTTGTGACTTGAAGGAAAGTTTGTTCAATGTTCGTTATTTTGTCTGTGAAGAAACTGGCTATTTTCTAAGATGTCTTCTATCCTTTTTGAGATCCAAGTTAAACCAAGATTTTGATTGACTTGATCTTAGTTGTTTTAATTTGAGAGATGGAACTAGGTCCGGAGCTTCTGTTATAGCAGTGTTGAAGTGGGTGGTCAGGTCATTTGCGTTATGCGAGGAAGGGTGATGTTGTAGTTGTTCACAGATCTTGGCTTCAAGGTCCGTAATAGGGACTTGTTTGAGGTTTCTGGTCCATTGCTTAGGTTTATTTGATTAGTTTAAGTGTGGTTTGATGGAGGTATAGATGTTGAACAGTATGAGGTGGTGGTCTGACCAGTCTATAGGTAAGATGGCGCTAAGGGAGACCAGTTCATTGTTGGTGATAATCTCGTCAAGTGTAGCACCTTTGATAAGTGTTGGTTTATAGCAGAGTTGATTTAGGTCATTCATTTCTAGAAGGTTCATGAGGCGCCTGACTGTCCAGTCTTCGGCATTGTTCCAGTGTAACTTAAAGTCTCCCAGAAATACGTCCTTCGTGTCAGTTAAGGAGGACCGAGTTAGTAGGTCCGATAACTCTTTAGCAAAGAGGGCATGGTTCCCAGGAGGGCAGTAGATGGTGTGTAGTTTAATAGGTGGGGAGCCATTACCTTTAAGTTCGACGCCGAGGTATTTGAAAGTCCAGTATTTTGCATTATTTAGGAAGGATGGATGAATTTCAGCTTTGTGGAATATGGCTAGACCTCCCTCCTCCAGTTCTTTCCAGTCTGTCCTGTCTTATGATGGAGTAACCAGGAGGGGTAAGCAGATCAAGTATTTTGAGTGGTCATTGAGCCAGGATTCTGCAAGGAAAGCAATATCAATTCCCTCACTGAGTAAGGTTTCAGCTATATCTGTAGCGTGTTGAGCTGTCGATCTGCAGTTGACAAGCATGCAAGATAAAGGGGAGGGAATATTTTTAGCAAGTTGTAGAGTTTGAATGGTGGTGAATTGAGCAGGGGGTCTGGGAAAGTCAGTAGATACGTGGGATCTGTTCATGCCCACTATTACTGGGATGTTAAAGGGATTGTGTGCCATGGTCTGGTTCTTGGCAGCTGATCTTCAGTTGGTGAGCATGCAAGATAGCAGGCAGGGATTGTCTATTGCAGATTTTAATGGCTGGATCTTGGTGAGGTGGGCAGGGGGCCTGGGAGATTCTGTAATAACAGGGGTTCTATTGATGCCCATTATTACTGGAATAGTGGAGGGAGGGGTGAGAACAGTAGTCTTGGACTTGGTGAGGAAGATTCGCTGGGAGCAACAGCTTCCCGTATAGATAGGGGGCAGTGAGAATGACGGGGCCTATGTGCCCGCCGGCACAGTGGAGTGGAAGGCCAGGGGGTGCCTTGTGAGGCCCTCAGTGTGCCTGAGTGAGGAGGCCATTTCAGACTCTCGTCGGTGGGAGAGCGTTGGATATATTGGTAATGTAAGGGTACGTGATCAGACCTGTGAATAGGGCAACAGAGAGCTCTAAGCTACGCGGGAGGACAGTGTCATTAGATCTGGAATTATCGATTGTCTGTGAACAGGGTAGGGCTCAGATTAAGAGGTAGGGGGGCAATTGTTGCCAGATTGGTGGACGACTGACTAAGGATAGGTCCCACTACCCTAGGTTTGGTGAGAGAGTCGTCTGGGTAAGTAATTGTGAGATTGCTGGCTAGGTTGGGAACTAGAGAGGTCATTATTGAGGACATTGTTCGACGGTGTTTGTTAGAGGGTGCGGCACGGTTGAAGGTAGTGTCAGGAGATGACACTGCACGAGGTGTTGAGTCCAGTTGAGGAAGAGGGAGGGTCTGTTCAAGATTAGAGGATTGCGGTAAAGGGGAGAGAGTTGTTGAGGGTATTTGGCCTTGTTGTATGAGTGCCGTGAGCAATGAAAGAAAGTTTCTATCATAGATGGTGAGGTGAGGGTCATTGGCTTGAATGAGTATATTCCTTGTTCTGAAAATGGATATGTCAATTTCTCCTCTAAAAGTTGGGGAGGGTGACGTGGTCTGTTTTATGCCATAGGGTATTTTATTTGTTTTGGTGACTTGTAGGAGGAGGAGTAAGATGCTTTTCCATTTAGGCGGGCATTTGGATTAGTAGATAACGTCAGTTTTCTTGGTGCCATTGAGCACGCTAAGGTAAGTATCGGCTGTTAGTGTTTCCGGGTGCAGCTTCAGCAAGCTCATGTTTGAGATTCTTTTTTGCGTACTCAGAGATATTTTTGAGATATGTGATGCTCCATGAGTTTGGGCCATATCTGGCCAGGGCAGAGTCCAGGGGCTTGTGATGATACCAGTGGTGGCTCCAGGAGGGAGTGCTGCAGGCGGTGGGGCAGGGTAGTGGGTAGTAAACTCCGGCATACGGCCGAACAGAGTTAAGTAAATAAATAAATATTAAAAAACAAATTACATTGAGCACGCTGCATCGCCGATTGGCGTTGCAGCGTGCGCAATGTAATTTGTTTTATTCATTAATTTATTTACTTAACTCCATTCCAATTAATAAAAAATAAGCTTCTTCCAAGAGTTAAGACCAAGATGGACGCAAAAAGGTAAGCATGTTATTCAGCAGAAATACTTGCAATATTCACGCTGTGCAATGTTACCCTATGGAGGAAAATAAGAATGCACCACCAGTGCCACAGGGGCGGCCGGGGGCAGAGGTCAAATTTGGGGTCAGGCGCCCAATGTTAACCAATGGAGACTGAGGGTGATTGAAGATGCGCTGCTCACAGGTGAGTAAAAGTGGAGTCAGGGGGCAATTTCCTGGAGTTAAGGTACCTACAAGGGGGGCCACAAGGCCACAAGGCAGCACCAAACTTACACCCTCAGCAGCTCAGGGACCACCGGGTGCAGAGTGCCAACACAGTGTTGGGCGCCCAATGCAATTCAATGGGGGAGATCGGTTTTGCAAAGAGGTTGCAAGCGCTGGCCAGCAGGCTTCACAAGCAGCCCAGGTAAGTTCTGATGCTAGGGGATATAGAGAAATTGTTGGGCAACCACCCCTAATGCCAGGGGCTTCGGGTGCTGGGGCAGGGTTGTCGTTCAGCATCAGGAACAGCTTCCCGGGCAGGTAGCATTCAGGGGGAGTCTTCAGATTCAGATTAGGTCATCAGGTTTATGATTGCAGTGTCTGGGCGAGCCACCTAAATACTACATTTAGGGACATTACAGGGGGGTAGCAGGTAGGGACCAATAGGTTCCTTACCTGGGGTGTCTATACTGACTATTATGCCACCCTCCTGTGGGAGGGAGGAATAGCACTAGCCCTGATTGGATAAGTCCCACCATCTTCAAGATGGTGGGCACTTAAAAATGTGCTTAACTTCACTTCCAGCACCCGAGGGGTGGAGTTGGCAAAGGGAGCACACCTCCTAATATACTTTGGTTTTTCTGCCAGTTCTCCTACCAAAAGTGGGGGTTTGAGCCGGGGGCTGCCATCTGCTGCTAGTAGATGAGACCTGGGTCTCATTACATAGACGGCAAGGCCTTTGAAGCTCCCCTCTCGAGCAATGTGCTCATCCTGAGAGGAGGATGGGTGACACCTCCACCCAGGATGTGCTTTGCTTCTGACGACAGAGAGTAGGGGCTTTCGAGCCAGGGTTTCAGACCCATGTCTGGTGGTGGCAGGCTACCTAAAGCTAGTCAGAGAGCCTACCATGGTTGGAAGGATTGCAGGGGGCACCTCCGAGGTGCCCTTTAGGTTCATTTGTCAATAAATCCCACACTGGCATCAATGTGAGTTTATTGAGAGTAGTTGTTTGGTACTAAATACTCCTGTGTTCAATGAAGCCGTCATGGTGCTGGGGAACTCGAGTTGTTGAGTTTCGGGCACATGTACTCTCTCAGGCTTCACTGGCACTTACAATATTTAAGAATAGACTTAGATATTGTAGGGGCATATCTGCTCATCCAGATATGCCCACACCTGAGATATGGCGCACCCTGCCATATGACTTGTAAGGCCTGCTGGAGGGGTGACTTACCTATATCTAGGGCAGTGTTGCTAGGCATGACACACACGCAGTGTGCCATGTCAACGTTGTCATTTTTTGTCTGCACC
Source organism: Lissotriton helveticus (assembly GCF_964261635.1). Lineage (NCBI taxonomy): Eukaryota > Metazoa > Chordata > Amphibia > Caudata > Salamandridae > Lissotriton > Lissotriton helveticus. Next base: position 191,400,091 of record NC_136062.1, on the reverse strand, counting down.
AAGGCATGCTTGCTGCAGAGGCAGTTTCCATGACTTAAGTGAGGGATTCCTAGGGGACACTCTTCAGTTCCAATGCCCTAGGTACCATGGTACCACTTAGTGGGGACTTAAAGGGGATCTGAAGTGCCATTCGTGGTAAAGTTTTAGGGAAGGAGCACTGGCACAGAGGACCTGGTTGGCAGGGACCCTGTACACTTACAATCGAAACCACATCATTTTCCAGGCAAAAAGTGGTGGGCTAACCATGTCAAAATTAACACTTTCTTACAGCGCCCCAAAATGGCAGCCCTGAAATCTGGTACCAGGAGTCTTCGGTTTTGGGGCTGACATTTCAAGAACTCTGCAAAAGATTAGACCCACGCAGTCACCCGGCCCAAATGGAATACCTGCCATGGTCTTTAAAGGGGATCTCGAGCTGTGGATCGCTATACTGCTTCCCCTTTATCCAACTTGCCAATTAACCACGCATGTCTCAAAAATCTTCAGGGGATCTATCTTGAATCCCATTTACAAGACAGATGACAGGGTGGATCTGTCTAACTACCTCCTGATTGCCATTCTTGACATCAAAGCTGAGGCCTAAGCAACCATCCTACGTAAAGGACTTAAAGGCTGGGCAGTAGCTAACAACGGAGTCCTGTTCAGGTTATCAGGTTATAGGGCACACACCTCAATGTTGGACAACATTGTGTCCCTTTCTTACCTGTCTCACATGGCAAAGAGTAAGAAGCAATTCCCACTCTTTGCCTGTGTCATGGACGATTCTTCTGCTTTCGATCTGGTAGATAACGTTTTATGGAAAAAGTTCAAAGGATGGGGCATCTCGAACACCTTACTCCTAGCCATTATAACTTAAAACACCTCCCCTTGGTTTAGAGTCAAGTTAACATCTAAGACTGTCTGGAGGAAGATCACAACTGACAATGGCCTCAAGCAGGGATGTGTGCTTCCTGCCCTCGTATTCAATCTTTACATGGCTGACATTGGCGCAGTGCTGAAACACGCCAACCTTATCCCTATGAAGATTGGGAGAACATAGATTCCAATAATGCAATACGATGACGATATTGTCCTTCTCGACCACTCAAGAATGGATTCACAGAGAGCACTGAATGCATTGCACAATTACAGCATAACTAATAAAATGGTGGCAAATGGTTCCAAGACCAAAATCCTCATCTCTGGCCACCCGCCCAAAACAACAACATCTACAGCTTGCAATTGACACCCTGCAAATTGACCAAGAGGTGTTAAACGACCCGCAGCTCTCGTGTGCCAAGCTCAAACTTGTCTTGAAAAAGGAATCTAGAAGGCTATCCACAGAAAGTGATAGGAGTAAGCTCAAAACCTCAAGAGCTCCGCCAGCCATGGTGCGGGCATATTCCAGCGCACAATCGGATTTCCTCAGACCACAGCCCTGTCTGTCCAGTGTACTCTGCAAAGTCTGCCTAAAACAAATCCTTTTTGCCAGGTAAATGGGCCTGCAAATCAAAGATCTTAACCCAAGTTTGCAATCTCTCAGAGCAATTAAAACCTGCCAACTCTGCCACTATAATAACAATTCCTTTAAGCACCTCCTTTGTTGCTGGCCTGCACTTCTTGCATCGCGCCGCAGGCTGTTAAAACCCCTTTTTATTGCTCAAGGTGCTCAAACTTGCAATGAGGCAATACATTTGGTGTTCAGCATGACAGAGCCAGCGGACATGGTAAAATGTGGCATAAAACATTGATATTATGAAACCGAGACTAGAGGACTCAATTTCCTAAAGATTGGAATTATTTATTTATAAAGCTTGTAAAGCGCACTGTTGCCTAACAGGCATCCTGGCGCTGGAGCTCCATGAACATGACCGAAGGACATCTGTAGAACAACACTCAAACCCTAGGGAACAGCCAGGTCTTGACAGATTTTCTGAACGGGAGAAGTTCATCTAGTTGCCTAATCTCCCAAGGTAGGCTGTTCTAAAGCTTTGCCGCAGCCACCCTGAAAGATCTTCCCCTGCCCTGACTTTTTTAAAACTAGGGACTCTCACTAGATGGGCAGACGAGGAGCGCAGCACCCTGGCGGGGACGTACCAGGTAAATTTAGCCTGCAGCGATCTAGGCAGAGTGACTTAAATTGTATTCTCTGCCTGAGGGGAAGCCAGTGAAGTTCGGCCAGGGCCACGGAGGCTGACGTTCTTCTAGGCCATCCCAGGGCCATTCTGGCCGCTGCTGACTGGACTCTTTGAATGTATCGCTTGGTCTTGGCCAGCAAGAACGAACTGCTCTAATGCTACCTAAACTCTGCAGATCTAAGACGCCATGATCTTCTCTGTGTCACTGTCTTTGTACGTATTTATTCCTACAAAATTTAGATGCTGATAGTACACCTTTGATCTTAGCACCTTACCCAGTACTTAACACACTGAGGCAGTTCTTAACTGCGCAGATCTAAGATGTCAAGATGTTTTCCTTCTCTGTGTCAGTGTACTATTCATTCCTACTACATTTAGATGCTGCTAGTATACCTCTGACCTTAGCACCCTACTTAGTACTTAACACACTGAGATAGTTTTTTAACTTACTTCTAGGGGTCTTATGGATTTTAAGCATTAGTGTTTTTTTATTATATTGTAAAGATTTGTATTAATCATGCAATAAAGATTACTTTGGCTTTACTTTGAAAGAAGTCTGGGCAGAGAAATTAGCCCCTGTCTCTTTCACCCAGATACATCCGAGGAAAGGATAATGTCCAGGCAGAATTCTCAAGCAGTAACTTTTTAACATCCCAAGACCTATGTATATCAAAAACAGTGTTCAAGGAGTTACGTCACTGATTAAGAGAACCTTGCATAGACCTGTTTGCTTCTCACAAGAACTTTCACCTGGCAAAGTACGGTACACATTTTCCATCTCTAGGTGCATGACGAGTAGATGCGTTGACTGTTCAGTGGCCACACAGGCTCCTTTAGGCTTTCCCTCCTTTTTTCTCTGATTTCTTGGTTTCTGTTAAAAATTTGGAGGGAGTGTGCAGAGGTGATAGGGGTGGTACCGTTCTCGCCAAGAAGATCCTAGTTTCTTCGTCTGTCAATGGCACTTCCTTCATTGGAAAATTCTCTTTTCCCTTTCCTCCGATAGCTCAGGGATGCCCTCCTTCTTACCACCTTCCACGTTTGGTTTGGAAGTTGAAAGCATTGGGCTACTAAAAATGGGCTCTCCGAGCATTTAGAAGTTGTAATTCAGGGATGGTGTTCAGAGAAACACATTTCTTCCAAAGACTATAACATTAGTATGCTCCTTCAATTATAGTTTGATGGCTTTAACAAAGATTGCCACATTGAGAGCTCAATCGGTTGCTAGTCCAGCTTTTCTGGAGCATTGGGATAATTTTCCTGAAAATGCGAATTCAGAACTCAGACTTTTCATACATTTCCTGTTTCTAGACCAGTTCTTCATCATGTGTTGCTGCTCTGGGACGTACCATTAGTTCCTAAATGTCCACAGGGGTTTCCTTTTAAACCTATTTCATGAATTGAATTGAAATGGCGTAAATTTAAGGTTGCATTTAGTGAAGCAATCACTTCAGCAAGAAGAAGTGGGGAGCTAGTAGCTATGTTGTGCAACCCCCCAGGGCTGAGAATTCTGGAGGATGTTATTGTGTTAAGAAATTATACTGTTTTCTGCCTAATGTACCTTCTTTGACTTTTAAAGAGAACGCAATCTTTTTGTGTCCTCTCTCTTTCCTAACTCTACTTCTCGGAGTAAAAATATGGCATTCTTCATGTGTAATGACTGGTACGAGAACGTGAGACGTAGGGATAATGGCCCGGTTGTGTACCAGTAATCTTCATTATTCTTACTCCTTAACATCCTTGTCACAGTAATTATGAGCCACCCTCTGTCCTGGAGCTGCCCACCTCAGTTGTGCTTCATAGTTCCTGAAAGATAATGGGTGGACTGTGCCTTGTACCACCGCTTGAGTGGGTAGGGCTAGGCCATATCCACTCCTGCTTCTTAGTTCTGGTCCTTTTGTGAGGTGGAATCCAGCTCATGAGTAATGCCTGTGACAAGGATAATGAATATTACTGGTAAGTAACCACAGCAATAGGCTTTTTTTTGTGTTTACATTTTTTATTGAATTTTACAATAGACTACATAGTAAATACCAATTTAGTAAAACAGTAGATCATTGACAAACAAAGAATACATGTTGTGATAATAAATAGGAGCGAATCAGTATAATAAATAAGACAAATATGTATAAATATTGAAATATAAATAGATAAATTAGTGCATTTATAGACATTAACAGATATAAGAAAAGAGATTAACAGTGAGAAATAGGCTTTTGAGGATGAATTTATATTTCAGATTGCAAATGCCTTCAGGCAGGTATTTTGTTACATGGATCTCACAGATTACTGTAGCAGGCAATGGTGGTGACCAGTGGTGACTGGTGAACTTTGTAAGTGGCGAGGCATATTCACCACTTTGATCTGCATCCAATCTGATCAAGCCAGTGAAACACGCAAATCTGTCTTCTATTAGGTGGATTTGGGTGAAGGATTTTCCCCATCAGAGAAAAGTTTGAAGACTGCATTGCCAAATAGTGCATTTTGTTGCTAAAATTTCTCAAAACATATATAAAAAATAGGGTTCCTTCTGAAGAGCACAAATAAAACATTTCAATACTTTTGTGCTATGCCAGGCAAGTCTTATACTCCATAAGGTGAAGTTTACCTTCTCCAAGACAACTATGAACAAATGGTGACAAAACAGTTGATTTTACAGCATCATTTTCCTAACGATTTGATTAAGGCGAACCCCGGGCCAAGGGCGGGCCCGTTTGAGCCAGTTCGAGGCCGGAGCAGGCTGGGCTGGGCCCATTCTCCAACGTTTGGTTCCGGACACTGCCGCTTAATATTGTTTGGTAAGATCTGCAGCACTGGCCCAGGTCTGTTAATTGGGGGGCCAAAGCTGCACGAGCTGCCCATAGACTTGTGATGACGTCGGGTGCCATCAAGGAAAAGACGGGCTTGAAAGGTGGGGGCATGATGGGAACTCTGAACTATTTTATCACGAGAGCTTCGAATGTGCTCGCACAAGAGATAGCAGTAACAGAATGACGGCTATCACTTGATGTGCTCCCAAACATTTGCCAGCCCGTGGGAGGGCATACGTGGTTTAATCTCCTGTACAGAACGTGTCTATTGGCATCTCCTATCCCCTTAGGGTGGTGAATACACCAGCAAATGTTCCGATAGACTCTGTAACAGAGAAAAGGGCACCAGATCAGCCACCCTGCCCTACAACAAGGTCAATGACTGCCCCTCTCACGAAAAGAAAGGTACACCCAACAGAGGTGCAAGGAGCCATCAAAAAGAAATGGGACATGGGCCATACCAAGAAATAATGTACTAGTAAATCAAAGCCAAAAAGGTGGGGAGAGGACGAGCTGAAATCCTTGGAACTCTATGAAGAGGCGGAGCTAGCGACATCTTTACCAGAACCTACGGCTCCTGATACACTAATGGTCCAAGTGCCCATGGTGAACAATGCCTTTTGGGACAAAGCGGGGGCCCTATTTGCTGAATATCTATTACCCCTCACTCATAGATTGGCTGCTATTGAAGCTAATCTACTAATTCTTTCCAATGCTTCCAACCAGATCTCAGGGGCTGTAGCTAAACTAACCAATGCTGATGATAAGAACCCACCCCCAATTACATCTGATTTAATTACTGTGGGTGTAGCTAAGCCAGCTGCACCAGATTTAACTGTGCAGGGGGCTGGGAGCTCGGAAATGGACATTATAGGGCGAATACCGGATATCGCTAACCATGTCCGGGATCTGAATTCCCAAAACAAATTTACATCACCTCATTACCCTAATGTATCCACAAAGCGACAGCGCTTCAGGAAACCACGGCCTTTAAAAATTGACCTACCACCCGAATCTAGCCCATATGTGGTGGTTTTAGCCGGGGTACCCGAGCTGAAGAACGCTGGCGAGGAATCACACATGTCACTCAAGAACAAAGTCACAGATTGGCTTAATAAAAATAGACCACTCCCGCCATCTGTAATTAGTGAAATCCTGCTTGTTCGCACGGTGCCATGGGTGGGCCAAAGGGTAAAGAACTTAATGGTAGACTGTGTCTTGATAGATTTTAGAGACACACGGACGGTGTCTCACATATGTGATTGGAGCCAGCCTTCTTCTGTGCCAGCCATTCAGTCACTTCCCCTGTCGTACTTTTATCCCCCTGGCCAACTACGCATCAGCCCAGGTCCTGAACAACCCTGGAACTTGGTAGGGCGTCCAATAGTGGGTGGAAACAGACAGGATAGGTTTAGAGAATCTCCAGTTCCCATGGCCGTCTGTCTACAAAACAGATATAGTGAACTGGACATGGTGGATTGACTGTGGCCCACTCCGGGGGGTATAAATGGAGCAGTCACTGACACAGATGGGGTAGACTGGGAAGAGGGTGGAAGAAAAAAAGATAGGAAAACTGATAGCTCTATAGGGGCTAGGATTGGGGACAGAAGAAAGGGCGTACACACGGGCTTCAGCCCCGCTAAGCAATACCCTACTCCTTACGGGTAAAAGCAAGGAGCTTTGAGCCACTACTACTGTGGAAGATAATTTACTAGCCCCCTTATCATGCACAGTGGTCCTGACCGAGGGGGGAAGCGTGGAGCTATCTAAGAATAAGAACTTGGGCCCTAGGCCAGATTCATTTAAAATATTGTCTTGGAATCTGGCAAGGTTGCCTAACAAATTGACTTGTCCTGAATGGGGTTCCTTCGTGGACGAAAGCGACGTGTGCCTCTTTCAAGAGACGTGGGCGCGAACGGAGCAACATCGGTTAGGTTTTGCTTCATTCTATGTCCCGGCAGTCTGGGGAGGGAGAGGCCGCCCGTCAGGGGGTCTCACTATCTGGGTCGGCTCCCACCTGGGCTGCACTGCAAAGACACTAAATACCCATTCTAAAGACATTCAATGTGTAGTCCTTACCTGGCCCAATGCTTTCAAACTCGCACTGATTAATGTCTATACTCGTCCTGTAAGTATAGCTAGCGAGTACAGTACCATTGGGGACCTTTCCCTTTTTATTTTAACAATCCCGAGTGATCCTCAAACGCAATTTGCCCTTCCTTCCAGATTATACTGGAACTGACCCCAGGGCCGCCTCGCCACGCTCTCCGGGAGTTGGGAGGGGTGCAGGCTTACACTGGTGTCTGTCTATATCCCGCCGGGCCTGCAGTCGCAGGCATTTACTGACCTTGGGACTCTCCTCCTCTCCCTCCCCGACGGGCACTTGTTTATCGGAGGGGACTTCAACGCCGTGGTCTCGGGGGCTCTGGACAGACATCCGCCTAGGGGGCAGAGGTGGCTCGGGGATTTCCTGGACACATTTGGCCTCACGGACTTATGGCGCCTTGCACACCCTACAGACACACAATACACCTTCTTTTCGGGGCCATACCATTCTTTCCCCCGTCTAGACCATATCCTTTCTCCTCTGCAACACGACACAGAGGTGCCCGTGGCCACCCACCTGGCGCGGGGGATCTCATATCACTCGCCGGTCCTTGTTCAGATTACTGTAGGAAGCAGGTGGGAGGGTTGTGTTGCGCCTATCAATGCCTGGCACCTGCGCAACGTGAACCTCCGTAAGGCATTGACACTTTCAATTGCCAGCTACTTCGAGTCCAACGAGGGCTCTGTGGACTAGGCTGTCACCCTCTGGGAGGCTTTCAAGACGGTCCTCAGGGGTGAGACCCTTTCGGCGATTGCTGGCCGACGTAAAGAGAGGGAGGCGCAGCTCATTCGCATAGAGGCCGAACTTGAGACACTTGAGGATGTGTTACGCGCCGAGGGTACTCCTGAGGTACGCCACAGACTTGCATCAAAAACCGCAGAATACCAGGCGATAGTCACGGACACAGCCAAGAAAATGGCTATCACTAGAGAAGCTCAAATATATGACCAGGGAGACAAGGCGGGTAAGCTCCTAGTGTGGCTCGATAACAAGCAAAAAGCGAGTAGAGTAGTGGCGGAAATACATACACCTGATGGCACGATGATCACTGAGCCAACACACATAGCCACGGAATTTGCCCGTCACTTTAGGACAGTCTACAGCACGGGATCTGACCGCCCTGAGGAAGACTCGGTAGTCCTTTTAACAGATCTGAGGATGCCGGCCCTCTCGGCCATGGAGCGGGACCTTCTGAACGCAGCGCTCACTTTGGCGGAAGTGGAACGTGCAATCGGCAACTTACATCCTGGCAAGGCGCTGGGTCCCAACGGCCTACCGATTGAGCTCTAACGAGTCAAGCCTGACCTCCTTAGCCCCTATCTCAAACATATGTTTGACGAGAATCGGTCCAGGGGAATACTGCCCCGTGACCAACGACTAGCAACAATAGTCGTAATACCGAAAGAAGGTAAACCTAGGGAGTTGTGCGCCTCATACAGGCCCATCTCCCTACTGAACGCCGAGCCCAAATACTTGCCAAGGTCTTGGCAAATAGACTCCAACCTGTCCTTGCCACGTTGGTCCACCCGGACCAATCCGGGTTTATGCCCCACCGGAACACGGCACTCAACCTTCGCCGTTTGAACGGAGTACTGGGGAGATGTCACACTCTAGGAGAGGACGCAGTGGTGGTATCATTGGATGACACGATGGCCTTCGACACCTTGGAATGGCCGTATATGATGGCCGTCCTCCGTAAAATGGGATTTGGCACTGTCTTCATATCCTGGGTGCGCCTTCTCTATTTGGAACCGCTGGCACATGTGGTTGTCAACATCAAGGTCCCCGAGACTTTCACCTTACAGAGGGGGACATGCCAGGGGTGTCCGCTCTCGCCCCTGCTATTTGCCCTTTCTCTAGAGCCCCTGGCTACTTGGATCAGACAAGATGTAGCATTGAAAGGGATCCGGCGGGCGGATTGTTGGGAGGACATGATATCACTTTACGCCGACGATATCCTCCTCTATCTTTCCTATCCCCGCAGATCGCTGATCGTAGCCCTTGATATCTTCACAAGTTTTGGTAAGAACTCCGGCTATACTATCAACTGGAGTAAATCTCTCCTATACGTCCTCCACGGAAGTGCCCCTGCCCCCCCAATGGACTGTCCTATTAGGATAGTCACCGAGGGCTTTACTTACTTGGGTATCTATATATCCAAAGACAAGGCAGCTATGTACGATAAGAACTTATTACCGCCCCTACAGAGGCTTAATCGTGACTCTGCAGCCTGGCAGAAGCTCCCAGTCTCACTACTGGGCCGCGCAGCGTTATTCAAAATGATGGCGCTGCCCCGCTTCCTGTGCGTTCTCCAAAACTATCCTGATCTCGTCCCACCTTGCTATTTCTCGGCCATAGAGGCAGCGCAGAGAAACCTTTTATGGGCAGGCGCACCACGAATTGCCCTACAGAAGTTGACTCTCGGGTGGTACTGCCTGACATCCGCAGGTACTATTGGGCAGCGCATCTTGCTGCGATCAACCAGGGTACCTACTGTGCGGGTAATGACCCAGGATACAGCATGGACAGGTGGCTCCTGCCTGGTGGGAATTATGAAACAGTGCTTTACTCATGACCACTCAAACATGACCTCACGGGCCCTACACTCCACGAAAATTTGGCACATGGTCCAGCGGAAGCTGGGCTGGCAAGATGTGCTCACATTAGCTACCCCTCTTTGGGTTTCGGAGCAATTCGCCTTCCTGGGTCGCACTCGGGGATTCCGGAGTTGGGACCTCATCGGTATCTCCCGGATTGGGGACCTATGGGACAAGGGTGGTGTTAAGTCATTCTCATCCCTCCAAACGGCGTACGAACTGGCGAACACTGAGTACTTCCGGTATCTTCAAGTTCGTCACTCCTTACAAAACAACATTCCACGCGGCACTGTGCCCCCACCGGCCTCCCCCCTAGAGGATAGATTACTGGATGGTTTCCTACCTGAACATGCAATCTCACTCACCTACAAGAAACTGATAAACAATCTCCCCGACTTATTGCAGGGGCTCAAGGGGAGGTGGGAGGAGGATGGTTTGATTATCGATGATGAGGAGTGGAAATCCGCGCTGGCCTCCCCTAGGGAGGTCGCTATCTCATCTAGGCTCCGACTCATTCAACTAAAAATTCTCCACAGAGTCTATATCTCTATCACTAGACTCAAGGCTATGGGCAGGAGCAAAGAAGATAGATGTAGGAGGGGATGCGGAATGAGTGGCTCCTTTTTCCACATGATATGGGATTGTCTGGTGTTGCCAGACTACTGGGGGAAGGCGGTGAGATGTATGCGAGATGTGTGGGGGGCTGCATTGCGCCCAGAAGCGAAGCGATGCGTTCTGAACGTATGGGAACCAACGGACCTCCCAGCTAGAGGCAAACTGTGGATCACTCTCGGCCAGATGGTGGCAAAACGGAATATTGCAAGACTCTGGGGGGCAAATACGGCTCCGCGCTTAGCGGAATGGAAGCGTGACATGGACTGGTGCATGTTACAAGAAAGAACTGTATACCTGCCCCGGGGATGCCCCCCAAAATGGGGGGAGGTGTGGAATAAATGGAATGAATATGGAGGTGTTATATGCGACCGCCCCCCCCCAGCCTAACCGATCTGCGCTCGAGGTCGATCTGTAACTGTCAAACGCTGTCAATGCCTGTCGCTAGCACATGAATGTACCTGATAGACCCACTGTGCTATACTGTGCGCCACTGTATGTTGTTCAAACTGCAATAAAAATTAAAAAAAAATTAAAAACAATCCCGAGTGACTCTCATCTTCTGGTGGGAGGTGACCTGAACTGCCATTTTGAACCTCTAGAGGGCCTAAATGACGAAGTCCAAATGGCAGAGGATGAACAGTGGTCTATCCCTTTGACCCAGGTTCCATCTCCTAGGGCATGGTCGCCGTTAGCTATACAGATTATGGCACTCACCCTAAATCACTCCTTAAGAGCCTGCAATGGCCGCACCCCCTCCGACACCTCAGCCAAATACACTTATAACAAACCAGGACAAATGTCTCGTCTTGATTACATTTTGGCTGAGACAAGGCTATGGCCAAAGGTCATCGATTTTAATGTTGCCGTTAGAGAGGACAGTGATCATAATGCCCTAATCTTAGAACTGGGCCTACCTTATAACAGTAGGAATGGTGCCTCAGTTCTTGGCGTCAACGATGGTAATCTTACCGTCTCGAACGACAGGCGCAGAGTTAATTGGCACAAATTAGTGGAACACCCGGAACAACTAGGAAAATTATATAGTTCGGTAATCCCTTTGTTTACAGGGTTGCAGCGTCAATCAATCAACCACCACCCCCTGATTATCTAACCAAGCTGGAGGCTCTTCATGAGGGCTTGTTATCCAACCTGGCAGAGCTACTTAATCCTCAGGTGTCTAAAAGGGTAAAAAGGGCGCCCCATTGCTCATGGTTTAATCCAGCGTGTAGGAAGGCTAAAAGAGAGCTATTGCAGGCTATAAAACTTAATGACAGGTCTGCAATCAAAGTTAGGAGAGCACACTATAAATGGTTGACCAAGGGCGCTAAGGAAGAATGGGACCACGACAAGTGGACTAGCTTATGTCTGGCGCTTGCCACCAAAGACTCACGCAAATTCTGGTCTATAATCAACAATGGCAGCAGCGAGCCGAAAGCAGCCATTGAACCCAACATAGCACCAGAAGCCTGGGAAGGCCATTACCAGGCCTTGTATTCCACCAAGGGCCTTTCTGATGACCCCGAGGATTTAGCCACCCAGTCTGCACTTATTTTGCACCCTGAGGTGATTGAGTTTACGGTACCAGAGGTCTGTAATGCTCTCTCCAAACTTGCCACAGGTAAAGCACCTGGTTTGGACAAACTTCCGGGGGATCTTTTTAAGCAGGAGTCGAAGATATGGGGGCCAAACTGTCAGATTCTGTTTAACGCGGTCCTGAGAGGTATGACTGTTCCCTGCACTTGGTTGGGCGCAGAGATAGTCCCTATATTTAAAAAGGGCTCTCCTCTGCTCCATCCAACTACAGACCCATAAGCCTCATTGATGTCCCCCAGAAGATCTTTGCGAGACTCATTTTGGACCGGTTGCAAGACTGGATAGAGGAGTCTGCAATTCTCAGCCCCTACCAGGCGGGGTTTAGGAAGAATACCTCCACCGCCAGGTCAGATGCGGGAAAAATGGTGCACTGTCATCTCGATTCCCTGTTGGCAGGGGGGTAAGGCAGGGCTGTGGGCTCGCACCGACCCTGTTTTGCCTCTATGTCAACGGGGTAATCGCGCACCTTTATGGAGTAAAGAACAACGATGCTCCAAAGTTGGCCGGCAACAGGGTCCCTGCAATTATGTTCGCCGACGACTCCCTTTTGCTTTCTAAATCTCCAATGGGTATACAGCGAATATTAGATGGTTTTCAGGAATTCTGTACCGCTCGGGGATTGGAGATCAATTCTCTTAAAACAAAATTCATGATCTTCAACCCCCCGAAATTCACACGACCAAATCCAAGTCTAGGGACAACGAGACTTGAAAGGGTAACTACCTTTGACTATCTGGGGGTCACCTTTAATGAGAACTTGACGTGGGGCCCCCAGCAGATCAAGTCACAACTAAAACTGGCCCAACTTTCGGGCGGAATTCTGAAACTATCTAACAAGTCCACTATCAAACCTGTTGGACCACCGTTGGAGGTTTACAAATCACAAGCCAGGGGTGCCATTATGTATGGGGGCGAACTCTGGGGCCACTGTAACAGGACCGAAATCACCAGGACTGAAAATAAAATTTTAAGACAGTTGTTAGCATTACCGTCTAGTACCCCACTCCTTCCCTTAAGGTTTGATCTGGGAATCAGACCGATTGACGAAGAGCTAGCGCTAAAAACACTCAGATTCTGGCGCCGGCTCTGGGTAACACCGGAGCTGATAAATTACAGACAGGAACTCAAGGAAATATTGACGATTCCGGGTGCAGGGAATATTCCCTGGCTTATCTACATAAAAAAAGAATTTACAAGGTTGGAAGTTCCTGCCTTATGGTCTGACCCAAAGAAGGGCTGTAAAATGTTTTCACGCACCCAGCTTACGAATACATTTCGTGCTGATAGAGTCAATGCCGCACTATGCAACCATCAAATTGGCTCCATAACTGCTTCTTTCCTGCTGGTCAAATACTGTTATTTATTTGAGCGATTTCTTGATGACATATATCCTCTTTTAGCAAACAAACTCTATGTCCAGTGGAGGCATGGCGTTCTACCTCTGCGAGCCTTCACTAGCAGGTGGTCATCCTCTGCCCCGAAAAATTGCCCAGCATGCAAATTTGATACTGAAACTGAGCTTGACGTTTTATTTTTTTGTCCGGAGTATCGCAAGGCTAGGAAGTACTGGCTTGTTCCTTTATGCAATAATTTGGGCTTCCGACAATGCATGCAGGCATTCAGACTATTAATATCAGACACAACTGACCCTATAGTATTTGCCGTCTCACAATTTTTGGCAGCCATGTGGCACCAACGTAGGTTCTTAATTGCTCAAACTTAAGCCTCCATTGGCAGCCCATGGCCACACATTGTGTTTTTTTACAAATTCTTAAACTGTTTTTAGAAACCTATTTATTTATTTATTTAAAAACCTGTGTTTTTATTCCTACGAACTTTGACCAAATGTGTCTTTTTGAAAAATGAGCTTGACATTTTTTGCTACAAGTAATTATTATTGTCATCTATCTGTCCTGTTTTTTTTTTATATATTGTCTCTTTTATGGCATATTGCCGAAATAAAGATTTCATGAATTGAATTGATTAAGGACAATACATAGCAAAGGCACTTTTAAATCACAACAACTTCACAGTGTACGTCACTTATTTTCCCCATTCTGCCTTATGCCGCTGCCAAGTAGATTCCAGATACATTACCTATAACTTGAGCCTTCTGACTGTTCCAGAGTGCTTCACTTGCAGGGTGAGTACCTTTAATCATCATCTTTAGGCCACTAACATCACCGCTCTTCTTCTAACCAGTCTTACTGCATAAGTAGTCAGCCTGAATCAATTTCCAAACAATGTTTAGAAAGAAGATCTATTAAAGTTACTACTCATAATAGTGAATCAATGTCAAACTGTAACCATTAGCCAAATTAAATTTCAGCTTCTTGACATTTGGAATATCTGAAGGCCTCAAGTGCGCGCTTGAGAGACCTTAGAAAAGTTTGGGAGACAAGGAATAGGTCGGTACCTTTCTAATCTTGGGAAAACAGGGACAAACCTACCAAACCCCACTACCCACAAGAATTGGTTTAGCTTTGTTTACAGGGCCTAGACGAAGACATGAAGGTTTCAGAGGATTGGGATTAGTTTGTAAACCCTGTAATTTAGAACATATATTCCTGAATCCCTATTTACTGAGATCACACATTTTAGAAAAATGTGGAAGCCTTCCTCTTTAAATGGGCCTTTTGATAGATTCAATTGTAGAACTATTTTCATCCCCTTTCCTTAATAACCTAGCCCCCTCAAAATTCTTCATCACACTGTGGCCAGTCAAGCCTTTCTTATAATCCACACGATGCATTAAGCTATGAGGCATCTATACACAGGTCTGATTAAAGCACTCCAACAGGGTTCCCTCCTGGCTGCTTTTGAGCTGGCATGACCAATATTTTAATTACTAACCTGTACAAAAATTAGAAAAATCACCGAATGCTACTATGTTTCCATTATCAGTACATACTATAAACAGTAAATATAAGAAAAAAACACTTTGAAATGTTTCCTACATCTTCCATAATGAACCCTGACAATTAAAGTAAACAAGGACAGAAAGACGATGTTAAAAACAATGCAGACAATTTCGTATGCAGTTCTACTCAAGAATCAAGTCCTGGCCTTTGTAGAATTTTTGGCAAAAACTAATTAATCAGCTATAGCGTAAAGAGAATACACGCCAAGAAAGTGGTTATTGCTGCTGACTATTTTAAATAGGTGCTCCCGTTTACATACTAATGATCCAAACATGTCATTATAATCTATTGCATTTTAATGTGCTGTCTGATGATTATCAAGAGCGCAAAGTAGGCACATTGTGTTTTGAGCGAGTGTGGAATGAAAGAGCCAGAGACGGGTCGGTCAGAGGTCTGACGGGAACCGGTAAAAGCTAAAAGAGACATCAGAACAGTGTCCGCACTGCAGCAAGGAGCAATTCCAGTGAACACGAGATGGCACAACGCAGACACAGGGAATGTTTTCAGCGTGTGCTGTATGACAGGTGTGTGTCTCGCACACTGCCGCTTTGTCCGTTTTCCATAAGTGCACAGACAGTCAAAACGCCTCAACGCTTGTAAATGGAAAATTCATCAGAACAAGTTGACATCAAAGACTGCACCAAGGAAGGCTCTCACCTTACAGCTGCTCTCTGTTTTAGCTTTCTGAGCTCCGCCATTTACAGCACGGATTACACTCCCCATTCTGGCCATGATACAACAGCTTTGGGACATGCACTAATAGGAAAGAAATCGTTTTGAACCCTTGAGCATAGCACCCGAGCCCGTTACTTAAGCTGGAAGGAAGCTATGTCCCTTCACCCGCTCCAGCCCACCAATCACACTTGAGTTTTGACCATCAGCTGGGTAGCAGTGAAAGAGGCCGAGATACACACACTCCTTCATTGTTCACACGGCCTGCCCTGCACCTGCCATTTAGTTTAATGGAACTATTTTCTTCCCATGATCCTGAGCCATCTAAAGAACGCCTCACATGGAAACTCTTATGTACAAATGAACAGCAACCAGATACCACCAGGTTGTTGTCACAGACCTGACTTGTGCCTCTAGGGCGAGGAAGCCTCCGCTCAGCCAGCACATGCGTAATGAGAAGGAGGCCTCAGACAACATTCCGGTAAACTCTCCCCCCAGAAAAAAATCAGCGATTCATTCCAGTTCGTGACCGAGCAGCATCTGCAATTTATTTACAGCTCTTCAATCTTTTTTTTTCTTCTCCTTTCTGCACCAGGTTGGGAGGGTGAGGCCCCTCACACTCATTAGTACCAGCCGCCCATGGTGGTGACCCAGTCGAAAAGAACAGTAG
Organism: Lissotriton helveticus; assembly: GCF_964261635.1. Classification (NCBI taxonomy): domain Eukaryota; kingdom Metazoa; phylum Chordata; class Amphibia; order Caudata; family Salamandridae; genus Lissotriton; species Lissotriton helveticus. The sequence goes on along the minus strand of NC_136062.1, from coordinate 191,383,992 downwards.
AGTTAGAAGATCTGCACAAGATTTGATAATCATCATTAGGCCTGCTTAGCAGAGATTTTATATTATTTTGAAAAATGTAATTACTGTCTATCTGATGATTTCCTTGTGGGAATGCTTACGTTCAATACAGTAGGTCTGAGTAGTTTTTAGTTACAAGGTAGTGGTAAAGACTATCCCCCAGATGCATGAAGCACCCACTTTGCGAATCCTAAATAGTGAAAAATTCTGAATCGCTATCCAGAATTCGCAGAATGGGATGCATCATCAAAATCGTGAAATAACTGCGATTCGCAACCGGCCGCAATCGCCATTAGCGAATTTGCCAAAATCGCTATAAAATCGCAGAATCGGCTGTTTCCCAACCCCAAATTGCGATTTCGCAAATAGCGATCTAGCAGATTGAGGGATCGCAAAAACGAGAAGTCGCATTTTGAGCACAATGATGACATCACTACCAGGAAGTAGGCTGCTCCATGCTTCATTTGGATCACAGAGCTGAATAGAGGAGGAGGCACAGCACTGAGCTCCAAGAGACACACCCTGCAGTCCCAATACAGGATACACATTGATTCCAGAATGTCCCAGGAAGCTGCAGGACCCAGTGAAACAGCCAGGAAGCGCAAAATAAAGTTCTCTGAAAAAGAGCTGGAGTACTTGATAGAGGGAGTCAGCAGGGACCATGACCAGCTGTTTGGGAAGCTGTCCCGGAAGGTGCCTGAGGCTACCAAAAGGCGCATCTGGCTGCGCATCAAGGCCAAGGTCAACGCCGTTGGAGTCACACACCATGGTCAATTGATGACCTCAAAAAGAGGTGGTACGACCTCAGAGGCCGTGCCAAGGAGCGCATTGCGGAGAGACTGGGGGAGAGCGTGGCCACGGGAAGAGGAGACTCCACAGTTCCTGCGAACACACCAATGGAGGACTTAGTGGAGGATACCATCAACCCTGCAGCTTGCGTGGGGGTCACTCAATTGGACACCTCCCGTGCCACACACCAATCACAAGGTAAGAGCCATGCAACTGCGACCCCGTCCCCTAACAATGCCCATGCCCCCAGAGCAAGCCATATTGGTAACCCCAGTAATGCAGTCCCGGCCGTCCCAAACGCCCAATTGCATTGTGGGACCTGTAGTGTGACAATGTGCCCTGTTAGCCACACACAGTCAGAATAGTCAAGTGAAACATACCCCTAAAGCCAGTCAGGGAATGCTAGCCTGCATGCATGTTGCTACATCCCAGGTGCCTGAATCATATCATTAATCATGCACTCATTCACATCACAGGTGCTGCAGATGCTGAGACGTCTGATAGCGAGACACTCCACATTGTGAAGACTCCTGATGAGACGGAGGGAGAGAGCCAACCAGCACCAGCACCTGGACCAGCACATGCACCAGCACCTGCACCAGCACCTGGACCAGCACCTTCCCAAACACACAGGGCCACCCCTGCAGCCATAGGAGGAGCACAACCTCACCAGTCATCACGCATGGCAGTGGTGCAGACCCCACCACAACCCAGGAGGCAGACACGCCGCTCAGCCACTGTGCGGTCCCAGGCAAGCAGCAGGTTGAGGCAGCAGCGCTCTGTGGCCACCCCAGCAGACATGGAACAACAGGCACATAACCTAGGCCTTGGTATAGAGGCTCGGATGCTTGCTGTGCACCGCAAGCAGGCACAGCACTTGGCAGCAATGCAGCTGCAGCTCTACAAGACTGAACGCAACATAAATCAACTGAGAGTGTGCAGGAGCTAACCGCAGCTGTCAAAGAGAGCAACCAACTGATGGTGGCGCAGCAGGACATCACACGCAGACGCCACGGCCAGCTGCTGACACGGCTATCTGCCTACACCCGCTCAAACCACCTGATTGGGAACGCCACTTCCCAGCTGTCGCGCAGGTTACTGGCCATGCAGATACAGATGGTACAATGATGCCAAGATGTTGCAAGGGCCCTGGAGCAGGTCACCACCGCTGTGGAGAACCAACCGGCATCCGGCCAAAGTCATGCATGGGGGGGATGATGCCAGTGAGGGTACATCTAGCCTGAGCAACCTGTCTGTGCAACCTGAAAGGCGCCGCAGTTCCCGGCCCAACGCTGCATCATGGCAGGACACTCCCAACGTGGAGGTTGAGAGGCAACAGGGTGCGACCGGCAGGAGGCGCCAGTGACTGTACATTACCGGCAGTGCCATGGTGAGGTAACCACGCACGCCTGTTCAGGATACAAGAGCCTGTATGACTCAATACAGTTGCACACATTTTTGAAGATTTAAAGCACATTGAGAGCTTAACTAAGCAAAAGAATTATTTTGAACACAAATCTTCCTCATGTCATTCATTCATGCGGCATGCATGAGTGCAGTGTTGTGTGAGGGGTATGGGCACACTAGAAATAGTTCAGTGTGATGTTGGTGCGGCGCCTGTGTCCTTCAGCAGGATTCTCCCCGCGTGCATAATGCACATGTGCAGGTGGCAGGTTTTCCCCCTCCTACTCACTACCAGACACCTCCACAGGTATCCTCCGCTTGGTGGCAATATTGTGGAGTATGGCACACACGGCCACGATGTGGCAGCAGACCTCAGCCCGGTATTTGAGGGCCCGCCAGTCTTGTGGAGGATGCGGAATGCCAAATGTCCGCTCTATCACATTTCTGGTGCGTATATGCGCAGCATTGTACCGCCATTCCTGCGGTGTAGCATGGTTGAGGTATGGGGTGAGGCCGTAGGCGCTGTCACCTGAAGGTAGGAGCAGAGGGTCAGTGCCTGTTATGCGCAGCAACATGGTCTTAACATACTGTATGTGGGCATGTGTACTTACCTAGGAGATGTCCTTCACCAAATTCACCCCTGGCCAATGTGGTACTGAAAATTTTGGACCCGTGTTATAAACTTCGTTATATCATGACGATTTTGGTATCAGCAGACCGAGAATGACGAGTATACTATATACAAGCATTTTCGCCGTATTCGAGTGACGAGATCGCACTGAAATCAGGGGTTCCGTTCTGAACCCTTGGGTTCCATTTTGTATATGGGAGCCATTTTGTGGTTTCCCTCACATAGGCCGATGACTAAGGCCAAAAACGAGTCTGAAGGACACGTACACCCTTGCTGACTTCTCTGTGACCTGGGCAAGCTGACTCCACTGCCTGAAGCCAAACCTGTTCGGTCAGTTCCTCTCCCAGTGGCCGATCGAGATAGTATCAAGGCACAACATGCCATAAACCTTTCATCACACACAAACCACTCCTAATCTTACACACACCTGTCTCTGTTCCTTACTTTATGACCTGCTTTATGAGGAGGAGGTGCCCGAATTTATTAGGGGTCCGTCGATATCTGATGAAAATGTTGGGCCTTGCCGGGGGATTTATTGTGGGCTGGACAAACTGAAAATAAGCTTGTCATCATGATTCTGCTTTTTCTTTGTAGTGAAAATATGTGAATGGTCAACTGTAAAATAAGGAATGGTTGCCTAAAGCATAATATTTTGTATAAAAGGGATGGCTAGCTTTGTAAGTTTGAGCAGTCTCCTGAGAATATACACCGTGTTGTACTTCTAGGACACCTGTTACGGCTGCAGCCAATAAACTCGATCTTTGACTTCACCTAGAAGACTCTGTGTTTCTGTAGTCTGAAACAGGAAGGACCTGAAGTCTAACGGTGTGTTCCCTGGCACCACTGGGTTCTTAAAAACCCAGTACTTCAGTTGGCGCCCAACGTGGGGCCATATCAGCGGTACCGGTCCAAGCCAGAGGTACGTGAGGAGCTTCGTGTGAAAAGTCTGGAGGAAGGCCAACCACTTCATCGACCCCTGCATGTCGACGTGGTCCGAAAGTCTTTGCTGCGAGGTTCCCCGCTTCCCGACGGCTACGAAGGACTGCTGCCCTGACTATCGCCCTGTTTTGGACCCTTTGATGATTGGTAGAGCGAAACGATAGACGAGTCTTCTGGTGACATCATCGATACCTCAGTTAAGTATAAGTGGAGCGTCTCCCAGTCCTTAGTTTGGTTCTTAGTTTGGGTATCCCCTTGGGATCTTTGATTTGGAACTTGCAAGTACCAAAGCCGAGGGACTCGTGTATTCACGAGACTATCGTATTTCGATAATCCTTTGAAGTTTGAAGCTAGACTAGAGAGCGAAGATGCCTGGTCTTAGCAGACTTGGAAATTTGTTTTTTCTTGGTTGTAATAGGGATTCCCGATTGGAGGACTCGTGTCCGGTTCCTCCGATTGGAACTCCAACTTATGAACTCTATGTGAAACACGGCGTAGGCCCCATCACGTATAATCAAGTATGGATCCGATACACCAGAAAAGATGGTGTTTTAAAATGGCCCCAATATGGTAGTTTTGACACAGAGATACTAGATAATCTTGAGGTTAGACTCTTTAAGAAGAAAGCCCGGCCGGCGATGTTTGACTCTTTCCGCCTATGGCGAAAGGAAGCCAAACAGAAAGAAATTAAATTAGCTAAAAGGAATAAAAGAGAAAAGGGTATTTCGATAATGCAAGCTGCTATGCAATATAAAGATGACGAGGAAGAACAAGCGAGTGAACAGTTGAACAGGCAACGTAAAATGGCAATCGATAAATGCTATCCAGTTTTGTCACCTCTCCAGCAAGATGTAGCAAAAGAACTTGAGAAAGACCCTTTAATGTCGCATTTATTGAATTCACCACCCCCCTATGCGCAGAGTGCTACTGCACCTCCGCAACCTTTAGTTGTGCAACCTCCGATTATTGTGCCTCAGATTCTTCCACAACCGCCAGCTCCTTTTCAGTTGGCTCCTACTGCTACGGCGCAGCCTCCTCAAGGGCCACTGACTTTGCTACCTGCGCCCCCTGTACTTGCTACAACTTTGACTCCTGCACCGACTACCTCTTCTGATGTTCCTCCTGTTACTGCCTCTGCGTCTGCATCTGCATCTGCTTTGCCTCACTCTGTTTTTCCTCCTGTTCTTTCGTCGACTTCTCCTTCTGTTCGGCAGAGAATGACTGATACAGTTACGAGTCTTCTGTATCCTCTTTTTGGGGCAACAAGTATGACCCCTGTTTCAGCCCATAAACAGTTACGTAGTCAAATGCCCGACTCTAGAGAGCGGGAAACATTGAATTATTTGGCACACAAATGTGTTACAGACCCCACAAGATATGAGCTAGATTCTGTTATGGATGTCTTCCATCAGTGGGACGCACCAAAGCAGAGATACGTTTTTGAGAAAATGTGTACTTTTCTTTGTGAGTATTTAGAGGAAAATGATTTGGAGCCCAATCCGCCTGAGCTGTGTCGTGTACGGTACAAGTTTGCAAAAGGCACAATTGTGGGTTCCGATGTTGAAAAAGCAGTCGCAACATTGTTGTCGTTTAGGAGTGAAGGTGTTTCTCGGTCATTGTTTGAGCCTGATCTCTCTGTTAGGAGGAAAGCGAGACAGTACCCCATGAGAGAGGTTCCTCCGGTATGGAAGGAAGAGGTACCTGCTGGTCCAAATAATAACCCCCCAGCTGTGCCAGCACATTTTCAGCGTGTTTTTGTACATGTTCCTTGGAAGCGAGCTGAAGTTTTGGCCCTTAAGCAGACTTTGCCTGACCCCCGTAAAAACCCTGCAGGATATTACAAGGAATTTTCACAGACTGCAGACTCATGTGTTATGAATTTGGCAGATATCGACATGTTGTTTGGAAATGTTGTTCCACAGCCTTTATGGGGTTTGATTCGTCATACAGATCATGCGCAGGAGTTAGGTGATACCTGGGCTAATATTTCTGCTGCAGATAGCCGACAAGTTGGTGGTGCTAAACCTGAGCCTGTAGTTGCAGAACTCCCTGGTAAAATCGTTACCTACATGAAGACTTTAATGCCTGCTATGCGAGTGAATTGGGACAAATTGTCTGCATGTAAGCAGAAGAAAGAGGAAACCGTGTCTGATTTCTTCACTAGGTTTGAGGAGACTTTTATCGACCACAGTAGTCAAGATATGAGTACAGAAGGTGGTCAACGGTTGTTCGTTGACAAGTTCGTACATAATTTGCTTCCTGAGTTGTGTAAAAAATTGAAAGATTCAGAGAGTTCGTGGGCCGTTTCCTCATCAGCACAGATACTGGCTACTGCGCAGTATTACGAAAATAGAGACAAGGACGAGAAAGATAGAGTAGAAAAGAAAACTAAAGAGTTAAAAACTAAAGTTCTTTTACAGCAAGCTTATCCGCCTCGTGGTGGCCAGCGCGATTATCAGCAACCTCAGTAATTTCAGAGAAACTCGCAAAGGTTCGAGTTTTCTCAACCACGTTTTCCTGTAGGCCCTAATCAGTGTGCATATTGCAAAGAAGAAGGTCATTTTAAAAGTAGCTGCCCCGCTTTGTTACAGCGTATGAATGGTGTTTCTAGCGCACGGGGTCGAGGTGCTCCGCAAGCGCCTAGAGGTAGAGGACGTGGAAATTTCCCCCAGAACACGCGTTCTTTTCCGCCTCAGAATTCAAAGAATAGTTTTGATCAGCAGAATAACGCGTCTGGTAGGACGCCTCAGTACTATGCTGATGACTACTATGCGGAAGATGAGAATATGGAAGGTAATGATTGCTAGGGAGTTGTTTCAGTTCTAGTAGATCAGAGTGGACCTTACGTTGAGGTGATTACATCAGGTGTGTCAGAGCCTTTTCTGTTGGATACTGGTGCTACAAAGAGTTCTATTATACACTCTAAACTCCCTGGCGCACCTTTGTCTGGCGAAATGAATGTTTCAGTAGGTTTTTCTGGCGCCCCGGTTAGGAACCCGATTTCTAGTCCTATGTCCCTTTCTGTTGGACCTTATGAATTGGAAGCACCCCTTATTTTGACAACGGGTTGTGGTGAGAACTTGTTAGGATTGGATCTGTTGAAAAGATTGTATGCAACCTTGTATTGTTCTCCTTCAGGAGTACAGCTTACACCAGGTAAGAAAGTGGTCTCCCCAATGTATTTGTCGAAGAATAAACTTCAGACGGAATTGTTATCTCTTCCTGATATTCTTTGGGCTACTGGCCCTAATGATGTGGGTCTTTTGGAAATACCGCCATATGTTGTGACATTAAAAGCCAATGTCAAAATGCCACGCATTCCCCAATACAAGATCTCTAGTGAAGGTGAAAAGGCGTTGCTAGCGATCATTTATGATTTGATTGAGAAAGATGTAATTGAAGAGACAAGAGGCAAAGTTTGCAATAACCCGGTTTTGCCTGTTTTGAAGCGCACTGACCCTTCCCAGCCACCTGTTTACAGATTTGTAATTGATCTTAGAGAGGTGAATAAAATAGTTGTGCCACAGTTTGCAGTTGTCCCTGATATCACTGCCTTATTAACGATGATTCCAGCTTCCGCCACTTGGTTCTCAGTGATTGACCTGAAAAATGCCTTTTTCAGCATCCCAATTGCCGAGGAGAGCAGGGATATTTTCGGCTTCTGTTTAGGAGGACGAAGCTTCCGGTTCAAACGCGCTCCCCAGGGCTATTGTGAGAGTCCATCGATATATAGTCAGGCTTTAAAAACACAGCTTGATACAATTGTTTTACCTGATGGCGCTACCCTTATTCAGTATGTTGACGATTTACTAATCGCTGCAGATACTGAAGAAATTTGCAAAGAAGCAACGTTGTCATTATTGCGTCATTTGTCTGATTTGCATCACAAAGTGTCCCTTTCGAAATTGCAATATTGTCGACAAGAAGTGACCTACCTAGGTCATCTCTTATCGAAGGAGGGAAGGAAACTGACCCCAGAAAGAATTCAGGCAATTGCAAAATTGAGTGTGCCAAGGACACAGAGAGAAGTACGCGCTTCCTTGGGCATTACATCCTATTGCAGACAATGGATACCAAATTTTTCTTTACTGGCCAATCCCTTGGTGGCATTGACCTGTAAAGATACACCGAATCCCCCTCCATGGTCTGAAGATTGTCAGAAAAGTTTTTCCGAATTGCGTGATGCATTGTGTTCGGCTCCTGTGTTGGGTACCCCCGACTACAGTAAGCCTTTTACACTGTATGTCCATGAGAAAGAAGATTGTGCATTGTCAGTGCTGACACAGTCTTTTGGGGACAAGCAACGTCCATGCGCGTATTTTTCGTCCACTTTGGATCCGGTAGCCAGAGCGTTGCAGAGTTGTTTGAGAGCCACAGCGGCAGCAGCTGTTTCTAATCGGCAGTCTGCTGGGTTAGTGATGAATAATATGTTGATTGTAATGGTTCCGCATGCAGTGGACATTTTGTTAAACAGGACCAAGACACAGCACTTAACTAGTGCTCGATTGTCGTGTTATGAGTTGACACTTTTAGCGAGTCATGTACACATAAAAAGATGCAACACGTTGAATCCAGCTACGTGTTGCCGATTGTAGCAGAGACAGATGTTTTTGAACAACATGATTGTTTTCTCAGAACAGAAGAAGAAACGAAAGGGAGAATAGATCTTCAGGACACTCCTCTTGTGAAGTGTGATGGTACCATATGGGTGGATGGTTCATGCTTCAAGCTTCCGAATGGCGATACAACTGCAGCATATGCTGTTACGACTTTGCATACGATTGTTGAAGCTGCACGTATCCCACATAATTCAGCCCAAGCAGCAGAGTTGATTGCACTTACAAGAGCGTGTGTGTTGTCAAAAGGAATGAAAGTGACTATATATACTGACAGCCAGTATGCATTTGGTGTGGCCCACAGTTTTGGACGATTGTGGAAAGTACGTGCATTTCTGACTTCGCATGGAGCTAAGATACAGCATGGTCAGTTGGTGAATGAACTTCTCGAGTCACTTAAAAGGCCGTTGCAAGTTGCGATTGTGAAATGCAGTGCGCACAAAAAGGTTACTGATGACGTTGGTCGTGGAAATGCATTTGCTGATGAAGTCGCAAAAGAAACAGCAAGGGATGTGATGAGTCGAATGTATGTTGCAGGCCCTGCAAGATGGGTTGGTGACGTTGGAATGTGTGAAGACACGATAGAGAGTGTGAAATGTATTCAAGCTGAAGCTACAGAGAAAGAGTTGAGTCTGTGGAGAGAGAGTACGGGTAAAATGGATGCGAATGGTTGTTGGGTTGAATTGTCAGAACATCAGCGATGGTTGTTACCAGATGCATATGTGCTTGCAGTGGTTACAATGGCCCATGGAATGGCTCATATCAGTGTGAAAGGGATTTGTAAGTTGTTGGCTCCAGTATGGCAAAATGCTAGAATTCCTAAGTATGCAGAGAATGTGGTCAAGAATTGCATGGTGTGCTTGAAATACAATCCTGGTAGGGGAACCCCAACTCCAGCTGGTCATTTTGCGCCTCCAACGTATCCGTTCGAGGCTTTGCAGCTAGATTTCATCCACATGGAAAGGTGCAACAATTTGAAATACGTACTCGTTGTTGTTTGTGCCTTCTCGAGATGGATAGAAGCATACCCCCTGAAAGACAACACTGCCTTATCCACAGCTAAAGCCCTTGTCAAAGAGTTCTTCCCTAGGTTTGGAATGCCGAGAATGGTCTGGAGTGACAATGGAAGTGAATTTGTGGGTCAAGTGATGAAGAAAGTATGTGAAGGGCTAGGTATCCAGCAAAAATTCCACGCTGCAAATCACCCCCAATCAGCTGGACTAGTAGAGTGCTATAATGGCACGCTAAAACTAAAATTGGCCAAAATCCAAGCGAGCTCTGGTCTTAAATGGCCTGACGCTCTGCCTTTGGCACTCCTATCAACCAGAATGACTGTGCATTCGCGAGTGGGACTTAGTCCGTATGAAATTGTGTTCGGCCGTCCGGCCAACATATGGGGAGTACCTAGGCCGACAAAATTCAGTGAGATCGAACACCCTGTACTGCTTGATTATTTGTATGACTGTACTGCTTGATTATTTGTATGAATTGACGGCTAAATTGCGTGTTTTACACCAACAGGTTCACGATACTCTGCCTCAGGTCTCTGAAGCTCCAGGACATCCTATTACTCCTGGATCCTGGGTGCTGGTCAAGAATTTTCAACGGACAAAGAATGACCAGCCCCGTCGGACCGGCCCCCACCTAGTTCTTCTCTCAACAAGATCAGCCGTTCGAGTGGAAGGAAAGAAAAACTGGATCCACGGCTTACACTGCAAGAGGGTCCCTTTGCCTCTGCCGTACGACCGGTGGGTCCAGGAGGGTGTTGCTGACTCCGAGACTGAGACTGTGCCCCGTTTGCTGCCTTTCAGCGATGCACGTGTAAAAGGAACAATTTCTGAAAGTGAAAGTGTGAATATTTTGCAAGAGGCTGTGCCACCGTCAATCCGATTGGACACTACAGAGCCTGAACCCTTGTTCCAAGACCAGACGTTACCTGGAAAAAGACGCTATAACCTGAGGCCGAGAACTATGGACTAATAAACATTTTTTTCCTTTGCTATTTTTTTGAAAGTGCAGCTCTCTCATCTGAGAAACTTTTTTATTTTTGTTTTTCGAACCACCATCCGGGTTCAGCTATAGGGTCGCGGTTGCCGAAGTCTTTGGGGTGCAGCTCGACAGTTCTGGTTGGTCTAAGGGAGTTGCCCTGGATTGACAGAAGCATTCCTTAGCATAGAACACCCTACCATCGCGAGCAGCAATTAGAGAGGATGGAGTTTTTCGCGATGGAGAGACCTGCCAAGGAAATGAACTTCAAAGCTGAAATATGTAGAATGATGACCAAGAAAAGTTTTTTGATATTATGCATTTTTATGTTGTTCAGTGTAATGATGTTTTTGATAGGATATGTTTTATTCTCTTTTCGAGTGACATTTGCACCCACTACACAGCCCATACCTCCTCCCTCTACTGTTTCCTCACATTCTTTTCACACTTTCCCTGAACATGAGTCCATCAGGAGATTAGAGTTTATTAATAACTCCTTCGTTCAGCTTTTGCACCAACACCAATTAGTAATGAACACAACTAACTGTTGGGTGTGTGGTCTTATGCCTCGCACAACGGATAAAGGTATCCCTTATCTGGTCCTGCCTTTCAGCCATAATGGTTCTGTGTGGGCATACAGAACGATGTTCATTTATGCACATGAAGTCCACCCTCTACGTTCTGTAAAAGATAATCCTAAGAATAGTGCTCTAGTTAAGGGTATAGTAGATATGATCAGGGAAGATACTTCCTATGAGACTATCCCGAGAGATGAGACACTAGCATACATTGGATGGAACGTGACCGGATATGGAGTTACTCTGAGTGAAAAACAGCGAGCTAAGAGATCCTCCCCGATTTGGATTGTACCCCATCAGGGTTACCTATGGCTGCAAGGTACTGGCAAGAATCCCAGAGCTCAGTTAGGGAAGAGCATCTGCACTGAGACATATGTTTTTGCGCCCCAAACGTCCCCTTCCTTCTTAGCAGCTAAGGGTACCTATTTCGTCTGCCATGATAGAGCCTATACATGGTTGCCCCCTGACTTTTCGGGCACATGTTTTGTTTCGTTCCTGTTGCCTCCCACCTACACAGCTGTGGCAGATTACCACAAGACAAGGATAGTTAGAGGTGTCTTCAGTAAAGAAGACACTGCAGGACAAGAATTTGGAGACTACGTGAAGGGTTTTCTGCCGTTTTGGGGACCCATGGTTAACAGCAGGAACATAAGGCAATTGACGAGGGTGGTTGAATCCACCGTAGATGAAACTGCCGGTGCCCTTAGTAACTTGACTGCTGAGCTCCAGTCGGATCGTCTTATGACCCTTCAGAACAGGGTCGCGTTAGACGTCTTCCTTGCAGACCGAGGTGGGGTATGTAAAGTGATCCAATCGAGTTGCTGTGTTTTCATTCCAGATAACGCTCCGACAGTGTACAAGGCCATTTCCAAACTGCATAAGATTTCCGAATCTATTCATGTGGACAAAGGAGATTGGTCGTTGATGGGATGGTTCTGGGAACTGTTATCCGCCTGGGGATGGAAGATTCTGATGGTCATTGGGATGATCTTAGCCATTCTTTTCCTGTTCTGTCTGTGCGTACAGTGTGCTCCTGCTATATGAGGCCTCTGTGCTACATCGTGTGTAAGGAAACCTGTATCGAGGGACGAGCTAAGTAATAGGATGATGCTACAGCAACATCTCAATGACCTTATGTATATAGACCTGGACTCAGATTAGCGTGAGTATAGGTTATTGCCTATGTAAGGGCAAAAGGAGGGTCTGTGGTACTGAAAATTCTGGACCCGTGTTATAAACATCGTTGTATCATGACGATTTTGGTATCAGCAGACCGAGAATGACGAGTATACTATATACAAGCATTTTCGCCGTATTCGAGTGACGAGATCGCACTGAAATCAGGGGTTCCGTTCTGAACCCTCGGGTTCCATTTGGGAGCCATTTTGTGGTTGCCCTCACATAGGCCGATGACTAAGGCCAAAAACGAGTCTGAAGGACACGTACACCCTTGCTGACTTCTCTGTGACCTGGGCAAGCTGACTCCACTGCCTGAAGCCAAACCTGTTCGGTCAGTTCCTCTGCCAGTGGCCGATCGAGATAGTATCAAGGCACAACATGCCATAAACCTTTCATCACACACAAACCACTCCTAACCTTACACACACCTGTCTCTGTTCCTTACTTTATGACCTGCTTTATGAGGAGGAGGTGCCCGAATTTATTAGGGGTCCGTCGATATCTGATGAAAATGTTGGGCCTTGCCGGGTGATTTATTGTGGGCTGGACAAACTGAAAATAAGCTTGTCATCATGATTCTGCTTTTTCTTTGTAGTGAAAATATGTGAATGGTCAACTGTAAAATAAGGAATGTTTGCCTAAAGCATAACATTTTGTATAAAAGGGATGGCTAGCTTTGTAAGTTTGAGCAGTCTCCTGAGAATATACACCGTGTTGTACTTCTAGGACACCTGTTACGGCTGCAGCCAATAAACTCGATCTTTGACTTCACCTAGAAGACTCTGTGTTTCTGTAGTCTGAAACAGGAAGGACCCGAAGTCTAAGGGTGTGTTCCCTGGCACCACTGGGTTCTTAAAAACCCAGTACTTCACCAAGCGGGTGTGTATGCCGCTGTGCCGGAAGATGAACGAATCATGTGTGCTCCCCGGGTATTGGGCCACAATGTCTGTGATGATGGTCTTCGCATTGCAGACCATCTGGTTGTTGAGGGAGTGGTATGACTTGCGGTTCCGGTACATGTATTCGGTCTCTGCAGGTGGACAGATGTGAATGTGGGTGCAGTCGATGCAGCCAATTACATGGGGGAAATGGGCAGTGTGATAAAAGTCCAGTTTTGTTTGCATTAAGTCCTGTTGGGTTGTTGGGAAGGTGATGTAGTGGTGTATCTGGCTCAGCATGGCGTCCAGGAAAGTCTGTAGGCTGCGTGACATTGTGCTCTGTGATATACCCCCAGCAACTGCGACTATCCCCTGGAAGCTGCCGGAGGCCAGGAGGTGCAGGCAGCACAGGACGTGGACATGGGTGGGCACGGCATTGGTCCTCTGTGTTGGGTGCTGCTTCAGGGGGTCAAGGTCTCTGCTGAGCTTCTTTATCATAGCCCCATTGAGCCTGTATTTTGAGTAGATCTCCTCTTCAGTGTGGCCCAGGAGTGTAATCTGCAGCCGGAAGATGCGCTCCTGGATCCTGCTTCGGTTCTGGGCTGCAGCCTGGAGCCTCAGCTGCCTTGCCACGATGTAGAGACCTGGCATTGTGACTTTCCTCATGCTCCAACTGACTCTCCTTAACCCCTTCGCTGCTAGGCCTTTTCCCCTCCTGTGCTAAGGCTTTTTTTGGCGATTTGGGCCCTGTAACTTTTTGACCACATAAGGTATCCACGCCAAATTTGCGTCCTTTTCTTTAAACATGATGTGGATTCTAAAGGTTCCCAGGGTTTGTGGATTCCCTTAGAGGGGTCCCAGAAATTAAGCAAAATACAGTAAAATTTTAGTTTTTTTCAGAAAAATGGGAAAAACGGGCTGCAAATGAAAGCCTCTGGGTTTTTTCCTGCAAATGTTATCAAAAAAGGGTTTGTGGGGCTGAAATCTCCATTTTCTCAGCTTTTAGGAAATGACAGTCTTTTGTCAGAGAACCAACATTTTTCACACAGTTTTGGCATTTTTCTGGGACATAGCCTAATTTTGCTATTTTTAGAGCTTTCAACCTCCTTCCAGTTAATGGTAGAAATGAGTTTGAAAGCAATAATGGATCCTGGAAAGCTATACATTTTCGAAAAGTAGACAAAATTCTGAATTCAGAAAGGGGTCATTTGTCTAAATCCATGAAGGTTTCTTTATATCTTTATAGAAACTAACAGTTAAATGTTGGAATAATTGAAAATTAGTTGAAAAAAACAGCCTTTTGTCTCAACGTTTTCACCTGTAACTTCTTGTAATTTTGACAGCTCTTTGAAAGCAATATACCGTTACATCTGTTTGACCTTCCTGGTTGTGGGGATACATAGGACTTGTAGTTCCACCAAGAACCCGACGAACCCAAAGCCAAAAACTGAGCAGCAACTTGCAATGGTATTTTATTATTTATCAGGTATAGAGCACTTATTCTTGGAAAATATATACATGGAGAAATCGGTATGAGAGACACCTATGAATTTCTGAATTGGGTACAAATTATAGAGTTTAGAAACAGTATATATTTGCACATTTTCAAAATTGGGAATAGTCATACTAGCATGAGAATTATTGGTCATTTTTCAAAATGATTTTTTTTTTACAGAATGTCTTTCATTGGGAAGGGAGAAATGCACAAAAACTCAATAGGTAATAACAGTTGATTTTCAAATCTGAATTACCCTAAGTCTCCCGATAAAAACAGTACCTCACTTGTGTGGGTCGGCCTTGTGCCTGCGACAGGAAACGGCGCAAAATGCAACGTGGTCACACCTCAATTTTGCAGTTAAAAATTGACCCTTTTATGGCAAAGTGCATAGCTGTAGTTTTTGCACCCTAGCTCTGCCGGCACCTAGGGAAACGTAGCAAACCTATACGTTTTTGAAAACTAGACACTCAGGGAAATTCAGGATGGGGTGACTCAACTGCCTCCTACCAGGTTCTGTTACCCAGAATCCCTTGCAAAGCTAAAAATTGACCAAAAAAAACACATTTTCCTTATATTTCTGTGGTGGAAAGTTCTGGAAACTACGTAGATCAACAAATTTCCACCCACCCCGCATTCCCCAAGGTCTCCCGAGAAAAATGGTACCTCACTTGCCTGGGTCTGCCTAGTGCCTGTGACAGGAAACAGCGCAAAACGCAACGTGGTCGCACCTCAATTTCGCAGTCAAAACGGGGCCTTTTTGGGCAAAGTGCCTACCTTTTGTTTTTGAACCCTAGCTCTGCCGGCACCTAGAGAAACCTAGTAAACCTATACATTTTTAAAAACTAGATACCCAATGGGAATTCTGGATGGGGTGACTCAACTGCCTCCCACCAGGTTCTGTTACCCAGAATCCCTTGCAAATCTAACAAATTGACAAATAAAACGCATTTTCATCACATTTCTGTGGTGGAAAGTTCTGGAATCTGCGTGGATCAACAAATTTCCACCCACCACGCGTTCCCCCAGGTCTCCCGAAAAAAATGGTACCTCACTTGCCTGGGTCTGCCTAGTGCCTGCGACAGGAAACAGCGCAAAACGCAACGTGGTCGCACCTCAATTTTGCAGTCAAAACGGGCCCTTTTTTGGCAAAGTGCCTACCTTTTGTTTTTTAACCCTTGCTCGGCCGGCACCTAGGGAAACCTAGTAAACCTATACATTTTTGAAAACTAGACACCCAGGGGAATTCAGGATGGGGTGACTCAACTGCCTCCCACCAGGTTCTGTTACCCAGAATTCCTTGCAAAGCTAAAATATTGACCAAAAAAACACATTTCCCTCACATTTCTGTGGTGGAAAGTTCTGGATTCTGCGTGGATCAACAAATTTCCACCCACCCCCCGTTCTCCCAGGTCTCCCAAAAAAAATGGTACCTCACTTGCCTGGGTCTGCCTAGTGCCTGCGACAGGAAACAGCGCAAAACGCAACATGGTCGCACCTCAATTTCGCAGTCAAAACGGGCCCTTTTTTGGCAAAGTGCCTACCTTTCGTTTTTAAACCCTACCTCTGCCGGCACCTAGGGGAAACCTAGTAAACCAATACATTTTTGAAAACTAGACACCCAGGGGAATTCAGGATGGGGTGACTCAACTGCCTCCCACCAGGTTCTGTACCCAGAATCCCTTGCAAAGCTAAAAAATTGACAAAAAAAACGCATTTTCCTCACATTTCTGTGGTGGAAAGTTGTGGAATCTGCGTGGATCAACAAATTTCCACCCACCCAGCGTTCCCCCAGGTCTCCTGATAAAAATGGTACCTCACTTGCGTGGGTAGGCATAGTGGCTGCAACAGGAAAAGGCCCAAATCGTACGGTGGGTTTTTGGCCCGGGGCTCGGCGGCAAACTTGGGAAACTACCAAACCCAAACAGTTCTGAAATCTAGACACCCGGGGGAGTTCAGGGAAGTATGGCATGCGTGGGTCCCCCATCGTATTCCTACCCAGAATTCCCTGCAAACCTTAAAATTAGATAAAAAAAACACTTTTCCATACATTTTTGCGTGCATGTCCGTGCCGGCAAACATTTCCTACCACCCAGCGTTCTCCTTGTTCTCCCGAGTAAAATGATACCTCACTTGTGTGGGTGGGCCAAAGCAGAACAGGCCAAAAATGTCTTTTTAAGAAATTGGAGCGTTCTGGATTGACTAATTAAGCACAGAGAATTCTACAGTTTTGGGGTCATCCTAGTCACAGGCCTTTGGCCCACCCACACAAGTGATGTATCATTTTACTCGGGAGAACAAGGGGAACCCTGGGTGGTAGGACATTTGTGCCGGCATGGAGATCCCACGCAAAAATGTATGGAAACCTAATTTTAAGGTTTGCAAGGAATACTGGGTAG
Source organism: Lissotriton helveticus (assembly GCF_964261635.1). NCBI lineage: Eukaryota > Metazoa > Chordata > Amphibia > Caudata > Salamandridae > Lissotriton > Lissotriton helveticus. The sequence goes on along the minus strand of NC_136062.1, from coordinate 191,367,080 downwards.
GAAAACGTTGGGGGACCCACGCATGCCATACCTCCCTGGACTCCCCCGGGTGTCTAGTTTTCAGAACTGTTTGGGTTTGGAAGATTCCAAAGATGGCCGCCGAGCCCCGGGCCAAAAACTCATGGGAACCCCCTTGCAAAACCAAATTGTTTTGACTGAATTAAGTTTTCAATTTGAGAGCGTGAGATTCTTGGGACAATATTGCATGGAAATTGTGACAGACATTTTCAAGTTTGCAGGACATTGTGGATAAAAAAAAACAATAGAATTCACAAGAAAGACATGACCATATACTCCCATGGTTTAACAATAATATCTACATTTAGTAAGTTATTTATACGCACACCTCCAGCCAAAAGCCACTCCACGCACACCGACAGCCAAGCGCCACGCCACGCAGACCGCCAGCCAAGCACCACTCCGCCCACACCGCCAGCCTACGCACACCACCATCACATTTTGATTTTTTTTTAACAAAACAAACAAAATAATTGAAAATAGATACAAATCTAGTAACACAAAATCTGTAACTAAAAACATTGCACAAATGCCAACCTTCAAAAAGAATACAAATTATTTAAAAAACACAGACCAGGCAGTACATTTTACCGCTCATGGATACTCCCAAAAATTCTTTTGTGTGTGGTAAGCTCTATAACAAGCAGGCACACACAGCCCAGGGTTAGAAGGACACCCAGGGCAGTAAAGACGGGTCTCCTTCCGCAAACCTCTTCGCCAACAGACTCTACAACTCCTAGTGGGAAAGTCTTTTGTAGATGTGGGAGGAATGTAATCAGGAAAGTGGCGATCTTTCAATCGAGCCACATCCTCCACCACTCCAAATCTAGGAACACTTACTTGCTCCACAACAACAAGGCTAGATATCACAGAGTGCTGAAACTGAAGAAAGGTCAACTTTGACCCAGGAGAACACGCCTTGAACACATTAAAAGCATTGAAAGTTGCTACGTTGAAAACATGGATGGCCAACTTCTTATACCAAACATAAGCCTTCCGAATAGCAGTGTAAGGTTCCAACCTCTGATCTACTCTGTCAACACCACCCATGTGCTTATTGTAGTACAGAATGCACACAGGTTTGTGCACTTCAGCAACCTGACCCCAAACTGGCAGAGGTGAAGTACTCTCATCATGGATGGTACTCAGCATGTACACATCCCTCCTGTCCACAAATTTCACAGCTAGTAGTTCGCCACAACGTAAGGAACTGCACTGACCCCTCTAAAGCTTCTTGCAAACAAGCTCCTTTGGAAAACCTTTGCGGTTAGAGTGGATTGTGCCACATGCAAAAGTGTCCACTTTAAACAATTCCTTAAACAATTGCACAGAAGTGTAGAAGTTATCAAGGTACAAATGGTGGCCTCTGTTGAACAGTCTTCTAGCAAGATCCCACACAATTTTCTCTGACACTCCAAAAGTGGACGGACAACCAGGGGGTTCAATAGTGGAATCTCTACCAGTGTACACACGAAAATTAAAAACATACCCTGTCTTACTCTCAGACAACATATACAGTTTAATTCCATAGCGTGCCCTTTTGCAAGGGATGTACTGCCTAAAAACCAAACGACCCTTGAACAAATCCAAAGACTCATCAATAGAAATTTCTTTCCCAGGAATGTAAATCTCTGAAAAACGATCAACAAAGTGATCAAGAACAGGCCGAATCTTAAAAAGACGGTCACAGTCAGGGTGACTACGTGGCAACGCCTCAGAATTATCCACAAAATGCAACATGCGTAGCAAAAGTAAATATCGATCACGAGTCATAACAGCTGGAAATATGGCTGTTGCCATCAAAGGACTGGTAGACCAATATGAAGCCAGGTTCGGCTTCTTTAACAAACCCAATAAAGTCAATCCCAAAAACTTCTTCAGCTCTTCTAGATTTGTGGGAGTCCACCGGGTAGCTCTAGAGTGGGGCCTAAGTTTGTCACTGTTGACCCTCAAAAACTGTTCAGCATACAAATTAGTCTGCTCAACAATCTCACCCAAAAACACATCATCCATAAATAACTGAAAATACTGTGTAGGCAAAAAGTTTTCACAATCCACTCTACACCCTGCATCACCGCTAAAGTCAGGCAACACCGGCTGCACCATGTTAGGATCAACCCAGAGTCCAACCCTTCCAGTAGGAAGACTAGCATCCTCAGGCTGCAATCCAGCTGCCTCTTGCACCATCGGCACAGCAGTGTCCTCCTCTAACACAGGCCCTTCATCTGCACTGAGAGTACCTTCATTCCGATGATTCCATGTGGAGAGAAAACTCACTGCCAGAATCTTCCCCTCCCTCCTCTCCCTCTGTCATAATCCGGCTCAGAGGAAGACTCAAGAAGCATACCAACCACCTGCTGAGCAGTCATTCTACGGCTAGCCATAACGATTACTAATAAAAGTAAATTGTCACACAAGTCAACAACTACAATCACTATGTAAAATAAACAATGAACAAAATTCACCTTTATCAAAAATACCTATACACTGCAAAACAAAACCACTCACTTGCCTGAAGCAGCTAAAATCAACACCACGTACTCTGCACAGACACAGTATGGATCAACAATATCCCACTAAAAAAGAAAGAGAAGACAAAAATACACATATGAAAATGCAAAACACATCACAAAGAATTTCATGCTCAAAACAGTAACTAAATGCCACTATGACACCACTTACAAAAAAAATTACATACATTACAATATAACTCATTTGGAGTACATACAACAAAAAAAATGTTCTTACCTAAAAAATGCAACTACACAAAACTGCAGAACAACCACTGTCAAAACCGCAAACAGGAAGCAAAAGCTTCACACTAGATTTAATAATAAGAAAAAAAAATTAGATTTCACATATTCAAAAAAAGCACCAGTCCACCTGCCAAGCTAAGGGGTAGGTGGGCCTAACAGTATAAAATCAAAAGGGGAGCAACCCTTGCCCATGAGGCCACCCCCCACCAAAACAAAAATTAAAAAGTGTCCAGTGGCTTCTGCCCCCCTTGGAGACAGATGGGACTAAACACATTCTGCTACTCTACCACTCAAAGAGGCAGTAAAGGCCACAATCATCCTCCCATAAAGGGGGAACGACCCATGTCCAAGGGGCGGATCCCCAGCATAAAAATAAACCCTGGTGCCCTAGTGACCCATAAAAAACCCAGCAAAACTGCCCTTCAAGACAACACCAAAAGGGGGATGATGGACGGAGCTCTTGAGCAAATCTAACACTCACCCCCAGTCAACTGATCTTGGTTTAAACCATCATCATTATTTAGCTCAATTCACCAACCCAGGTTAGACATGGCCAAATGCAAATCAGACTGACCCTTTGCACTTTGATTGCCCTAAGTTGGCAGAGGTGGGTCCCTTGCTCACTTTGCCACTGGACTCAAGCTAACCTGGCTGATAACGGCTGATTAGCCAGAAACCAGACCCATTATGGATGATTCCGGGCCAGGTAAGATATGGCTTGGCAGTTCGGGCTGGACTGCTCACATGAAGCATAGGGTCAGAATAATTTGCATATGGCCATGTCTGAACTGGGGTGCTGGAGTGAGCTACACCAGCTAAAACCTAACATCGTGGGCAAAAATATGCACCAAAAAAGGGGAGTGACCCTTGCCCAAGGGGCCACTCCCCACTAGATTTACTCAATTGGCACAGTCTGCCACATACATTTAAAAAAATTAAAATCTGCCCCCTAGGGGGGCAAACAAAGCAAAAAGGATGGCCCCCAAAAGGGTAGCGACCCTTACCTAAGGGGTAACTACCCAAAACAAAAAAACAAAAAATGTGGGTGTCCTAAAATGGCCCCCAAGGGGAGAAACCCTTGCCCAAGGGGCCACTCCTCAGCATATCCTAAAATTTAAAATAAATGTGACCCCCCCCAGGGGGGCAGACAAGGCCTTCATAATTGCCCCCAAAAGGGGAACGACCCTTGTCCAAGGGGTCACTCCACAAAACAAAAACAAAAAATGTGGGCTTCCTAAAATGGCCCCCAAGGGGAGTGACCCTTGCCAAAGGGGCCACTCCCCAGCACGGCACATCCTAAAATTAAATTAAATTTGGCCCCCCGGGGGCCAGGCAAAGCCTTTTTACTTGCCCCCAATAGGGGAGCGACCCTTGTCCAAGGGGTCACTCCCCAAAACAAAAACAAAAAATTTGGGCTTCCTAAAATGGCCCCCAAGGGGAGTGACCCTCGCCAAAGGGGCCACTCCCCAGCACATCCTAAAATAAAATTTAATTTGCCCCCCCCGGGGGCCAGGCAAAGCCTTTTTACATGCCCCAAAAAGGGGAGCGACCCTTGTCCAAGGGGTCGCTCCCCAAACCAAACAAAACATAACAGGGCTCGCAAAATTGTCCCCAAATGAGTGACCCTTGCCCAAGGGGCCACTCCCCTATGCATTGCCAAAATTGGACTACAAATAATTTAAAATAATAATCTGCCCCCCTGGGGGGCAGACAAAGCCAAATTAAGTGCCCCCAAAAGGGGGAGCGACACTTGCCCAAGGGGCCACTCCCCCAGCAAACAATCCTTGGCTACATCACACAAAAAAAATTCCCTGGTGTCTAGTGGGCATTCCTGCTGCATGATCGCACGATCGTGCAGCAGGAATGCAGAAAGAGACATCGAGGGAGAGGAAAACCCTTTCCTTTCCCCCAATGCCTCTTTCGTTTCAATCCCCCCCTCCCCAGCCCCAAAACTCACCTCTTTCTCCTCCGACGCGCAGGAAGCAAATAGCTTCCCTGCGCGTCGGAGGAGAAAGGGAACCTCCAATGACGTCAGCGCGCCTCGCCCGCTGACGTCATTGATGCCGCCGGCGAGGTGGCGGGGGCAGGCAGGGGAAGGTCTTCCCCTTCCTCCCCCGTACAAACCAAATAGATTGGGCACCGCTGGGGTAGCGCTGGCGCTCCCCCCGCGGGTGGGGCTCATGCTGAGCTCGTCATGAGCACCCGAGCACTGTATGCCATGACGAGCTCAGCTCATCATGAGCATGCAAGGGGTTAAGTGTGTTTGATTTACCCAACACCTGTTTCTTGTTAGCCATTTTTTTTCACCAATTGGACTTCATGGTTATCACCTGTTTTGCTTCTTCTTAAATTGAGACTCGTTTTTAGCGATTTAGGCAATTTTCGCTATTTGCGATTTATGATGAATGGGAATAGCGATTTATTTGCGAATTCGCAAGTTTTTTGTTTCGCAATAAATGTGGGTAATCGCTGTTAAGGAATCGCAATGGGGTTACCTAATGGTTTCGCGATTCTTTATTTTGCGAATTCGCTATTTGCTGCTTTTGTACTTGATGAATTGCAGGAGCGGAAACTGCAATCGCAATCGCAACCCGATCTGGCACGCAGGGGGCAAAATCCCCCTAGGCACCAGGGATTATTGATTTTGTTTCATAAAAGAGATGTGAGGGCTGCCCACAATGGGCATGCCAATGCCGCCACCCCTCAACACAAAAGGGGCAGATAGGGGTTATTACCCCGATCTACTCTCCGTAGGGCAGAAAGCCCATTAGACACCAGGATTTTTTTTCTTTTTAAAAGAGCTGTGGGAGCTGCCCCGAATGGGCATGCCAATGCACCTACCCTCTAAAAAAACAAAAAAGGACAGGCTTTTGTTTTTATGCGTAGGGGTGGGGGTGGCCCAAAATGGACATGCCAATGACCCCACCACACAAACACAAAAGTGACTGCTTTTCTGCCCTGCGAGGGGCTGATGGGAATTAATACCACCGATCAGTCCCCCGGGGGGGCAGAAAGCACACTATACACAGTATATTTTTTTATTTTTACAAAGGAAGGGTGGGGGCTGCCCAGAATGGGCATGCCAATGCCCCAACCCCCCCCACAAACATGGGTGCAGTCTTTCTGCCCCCCGGGGCATATGGGCAATAGTCCCTGATCTGCCCCCTGAGGGTTGGGCAGAAAGCCCACTAGGGACCAGGGACCAGGGACCATTTCTTTTCTTAGTGTAGGGGTGGGGCCTGCCCAGAATGGGCATGCCAATGCTGACACTCCTCCATCAAAATGGCAATGTTCTTTCTGCCCCCCTAGGGGAATATGGGGCAATAGCCCCTGATCTGCCCCCCTAGGGGGTGGGTCAAAAGCCCACTAGGGACCAAGGACTATTTTCTTTTGTTAGTGTAGGGGTTGGGTCTGCACAGAATGGGCATGCCAATGCCCCCACCCCTCCATAAAAAATGGGCACAGTCTTTCTGCTCCCCCGATGAAGGGCATACCGCGGCAATAGCCCTTCATCTGCCACCCAAGGGGGGCAGAAAGCTCACTAGCCACCAGGGTCTAATTTTTTCCTTGTGTAAGTGGGGGCTGCCGATGCCCCCCAAACAAATGGCCACAGTTTTCCTGACACCCCCCACCCCAGGCAGATATGGGCAAAAGGCCCTGATCTGCTCCCTGGGGGGGCAGAAAGCCCACTAGACACCAGGGACTATTTTTACTTTGTCTAGGGGTGGGGCATACATTTTAGCCAACAGCAATATGTTTAGGCTAATCTGCCCCAATGGGGGCAGAAAACTACTAGTTACCAGGGAAAGTTTCTGTGTGTGTGTTAGTGTGAACTGGAGTCTACCTAACGGTCTACATGTACTGGTGTTTAGCTGGCTGTGTGTGTACTGACATTTTGCTGGCAGTGTGTGTAGACTTGTGCTTGGCTGATGGTGTGTATGGACTTTTGCTTCGTAGAGGTGTGTGTGGACAAGCGCTTGCCTGGCGGTGTGTGTGGACTGGTGATTGACTGGCGATGTGTGTTGGATGGTGCTTGCTGGTGGTGTGGGCAGACTGTCGCTAGGCTGGCGGTGTGGTTTGCGTGGATCCCCCAGCATTTTCTTACCCAGAATCCACTGCAAATTTTAAATTTAGCTAAAAAGTAACTTTTTCCTCACGTGCCTGTCTTTGAAAGTTGTAGGCTCACCTCTCAGGCACAAATTTCCTACCACCCAGGGTTCCCCTCAATCGCCTGATAAATATGATACTTCACTTGTGTGGGTGCCCAAGGCAGAGTCAGTCTAAAAACATATTAAAAAACGGTCCTTCTGGATACGCTTTGGTTTTCCCTCAGTTTTTTATTTTAAACGTCTTTAGGCTGACTCTGCTTTGATCACCCACAAAAGTGTGGTAGAATTTTCATTTAAAATCAGAGGTGAATGCTGGTGTGGTAATAAATTTGTGACAGCACACTATTCCCACACATACATGTGAGGGAAAAGTGATTTTTAGCTAAATTTGAGGTTTGAAGGGGATTCTAGGTAAGAAAACATTGGGGGATCGACACAAGCCACACCTCCCTGGACTCACCCGGGTGTGTGGTTTTCAAAAATGTCTAGGTTTAGAAAGTTTACCTAGAGGACTGCTAAGCCCGGGCACAAAAGCCCAAGTGCCCCCCTATCTATCACAAAACAACCTGTTTTTGCAAAGAAGGCTCCTGCATTTTAGTCCTGGGTTCGGCAGCCACCTAACAAACTCAGAAATTTATGAAAACAGACACCTGGGGGAGTCCAGGAATGTGTGGCTTTAGTGGATCACCCAATGTTTTCTTACCCAGAATCCTCTGTAAACATCAAGTTTAGCTACAAACATTAGATTTTCCTTACATTTCTGTATGAGAAAGTTGTGGGATCACTGGGCTGACACAAATTTCCTACCACCTAGCATTTCCCCAGGTCTCCCGATAAAAATGGTACTTCACTTCAGTAGACTGGCCACGTGCCTGCGTCAGGGAGGGGCCCAAAACATATTGTGGAGACATCAAAATTATCTATCACAAAATGATCTGTTTTTGCAAGGGGGCACCTGTGTTTTTGGTCCCAGGCTCTGCGACCATATAGGGAAACCTACTAAACCCGGGAGACTTGGGGGAAGGCTGGGTGGGTGGAAGTTGTTTTTTTTTTTTTACAAAGTTTGAGGTTTGCAAGGGATTCTGAGTAACAGAACATGGTGACAGCCGCACAAGTCACCCCATCCTGGAGTCCCCCGGGTGTCTCGTTTTGACAAATGTACAGGTTTGCTAGGATTCCCTAGGTGCTAGCTGAGCTAGGGTCAGAGCACAGCTAGGCACATTGCGAAACAAGCATTAGAAATGCAATAGGTCTCGCATTTTTTTGAGTTAGAGCTATTGGCATAGCTCAACAGCTACCAGAGAGAAATTGCCACTTTGCAGGTGCCGAACAGAGCATTGCTCTGTGAAACGACATGAAAGGACACCCCCGCGCCGCACGGCCCTCCAGCTGTGTCTGTGTGCCCCTCCCTCGCTCGCTGCTGATCGTTGCCGTTGCCGTTTTCCGCTAAGTGCTGTGCCCTGTGTTTATTTTCACCACTTGTTGCCCGTATTGCCCCTGTTTTTCGCTCCGTGTATTTTTCTGTTGTATTTTAGCCCCTGTTCCCTGTGACCCTCTCTCCCCGCTTCCCGCCGCCGTACATCACGGCCCGCCCCCTTTTCTTCTGTGCCCTCCCCGCTCCCGCCTCCCAGCTGCCCCTCCCTCCAACTTGTCCTTAAATGGAGACCGCGCGGCGCAGGTGAGTGTGACCTGTCCTCAGGACACCCCCGCGCCGCACGGCCCTCCTGCTGTGTCTGTGTGCCCCCTCCCTCACTCGCTGCTGATCGTTGCCGTTGCCGTTTTCCGCTAAGTGCTGTGCCCTGTGTTTATTTTCACCACTTGTTGCCTGTATTGCCCCTGTTTTTTGCTCTGTGTATTTTAGCCCCTGTTCCCTGTGACCCCCACTCCCCGCTGCCGTACATCGCAGCCGCGCCCCCTTTTCTTCTGTGCCCTCCCCGCTCCCGCCTCCCAGCTGCCCCTCCCTCCCACTTCGCCTTAAATGGAGACCACGCGGACGCGCAGCGTTCACGTGCAGCGGGAGCGCCGATTTTGCGCCGAAGGCGTGCCAAAGGCAAGCCCGTCTGCGCCCGTCCACGCCTGGACCACGCCCAGCGCAGGACCCCTGGCCCCCGCAGATTCCAGCCCACCCGCCGAACGTACAACACCGCCACCCTCAACGCACTCAACACCGGCCGGAGCCCCGGTTGCTACCAAGCCACCCCGAGACGCACCCACGGACCCTTCACCTGCCGAACCTGCAAGTTCACCTGCCTCCGGACCTGCGCGGCACCCGCCAAGCCAACTCCCAGCAGCAACAACCTCAAGTGCATCCTGCTCAACACCCGCTCCGTCCACAGACACGCCATAGAACTCTGGAACCTGCTCGACACCACATCTCCAGACGTCGCCTTCCTCACGGAAACCTGGATGAACGCCTCCTCAGCGCCCGACATCACCATCGCCATCCCGGACGGTTACAAGATCACCCGGAAGGACCGCGTCAACCAGACCGGAGGAGGCATCGCCATCGTCCACAGAAACACCATCCGCATCACGACCAACACAGACGACACCCTCACAGCCGCCGAACACCTGCACTTCCAGATCCACACCGACCCCAAGACCACCCTCAGAGGCACCCTCATCTACAGACCCCCTGTACCCCGCACACACTTCAGCGAAGACTTCGCAGACTTCATCAGCCCGCACGCCCTCCCCTCCGCCGACTACATCCTCCTAGGGGACCTCAACTTCCACCTGGAGAACAACAATGACAGCAACACCACCACCCTGCTGGACAACTCGACAACCTCGGACTCAAGCAACTGGTGACCACCCCCACTCACTACGCCGGACACACGCTTGACCCCATCTTCTCATCCAGCAAGTACATCTCCTTCAGCCACGCCACCGGACTTCACTGGACAGACCACAGCTGCGTCCACTTCAGCTTCCGAAAGACCACGACCAACCACCACCCACAACAGGTTCCCCGTAGGAGCTGGAACAAGATCACCTCCGGCCAGCTCACCACATCCCTGACCCAGATCACCCCCGCCAGATCAACGGAACCCAGCCAAGCAGCCGACAACCTCACACAGCGGATCACCATCTACGCAGATGACCTGGCTCCACTGAAGACCCCCCCCAGCAGACCCGGCAGCAAGAAAACCCCCTGGTTCTCCGACGAACTCAAAAGCTCCAAGCGGAACTGCCGCACCCTCGAGAAAGCTTGGCGCAACGACCCGACTATAGACAACATGACCGCCCTCAAGCACGCCACCCACAAACGCCACCAGCTGATCCACACCACCTAGAAGACAACATTCAAGGAACGACTAGACAACAACGCCCACAACAGCAAGGAACTCTTCAGCATCGTCAAAGAGCTCTCCAACCCCAGCGCCGGAAACAATGACATCACTCCCTCGCAAGACCTCTGCAACTCACTCGCCTCATTGTTCCACAGCAAGATCGCAGACATACACAACAGCTTCAGCACACAGCCCACGCACCCTACCACCGAACCGACGCCCCACACCACCACCCTCCGTGCCTGGATCCCGGTCAGCACCGAAGACACCATCCACACGATGAACACCATCCACTCCGGATCACCAACCGACCCTTGCCCCCACCACGTCTTCAACAAGGCCGACTCCGTCATCGCACCCCATCTCCGGGACATCATCAACTGCTCCTTCAACACCGCCACCTTCCCGGAGAGCTGGAAGCATGCCGAACTCAGCGCCCTACTGAAGGAATCATCAGTGACCCCACCGACCTCCAAAACTACCACCCCATCTCGCTCCTCCCTTTTCCTGCCAAAGTCATTGAGAAGACCGTCAACAGACAGCTGGCCGCCTTCCTCGAGACGAATGGATCCCTCGACCACTCGCAATCCAGTTTCCGAGCCAACCACAGCACCGAGACCACCCTCATCGCAGCCACTGACGACATCCGAGCCTTACTCAACAACGGGGAAACAGCGGCCCTCCTCTTCCTGGACCTCTCCGCAGCGTTCGACACTGTCTGCCACCACACCCTAGTGCAGCGCCTCAACAACATCGGAATCCAAGAGAAGGCACTGGAGTGGATCATCTCGTTCCTCGCCGGAAGAACCCAGAGAGTCCGCCTCCCCCCGTTCAGATCCGTGGCCACTGAAATCATCTGCCGCGTACCACAAGGATCATCTCTCAGTCCCACCCTCTTCAACATCTACATGAGCCCCCTCGCGGCCATCACACGCCAACACAACCTCAACATCATCTCCTACGCCGATGACACCCAGCTGATCCTCTCCCTCACCAACGACCCCGCCACCGCCAGAACCAACCTACACAAAGGGATGAAAGACGTAGCCGAGTTGATGAAGAACAGCCGCCTGAAACTGAATTCAGACAAGACGGAAGTCCTCATCCTGGGATTATCACCCTCCGCCTGGGACGACTCCTGGTGGCCCAAACCAACGGACCACGCGCGCAACCTGGGCTTCATCCTGGACTCCTCCCTCTCGATGACCAGACAAGTCAACGCCGTCTCTTCGTCATCCTACGCATCCTACTCATGCTCCGAAAGATCTTCCGATGGATCCCCACCGAAACCAGGAAGACGGTCACCCAGGCACTCGTCACCAGCCGACTGGACTACAGAACGCCCTCTACGCCGGAACCACAGCCAAACTGCAGAAAAGACTCCAACGCATCCAGAACGCCTCAGCACGACTCATCCTGGACATCCCCCGACACAGCCACATCTCCGGACACCTGAGAGACCTGCACTGGCTCCCCGTCAGCAAAAGAATCACGTTCCGACTCCTCACCCACACACACAAAGCCCTCCACAACCTGGGAACCAGGTACCTCAACAACCTTCTACACTCCCACTCGCCAGCTACGATCGACCAGCCTCGCCCTCGCCTCCGTTCCACGCATCCGAAGAGCCACCATGGGAGGAAGATCCTTCTCCTACCTGGCAGCCAAGACTTGGAACTCCCTCCCCATCCACCTCCGCCTGACCCCAGACCACCTCTCCTTCAGGAAGCAACTCAAGACCTGGCTGTTCGAGCAGTAGCGGACCCCCTTACCCCAAGCGCCTTGAGACCCTCGGGTGAGTAGCGCGCTATACAAATGTTATGATTGATTGATTGATTGATTGAAAGTCTAAAACGATGTTGATCCAATACACCAATAAACAAGCAAGGGTTAATTTGTCCTGCTTTGAAATGAGGCATAAGGCACACAATGAGGTGACTAAAGGCACGTTGTTTGTAAGGATGAAAGTTGGCATATCAGTACCACGCAGGGTCAGGGTGGGTCCGAAAACAGGCCTATGCACCTAACTACAACTGCCCCCCCACGAGTGAATTAGAAATCTTAAAAAATTGCCTGTTTTACCAATTGGGGCATTTTTAAACTTATAAAGACACTCTGTATAAGTGCTTTGCATGGTATGGAAAACTGTCAAGATTTAAGCTTGCTGCAGGCAAGGTTTGTTTAATACCAGGGAAATCAACATTAAAGCCCAGCCCAGCAGAACATAAAAGAGGCCCCCAAACAGCAAAAACCAGATCCATACACCTGTTGAACCACCCCTTTGGGCACTGCCTGACTGCCCTATAGACCAGTCAGCCCTGGTACACATTGAAAACCCCTATTCTAAGAAGTTAGCAATGACTTCGGAGCAGAGGAGTGTGCGGGTGACCGGTTTGCTGAATACCAGCTCTCTTGAGAAGAAAATAGAAAAAAAAAAAAAAAGAAGGCGCTGAATTTCCTGTAAATGGCGTCGGAAGTGCCATTTCGGCTGGTTCGCCGATGGAGTCACGCTTGTGCTTCTTTGAAGGGTGAGTGGTGGGAGAAGTCTCATATTTACAAGCCTCAGGGACAAGGTTCGAGATTTCACAATGACACAAGAACGCCGCCTCCGTGGACAGTCTAACCCTGGCACACTGCCCGGCTGCATCAAGCGAGGCCCAAAAACAGAAGGGTGGACGCCGCTGCTCTGTTCACAAGCGCCCTGATGCACCAGCGTGGTGCAAATTCAAGCTGCGTTCCCGTTCAGAGGCATAGGAAATCGGGGGGGGGCAGTCAGTGCTGTATAGTTAACCCCATCTGAAGGCTTCAACTGGGAGCCACGTTATCCAGTTATGGAGGTCACCCTTGAGCAATATCAGTGCTGGCTCCGCCCCTCCCCTCCCTGCCGTGGAAAGTGCACCGGGGACCGGCACAACCGCCATATTGGCAGCGTGACCGAGTTCCCGGTTGCGCCTTCGTAGAGTTGCGTGAGGTCCTTCAACTCCAATTATAGAAGGTGCTGCAGGACAGGGTTGACATTCTTTGGCAGGACTCTGCTTCTGAGGGGGTCAAAGTGCCAAGCTGCAGTAACATCAGCGGAGCTGTATATCGGTCCTCCTCATATATTAGATTCAGGAGGTGCTACAGGTCCGGATTGAGGTGTAGTGGCAGTGCCGAGAATGTGTCTATAAGGGGTCTCGATATTGAAAGACAGGCGGCGATGCATGTCAAGGTTGATGTGCAGTGACCGGAGCTGTATTGGGGTGTACTGTAATTGCAGGCGTTGCTGCAGGTCAGGATTGGGGTGCATTGTCACGTGGTGCAGGTCCCCAAAAAACAAATGCCAGTGGGGCCCATCTGCAACCATCAGCAAAAAATAAGCACTGGTGTGAGGGGAGAGGATGTCGCCTAACGGCTAGAGATGAGCTGGGAAACCGAGTTCGAATCTCGGCAGGGACACAAATCCTGTGATTCTGGGCAAATCACTTCATCTCCCCGTGCCTAACAAAACAAGTTAAAAAATAAATAAAAGTACACTGGGAGGGGGGAGGAGAAACGCGAGAGATGGCCTGGTGGCCGTCAAAGTGAAAGTACGGCCGGCCGGCCGTGAGCAGTGAATAAATTAGTGAATAAATTAGGGGAGGAGAAATGCCTGATGCAGAGCGCACGCTGGGGGATGCCTGTGGGAGGGAGGCTGGTGGCTTGGATGTGCATTGAGCTTGCTTTTCACGGGCACAGCATGAAATCGCCTGATGGTTAAGCTCTCGTTAAGCCCCTATATTCTCGCAAGCTCAATGTGCAAGCGACCTAAAAAGGGTCAGTTTTCACTGGAAAAATGTTATGTGTCCATGCTGTGTTTTGGGTCGTTTCCTGTTGCAGACAGTAGCCTACTTACTCAAATGAGGTACCATTTTTATTGGGAGAAGTCTGGGTGGGTGGAAGTTTGTGTCTCCCCGCAGATTCCAGAACTTTCCATCACAGAAATATGAGTAAAATTAGTTTTTTTCTTTTTACAAAGTTTGAGGTTTGAAAGGGATTCTGGGTAACAAAACCTGGTGAGAGCCAAACAAGTCACCCCATCTTGGATTTCCCTGGGTGCCTAGTTTCAAACAATGTACAGGTTCGTTAGGTTTCGCTAGCTGCCGGCGGACTAGAGTCCAAAATCCACAAAGAGGCAAAATGCGAAAAAAGGGTCAATTTTCTCTGGAAAAATGTGATATTTCCACATTGCGTTTTGGGATATGCTCATTTAACATCAGGTCTGTTTGGGGCCAGAATATGTTCTCAAACATTAAAACACCGACCCCCAGTGAAGGCTTGGCTACACCCAGATGTCCAAGATGGGGAAACTTTAAAATGAAGAGCCAGAGAAGGAAGCTGTAGTGGAGAAGAAATAGAGCATACGAATGATAGCGAAACATACTGGGCTGCAGCAGGGTGCGACAGAGATGAACACAAAGAACGAGGAGAATACAGCTGCAATAATGAGAAGAACAGAGAGGATAAAAACAGAGGAGACGGAGATTTTGGATGGAAATGGAGAGGATGTCGGAGGGAGTGAATTGGGAAAGATTTTCAAAGACAGAAGCTGGGCGTCCAGTTGGACAGTTCAAATCATCAAGAACCAGCATCCATCTGGAGTGAGGTGCTGAGTCCCCAACATCCACTGTGGCTGGAGTGAGCCATGACCTAGCTCAAATGCTGAGAACTGAGTTGGGTCACATAAGCCAGGGCTCCAATAGCATCACAAGGAGCACAAGGAATAAATAGGATACACTGAAAAGAGAATTGGAGTACGTCCACTACCACTCTGTTTCCCAGTATGACACACAGATTGATGGCATACTGTTTGATCTTTCTCTTTCAAAATGCTATTTTGCTGCTTTTGGAAACACATGTTCTGCATACACATTCTCCTGTTGACCTGATACAAATCTTTGTTTCTTTACCGAGCTTAGAAGACAATAGCACCACTTCCAGAATGGCCGTCCAACTACTAAGCCAATCCCTGAGACTCCTGCATTCTAATATCCATCAATTGAGAGAGAACTATAGAAGAAGAAAGATTAATTTCTTTCAGTTTTGACCATTAAAATCCTAACTTACTAGTTAATATGTCTTGCCAATTCTGGCCTACCACAGTAGTATCAGACATGTGATAAAACAACAACACATTGGCTAATGTACTACTGCTCAGGGCCACAGAGGAGCATTGGAGAATGGACAGAGACACCTATAATTGGTACTGTAACTGGAAAATGCAGAGATAGCTCCACATATAAATGTAAATCCATATTTGTAAAGCGCGAACTACTCACCCTTATGGTTCTCAAGGAGCTGGACGGTCATCGCTATTGCCCAGAGTCACATGGCGCTGAGCTGAGCTGCCGCCGGAGCCAGGGATCAAACCGTGAACCCTGTGCTCCGAAGTCAGCTGACCTGGCCGCTCCACCGCACCTCTCCACACTTGTACACAAATGTACACATGTAAGAGGACTATCAGAAGGCATTGCATGACAAGGCCACGTTTCTTACTAATAATTAAGAAACAATACACCCATCTTGAATTTCAAAGATGTAATTGCTAACTTACAAGTACACTGCAATGTTCAATTCACAGTGCTGCTAAAGTGCCTAATAGGGGGCAGAAAATCCAGTTTACCTCTTATTAACTTTGAAAGAGAAGCTACTTACCCAGAATGGCCTCCAGAGCCATGTGGCTAATCAGTGCCCCTCTCCTGTCCAGGGAGTTACAGACAGCCACCCAAGTCACAAACTTCACAGGGCCTGCCCCCTATCCTAGTCAAAAGCGCTACTCTGAAAAGACCAGGACTATTCAGATTCTTACTTGTTAAACTTTTGCAAAGAAAGATGGTGTCCAGGTGAAAGATCACATGCCTTACATCACAGGTTAAGAGATTTAGGGGTACATTGGCTCCAACCCTTCACCATCACTCTTACTGAAGTCACAAAGAAAGTATATTTTGAGTAACTGCTGGAGGCCCATCAAGGGTGCACCAAGGGGGCGTGGCCAAGTAGCATGGCTGGCAGGACGTGAGCTCCGCAAGCTCCCGGCCTGAGAACCTGTAAATCCTGCATAATTATCCTGTTGGAGCTCAAAACCGGTTGCGGCGGTGGTCGGAGGACCCCCTCCCACTAGTGACCCCCCCTGTGAGTGATGGCGGTGAGTCCCTGGACGGAGAGCCGTGCTGGAAGCCGATGTGGGTGTGCCCCGGATCTCTGGCTACGCGAGGTCGGGGACTGCGGCCTAGGCGGCGGTGACGACGACGTGGCGAACCTGCTCCCCCGTGGCTCCCGGGGGGCTCGGTGCTTCCATATCCGCACCAGAGCCTGCTGCCGTCTGCGGCTTGTGTGGCGGAACCTGGAGACTGCTGGTTGCTGATGCGGGAGGGCTGTATCGACCGGCGCCCGCGGAGGTGGCCGTGCTGGAAGGCCTTTCCCGCTGCCGCCGCACTGTCTGTATAGGTGGTGGAGGCCTTGGGAGATACCTGCAGTGGCTGGGGTGAGACCCTCGCGGCCCTAGCGATCCTGGTCTTCTGGTGCCCGGCGGACGGCCCGGGGCTCTGCTCGATGGAGGGGACTTGGCCCGTGGTCTGCTGGTCTGTCCCGCTGTGGCGACGTGCCTCCTGTGGCGGTGGGAGGCCATTGAACGGCCCGGGTTTTTTACCGATCCGGCCCCTGAGAGAGGTGCTGCTCCGTGACCTTGAGGGCCCTGCTGGGAGCGGATTGCGGGCCCGGAGGACGCTGCGGTGAGTGGTGTTGCCTGTGATGGCCCCCCCGCACTGCCTTGGTTGATCCTAGGGGACACTCACTGAAGGGGATCGGTGTCTGATGTGAGTCCGTTTAACTGACCTGCGGCTGTTGAGGCCTTGATATTGAACCCATTCCACGCGGTGTAGCCGCTTTGTACCCGGTGTGTCGCCCTAAGTTGCTGCCTGCTTGAACTCATTGGCTGAGAGGCACTTGGGACTTGCGGTCTGAGGGGTCCAGTGCTCCTACACGTGAGGGGGCACCCGGAGCGCTTTGGGCCTTGGACATGCGTAAAGACAGAATGTCGCGTGCCACGCAGCCAAACACCATCATCCAATACACCACACAGCAGCTGCCCTCACAGCGGATTACGCGCCAATCGGGCCAAGAAGAGGGAGCGGGAGAACCCGGAGAGCCCTCTCGAGCGGAGTTCTTGAAAGCCATACAGGGCTCCCATACCGCACTAGAGCGGCAGATCTAGACGTTCTCCATAGACGTCAACTTGCTGCGAACTGACCTTCGAAAGGTTGCTGACAAAGTCACTGATGCCGAGGGAAATATTGCGGAACTACAGGGTGAGGTGGCCACTCTCAAAAAGACAGTCACGCACCTCACGGCCGCGTCGCAGGCCTTGGAGCGGAGGGCTGAGGATGGGCCCGTCGAAGCAACATACGGGTCCTGGGGGTGCGGGAGCGACTGGAGGCGGGGAGCGCTGAACGCTTTTTGGAAACCTGGATTCGAGAATCGCTGTGCCCAGAGGGCCTCTCAGACGTTTTTGTCATCGAGCGAGCACATCGTGCTCTGGTTCCGCCGCCGCGCCCCGGGGAGCCCCCACGAGCCTTGATCGCCAAAATCCTCAACTATAAAGATCGCGACAGCATTCTATGGGCGGCGAGGGAGACGGTGGATCTCACCATCGAGAACAGCCGAGTGTCCATCTATCCCGACTATACCCAACAAGTCCAAGAACAGAGGAAGTCCTATTTGGGGGTAAAAAGAAAACTGCGCGAGATGAAACTGAAGTATATGCTGTTGTATCCCGCAAAGCTCAAGATACTCTCGCAAGGGAAGGCGCACTTTTTTGAATCCCCGGCGGAGGTTTGGGAGTGGCTGGAGATCAGGGGCGACGACCTCTCGCCCAGGGAGCGGGGGGACCCCGAGAGACATGGGGAACACGGCCGTCACGGAGACACCGTAGCTGTCAGGTTTGCACTCCGCAGGATCCGCATGCAGCAACAATGCTCCACCTCCGGACCCTCCAAACACCCTGAAGTAAATACACAGGGTGTTCAGACGATACGGTGAGGGAAAAACCCCAAAAGGGGAAAAAACCCAAAAGAATAAAGGGGAGAAGGAAGGGGGCAGCAGGGAAAAAGAAACTGTAAGACAAAATGTACAATGGTTAATATAATTAGTAATCCCTACACTCATTAAGGTCTCACTAAAGCACAACCGGTAGAGTCACCTGAAATGAACGCGTACATACACCAACTGCTGATCCTTTACACCTTCCTTCTATCCTGTATTAAACATAAACAAAAGGTATGAGCAGGAAGCCAAACCACCATCTGTCTAAACACTGGCAGATATATATAGCAACCTACCCCTTTGCCTACTAACTGTAGACTCTAAATATATCTTCTTATCCTGTAAGAGCAAACACCCAAATGAACAGTCAGCAATCGTGCTGTAAATAAGAACAGGCTCCTCCAAATGAAAGTTCCAATAATCCTCCCCTGTGTATTATTGTGGCGAGGAAAGTCTCCTTAATAGAGCAATACACTTGAGAGCCAAAAACCAAACACGGTATGACGTAGTTAACTCACTACTGTCATCCGCTTTGGCACTTGTACATCCAAAGTAGATTAATGGTATTACATAGTCACTGTTCGTGACGGTAGTGCGGAGGTCCAACAATCCCCCCCCTGCACACCGCCACTGACGATCACGCAGAAAACGAAAAGTACTTCAAACCCGCTGTTAAATATCACAGCGCAACCCTCACCTGTCTCTGACCCGAGCACAGGCACAGTACCTTGCCTCTGCAGGGCAAAATAGAACACCAAGCAAAGTAAGCAAAACGCGCTAGCCAGCGCTTGTAGATTAAATACCGGCACAGAACGTTCTTTAACTCCCGAATGGAAAGGGGGTAAAGACAAAACCTCCGGAGAACAGGACAGGACTCAGCAGAAGAGCTGCCGCCGCCTCGGCAACAGAATCATGAGCACCGGTTACCTGGCTCCGCCCCGTAATATCCTGTAACGCCGGGGACTCTGGGAAATGTAGTTCAACGCCCGGAGATGCTGGGTAATGTAGTTTATGCAGGCGCGGTGACCTGCTACCTGACAGTACGCCCTCCTCCCAAGCGCCTCCTAAGTCCAGGCTTCGCAGGAAATCTGGAATGGAATGACCGGATAGCCCTAGGTGCATTGACATTACTCACGGGTTCCCATGAGTCTTCCTCAGGACCGTATCCTTTCCAGGAAACCAGATACCACAACTCCCCCCTGCGAACCTTGGAGTCACGTATAGACCGCACCTCATACCCCAGATTCCCATTACCAGCGATGGCAGGAGGAGCCGAGCGACGTGAAGTTAAAGCCTTCTTCAACAATTGCACATGGAATACAGGATGGATTCTCAATGCAGCAGGCAGCTTCAATTTGTATGCGACTGGATTGATGCGTCGCACCACTGGGTAGGGCCCAATGAAACGCGGATGGAAAATGCTCCTCATCTTGAAACGTATATACCTAGTCGACAACCACACCTTATCCCCTACTTTGAACTGAGGACCTGGTGCTCGACGTCGGTCCTCCCATCGCTTGTACACCTCTTTGGCCTTAAGCAAATGTTTTTGCACGTCTTTATGCACCTTCCTTAGAACCTGTACATGTTCTTTAACAGAGGGCTGATTGCTCAAGTCTGCAGGGATATTGATCCGCAATGTGCTTGCATCGTAACCAAAGTTGGCTTTGAAAGGAGACATGCCTATGGAACTGTGCCATGCATTGTTGTACGCCAACTCTGCCATCCACAAAAGATCCACCCATGATTCGTGTGCTTCCTTAGAGTAGCAGCGCAAATATTTTTTCAAAGTCTGGTTCAGCCTTTCGGTCTGTCCATCAGTCTGAGGATGGAAGCTGGTAGAGAGTGCTGACTCAATACCCAACGCCTTGCACCACATACGCCAAAAGCGAGCGATGAATTGAGGCCCCCTATCAGATACAATGACTCTCGGAATGCCATGCAAACGTATAACGTGAGAGGCCAATAACTGAGCTGTCTGGCTAGCGGTGGGAAGGTTCACACATGGTATGAAGTGTCCCATCTTCGTCAGGTTGTCCACCACCACCAGTACTGCGGTTTTTCCCTGGTCAGAAGAGAGGCCCGTAATGAAATCTAAACTGATATTCTGCCATGGCCGATCAGGTGTGGGCAGAGGCATCAACAAACCTTTCTTTTTGGTGTTTTCCCCTTTTGCTCTTGCGCAGGTATCGCACTTCTTTACCCACTGGTCTACGTCCTTAGCCAAGGACTCCCACCAGAAATGTCTTTTAAGCAAGCACACTGTCTTGGTCACCCCAGGATGTCCGGCTGCCGGAGCTTCATGGCACCACCTGAAGGCTTTTCTTCGTATCTCTTCAGTAGGCAAGAATAAGCACTCCCCCTGGAAAGGCAAACCCTGTCTCAGCTTCCGATCTGGTTTAGCCGCCACCCACTGAACCCAAGAGCCCACAGACCTGGAGCCCTTGATGTCATCCAGGAATTGCTCGGCCCTAACCACACACACCACCTTCGTCGAAGGGATGATGGATTGCTCCTCGTTCCGCTGTCTCGTGGGACTCTCCTGTCTGGAAAGGGCATCCGCTTTCCTATTCTCTGAGCCAGGACGAAAGGTAACCACAAAGTTGTACTCAGAAAAGAACAACATCCACCTCATTTGCCTTTGTGTCAAATGCCTAGCGGAGGACATATATTGAAGGTTCCTATGATCGGTGTATACCGTCACCGCATGACAGGCCCCCCACAGGTAAGGCCTCCACTCCTGAAAAGCCTTCTTGATCGCCAGGAGCTCCTTTTCTGCGATAGAGTAGTTGGCCTCCGCCGCGCTCAATTTCTGTGACAGATAAGCTACGGGATGGAGCTGACCCGTGTGTGAGTCCCTCTGGGACAGAACAGCCCCTATGGCCTCATCCGAAGCATCAGCCTCGACTATGAATGGATGTTCCATCACTGGATGGGCTAACACTGGTGCAGTGGTAAATGCCTTTTTTAGAGCTTGGAACGCTTCCTCTGCCTCCCCTGTCCACTCAAAAGCCTTCCCTTTTCTCAACAACCTGGTGATGGGGACAGCCGTCAAGGAGAAATGCGAGATAAACCGACGGTAGTAATTGGCAAACCCCAAGAAGCTCTGCACCTCCTTCACATTCTTTGGGGCTGGACAATCCCTCACCGCCTGAACATTCCTCTCAGACATCTGTAAGCCGTTGGGACTAAGATTTACTCCCAGGAATTCCACCTCACGTACCCCAAACTTGCATTTACTCAGTTTAACAAACAAACTGTGTTCCCTTAATTTCTCCAACACCAAGCATACATGACGTTGATGGCAAGAGACGTCTTGGGAGTATATTAAGATGTCATCGATGTACATCACAACAAAATTATCCACGTATTCCTTCATGACATCATTAATAAAAAACTGAAATGCTGCGGGAGCATTACAAAGCCCGAAGGGCATCACTAGGTACTCGTACAGACCAAATCGCGTCTTGAATGCCGTCTTCCACTCATCCCCCTCTCTCACCCTGACCAGATGATACGCCCCACGGAGGTCCAGACGAGTATAGATGTTAGCCTCCCGCACCTGATCAAGCAATACTGAGATGAGGGGAAGAGGGTAACGGTTCCGGATGGTGTTCTTACTCAAGACGCGATAGTCCACACACGCTCTTAGGTCACCATTAGCCTTAGCTATGAAAAAGAGAGGAGAAGCAGCGGGGGAGCGGGAGGGACGAATAAATCCCAACCTTGAGTAATGCTCTAAGTACTCCTTTAAATGCGTGGTTTCAGGTACTGACAAAGCGTATACCCTACAGGATGGTATAGTAGCCCCCTCTACCAAATCAATGCGGCAATCGTAATCCCTGTGAGGGGGTAGTGTTTCTGCCTTTGCCTCACTGAACACATCACTATAGGCCAAGTACTCAACAGGTAATATGACATTCTTCTCCACAGCAGTAGCTGCCAAAAAAGGGGTGGCTAACGTTGTGACATTTGCTGATACACATGGTGTCAAATGATCCTTACAGTGCTCTGGTGAAAACCGAAATGTTTTTGACTGCCAATCCACCACTGGGTTGTGTTTACGCAGCCAAGGCATCCCCAAAATGACCTCGTACTGTGGAGCAGCTATTATGTTCAAAGACAAAACCTCAGAATGCACACAGCCATGTAATACCAAAGACAAACCCAATTCCCCGGTCCTTTCCGTGATCTGTCCTGAGGTTAATGGTTTCCCATCAACTGCCAAGACAACCTCAGGCTTCTCCCTGAACACTCGAGGCAAGGCTAATCGTTTTACCAATCCTTCATCTACAAAATTACCGGTAGCCCTGGAGTCTACCATCACCAAAACCTGATTTCGTTCTAGTTCGTGTTCCAGTGTCATGACAACTACCAGGTGCGGTTCCGTTTCCTCACCACCCAGAGAGGCCAAAGATGTGAGCTTCCACTCGTGCCCCCCTTCTACACTGGCTTGGTTCTCTTCCTTATGCATGCCCTCCTGTCCTGTTTTGGATACGGCAACCCTCTTAAACCTACTGACGTTCCCTGTAGGTTTCGGTTTGGAAGGACATTCCCTGACATAATGTCCTTTCTTCCCGCAGTACATACATAAACCCTGTACTCGTCTAACTTCCCTCTCTTCCCTTGACAAAGGCGCTCTGAGCGCACCTATCTCCATAGGTTCTGAAGGAGGGTTGTCAGTTCCGCTAGTTGTTTTACGCTGGTTTTTGTCACCACCATAAAACCCTCTTTCCCATCTTCGCCTGTTACTCCCTCTGTCAGACAAACGACTATCCAACCGCAACACTAAATCCACCATATCTACAAAGGAAGTAGGCTGGGGATCCACCTGGGCCACCACATCTTTCAAGTCATCATGTAACCCCTGATAGAAGAGGGACATCCTCTTTTCCTCTGGCCATCCTGCTTCAGCCACTAATCTATTGAAAGCCGTTAAATACGTGACCAACTCGCCTCTTCCCTGCCTTAAGGTTAACAGTTCCCGATCTGCGCTAAAGGTCGTAGCCCTGCGATCAAAAACCCTCTCGAATTCTGACTTAAACGCAGTCCAATCCGATAAAATGGCGTCGTCACGTTTCACCAATGGCACCGCCCAATCAGCGGCATCCCCCACCAGATAAGAAATCAAAAAAGCCACCCTAGAATGATTTGTTGGAAACGAAGAAGGCTTACAGGAGAAATGCATAAGAACCTGCGTCATAAACACATGTACCTTACGAGGGTCCCCAGAGAACCTTTCAGGAGTAGCCAGCGGAATGGGCGGGGGCACAGTGACTTGAACATTAGATGAGGAAGCGGAAGCATTAAAAGGGTTACTACTCAGACGTTCCACCTTTTCCCGTAAAGCAGCAGTCTCTGCTTTAGAGGAGGCCAACTCCTGCTGTACCAGGACTAAGGCATGTAACACATCCTCCATAGATGCCATTGTTGCTACATCCGGACCAGGCAGAGTGAAATTCTAGGGCTCGTGATTCTGTCAGGTTTGCACTCCGCAGGATCCGCATGCAGCAACAATGCTCCACCTCCGGACCCTCCAAACACCCTGAAGTAAATACACAGGGTGTTCAGACGATACGGTGAGGGAAAAACCCCAAAAGGGGAAAAAACCCAAAAGAATAAAGGGGAGAAGGAAGGGGGCAGCAGGGAAAAAGAAACTGTAAGACAAAATGTACAATGGTTAATATAATTAGTAATCCCTACACTCATTAAGGTCTCACTAAAGCACAACCGGTAGAGTCACCTGAAATGAACGCGTACATACACCAACTGCTGATCCTTTACACCTTCCTTCTATCCTGTATTAAACATAAACAAAAGGTATGAGCAGGAAGCCAAACCACCATCTGTCTAAACACTGGCAGATATATATAGCAACCTACCCCTTTGCCTACTAACTGTAGACTCTAAATATATCTTCTTATCCTGTAAGAGCAAACACCCAAATGAACAGTCAGCAATCGTGCTGTAAATAAGAACAGGCTCCTCCAAATGAAAGTTCCAATAATCCTCCCCTGTGTATTATTGTGGCGAGGAAAGTCTCCTTAATAGAGCAATACACTTGAGAGCCAAAAACCAAACACGGTATGACGTAGTTAACTCACTACTGTCATCCGCTTTGGCACTTGTACATCCAAAGTAGATTAATGGTATTACATAGTCACTGTTCGTGACGGTAGTGCGGAGGTCCAACAATCCCCCCCTGCACTCCGCCACTGACGATCACGCAGAAAACGAAAAGTACTTCAAACCCGCTGTTAAATATCACAGCGCAACCCTCACCTGTCTCTGACCCGAGCACAGGCACAGTACCTTGCCTCTGCGGGGCAAAACAGAACACCAAGCAAAGTAAGCAAAACGCGCTAGCCAGCGCTTGTAGATTAAATACCGGCACAGAACGTTCTTTAACTCCCGAATGGCAAGGGGGTAAAGACAAAACCTCCGGAGAACAGGACAGGACTCAGCAGAAGAGCTGCCGCCGCCTCGGCAACAGAATCACGAGCACCGGTTACCTGGCTCCGCCCCGTAATATCCTGTAACGCCGGGGACTCTGGGAAATGTAGTTCAACGCCCGGAGATGCTGGGTAATGTAGTTTATGCAGGCGCGGTGACCTGCTACCTGATAGTAGCAGACGGAGACGCCGGTCTGGTTCGGCTGGCCCGGAGGAACCTAGGATGACGGTGGGCGAAGACGGTGTTATGCTCCTGGGTCCTTTGCCGGATGAGTCTGAGTTGGGGGCTCCAAGCCTGTCTGGGCCTGAGGAGGTCCTGGTCCCCGACACTTTGCAGGACACGATACAGGACACGCTCTTCACTGCTCCTGGGATCCCGGAAACTGGGGAGACTAAGTCGCTGGAGGTGCCGGTTTCATCCTGAGGTGATATGACTCCTGGCCGTGCTGTATGTTGGGCCTGCTGGCCCGTACCTGGTTTGTTTTTCTGATTGATAACTGCTGTCGACAGCGTTTGACGCTTCATGACTATATGACTCAGAGTACCTTCATCATTATTTTTGCTATGTGAGGGATGTGTTGGGGGTTGGGGGGGGAGCTGTATGGTGGGACGGGGTCCGAATTGCACTGGTTCGCACCGGGGAGAGTACAACGAGCCTTTGCTGGGTTCGGTGGGGGCTTGGGGGGGGGAGGTTGGTTGCTGTTGAGTGTGTGAGTGGTGTGGGGTGTATGGGGTGGCTGTGTACGTCCTGGCATTGGCAGGGGGAGGGCGGGGTAGCATGTTTTGTTGTTGCTATCATCCTGCTCGTGGGTGGGGGAGGGGGAGGGTTTCTTCAGAGATTGAGTGGTTGGGGGGGTTGGGAGATTGGGGGGAGTTGTGGGAAGAAACTGTTTTTGGCATCGAGTGTACTGTTGTTCGAACCCCTGGGAGGCTACTTGCAGATGCCAGGTTTGGCTGCCCGCATGGGCGTGGCCTGTGCTTATGGGATACAAATTTTTAACTTGGAACGTGCGTGGGCTGGGCACCTGCACTAAGAGACAAAGGGTACTGTCCTTTCTCCGGCGCCATGGAGTTTCTGTAGCATGTTTGCAGGAAACTCATCTGAACGAGGAGGGGGCTCTTAAGCTGGCGAAGAAGTGAAGGGGTCAGGTGTTTCATTCCTCCTTCTCTACCTATGCCAAGGGGGGTCCTGATCTGGGTGGCACCTGGGGTTCCCCTTGCGGTTCAGTTCGCTGAGGCGGATATTGAGGGCAGGTATTTACTTCTGAGGGTAAAGCTGGATGGGAGGGATTTCCTGTTGCTAAATTCCTACGTACCCAATGTGGATGACCCAAGCTTCTTCTCCAATCTCCAGGAGCTTATTGTTTCAGATTTAGACGCCCCCCTCCTCTGGTTTGGGGACTTTAATTGTGTGATGGATTTGATGCTGGACAGGCACCCTCCCCGTGCGGGCACGAAACCGCGGATGACGGCCCGTCTCCGGGAGGTGATGGATAACCTGGGTGCTGTTGATGTGTGACGCCTCGGTAACCCGGGGCTGAAACTATACACTTGTTACACTCCGACACATAATACACATAGTAGGCTCAATAGAGTCCTTGCTGCTAATCTCGACGCATCCCTTGTTTTATCGGTCACCCATTAGGCTCGGTTTTTGTCGGATCATTCGCCCGTGACGTGCGTAGCACAGTGGGTGGACCAGTCCTCCCGCCCGCGGACTTGGAGGATGCCGGGGGACCTCCTGCAGGATCAAGTGGGTAGGGAACATCTGGAGACGGCCCTACAGAACTACTTAGACTTGAACTGGGGAGGCAGTGACTTGCCTTATGCGACCAAATGGGACGCTCTCAAGGCGGTTGTACGGGGCGCATGTATGGGCCTGACTTACGGGGTCCGGAGACAGTTGCTCCGAGATCTTGGGTGTGCTGAGGATCGCCTCCGCCACTGTCAATCCCTGTTGGAACCGGATGGGTCGGACCTGGACTCTGATCGGGCGGCCCATGAGGGCATTCATGATATTCTTACCCGGTTGGATAAGTTTACCCTCGGCCAATATCGCCAGCGTCTCCACCGGGAAGGGGACAAGTCAGGCCGCTTGCTGGCCTGGATTCTTCGGAGGGAGTCCGCTCCAGCACGAATAGTGGCATTGAAAAACCCCGCTGGGGACTCAGAGTCGGACCTCCTTGCGGTTCTCCGCACTCACCTGCAGGCAGTATATACCGCGGACCCCTTGGTGACGGAAGCATCCTATCAGCCATACCTTCGGGGGCTGACCCTCCAGTCCCTCTCAAGGGAGGATGCGGAGGAACTGGACGCCGTCCTGTTGCTTCAGGAGGTCAGGGTAGCACTGGCCGCCCTGCCAATGGCCAAGGCTCCGGGTGGAGACGGTTTTCCACTGGAATTTTATCAGGCGTTTGCGGATACTCTTGCCCCCCTTCTCCTACAGGTTTATCATGAGGCGCTGAAACGTGGCACACTCCCGCCCACCATGCACCAGGGAGAGGTTTGCATGCTTCTGAAACCGGGAGGGGATAGCTGTGATCCCGCGGCATACCGGCCTATCACCCTAATCAACACTGATGTGAAAATCCTTACTAGGATTTTAGCCACCCGGCTGGCGCCGCATATGACGCACATCAAGACCAGTGTGGGTTCATCCCTGGCCGCAACACCGCCATGAACCTTCGACGCCTAAACCATGTCCTCCACGAGGTATGTGATAGGGAGGATCCCCAGGGCCTGGTGTCGATAGACCTGGCTAAAGCTTTCGACACTGTCAGCTGGGGGTACCTCTTGGAGGTGCTTCGGCTGGCTGGGGTGGGGCCCCTCTTCTGCACCTGGATCCGGATCCTCTACAGCGCGCCTAAGGCCAGAGTCAGACTCGGGGCGGCTTGATCGGAAGAATGGCAATTGGGCAGGGGCACCCGTCAGGGGTGTCCCCTGTCGCCGCTCCTATTTGCCCTGGCGGTTGAGCCCCTGGCGGTGTCAATCCGAACAGAGATGGTCCCGTGGGGGAGACAAGTGGGGGATACTGTGCACTTGATCTCCCTGTACGCCGATGACGCGTTGTTCTACCTGACCTCCCCCCGGGAATCGCTGCCGCTCCTGCTGCAGCACTTAGATCGTTTTGACGCAGCTTCTGGGCTGCGCCTTAATCCTGGGAAGTCCTTGATCTTTTCCCTGGCGGGCTGTGGCGAGGACCCCAGAGTGGGTTCCCCGCACCTGGGGCTGAGGTGGGAACTGGAGGCCTTCCGATACCTGGTAAATCCAAGTGGCCGCGACCGATGAGCAGTTGCTGGCCCGTAATGCCGAACGAGTGCTTAATTCCCTGCAGCAGTCCGTGTCCTTTTGGAATACGCTCCCACTCTCCCTAATGGGGAGACTAGCCGTTTCAAAAATGGTGATGTTGCCGAGGGTGTTATACGTGCTACAGAATACCCTGAGTCCGCTCCCCCCTCGTATATTTAGCAAGCTTAATACGCTGCTCACTTCCTTGCTCTGGGCGGGCAGACGCAGCAGGGTTGCATTACACACAGTGGTCCGACGCTGGGAAGAGGGGTGTCTGGAGGCCCCGAGGTTTGATTTATATTATTATGCGGCCCAACTCCTGCCATCCACACGGGGGTTCGCAGGTACAGATAACTGGGAGTTGCAACTACTAGCGGGCAGGGCGGATGAGAGGACGCTCCAGGTGGCTCTGATGCAAGGCAGGGGAGCGGACAAATCCCTGCCATATGTAGTTTGACACACCGCGGGAATCTGGCAGCGACTTGTGGAAAGGGTGTTGAGGCGGGCCCCCTTTCATAGGGAGCTACCGGTATGGATTTTGGCACCGGTGACGTTGATGGAGGAACACATGTCGTTCCGGGAATGGCATGAGGGTGGTTGTTAGACTCTGGCGGACCTATACCCAGACGACTCTTTCGTGACCCTGGAGAGAGCTACGGAGGCCTTTGGACTCACTGGGGGACAGTATCTTCATTATAGAGGCCTTCAAGACATGGCGAGGGAGACATGGCCACAGTATCCGGAGGCGCCCCAGGTATCCCACACTTTGAATATCCTTCTGTCTTGTGGCAGGGGGCGACGACTGATTACACTGTTATATATGGCTATGAGGTGTGACTCGGCCCCTCCGATATCCCTGTCTTGGGCGGCATGGGAGGCGGATCTGGGGGTCGCCCTAGACCCGGGACAACGTAAACGAATAGGGACCCTTACTCGGAAAGTGTCGTGTAATGCACGATTCAAACTGATTCATTTTAATTTTGTGCACCTGTAACGCCCGGATAATTTGCCCTATTTTGGATTAGTGATGACTAATAGTCCACTGCCATCTCAGTATATTACTTTTCTTTATTTCAGCCTATTTTGTTGGGTTTTGCCTATTGGCTTTGGCATGATTCTGTGCCTTCCTTGCCTCTTTTCGGGCCTAAAGGCCTAAACTAAAGAGCAGCCATCTTTGTCTTGCCTCTGTTGACAGAGGCGCTTGCAGAGCAAGGGTGATATTTATAGTTAAGCCTGTTGTGTGCTAGAGGAAAACCGGTCGAGACCGGCCCTTATCGAAGGAATGTATTTTGTTCACTGGTGGAAGACGCAACAAGCAGGTGGCCACTGCCGACGGCGTGAGAAGCCAGAGACTGGTACAGGAATTTGGTGGGAGTCGGCCTACGATTGGAAATTTCCATGAGTAGAGAGCATTCTATATTATCAAAGTGCAGAGAGGCGGAGTTGTCAGATGGTTTTTGGAAGAGAAGAGAACAGTCAGGTGGTTTTTGGAAGAGAAGGGAACAGTCAGATGGATTCTGGAAGAGAAGAGAACGGTCAGAAGGCTTTTGAAGTTGCAGAGTGAAGTCAGATGGTCTTTGGAAGAGAAGAGAACAGTCAGATGGTTTTTGGAAGAGAAGAGAACAGTCAGGTGGTTTTTGGAAGAGAAGGGAACAGTCAGATGGATTCTGGAAGAGAAGAGAATGGCCAGAAGGCTTTTGAAGTTGCAGAGTGAAGTCAGATGGTTTTTGGAAGAGAAGGGAACAGTCAGAAGGATTGGAAGAGAAGAGAGCAGTGAGATGGTCTTTGAAGCTGAAGCAGTTACCAGTACAGCAGTGGAGAAGTCAGAATGTGTTGAAGCAGTTGCCAGTCAGATGGAAGAACCAGTGGAGTGAAGTTAGCACGTTG
Source organism: Lissotriton helveticus (assembly GCF_964261635.1). Lineage (NCBI taxonomy): Eukaryota > Metazoa > Chordata > Amphibia > Caudata > Salamandridae > Lissotriton > Lissotriton helveticus. The sequence goes on along the minus strand of NC_136062.1, from coordinate 191,337,219 downwards.
GCAATGGTGCAGAAGGAGAGAGCCTTGATTCCACCAGAGAGAGAGAAACAGACAGCAGCCGTTGGTGGTGATGCCATGGGGATGGAAAGAGTTCCAGTTCCAACAGAGAGGAACAGAGAGTTGGACCCTTCTTGATAGGGTGAGGTGTTCTTAAAATGTTTCTACTATATCAGCTCACAATTAATCACTTTTATTTCAGCTCACAATTAATCAATTTTCTTTCAGCTATTTGTATGATTGAATTCTTTATATAGAGCATCAGTCATTCAGATCTCTACTTGCATTAATAATCTCTTACTGTATTGCTCATACATATATCATTGTTATAATGTTTTGTCATTCTATTCTAATGTCAAATAAAGGGACCCCAGTTGCATATTTGAGTGTTGTTTCCATGACAGGACTAACCTTTCTTTTTAACCAGATACTGGCAGGTTAGCAGGTGAGTAGACCCTTCTAGCAGGTAACTGAGAAATGAGAGATTGTGTAGCCTATGGCTGGAAGGAACTCCCAAATGTTCTAATCAGATAACTCTTCTAAATTAAGAATAGTAAATATCGTCGGTGCACCTTAGGTGTACCGCCGACCCCTATAGAACACCCAATTGGGGGACAACAGGTTCACCAGTGGGAAGTATAGATGATATTGATCCTAAGAGTTAGGGAACCGTCTGGCGACGTTAAATCAAAAGTCTGGCGACGTTAAATCAAAAGTCTGGCGACGTTAAATCAAAAGTCTGGCGACGTTAAATCAAAAGTCTGGCGACTCTAAATCAAAAGTCTGGCGACTCTAAATCAGAAAAGTCTGGCGACTCTAAATACTGCCCTCCGATGCAAGAGGGGGTAGGTTGGCCCAGGTCAGATTGCCGTGGGGCTATAAAGTAAGAATCATAGGATATAATACATGGAATTCCTTAGATGTTAGCTATATCTCTAATTGTATAGGCTTGTAAATAAGCCTCTTTTCACCTTCTCAGGTGAGTCTTCTGAATATCTTGTAAATAGCGGCCTGAGAAAAGTGTGTTTGCGTGACGACTGGGTTAGCCACGGCTGGTGGCTGCCTATCCTAAAATTCCGGTCGTTACAGCACCGCTCTTACATGACTCCAGTTGCCTTACATCGCATCGCCGCAGAAAAAAAAGATGCCTGTCCTAGAGGCAGTACGGTAAGAGCCGGCTTTCTCGATCTGGCCTGGGAGTGCCCGCTGGTCGGGGACTTCTGGAAGGCGGTGGTGGACCACATCCGAAGGGTCACAAGCCTTCACATTGCCCTGACCCGGCTTCATTGTTTACTGGCCCTGGTCCCCAAACCTAAAAAGAGGAACTTATCCTACAACATGTTGCAGCTACTCTTGGTGTTGGCAAGGTGACGAGTGGCTATCACTTGGATGGGACAGAGGGCCCCTGCTATGTCATTATGGCTTCGGGATGTTGGGGAATGGACATTAGCTGAGGAGACGCACATGCAGCGTACACGCAGGGATGAGCGGCTGCAGGAGGAATTGCTTGCCTGGCGTATGATGTGCGCTGTGGGGTCAGTCTGCAGCAATTCAGATGCAACTAGTGCCGAATTGTTCTCCCCTGGGGAGTCGGGATGTGAGGGTGAGGAAGCTGGGGGCGGGGAGGGAGGAATGGTGTCGGGGTAATGCCCTGCTGAATACGCACAATGTTCCATACTGTCAGTGTTATGATTTAATTTGCATCCCGAAGATTTGACTCTTATATTTGATATGATATCTGCACCTGCTGGGGCCGTATTGGGGTAATGAACTATGTACACATGTATTTTCTTTCTACCGATGCCAATTTTGGGGGGAACTATGTTGTTAATCTTTACTGAAAAATAAAGTTTAAAAAACAAAAAGGGTGCACCAATAAGTGGATAAGCCAAGATTCACCTATAAGCCTTGAACATACCATTGAGTTAACATGCATACCGACTGGCCTCAGACTTTAAAATGCAAACCTAAGTTAATAGTCCCATAACTCCAATGGGAGCTCCTTACCCCGGAAAAAACAGCTTAGATCCTCTTACTCCTAAATTTCCACTCTGCTTCCCCATTCTCTTGAATGCCCCACTATTACTGTTAGACTGAATGAGGCATGGGCGTCCGCAGAAATTTTTCCAGGGGGGGGCAACATTTTTACTTCATCACCATCCTCCGACATAATTGAGCACAAGTAATAAATAAACAAATACAAAATCTAATAAGACAAACAAGCTTAAATAACAAAAGAAACCCGTGGGGTGGGAGAAATATCATGTAAGGCTCCACAGCAGATTACCTGGCAACCACAATGAAACAGAGGAAAAAATAAACAAGCAATGGCATAGCCAATAGGTCTCGCCTTTGGGACATTATAAGTGTTTAGCCATGCAACACTTGATGTTGTTGCACCAAGGATATTGTACTGGACAACTAAACACTTATAAGGTCCCAAAGGGGAGACCTATTGGCTATGTCAATGCTGTTTTTTTTTTAAATGACAAGCAGTGCTATAGGGCTCCGGCTGCCACTTAGTCCACCACATCCCACGTAGATGCTGCAGCCATCTTTGAATGGTTTTAAAGCCAATTTAAAAGCTGTCACCAGTGTATGTGAATCCCTATCTCAATTGTGAGACTGCTCTCCTGCTTCCCAATTCTATTAAATACAAATTATGTAAAAAGAGCATCCCATTCTGAGCTACACAGCTCATCCTACCCAAGTTTCATGCGCAGATTTGAAATACTGATGGTTTGGGCTTCCCGGAATTCAACTGGTTGAGAGGTGGACAGGTGTAGAGAGGTAGAGAGAGAGAGGTATAGAGCGGTAGAGAGACAGAGGTAAAGAGAGGTAGAGGGAGAGGTAGAGAGAGGGAGGTAGAGAGGTAGAGGTAGGTAGAGAGAGGTAGAGGTAGAGGTAGGGAGAGAGAGATAGGTAGAGAAAGAGGTAGCGAGAGAGGTAGAGGTAGAGGTGTAAAGGTAGAGAGAGAGGTATAGAGAGAGAGGGAGGGGTAGAGAAAAAGAGAGAGAGAGAGGTAGAGGAGGAGAGGTAGAGAAAGAGGTCGAGAGGTAGAGGTAGAGAGAGAGAGTGGTAGAGGGAGAGGTAGAGAGGTAGAGAGAGGTAAAGAGGTAGAGAGAGAGAGGTAGAGAGAGAGGTAGAGAGGGAGAGGAAGAGAGAGAGGAAGAGAGAAAGGTAGAGAGAGAGGTAGACAGGGGTAGAGAGAGAGGGAGAGGTAGGGAGAGAGAGAGAGAGGTAGAGAGAGAGGTAGAGAGAGAGAGGTAGAGAGGTAGAGAGAGAGGTAGAGAGAGAGGTAGAGAGAGAGGTAGAGAAAGAGGTAGAGAGAGAGGTAGAGAGAGAGGTAGAGAGAGAGGTAGAGAGAGAGGTCGAGAGAGAGAGTGGTAGAGAGAGAGGTAGAGAGAGAGGTAGAGAGAGAGTAGAGAGAGAGGTAGAGAGAGAGGTAGAGAGAGAGGTAGAGAGAGAGGTAGAGGTAGGGAGAGAGAGAGGTAGAGGTAGAGAAGTAGAGAGGTAGAGGTAGAGAGGTAGAGAGGTAGAGAGGTAGAGGTAGAGAGGTAGAGAGAGAGAGAGAGAGAGAGAGAGAGAGAGAGTGAGGGAGGTAGAGAGAGAGAGGTAGTGAGAGAGAGGTAGAGAGGTAGAGGTAGGGAGAGAGAGAGGTAGAGGAAGAGAGGTAGAGAGAGAGTGGTAGAGGGAGAGGTAGAGAGGGAGAGAGAGGTGAAGAGGTAGAGAGAGGTAGAGAGAGAGGGAGGAAGAGAGAGAGGTAGAAAGAGAGGTAGAGAGAGGGCTAGAGAGGGGTAGAGAGATGTAGAGAGAGAGGTAGAGAAATAAGTAGAGAGAGAGGTAGAGCGAGGTAGAGGTAGAGGTAGAGGTAGGGAGAGAGAGAGGTAGAGAGAGAGAGGTAGAGAGAGAGAGAGGGGTAGAGAGAGAGAGGGGTAGAGAGAGAGAGAGGTAAAGAGAGAGAGGTAGAGAGAGAGGTAGAGAAGTAGAGAGAGAGAGGAAGAGAGAGAGGCTGAGAGAGAGGTAGAGAGGGGTAGAGAGGTGGAGAGAGAGGTAGAGAGAGAGAGGTAGAGGCAGGGAGAGAGAGAGGTGGAGAGAGAGAGGTAGAGGGAGAGTGGTAGAGGGAAAGGTAGAGAGGGAGAGAGAGAGGTAAAGAGGTAGAGAGGTAGAGAGAGAGGTAGAGAAAGAAGTAGAGAGAGGTAGAGAGAGAGGTAGAGGTAGGGAGAGAGAGAGAGAGAGGTAGAGAGAGAGAGGGGGGTAGAGAGAGAGAGCGGTAGAGAGAGAGAGGTAGAGAGAGAGGAAGAGAGAGAGGTAGAGAGGTAGAGAGAGAGAGGAAGAGAGAGAGGCAGAGAGAGAGGCAGAGAGAGAGGTAGAGGGAGGTAGAGGTAGAGATGTAAAGGAAGAGAGAGAGTGGTAGAGGGAGAGGTAGAGAGGGAGAGAGAGGTAGAGAGGGGTAGAGAGAGAGGTAGAGAGAGAGAGGTAGAGAGAGAGAGGTAGATAGAGAGAGGAAGAGAGTAGTAGAAAGAGTGGTAGAGAGAGAGGTAGAGAGGGGTAGAGAGAGGTAGAGAGAGAGAGCGAGAGAGCGGTAGAGAGAGAGAGGGAGAGAGAGAGAGGTAGGGAGAGAGAGAGGTAGAGAGGTAGAGAGAGAGGTAGAGAGATGTAGCGAGGTAGAGGTAGAGAGATGTAGAGAGGTAGAGAGAGCGCTAGAGAGAGAGCGCTAGAGATAGAGGGAGGTAGAGAGAGAGAGGTAGGGAGAGAGAGAGGTAGAGAGAGAGAGGTAGGGAGAGAGAGAGGTAGAGAGAGAGGTAGAGGTAGAGAGGTAGAGAGAGGTAGAGAAAGATAGGTAGAGAGAGAGGTGGAGAGAGAGGTAGAGAGAGAGGTAGAGAGAGGGGTAGAGAGGGGTAGAGAGAGAGGTAGAGAAAGAAGTAATAAATTGTCCATCCGAGCACTCGATCGATATCAAAGAAAGTTATTTCTGGTTTTCACCAATCCATTTATTATCCAATATCTTCAGTTGTATTCTCAGTTGTATTCCAATCATACATCCAAAATTATGAAACGATGCAGCCAACACGTGTTTCGTCCGGTCAGTAGGACCTTTGACTTCCTCAGGGCTGCAACCCAAGATAACCACAATAAGTAACATTTCCTATATACAATATATACAGTTTAACCAATTTATATCCTACTCTCCAATAGGTTTTCTAGAGAGATAAAGGGATACATCCACAGACCGTAGAAAACTACATAGTAAGTGTTGAAAGAGAGGACATGTAAGCCACAATCGTGCTTTCATCAGTACTGTCTTGTATTAAGTCATAAAGTAAAATTAGAATAAACAACTATCGTTCTAACACAAGCAAAAAGATTTTATATATATAAGGGTTCCCTGGTGATGCCACAGATGCTAGGTCTACGCACAATGAAACTATCATGAGTACTCACTCAGACTCTACACAGTAATGTAGATGTCATACCCCATAGTCAATGACAATGATCCTCCCGCACCAGGTTATCTATGTACTGAGTACCCTCACCTCCAAGCGTAATTGTCCAGCACCGTATTCCAAACTGTATGCGAATATCTAATCACGTAACATCCTGCAATTATTTCAAGAAAATATATGTATATATCATATATCAAATACTCCTATTTTATACAATGTTTATAACTCTATTGGTCACAATTGGACCACATTATGTTCTGATGTTACAGTTCTTACCTCCTCATCTCGTTATATTCCAATCTCTTAGTATTCCAATCCTATCCCTCGCATTACACGTGTGCGTGTCTGTAAATAAATTGCATACTGATAAGATATCCAATCTTACTCTCCTTGATAACGTGAGGATTATTCTTTACTCCTGCTTACCATTTAGTTTAGTCTCCTCGCGTATAAAGTGGCGTTCTGCGTCAGCGCCATCTTGTAATGGTTATTTATACCCCGTAACAGCTCAAGTCCTACTTCACTGTCCCCACCCGGAGTATCGGTAATTCATTATCACATTATTATTACTATTGATCTAAACAGTAGAAAATATCTCTAGGGGTACGTACACTTAGAATTCATCTCAGTAGCCGAACCGTATTATTAGTCAAGTAGTTCGTAAATCTACTCCGCTCACGTAGGTTCAAAATTTAAAGTCTCATATCTTTTGGGTATTTCACTCTGTATTGTGGTAAACCACACATACTAATTATCATATTATCATGTTGTGATATAAACATTTAATCGGACAAACCGGTATTCTGCTGTTTCGGTATGTCACAAACACGCGCCATCTTGAGTCAGGCAGCTCGTCGTTAGCAGAAATACCCAGTATACTCAAGTAGAGTCTTCATGCATTAATAGTTTTTGACTAACTGTCGTACCGTTCACATTATCCCAGTCCTTACATTAGTAACATAACTCCAGTATTCATTGCTTGTTTAACCCCGACATCCGCAGCATCCTCAGCCACCCATTCCACACACAGTTATTAAGCAAATTGTTCGCAAAATACGAAAAGAAGAAAAAAAGAGAGTCGGAGAAGTATAACAGAGTGGCGGAAAAGTGAAAACTAAATACAATAATTGTTTAAGAGTAGTCCATTTTCATCATATAAATTCTATTCCATAAGTACTTAGAAACACATTATCTCTAAATCAGAGCTGTCATTGTCTAGAGACAAGATAATTAACATATTGCTCTATCCTTTAGTCAATAAATGCGATAATTGCGGTAAGTTGATGAATGGGGACCATGGTACTAATATGTCAATGTTATCAAGAAGTGATAACTAGTTGTTAGTTCAGCCCTGTCTGACATATATACATACCTACTGTCCTAAGTAAAATTCAAATTCATGGTCAACATTGAGCCCACATTCCACGGCTTTCAATTTGATCAGCCATAAAACTTCCCTTCTTCTCAATGTTAAAAGTCTGTTTCCCCCACGGGGGTCGGGCTTAATGTGATCAATCCCATGATAGGAAAAAGTGTGTTGCTCCTGATTGTCATAATTCTGAACTATGTGAGATGCAATCGGATAACGCGTATCCCCATTTTTTAGGGCTCTGAAGTGCTCAGCCATTCGATCTCTCAGCCTCCTGATAGTACTCCCCACATATATCTTACCGCACGTACAAGTAATAACATATACCACAAATGTAGTATCACAATTGATAAACATTCCAATCGTGTAATCACCTGAGTCATTGTAATTGAACTTTTGAACCTTCTTTTTAGCCCATCTGCATGAGACACATCTCCCACATTTGTAAAAGCCTTTAAAACTGTTTAGCCAATCAGTTTTAGTCAATTTATCAGGGTAACTAGGACTTAACATATTCCTCAAAGTATTTCCCCTCTTGAAGGTCAGACTTGGTCTGTCATGAATAAATGGTCTCAGGTCCTGATCCATAAAAAGAAGATGCCAATGTCTGTTAAGAATGGAAAAGAGTCTAGAGCTGCCCAGACCATAATTTGTTATTAGTCTGACCTTCTGATCCTTCGCTCTTGATCCTCTAGTTTGTCTAGTTAAAGTAGATTTCCTTTTGACTTTCTTAGCTCTTGAAACTGCAGTTTTGATTACATCCTGTCTATATCCACGATTCAAAAATCTATCCGTCATATCTGTTAAATTCCTGTCAAAATCAAGATCAAGAGCACAGTTACGTCGGGCCCTGATCAGTTCACCATAAGGTATGCCATTCTTCTGACTGCTGGGATGGCAACTCTCAGCATGCAGAATCGCATTACAGCTCGTTGGCTTCCTGTACATCCTGCTCTTAATCTTGTCTCCTTCTATAAACAGCTCCACATCCAGAAAAGTAATACTCTGGCTGTCGTAAGCCGTTGTAAATCTGAGATTATATACATTGTCATTCAAATAATCAAAGAAACCCTTCAGTCTCTCCACTGTACCTGTCCAAATTAACAGGCAGTCGTCTATAAATCGACCCCAATAGTGAATATGTTGTATCCACTCACTCCCTTCTTGGCCCCAGATTCGCTCCGCCTCAAACCAACCCATAAATAGGTTGGCGAAAGACGGAGCAAATCTGGAACCCATAGCTGTCCCAAGACGCTGCCTGAACCACTGTCAGGCAGCGTCTGCCTGACAGTGGTTCAGGCAGCGTCTTGGGACAGCTATGGGTTCCAGATTTGCTCCGTCTTTCGCCAACCTATTTATGGGTTGGTTCGAGGCGGAGCGAATCTGGGGCCAAGAAGGGAGTGAGTGGATACAACATATTCACTATTGGGGTCGATTTATAGACGACTGCCTGTTAATTTGGACAGGTACAGTGGAGAGACTGAAGGGTTTCTTTGATTATTTGAATGACAATGTATATAATCTCAGATTTACAACGGCTTACGACAGCCAGAGTATTACTTTTCTGGATGTGGAGCTGTTTATAGAAGGAGACAAGATTAAGAGCAGGATGTACAGGAAGCCAACGAGCTGTAATGCGATTCTGCATGCTGAGAGTTGCCATCCCAGCAGTCAGAAGAATGGCATACCTTATGGTGAACTGATCAGGGCCCGACGTAACTGTGCTCTTGATCTTGATTTTGACAGGAATTTAACAGATATGACGGATAGATTTTTGAATCGTGGATATAGACAGGATGTAATCAAAACTGCAGTTTCAAGAGCTAAGAAAGTCAAAAGGAAATCTACTTTAACTAGACAAACTAGAGGATCAAGAGCGAAGGATCAGAAGGTCAGACTAATAACAAATTATGGTCTGGGCAGCTCTAGACTCTTTTCCATTCTTAACAGACATTGGCATCTTCTTTTTATGGATCAGGACCTGAGACCATTTATTCATGACAGACCGAGTCTGACCTTCAAGAGGGGAAATACTTTGAGGAATATGTTAAGTCCTAGTTACCCTGATAAATTGACTAAAACTGATTGGCTAAACAGTTTTAAAGGCTTTTACAAATGTGGGAGATGTGTCTCATGCAGATGGGCTAAAAAGAAGGTTCAAAAGTTCAATTACAATGACTCAGGTGATTACACGATTGGAATGTTTATCAATTGTGATACTACATTTGTGGTATATGTTATTACTTGTACGTGCGGTAAGATATATGTGGGGAGTACTATCAGGAGGCTGAGAGATCGAATGGCTGAGCACTTCAGAGCCCTAAAAAATGGGGATACGCGTTATCCGATTGCATCTCACATAGTTCAGAATTATGACAATCAGGAGCAACACACTTTTTCCTATCATGGGATTGATCACATTAAGCCCGACCCCCGTGGGGGAAACAGACTTTTAACATTGAGAAGAAGGGAAGTTTTATGGCTGATCAAATTGAAAGCCGTGGAATGTGGGCTCAATGTTGACCATGAATTTGAATTTTACTTAGGACAGTAGGTATGTATATATGTCAGACAGGGCTGAACTAACAACTAGTTATCACTTCTTGATAACATTGACATATTAGTACCATGGTCCCCATTCATCAACTTACCGCAATTATCGCATTTATTGACTAAAGGATAGAGCAATATGTTAATTATCTTGTCTCTAGACAATGACAGCTCTGATTTAGAGATAATGTGTTTCTAAGTACTTATGGAATAGAATTTATATGATGAAAATGGACTACTCTTAAACAATTATTGTATTTAGTTTTCACTTTTCCGCCACTCTGTTATACTTCTCCGACTCTCTTTTTTTCTTCTTTTCGTATTTTGCGAACAATTTGCTTAATAACTGTGTGTGGAATGGGTGGCTGAGGATGCTGCGGATGTCGGGGTTAAACAAGCAATGAATACTGGAGTTATGTTACTAATGTAAGGACTGGGATAATGTGAACGGTACGACAGTTAGTCAAAAACTATTAATGCATGAAGACTCTACTTGAGTATACTGGGTATTTCTGCTAACGACGAGCTGCCTGACTCAAGATGGCGCGTGTTTGTGACATACCGAAACAGCAGAATACCGGTTTGTCCGATTAAATGTTTATATCACAACATGATAATATGATAATTAGTATGTGTGGTTTACCACAATACAGAGTGAAATACCCAAAAGATATGAGACTTTAAATTTTGAACCTACGTGAGCGGAGTAGATTTACGAACTACTTGACTAATAATACGGTTCGGCTACTGAGATGAATTCTAAGTGTACGTACCCCTAGAGATATTTTCTACTGTTTAGATCAATAGTAATAATAATGTGATAATGAATTACCGATACTCCGGGTGGGGACAGTGAAGTAGGACTTGAGCTGTTACGGGGTATAAATAACCATTACAAGATGGCGCTGACGCAGAACGCCACTTTATACGCGAGGAGACTAAACTAAATGGTAAGCAGGAGTAAAGAATAATCCTCACGTTATCAAGGAGAGTAAGATTGGATATCTTATCAGTATGCAATTTATTTACAGACACGCACACGTGTAATGCGAGGGATAGGATTGGAATACTAAGAGATTGGAATATAACGAGATGAGGAGGTAAGAACTGTAACATCAGAACATAATGTGGTCCAATTGTGACCAATAGAGTTATAAACATTGTATAAAATAGGAGTATTTGATATATGATATATACATATATTTTCTTGAAATAATTGCAGGATGTTACGTGATTAGATATTCGCATACAGTTTGGAATACGGTGCTGGACAATTACGCTTGGAGGTGAGGGTACTCAGTACATAGATAACCTGGTGCGGGAGGATCATTGTCATTGACTATGGGGTATGACATCTACATTACTGTGTAGAGTCTGAGTGAGTACTCATGATAGTTTCATTGTGCGTAGACCTAGCATCTGTGGCATCACCAGGGAACCCTTATATATATAAAATCTTTTTGCTTGTGTTAGAACGATAGTTGTTTATTCTAATTTTACTTTATGACTTAATACAAGACAGTACTGATGAAAGCACGATTGTGGCTTACATGTCCTCTCTTTCAACACTTACTATGTAGTTTTCTACGGTCTGTGGATGTATCCCTTTATCTCTCTAGAAAACCTATTGGAGAGTAGGATATAAATTGGTTAAACTGTATATATTGTATATAGGAAATGTTACTTATTGTGGTTATCTTGGGTTGCAGCCCTGAGGAAGTCAAAGGTCCTACTGACCGGACGAAACACGTGTTGGCTGCATCGTTTCATAATTTTGGATGTATGATTGGAATACAACTGAGAATACAACTGAAGATATTGGATAATAAATGGATTGGTGAAAACCAGAAATAACTTTCTTTGATATCGATCGAGTGCTCGGATGGACAATTTATAGCTTGTACCTTTGTGGTTGATCTGTGGGGTTGTGGTAACCATCCCCCTCATTCTTTGAGCACCATATTTACATGTGATTCAAGGACTTTACTTGTACCTTAACTGTGCTGAGCGCTCATACTAACTGTTACCGCCAAGAATTTAGAGAAAGAAGTAGAGAGAGAGGTAGAGGTAGAGGTAGAGGTAGGGAGAGAGAGAGGTAGAGAGAGAGAGAGGTAGAGAGAGAGAGAGGTAGAGAGAGAGAGAGAGGTAGAGAGAGAGGAAGAGAGAGAGGTAGAGAGGTAGAGAGAGAGAGGAAGATAGAGAGGCAGAGAGAGAGGTAGAGAAAGAAGTAGAGAGAGAGGTAGAGGTAGAGGTAGAGGTAGGGAGAGAGAGAGAGGTAGAGAGAGAGGTATAGAGAGAGAGGTAGAGAGAAAGAGGTAGAGAGAGGTGTAGAGAGGTAGAGAGAGAGAGGTAGAGAGAGAGGTAGAGAGGTAGAGAGAGAGGTAGAGAGGGAGGTAGAGCGAGAGAGGTATGGAGAGAGGTAGAGAGAGAGAGAGAGAGAGAGAGGTAGAGAGAGAGAGGTAGAGAGAGAGAGAGAGCGGTAGAGAGAGAGGGCAGTAGAGAGAGAGAGGTAAGGAGAGAGAGGTAGAGAGAGAGGTAGAGAGAGAGAGGTAGAGGTAGAGAGCTGTAGAGAGGTAGAGAGAGGTATAGAGAGAGAGAGGTAGAGAGGTAGAGGTAGAGAGAGGTGGAGAGAGAGAGGTGGAGAGAGAGAGGTGGAGTGAGAGAGGTGGAGAGAGAGAGGTGGAGAGAGAGAGGTGGAGAGAGAGAGGTAGAGCAAGAGGTAGAGCAAGAGGTAGAGCGAGAGGTAGAGCGAGAGGTAGAGAGAGAGAGAGAGAGAGAGAGGTAGAGAGGGAGAGGTAGAGAGGGAGAGAGAGAGAGAGAGAGAGGTAGAGAGACAGGTAGAGGTAGAGAGGTAGAGAGACAGGTAGAGGTAGAGAGGTAGAGAGAGAGAGGTAGAGCGAGAGAGGTATAGGTAGAGAGAGAGGTAGAGAGAGGTAGAGAGAGGTAGATAGAGAGAGGTAGAGAGAGAGAGAGGTGTAGAGAGAATGGCGTAGAGAGGTAGGTAGAGATAGAGAGGTAAAGAGAGAGACGTAGAGAGAGAGGTAGAGAGAGGTAGAGCCACGTTGAGAGAGAGGTAGAGAGGTAGAGAGAGGTAGAGAGATGTAGATAGAGAGGTAGAGAAGTAGGAGAGGTAGAGAGGTAGAGAGAGGTAGAGAGGTAGAGAGAGAGAGAGAGGTAGAGAAAGAGGTAGAGAGAGAGAGGTAGAGAGGTAGATTGGAGAACCTAGCATTTCCAGAGCATTAAAGGCACTACTCATTTGTAACGTCATTCCTTTCACTGCACATCCTGCTTTATCTAAATAACTAGACCCCTTATATATATGTTGTGGTCATAAAGCTTACAATTTGCAGCATCACAGTGGTTGCTACTGATCGTTTTTACACCTTCCTAGGGCCTCTGCTTCAAGCTGTGGAGCAGCCAGGCCCGGACCTTCTCTCTTGCCCCTCAGCAGCAGTTTTACCGCTCATCAAGCAGGACCGTCATTGCAAGCGCTTTCTCACGCTTTTAAAATTGACGGCCCTGCAGACAAACACCACTGTGGGGGCTTTCAATAGTAACGGACCAGTGTTCCAGGGGGGGGCAAGTGCCCCTCCTTGCCCTCCCCTGCGGACGCCGCCCATGCCCTACCATTGCCCACGGTAAGGGAGCAGTGGGGAACTCATGGGATGTGGCTATACTCAAGGTTAGATATTCCAAAGAACATGCGCTCACTTTTCGGAGAGCAAAACAAGCCACTCCAGATGACGTTTTATGCAGCAAGTTTTTTTCTCCAACGAATAATCCATATTAGGCGTTTCGACCCCAACGGGTCTTGATCACATGACACAGGGAGTGATCAAAGCTTTTAAATACACGTACGTATAAACAATGAAAACAGACTCAGCGTGTATAATACCAAAGATAGAGCCACAAGTTCAAAAGTGCACAATCATGACAATGTTTTCACGTATAATATAAAACATTAGTGATTGCTTTTTGCTGTACATTGGTCATTCACGTTCCCAATTGTTTACTCCATAACCTCTCTTTCATCATTTCACGATGGAATTTAGTATATGGCAACCAACATTCAATTTTCTCACAAAGTCGTGCAGTTTTGCAAATACTCAAAATCCAATGCATCTACACATAACTGCGTGATGTTTTCAATGCTCTGACTCCAAACTCAGCATACCCAAATGTTGTGGATAAAACCACGTCCCAATGTGCACGGTCATACCAGTGTTCCACACATGAATACAACATCAGTAATTACTTTATACTGTGTATAATCAATCTACGTTCCCAATTGGTTTCACCATTAGCTTTCTTCCACTGTTTGTACAAAAATAAAACTGAGTAAGTGTCACCATTCATTGTCATAATATCAGCATATATTTGAGCACATGTGGTTAAATATACAAAACAAGGTAGTGAGACAAAGGGTATACTCATTTTTTTGTTTAAATCTTTTTATTAACATTTTTGCACATTTTAAACAGGCAATCCGAGCAGAGCTCGAATATCATGGAAAAACCATCTGTAAGCAGTACAGAGTCTAGCACTCCACAACAGAAGATGAACAGATGTATTATGCAATAATGACTACTGGTGGTCCAATGACCGGGTCTATCGAGAGGGGGCGCCCGGGCCCAGAAGTAGTCCCACTGAGCGGTGCATAGACAGGTCAGGCATGGTACAAATTAATTCAACTATGAACATAGGTTACAACAAAGGAGGACAACTTAAATCAAGGAAGGGTAAGAGAGTTGCTTGAGACCTGCCGCCATGTGTAATATAGCCGGGGAGGAAGAGTGGGGGGGGAGGGGGCCCAGGCCCCCCGGGCCAATGACAATGGGAGTCTGCAAGAGAAGGATCATATGATCCTAGGGGGCCTGCGCTACTCAACACCCATATGAGAGAGGGGAACCCTTGAGGAGACAAAGGGTATACTCATGATGTCATGACTAACAGTCAATCACTTGCAATCCTTTTGGGTATGGGATGTCACTGACTGTTCTGTCATTCATCCAAATTCAGTCCAAACTGAAAACGGAGATAAAGCACTCGAATCTAGCACATATGTATATGGAAACTGCAAATTTCAACCTACATCTATAATATACCTCACAATAGAAGAGAACCTGCTTCCTGCTAGAGTAGGGTCCATATCTAATTACCAGAGGAATCAATGTTGGGTAGTTTCTTCGTGCGTAAGGAACTAGATAAACCCATCTAATTACGACAATTGGTGGAGGGAGGCCCTCTTTCAGTTAAAAACAAGAGGGAACCATATACCAATCACAAGAAAAAGTAGATTTAGAGAGAGCCAACTCTCCAAACACTTGTGCATAACTATGTATATGCGGTACAACCAGTCCCTCTAATTCACCTTCCTTTGCATGACATTCTACGGAGGAGCATTGTCAGGTTTTCGAGAAGCGACAGAGTAAACCCAATAAGTGTCGTCACCCTCCCCGAGTCCCTACTCTGACAAGATGCTGTATTGGTAGAAGCAACCTGGGAAAAAAAAGGTTTAGGGCAGCCCAAGAAATTAGGATTCTCTGGTAATTTTAGGGTATTTGGTGTCTCTCTCATGCAGCGCCGTACTTCACTTCTGTGAAATGACGGTCTTCTCACTAAATAAGTTACATTGGATTAATATGGTTCTAAAGTTTTTTGGGAAAAAACATTCATAGTGAAATTGAAATATTCTAACCAGTCGCCAAATAAAGTGGGCAGCTAACAAACTTTAAAATTTGAAGGAGCCTTTCTGGCATCCGAGGAACTGTGGGAGAAAAGAAGCAACTGCAGGAAGAAAATGGACATTTCACTTTCAATACTACGCAGATACGAAGTGCTAGGAGAAGGATATGTGCACGAGTCATGGATCTTACCTTTTAGATATCGCTGTAGGAATAGCGAGACTGAAATTCTTCTTAGAGGTAGTGACTGCGAGAATTCTTTAGGGTATTCCTTGGTGTGTAGGGAGGTTTCGCTTCATGGTGCATGTCATGCATCCGTGGCAAATTTGTCTTGCTATCTGAAGGGTTCTCTAGCTGCAGTGATCCATCCGTTTTTTCAGATTACTATCAAATGGGAGATATTTAATGTTGAACGATCAGAGCATCGCCTAATTAGTAACGGTTTCTGCAGTCGTGACCTGCTGCACACAAGTACTGTTTCCATCTGCCTGCAAAGTTAGGGAGGTGACGCTTTAGCTTTCAATAAAGCTTTCAAATGTGCACTTTGATGCTTTGAGAAGATTAAAAACCTAATTATTCCAGAATGATGTGACCTTAACATCTGCATAGGAGATGTATGATCTTCAAGCTGCAAGGGCATCTTCTGAGATACAGTCGTTACTCCGCGCTAATGCCATGACGCATTTTGGAGAACTTGTCCACCGCATTTTTAACATGTCTAGTACTCAGGAGCGGTGCACTGTTTAAAGAAAATTGGCTCTGGCTTGGTTAGTACCTTCCATCATTCATACCATCCGTGTTGGGAAGTATTTAAGTTCCTGATTCTCAAGGCTTTAATTTTATTCTTTGTGCTCCACCATGGATGTCCAATTAAGGGGCCAAATGGAACTGTCTCTTCCACAAGTGCTCCACAAGTGCTCCTGTGTTGTGAAAGAATGATACAGCTCTGTGGTGCACCTTTGCTTCAGGAACTAAATGAACAATGGTTATTGTAATTTCACTTTGTGAAGGCTATACTGCATGCAGCCCATATTCCACTGTTTTCTGTGCAGTTCTAAACAGAAATGTGACGACTCCAGGTAAGATGGATAAAAAACATTTATTTCAACTTAGAGGCAGGCTGGCAGTCCATTCTGAGCACTTGCATTTAGCTCCTTAAGCGTTTCAGCTTCACTTTCAGCCTTGATCACAGGAGGGCAGTTGCATAAAACTAGTACAAGGATCACATGCTTATGTTTTGTCATACCATCCTATTGGCAAAAGTCTGACCATTCAAGTGTCCTTGATTAAATCCACATAAATTCAAATTCGAAGAAAAGGTTTCCTTCCACTGCTGACTAATAAAACAATTCAAAAAAGCAGTTCACACAAACCCTCGAGACTGAAATGCAGAAGGCAAGTCCAGTGTACTTTTTTACTTTACACACGTTTGCATGAGATGAATTGAACTGCTTTTTTGAATTGTTTTATCAGTCAACAGTTGAAGGAAACCTTTTCTTCAAATTTGAATTTGTGTGCATTTAAACACAGACACTTGAATTGTCAGACCTTCGCCAATAGGATGGTCTGATAAGCTACATAAGCATGTGATCCTACTAGTTTTGTACTAGTTTTATGCAACTACCCTCCTGTGATCAAGGCTGAAAGTGAAGCTTAAATGTGTAAGGAGCTAAGGGCAAGTGCTTGGAATGGACTGCAGCCTGCCTCGAAGTTGAAATAAATGTTTTTTATCCATCCTACCTGGAGTTGTTAAGTTTCTGTTTAGAAATGGGTTGTGTGTATATATATATATATATATATATATATATATATATATATATATATATATATATATATATATATAACGCTCCAGTTGCGCCGAAAAACGGGGCTCAGGCGGTGGGTGCCGCTGCACGGTCGACGCACCGTGAAATATCGATGCTCCAACAGCCCCTCTCCCAGCCGAGAGAGAGGTAGAAAAGCAGCACTCGCGGGGTGGGTTTCAGAGTTTCTTTATTTCTTTTTAGTGCAGACGCGTTTCGGGCAAAGCCCTTTGTCAATGTAATTACAAAACGCTAACAGGAAGACATTATGTGCAGTGCGTTACTACTGATGGAAACTGAAGATGGACTACCCGACTCAGAACCGCGGGCGCCATATTGGAATGTGCAATGTAACTTTGTTACCATGATCAAAGGGCAACAGATTACCTTTTCTCAGTATCATTCATTTAGTTATTAAGCTGTGAATCAGCATGCATTCAACGTTCAATTAATGATTATTGTGACCAAAAATATATACATGAGCTAAAGCAGGTACATTTTAGATATGCTAAAATTTACATGTAAATTTCATCCGTCTTTATCCTCTTATTTACTGTACATGGTTACTCATTTTGTCACAGAAAATAAATACAAATGCCCATTCGATCAAACATTCCATTATTATCTTGCCGTGGATCGGCTTAGGCGGCTCCTATTGCTAGAAACCGCTAATAATGACCAGGGGAGAACCCCCAGGTCAACACAGATTCCATCAGATTAGAGTGAGACAGCAAGCTGTTGACTGATACAGTTTATTTGCCCAGATGGATGGCTAATTCCTCGCCACTATTCAAACCATTTGGAATTTTGGTCTGTAGGTCAATAATGAAACGAGACTCCAAACGTCTTAACTTTAAGAGTCTGTTCCCACCCCTTTCACTCTCTGGAACTTGGTCAACCCCAAAGTATTGTAACAGATCTCTGTTGCTGCGATGTTTAATGGCAAAGTGTTTGGCAACAGGAGAAGTCAGATCCTTGTTGGCTATCGCCCTCATGTGTTCTAGGATTCTTAACTTCACACTTTTTATGGTGCTCCCTATATACTTAAGGTTGCAGGGGCATACTAGACAATACACCACATACGGTGTCTGACATGTGATGAAAGACCCAATGTTTTTCTTCCTTGTGACCCCAGGGATATCGTAACCCAAGACCCTTTTGCTGTAAGCACAGGCCTTGCATTTGCCACAAGGATAGAATCCTTTCATTTCAGCCAGAGTGTTCGTCCTAGCAACGGGAGTCTCTAGGTGGCTGTGTACCAGTAAGTCCTTGATGGACTTCGTTTTTCTGAAAGTTACTAGTGGGTTATTGGGAATGTCTACCCCAATTATGGGGTCAGTCTTTAAGATATGCCAGCTGTGGCGTAAGATTCCTTTGAGTTGATTGGAATTGTTGCTATAGGATGTTATTAAACGGAATTTGCCCTCATCTGTTTTGTTGGAATTTGTTTTGTCTTTCAGTAGTTCTGCTCTGTCTATCCCGGACACTCTTTTCAGAGTTTCGGTCAAGAGAGCCTGGTTGTAACCTCTTTGTTTGAACCTGGACAGACTGTCTTTTGCTGCTTTCTGGAAGTCCTCATCACGTGAGCAATTCCGTTTAAGACGCAAGAGCTCCCCGTAAGGAATACTTCGTTTCAGGTTCGTCGGGTGTGCGCTTTCAGCGTGTAAGACGCTGTTGCCAGCAGTAGGCTTGCGATACAGGGATGTTGTTACCTGGTTATCAATAATAGTTACACGAAGGTCGAGGTAGCTCACTGCCACTGAGCTAACCTCGCCCGTGAATCTAAGATTGACATTGTTGTTGTTTAAATGCGAGATATACTCTCTGGCACTCTGTTCCGACCCCCTCCATACCAGGAAGAGGTCATCGATGTATCTGTGCCACTTGACCACATTAGTGGTCCAAGTGGTGTTTCCCTCTGACCAGGCCACCTGCTCCTCCCACCAGCCTACGAATAAATTTGCATAGCTGGGGGCGAAGCAGGTTCCCATGGCGGTCCCAGAGATCTGTTTAAAGAGTTCTCCCTGAAAGAGAAAAATGTTATTTAACAGGCAAAATTCTGTTAACTCTAGCAACATGGTACTATGTCCCGCATATTTAGCTCATGTATATATTTTTGGTCACAATAATCATTAATTGAACGTTGAATGCATGCTGATTCACAGCTTAATAACCAAATGAATGATACTGAGAAAAGGTAATCTGTTGCCCTTTGATCATGGTAACAAAGTTACATTGCACATTCCAATATGGCGCCCGCGGTTCTGAGTCGGGTAGTCCATCTTCAGTTTCCATCAGTAGTAACGCACTGCATATAATGTCTTCCTGTTAGCGTTTTGTAATTACATTGACAAAGGGCTTTGCCCGAAACGCGTCTGCACTAAAAAGAAATAAAGAAACTCTGAAACCCACCCCGCGAGTGCTGCTTTTCTACCTCTCTCTCGGCTGGGAGAGGGGCTGTTGGAGCATCGATATATATATATATATATATATATATATATATATATATATATATTAATTACCTACTGTCGGTCGCCAGTAGGTATATATAGGTAGGACCTAGTTTCCATAGGAAATCCGTAACAATCTATTGGGAATAACTTTGGCGCCGGTTGATGAATCTTCGCGAATTTCTCAAAGAAGATGGCCCGCTCCGCTCCTTCCCTGAAAGTTTTGGGGGGATTCGTGAAGTGGGGGCTGAGAAAAAAGGGGGGTCCCAAAACATGTTTTCCTCATGTTAATTTCCAGAGGACGATTAGACACGGCTACAGCCCGAACGGCTAAACGGAATTACAAGAAATTTGGCAAAATGGTAGAGTCTGATTCGCAGATCACGCTTTTGCTTAAATGGTGTAAATCCCTCCAGTAGTTGTTGAGAAAATCAAATGTGAAAAAATGTATATATCTGGGCGGAGCCTTACCACACATCTCATCGTGAGATCTGATTGGCTGTCAGCACTTCATCCAAGAAGTGTTGGCAGCCATCTTGGGACCAATATACATGATAGCACCTCATTAAAAAGCATTGCAGTTAATAGAAGGTTTTAGGACTTTAGTTACATTATAAATCATTTGTTGATGGTACCATACTCATTTTAGGAATTGTGGTGTGTTCTAAGGTGATTTTACCATGTGAAAAAGCCTTCTGTTGGGATATCATGAATCATGTTTGAAAGAAAACTATTATCTCATGCTTTTCCCACAGTGGTTTGGAAGGGGATCTATAAGCTAAACTGAAAGCATATTTTCTGTAAATTCACATTATCTTTCTCAGTCATGTGAGAATGAAGTCTGACATTCTCAGTAAAACATGTACATCCAAGAAGGACAGAGACTGTCAGTTGATTCCTTTGTGTTCTACTGCAGCTTCCCAGAGTGTTCTATAGAACAACTAGAGCGCTAGCAGTCCTACTTATTACAAAGATATGGCACACCTGAAGCCATCTTGATTGGAATAAAGTGGTAACTCTGAAAACATTTAATTTAAAAAGGAACAAAATGAGGGGGTATATTTTGCCACAGAAAGTATGATTAGTGCTGCAGAAAGAAAAATTAGGGCACATTTTGAGTGACTTCTCAAATCCTCTTCTATCCATTAAAAAATTCTGACATGCAGTCTCCCAAGATGGCCACCAGAGACAAAAGAGCCCAAATGTAGCCCAAATATCAGGGTCCCCCACAGTTTTACCCTCCAAATCCGCCACCTTTTTAAGGCAGAGGTTGGGGCAGAGGAAGAGGGCGAAAGCGAGGAGGACAGAAAGGAGTACAATGGCAAGATCCACTGACACCACAAATCACAATGGAAACCCGGAGCATCACATCCAGGGGGAGAAGAGCTTGATTGTCAACCTCTCCAAGAAAATCCTGTCCCCTGGGGAGATTAGCGTATTGGAAAAGGGACTCGGGTTCGTCCCGACCCCTACCCCAGACAGCTTCCAGGAGATGATCGAGATCAAACAATTATTTCGGAAAGTACGCCTTCGTGCTTTCTTTGACAACAAGCCCGACCCCCCCAGTGACGACACTGGATTGAGAAGACCATCCACCTTCACCCCTACTGATGGGATGGTTCCCCCGGAGGTCCTTACCTTTGAACGAGCAGTTCTGACTACTCTTCAGAACAAACCACACGTCAAACAGTTCCACAACCTCACCTCCACAGAAAGACAAGCATCCATTGGTTTGGGGAAGGATGAATCAATCGTCATCAAGCAGGCAGACAAGGGGGGTGCGACAGTCATCCAAGACTACGAGGATTACGATCGTGAATGCAGACGCCAATTGTCCAACACCACGCACTATCGACCCCTTACTGAGGACCCAACCAAACGACTGACAACGACCATCATGAGCCTCGTGCTCGAGGGAGAAGCGAACGGATGGATCACCAAGAATGAGGCTGACTTCCTGACCATTTCGGAACCCATCACGCCGTATTTCTACACTCTCCCCAAAATTCACAAGGGAACCACCCCTGTCCCGGGAAGACCCATTGTCTCCGGGATTGGGTCACTCCTGGAGCCCCTATCTCAATTTTGCGATGCCTTTCTGCAGCCTCTGGTGAAACAAATCCCCTCTTACCTACAGGATACTAGAGATGTCCTTCGCCTTATTGAAGAAGTGGATGGCAGAGAAGATGTTGACCTCCTCCTCACGTTAGACGTAGAGGCCTTATATACTAACATTCCGCAACAGGCAACACTAGAAGCGGTGGAGTCCACTTTGCGGTTGGAGGATTGGTCCTCCCCAACCCCCATAACATTCATTATGGAACTAGCCAACATAGCCCTCACAGAAAACTTTTTCAGGTATGAGTCACAGCTCTACCATCAGATCTGCGGGACATCTATGGGTTCTACCTTCGCGCCGAGCCTGGCATGTATCTATATGGCGACCTTTGAGAAGAACCACATTTACCCACCCGACCAGAATCCGTTTCGTGAACACCTCACCCTTTGGCGTCGATACATCGACGACATTTTAATATTCTGGAAAGGTGACCGAACTGCTTGTGAGGCCTTCTGCACCTGGATCAACCAACAAGACCCCTTCCTGAAATTTACAGGCACGATTTCTGAGAGGTCTGTCCCGTTCCTAGACCTAACTATCAAGCTGGATCCCACAGAAATCTCCACCACTCTCTACAAAAAAGAGACTGACCGGAACAGCCTGCTGCTATATAACAGCCACCACACCAGATCTTTGAGGGAGAATCTGCCATTCAGGCAATTTTTACGACTCCGCAGAAATTGCACATCAATCGGCGACTACAAACAAGAGGCGAACATTCTCCAACATAAGCTCCAGGACAGGGGGTACCCGACACAACTCCTTAAAAAATCAACTAAGAGGGCGCTCAACAACAACAGAGACTCACTGTTGGAAACTCACCCCAAGGAAAAGGAGGACTTGATTACTTGCGTTACAGCTTACACAAGGAACTCCACGTTCATAAAGAAGACGGTGAACTCCCATTGGGGTATCCTAAATACGGCAGGTCTTGATATACCACGTCCACGTTTTGCCTTCAAAAGGACAGCCAACCTCAAAGACACTCTGATCCACACTCGCCCCAAAAAATTCAGCACACGTCCGTTGAATACTTTATGGGATCTGCCCCCAGTTACGGGCCACCATCGCTGTGGATCCTGTGTGGTCTGTCCCCAGACTATCCAGGGCAAAACTCTACAACTCCCCAATAATTTCGAGTGGCACCGTAACAAACATACTAACTGCAATAGCTCAAAGTGCATCTATCTGCTTACGTGCCCTTGTAAATTAATCTACATCGGGATGACGATGCGTGCCGTCAAACTACGCATCATGGAGCACAATAGCAACATCCGATGTAAGAAGACTCACACAAGGTTGTATGAACACTGCCAACAACAAGCCCATTTGGCTCAACACATACAATGGACTGTCATTGAGTGTCACCCATCCATCAACCAAAAAGCACTCTATAGGCTGGAACAGCGGTGGGTGCACCGCCTTCAGACAGATACCCTGGGCCTTAATGACTCCATTCCTTGGAATATGCTGGTTAGATAGCAGACGCTCAGTCTGTCCCCCTACTATGGACCCTTGTCACCCACAACAATCTGGGGCCCGAGTACATCTCGTCCACATAGGGCATTGCATCCTAATACATTCCAGTAAACGGAACGTCACCACTGTAAGATGGCGTTCCCCTGTAGACGCTCTTTAGCAGCTTCTCTTGTCTGCTTTCGCTTTCCACACTACGCGCGCATGGGCTGCCGAGCAACGCACCTCAGACACGCCCACCAACAACCCTTGCGGAAATCTTTTCTTAAACCCGGCAGTGACAAACCGACTTACCGGCTGTCCTGCGATTCCGCCGTCTGGGGAAGGGTAGGTGTCTACAAGTCCAGCGCCCCGAGTAATCTAGGTAAGATTGGGACCCGGGTACCGATGGGGGCTGGTTAATTCACGTAATTCATAGACTTCACGATCGTGCACAATAACTGTTGTACGTATCAGGTTACATACCGCAGAGATGCCTTGCTCGCGGTTAGTGAATACACCTTGTTTACTTCTTTATTTAGGAAATTCTTTACTGCTCGGGCTCCCCAAGGACAGACCGTGGGGGTCTTCCACCAGGGCTTAAGGACATTTCGAGCGTCTTCTCCACTCAGATGCACTAGGCATTAGGTCTTCCCGGATTAGCGGCATTGGCTTTGTTTTCTGAGACTCATGTTAAAAACTGATTTTATGAAATACACTACCATAGGACAACTCTTGAATGGATGCATGGAGTGTACAAGTCGATATATATCACACAGATATCTTCGTGCCAGTGGTGTATTAGAATATACATCACCATGCTTTTAATAATTTCTCTTCCTCTCTCTCTCACGAAGTCACAATTACCCGTTTGTGCACGCCACTTATTTGTGCATGTACACACCTTGAACCATGTTGAACTTCATGTATAGTTCCCACTTAATGCTCCTAGGTTTGATTGTATCTCTTTCTCTCCTAAACATTCAGGTTGGGAACCCCTGCAGGATCATCACCTGCACTCACACACAGGTTGTATTAGAAATTATTTCAACCAGGGTGACATTTTATGTGCTGATGAGCATGTATAGGTCCTGACGAATTGCCTCTTTGGCAAGAAACATGTTGACCGCACTTGAGGTGAGGGTTGAACGAGGGCAATTTACCTAACTCCTTGTGCCTCGCTACCCCTCCCTTCACCTTTTAATTAGGCAGTGAGCCATCTCATTAAAGTATTCTTAATGGACTCTACTGACCTATTTTAAAACCTTCACTCACGCTCACTACTGCACTGTTTTGGTACCTCACACACATGCATCTATTGGCCAGGAATAAAAGAACTCCACCAAAGAGTAGCACTACGTGCTACCCGGCAGGCATTGCACCGCCAGCCCGCCGTTGGAGCAGGAGGCCAATGATGACACGATACAATCACAGGGGAGGATGGCAACCGTTGTCCAACCTCGTAATTGTGTGAGGCATCCTTAATTCCGTCAAGGGTTTCTTTGATCCCCTGCTACACTATCTATTCTTCCTGAGAGAGTAATTTAATTCATCCTGGGGGAACTTTGTATACAAATTGTTTTCTACTTGTAGGACACTTACACTGGACCCCGGTAAACATTGTCCTTGGTTGTCCCTCTTTATTGCTAACACAAGCCCAAATATCACCCAGATGTAGCCCAAGTATAGCCCAATGACAGAATGTCCCAGAGTGTTCTAAAGAACAACTAGAGCGCTAACAGTCTTACTAATGACAAAAGTATGGCACACCAGAAGCCATCTTGATTGGAATAAAGTGGTAACTCTTAAAACATTTAATTTAAAAAGGAACAAAATGAGGGGGTTCATTTTGCCATAGAGAGTATGATTAGTGCTTCAGAAAGAAAAATTAGGGCACATTTTCAGTGACTTCTCAAATCCTCTTCTATTTCATTAAAAAATTCTGACATGCAGTCTCCCAAGATGGCCACCAGAGTCAAAAGAGCCCA
Organism: Lissotriton helveticus; assembly: GCF_964261635.1. Lineage (NCBI taxonomy): Eukaryota > Metazoa > Chordata > Amphibia > Caudata > Salamandridae > Lissotriton > Lissotriton helveticus. Next base: position 191,312,358 of record NC_136062.1, on the reverse strand, counting down.
AATGTAGCCCAAATATCACCCAGATGTAGCCCAAGTATAGCCCAATGACAGAATGTCCCAGAGTGTTCTAAAGAAGAACTAGAGCGCTAAAAGTCTTACTTATGACAAAAGTATGGCACACCAGAAGCCATCTTGATTGGAATGAAGTGGTAAGTCTGAAAACATTTAATTTAAAAAGGAACAAAATGAGGGGGTTCATTTTGCCATGGAAAGTATGATTAGTGCTTCAGAAAGAAAAATGAGGGCACATTTTGACTTCTCAAATCCTCTTCTATTTCATTAAAAACATTCTGACATGCAGACTGAAACATGCACTTTGAATACCAGCAGCAGACTTCCCTGGTGAGCAGTAGCTTCACTACAGTGATCTAATGAGCAACTAGAGTGCTAACATTCAGAATTTATGGCAAATGTGTGACAAATTTGAATGCCTTCTTGATGGAACCAAAGTAAACAAGCATTGAAAATGCAATATATCTCGCCCTCGTTTAAGTTAAAGCCATTCTGTTTGTAATGAGGGGGCTTTTTAGCTTTGCTTTTATTAGTGTTTTTCAAACTTTCATGTAAATAACATGCATATGTATGCATATATGTATATGTATGCATGCATTTATATAGATATGCAGATTATATATGTTTATATATGTATGTATATATATATATATACACATACATATGTATAAATGCATATTCATATATATGCATATATGTATGTGTATATGTGTGCGTGTAGAGAGAGGTAGAGAGGTAGAGGTAGAGAGGTAGAGGTAGAGAGGTAGAGGTAAAGAGGTAGAGACTAGTAGAGAGAGAAGTAGAGAGAAGTAGAGAGAGGTAGAGAGTAGAGAGTGAGTAATAGAGAGTAGAGAGTGAGTAGTAGAGAGTAGTAGAGAGCAGTAGAGAGAGTAGCAGAGAGTGAGTAGTAGAGAGTAGTAGAGAGTGAGAAGTAGAGAGTTAGTAGTAGAGAGCAGTAGAGAGTGAGTAGTAGAGAGTAGTAGAGAGTGAGAAGTAGAGCGTGAGTAGTAGAGAGTAGTAGAGAGTGAGTAGTAAAGAGTGAGTAGTAGAGAGAGAGTAGTAGAGAGTGAGTAGTAGAGAGTAGTAGATAGTGAGTAGTAGGGAGTGAGTAGTAGAGAGAGAGAGTAGTAGAGAGTAGTAGAGTAGTAAAGAAAGAGTAGTAGAGAGTGAGTATTAGAGAGTAGTGGAGTAGTAGAGAGTGAGTAGTAGAGAGTAGTGAAGAATATTCCAAAGTTTCGCACAGCACCACTTGCACAACAAGCCCAATCAAATCATATCACTTAGAGTCCTTATTGAAGCGCTGAATCTTGGTGTATATTCAAATGCTTTTATTTTCCTTAAGTTTATGTACCACAGCCAGTCATCGCGTTTCGTTCTGTACAACAGAACTTCTTCAGGGTGTTCTTATTTCCTTCAAGTTATGTTGGTATCCTGTTGTCATATAACTAGATATTTCTTCCAAATGTTAGACGAGTCGTAAGTACATTCTTATTCAAAGTGACTAGGTATCAATTTTACCCACACAATTCGGGCAGATTGAGTAATTTATAGCATCCTCAAAGTCAGTCTTTCAAAAATTCCAAGGTATAGGACATGATAATTCAAATCCAAATGTTTCACAAGAAAAGTCATTTTCAATCGTTCTGAATATCGGCGTTTGGGCAGATATGACCCACGGACACGGTTTACGACTTTTCTTGAGAATCATTTGGATTTGGATTATCATGTCCTATACTTTGGAATTTTTGAAAGAGTGACTTTGAGGATGCTATAAATTACTCAAGCCCATGGATGCTGCTGGGAACGCCCCCAGCAACACCCATTGCACGCCCCTTTAACGCAGGACACTGCGTTAAAGGGACTGATATTTATCAGGCAGGATTGGCCACAAAAAGTGGCTTAGTCCTGCCTGATAAATATCACTCAGTCTTCTGCGCCACTGGAACGTCACAAAAAGTGACGTTCCGGAGGCGCAAGGGGATCGTAAATAAGGCCCTATAGGTTTCACACTCGTTATAGTTAGGAATTAGCATTTAAAAAACCTTTGAAATTCACTGAAAAAACCATAGGTTTCACACCAGTTATAGTTAGCTGGACATTTTACTCATACAAAACCATTGAAATTCCCCCGTTATAGTTAGTTGTACTCACTATAACTCGCGCGCCCGCAATCCACTGCTGATGATGTCACATATTACATCATTGATGACATGGTCAGTGACATCACTGATGACATCACTGATGACATCATCCAGTGAATGTGGTTTGCTTTGATATTTAAATATGTATTATATATACACTACTTTGCATTGAAGAATGAGTGGATAAATAAATATAAATGTGTGGATGGTGGATTTAGTAACAGTGTCATTAATTGTTTCCTTGACTAATTTGTAGAGTCTCACTATATATAATGTGTAGTTACTAAACTGTGTGAAAGTCTTTATTGCTTTGTCTTAATTGCTATGTTAAAGACTATATTTGTTAATGGTTTCTTAACTGAGTATTTGTATGGGTAAATGAATGTCTATGTGGTTTGGTGGGGGGTGTGTGATTGCCAACAAATGTGTGAATAGTTCATTCAGTAGGTATATGAGGTTAAGACTACATGTTATAACAGTTCTTTCAGTGAGTATATATGTTTATGGGTGTGGTGGTGATGAAATATTTCTCTCAATGGTACATCTCCATTAAACTTGAAAAAAAGGTGGTGTATGTGACAGTTATATCTAATTAAGTGTGCCTAAGACTTAGTGATTGTATGAGTCACTATATGGATATCTGTATACTTGTAATAGTGATTTCATAACACACTAAGTGTGAGTTACTATCTATATAAATAGATTAAGTGGCGTTTGTATAAGTGTGTAGGTGATTAAATGTAAGTATAATCAATTGTTTGCATAAGTCAGAAGGATGTCTTTATAAGTGAATACAATGTGTGCTGGTGTGTAATGTTGAAATAGGCGTTTAAGTATATTTGATAGCGTTCTGTTCATTATTCACTGCATATAACACTGAATCTATAGGTAAGTGATTAGATGTGTGTATAGTTCTGTGAATAACTGAGTGGGTGTTTAGAAATTTCTATTGGTGTGTCAATGGTTTTAAATATGTCACTTTCTATTTTACAGTAAGTGATGAAAGATTATACTAGTGTGTGATGAGGTGTATTTGATTGTGACATGAATGATGTCATCAGTGATGTCATTTGAGATGTCATCAGTGATGTCATCAGTGATGTCACTGACCATGTATAATATGTGATGCACCTCTTCACACCCTAATATAATTTTTTATACACTCACTCTAAAATACAGACCACCATTCTCGAAACCATCCACACACCAATACCAGTTAGTACATAACCACTCACTGATTCATAGATGCACACACATCCACTCACTCACCCATACAGTCGCTCATTCATGCAGTCACTCATCTATACAGCCACTGATATATGCAATCATATACCCATACAGACACTCACACACTGCCTCTCACTCATAGAGTTAATGATACACCTAGTCGGTCAGGCAAAGAATTAATCACATTGCCATTTACTCACCTATACAGTTATAGACACACCACCTCACTTATTCATACAGATACTAATACATACTTACTATCTTATAAATCACTGACTCAAGCACACACTCATCCAAACAGTCACTGTCACAATCCTCACTTTCACATATAGTCACTTATATACTCCAGCACTTACATATACTGCCTTTCCCATATGTAGTTACTCACACATATACCACTGAGATATCCACTCACTCTTGAACACTCACTCATGAACCCATTACCCAGTGATTCACCCCTCACAGATCCATGCAGTGAGTCACACTCCCCCCACCCACCCACACAGAAAATCAGGCACCCAATCATAATTCTTAAAACTGTGTAAAGACTACGTATCCCATAATGCCTCCTAAATGGCTAAAATGGGCTAGTATAAATATGAGAAAGAGTGGAAGGACTAACTGACCGTGAACAAAGCCTGTTGAGGCTGAAACGCGTTGGTGGGGTGAAGCTCTAATAAAAAGCTTTTGAAATATATCCTGGTTGTGCAGCTCCTTTTGCGCAAAAAAAATAAAAAAAAAAAAAAAATATATATATATATATATATATATATATATATATATATATACACATATATATATATATATATATATACACATATATATATATATATATATATATATATATATATATATATATATTTTTTTTTTAAACAATGTGCCAGAGCTACGAGAGGTCACACAACAGCCTTCTGCCATCCGGCTTCACAATGCAGACTGCTTTTCAGTTCCAAATAATATTTACATTGCCAACGCGTTTCAAGGTCAAAGCCTCTTCTTCCTGGGCTGCAACAAACATGACATTTAAAACTCGCATTTCATTTCCGGTTTTATTCACCTGCCTCCAGTGGGCGTGGGTTCAGTGCACAAGATTTTGGTGCATGATGGAACATGTATTCCCTTGCTGCGAGCGCCAATTGTCATAAATTCGTTTGTATATCAAATGCTTCAGTATTTCCTTTAGTAGGCTAGGAGACATCAAAGCAGGCTAATTAAGCATATAGAAAGCTGTGCTCAAAGTCATGATAGTTCAAAACCTGCAGCCTCACCAACTGGTAGCAGTGTTCCTTCCCCAGCTGGTGATGGTGCTCCTCTCCACGGCCAGGCTGCCGTGTGCATATTTTTTAAACAATGTGCCAGAGCTACGAGAGGTCACACAACAGCCTTCTGCCATCCGGCTTCACAATGCAGACTGCTTTTCAGTTCCAAATAATATTTACATTGCCAACGCGTTTCAAGGTCAAAGCCTCTTCTTCCTGGGCTGCAACAAACATGACATTTAAAACTCGCATTTCATTTCCGGTTTTATTCACCTGCTTCCAGTGGGCGTGGGTTCAGTGCACTAGATTTTGGTGCATGATGGAACATGTATTCCCTTGCTGCGAGCGCCAATTGTCATAAATTCGTTTGTATATCAAATGCTTCAGTATTTCCTTTAGTAGGCTAGGAGACATAAAATCAGGCTAATTAAGCATATAGAAAGTTGTGCTCAAAGTCATGATAGTTCAAAACCTGCAGCCTCACCAACTGGTAGCAGTGTTCCTTCCCCAGCTGGTGATGGTGCTCCTCTCCACGGCCAGGCTGCCGTGTGCATATTTTTTAAACAATGTGCCAGAGCTACGAGAGGTCACACAACAGCCTTCTGCCTTCCGGCTTCACAATGCAGACTGCTTTTCAGTTCCAAATAATATTTACATTGCCAACGCGTTTCAAGGTCAAAGCCTCTTCTTCCTGGGCTGCAACAAACATGACATTTAAAACTCGCATTTCATTTCCGGTTTTATTCACATGCCTCCAGTGGGCGTGGGTTCAGTGCACTAGATTTTGGTGCATGATGGAACATGTATTCCCTTGCTGCGAGCGCCAATTGTCATAAATTCGTTTGTATATCAAATGCTTCAGTATTTCCTTTAGTAGGCTAGGAGACATCAAAGCAGGCTAATTAAGCATATAGAAAGCTGTGCTCAAAGTCATGATAGTTCAAAACCTGCAGCCTCACCAACTGGTAGCAGTGTTCCTTCCCCAGCTGGTGATGGTGCTCCTCTCCACGGCCAGGCTGCCGTGTGCATATTTTTTAAACCATGTGCCAGAGCTACGAGAGGTCACACAACAGCCTTCTGCCATCCGGCTTCACAATGCAGACTGCTTTTCAGTTCCAAATAATATTTACATTGCCAACGCGTTTCAAGGTCAAAGCCTCTTCTTCCTGGGCTGCAACAAACATGACATTTAAAACTCGCATTTCATTTCCGGTTTTATTCACCTGCCTCCAGTGGGCGTGGGTTCAGTGCACTAGATTTTGGTGCATGATGGAACATGTATTCCCTACTGCGAGCGCCAATTGTCATAAATTCGTTTGTATATCAAATGCTTCAGTATTTCCTTTAGTAGGCTAGGAGACATCAAAGCAGGCTAATTAAGCATATAGAAAGCTGTGCTCAAAGTCATGATAGTTCAAAACCTGCAGCCTCACCAACTGGTAGCAGTGTTCCTTCCCCAGCTGGTGATGGTGCTCCTCTCCACGGCCAGGCTGCCGTGTGCATATTTTTTAAACAATGTGCCAGAGCTACGAGAGGTCACACAACAGCCTTCTGCCATCCGGCTTCACAATGCAGGCTGCTTTTCAGTTCCAAATAATATTTACATTGCCAACGCGTTTCAAGGTCAAAGCCTCTTCTTCCTGGGCTGCAACAAACATGACATTTAAAACTCGCATTTCATTTCCGGTTTTATTCACCTGCCTCCAGTGGGCGTGGGTTCAGTGCACTAGATTTTGGTGCATGATGGAACATGTATTCCCTTGCTGTAAGCGCCAATTGTCATAAATTCGTTTGTATATCAAATGCTTCAGTATTTCCTTTAGTGGGCTAGGAGACATCAAAGCAGGCTAATTAAGCATATAGAAAGCTGTGCTCAAAGTCATGATAGTTCAAAACCTGCAGCCTCACCAACTGGTAGCAGTGTTCCTTCCCCAGCTGGTGATGGTGCTCCTCTCCACGGCCAGGCTGCCGTGTGCATATTTTTTAAACAATGTGTCAGAGCTACGAGAGGTCACACAACAGCCTTCTGCCATCTGGCTTCACAATGCAGACTGCTTTTCAGTTCCAAATAATATTTACATTGCCAACGCGTTTCAAGGTCAAAGCCTCCGGATGGCAGAAGGCTGTTGTGTGACCTCTCGTAGCTTTCGCACATTGTTTAAAAAATATGCACACGGCAGCCTGGCCGTGGAGAGGAGCACCATCACCAGCTGGGGAAGGAACACTGCTACCAGTTGGTGAGGCTGCAGGTTTTGAACTTTCATGACTTTGAGCACAGCTTTCTATATGCTTAATTAGCCTGCTTTGATGTCTCCTAGCCTACTAAAGGAAATACTGAAGCATTTGAAATACAAACGAATTCATGACAATTGGCGCTCGCAGCAAGGGAATACATGTTCCATCATGCACCAAAATCTAGTGCACTGAACCCACGCCCACTGGAGGCAGGTGAATAAAACCGGGAATGAAATGCGAGTTTTAAATGTCATGTTTGTTGCAGCCCAGGAAGAAGAGGCTTTGACCTTGAAACGCGTTGGCAATGTAAATATTATTTGGAACTGAAAAACAGTCTGCATTGTGAAGCCGGATGGCTGAAGGCTGTTGTGTGACCTCTCGTAGCTCTGGCACATTGTTTAAAAAATATGCACATGGCACCCTGGCCGTGGAGAGGAGCACCATCACCAGCTGGGGAAGGAACACTGCTACCAGTTGGTGAGGCTGCAGGTTTTGAAGTATCATGACTTTGAGCACAGCTTTCTATATGCTTAATTAGCCTGCTTTGATGTCTCCTAGCCTACTAAAGGAAATACTGAAGCATTTGATATACAAACGAATTTATGACAATTGGCGCTCGCAGCAAGGGAATACATGTTCCATCATACACCAAAATCTAGTGCACTGAACCCACGCCCACTGGAGGCAGGTAAATAAAACCGGAAATGAAATGCGAGTTTTAAATGTCATGTTTGTTGCAGCCCAGGAAGAAGAGGCTTTGACCTTGAAACACGTTGGCAATGTAAATATTATTTGGAACTGAAAAGCAGTCTGCATTGTGAAGCCGGATGGCAGAAGGCTGTTGTGTGACCTCTCGTAGCTCTGGCACATTGTTAAAAAAAAAAAAAAAAATATATATATATATATATATATATATGTATATCACTCCACCAATACCTATTCTTGAATAGGGGATACAGTAAACAAGTGATCAACAAAGCAGTACAACGTGTCAGCACTAAAACTAGGGAGGAATTGCTGCACCCGAGAGAGAGAGATAATCAATCAGATACCATTAGATTCATAACAACATTCTCGGGACAATCATACGAGGTACGAAAAATTCTTAAAAAACACTGGCATGTCTTGAACACAGATGAACATCTAAAAAGATATTTAAGTGAGAACCCACAGATTACGTTCCGGAAAGGGAAAACCCAACGGGACGAGTTAAGCCAAAACTATGTCACCAAATTGGGCAGGGAAGTAAACAAATCATGTGTGGGTTTTAAACGCTGTAGAAAGTGTAAAGCATGCACATTTAGTAATGATTGTTCTGTTTTAACTATTCCTGGTACCACTTGAGAATTTGTTATTCGAAAACACCTGACTTGCAACACCCCCTACAGTGTCTATGTGCTGATATGCCCGTGCAATAAATGGTATGTGGGGAGCACGAAACATTAAGCCAAAAAACGATTGCTGGAACATCTGCGGGCTATCCGCTCCCACAACAAACAATATCCCATTGCCAGGCATTTCTTTGAAACACACATGCAAGATGAAACCATGATGCGCATGGTGGTTATAGACTGTGTTGATCTGGGTGTAAGAGGAGGAAACTATGAATTGTCATTAAGAAAACTTGAATCCAAGTATATCATTGATTTTCAGTGCCTGTTCCCGATGGGGTTGAATATGAGTGAAGAATTATCAGCTCACCTACATGAATGAGAAAATGCATTATTGTATCTTGTAGGGTGTAATCATCAGCCGTCTTTTTTGATTTGATCAATTTTAATTTTTTAAGATGACATTGGAGGACTAGGTGACGGTGCATATGAAACCAGCTGATGGCATGACCTGATTGATGATCGCTTTTGGAATATTATGCCCACTTGGGCAAGAATTTTACTTTGTGTGTGCAACCACATTATTGATGCATTGGTATTTTGACATCTAATAGCTTTGAGAACTGAGATGGTTGGCCCACTGGGGCATCAATCGACGATTTTGAATGTGAGATATATATATTTATGGCCCGATTGGTAAGACTCGAGGGTGGACAAACACGACCAATCGAGAGACAGCTTTTTGCAAATGTAAAAGCTAGGAACTAATGAATGATGAGGTTGCATTCGTGGCACGCGGAGAACAAGATTATCCTGCGTAGCATTTTTTATGTAATATTCCTAATACCGATACAATATCAAGTGTGCCATTAAGATTATCTGAGTAATACTCATCGAATTAAGAACATTCAGTAACACTGTAATGAAAGCGCATGAGTCATATAATCACATGAAATTGATGTTTTTATGAAATACGAAAATGTATGAATATGTATGACTGATGGATGGTTCACAATGTGTACAATAGAAAAATTAGTATGCTACTCAGTCTAAAACCAACCAGTCAAAGATGTCCTCCATAATTGCACTTTTTGTCACGTGACCTGCACTGAGGGTGTGTTTTGGCCGGTGTTGTGGGCTTGACGAGCGTGAACATGCCGTAATGGTGAAACGCGTCGTGAATTTTCTCTTGCCATAATAGAAGGATTTCAAGCAAGCGCTGAGTGTCCAGGTGAACTTCTTTACAGGAGAGGTGATTTGTAGAGGTTGCAAATAAATTCCATCTTTTGCTGACTTTTGTGGTCCGTCTCCCTCGTCTGTAAGCGTGCACTGCTGCGGCTTGAAATGCTGTGAGAGCCGAGGAGGAGCTGAGTTTTCATATATATATATATATATATATATATATATATATATATATTACCTACTGGCGGTCGCCAGTAGGTATATATAGTTAGGACCTAGTTTTCATAGGAAATCCGCAACATTCTATTTGGAATAACTTTGGCGCCGGTTGATGAATCTTCGCGAATTTCTCAAAGAAGATGGCCCGCTCCTTCCCTGAAAGTTTTGGGGTGATTCGTGAAGTGGGGGCTGAGAAAAAAGGGGGGTCCCAAAACGTGTTTTCCCCATGTTATTTTCCATAGGACGATTAGACACGGCTAAAGCCCGAACGGCTGAACGGAATTACAAGAAATTTGGCAAAAAGGTAGAGTTTGGTTTGCAAATCGCCCTTTTGCTCAAATGGTGTAAATCCGTTGAGTAGTTGTTGAGAAAATCGAATTCGCAAAAATGTATATATCTATAAGTGCGCACCGTACGCGGACGTGTACGCGTACCGTGCACGCACGGTCCACGTACCGTGCACGTACGTACGCGTACGTATGTGGACTTTTACGAGCGCGAGCTGCATGCTGATTGGCTGCCAACTGTCTGTCAACACTCCAAACCTGAAATTGTTGGCAGCCATCTTGTGCCTCAGTAGACTGAGGCACCAGAAAGAAGGAAAACAAACGTGTAGAACTCAAAAAGTGGGCAGGGTAGAAGCACCCTGACCCCTATGCCTGCTCAGGGGGTCCCACAAGGACCCCAAAGGCCCCAACATTTTTTTTAAAAAAAATTCGAAAATTGCGGCGTCCGCGTACGGTACGCGTACGTGCGTGTATGTGCTCGTACGTGTATGCGCACCGTACACGGACCCCGTGATTTTTGAAAAAAAATAAACATTTTAGGCTTTGGGGGTCCTTGTGGGACCCCCTGAGCAGGCCTAGGGGGTCAGGGTGCTTCTACCCTGCCCACTTTTTGAGTTCTACATGTTTGTTTTTCTGCTTTCTTATCCCTCAGTCTACCAAGGCACAAGATGGCTGCCAACAATTTCTGGTTTGGAGTATTGACAGACAGTTGGCAGCCAATCAGCATGCAGCTCCTGCTCGGAAAGGCATGCTCATTGGCTGTCAATGCTACAAACCAGGAAGTGTTGGCAACCGTCTTCTGGCACAAGAAAGCAGAAAAACAAACGTGTAAAACCCAAAAAGGGGGCAAGGTAGAAAACCCTGACCCCCTAGGCCTGCTCAGGGGGTCCGACAAGGACCCCCTAGGCCCCCCAAAAATTTAAAACAACCCGGTCTGCTTTTTTTTAAATTACCCCCCGGGGAAACCAAATCCTGGGGGCATAGTGAAAAAGAAGTGTGGGGGGGCTCCAATCCCCCCAACTCTGCCCCGGGGACCGCCACCCCCCGGGGCAAAGCAACGCAGCCCCCTGGCGCATACTGGAGGCTCCTGGTGGGCTAGTTGGCCCCCAGGGACACCCAGTATGCAAGGGAAATTAGTTCCCCCTCTGCAAACACGCCAGGGGGCTGCATTGCAGAGAGGTGTAAAAAGGGGCATGGCCTCATTACACCTCACTGCAACACAGCCGCCTGGCACATACTGGAGGTTTCAGGTGGGCTAGTTGGCCCCCAGGGACACCCAGTATGCAAGGGGAATTAGTTCCCCCTCTGCAAACGCGCCAGGGGGATGTCTTGCAGAGAGGTGTAAACCAAAACATTTTGGGTCCTTGGTGGTCCTTGTGGGACCTCCTGAGCAGGCCTAGGGGGTCAGGGTGCTTCTACCCTGCTCCCTTTTTGAGTTCTAAAACTTTCCGATCAGGAGCTGCATGCTCATAGGCTTTCAACACTTCAAACTAGGAAGTGTTGGCAGCCATCTTGTGCTCGGTAGACCGAGGCACAAGAAAGCAGAAAAACAAATGTGTAGAACACAAAAAGGGGGCAGGGTAGAAACACCCTGACCCCCTAGGCCTGCCCAGGTGGTCCCACAAGGACCCCCAAGGGCACAATTTTTTTTTTTAAAACCCGTTTTATTTTTTCAAATTACCCCCGGGGGTACAAAATCACGGGGGAATAGTGATAAAGAAGTGTGGGGGGGCCCCAATCCCCCCCACACTGCCGGGGATCGCCACACCCCTGGGGAAAAGCAACGCAGCCCCCTGGCGCGTAATGAAGGCTCATGGTGGGCTAGTTGGCCTCCAGGGACCCCCAGTATGCAAGGGAACTTAATCCCCCAATTTAGAACACTCTACAGGGCGCGTTTGCACAGTTTAAGTTGGGGAATGAATTCCTGTTCAATCAAGAGGTCCCCTAGAGGGAACTAGTCCAACAGGTATCTCCAGTAAGCGCCATGGAGCTGCGCTGCAGAGTGTTGTAAAAAGGGGGCGTGTCCTCTGAACACCTGCCTGCAAAAATGTAGTAAATCAGTATAAAAAAATAACAATTAATACATTTAAAAATTGTCATTTAAAAAACCTTCGAAATTCAATGAAAAAACCATAGGTTTCAGGCCTGATATAGTTAGGAATTAGCATTAAAAAACCATTGAAATTCACTGAAAAAACCATAAGTTTCAGGCCTTATATAGTTAGGAATTAGCATTTAACAAACCTTTGAAATTCACTGAAAAAAACATAGGTTTCAGGTCTTATATAGTTAGGAATTAGCATTTTAAAAATCTTACAAATTCACTGAAAAAACCATAGGTTTCAGGCCTTATATAGTTAGGAATTAGCATTTAAAAAACCTTTGAAATTTACTGAAAAAAGCATAGGTCTGAGGCCTTATATAGTTAGGAATTAGCATTTAAAAAACTTTGAAATTCACTCAAAAAACTATAAGTTTTAGGGGTGTTATAGTTAGCTGGACATTTCACTCATACAAAACCATTGAAATTGCTCCTATATAGTTAGTTGTACTAACTGTATTTCGCGCACCCGCAATCGACTGCTGATGATGTCACATATTACATCATTCATGTATGAGTGAATCTACAAGTTTTTATTCATTTTTTTTTTGTAAAACAATTTTTATTGCAGAGCTATACATGTGACACATCAACAGTTTGTACATCGTAGTTGCAGGCTCGGTCCCCACCACCATATGATACACAGCCATTTAGCCCTCAACCCGGAGGTCGGGCGGCGATTCTCGTGGTCCTGGTATGCTCATAGGTGTGCTGGTTCTCGTAGGGGGAGGATAGTTCAGTTGCCTTCTGCTTCATGTGTTTGTTCTCCTCCTCCCGCTCTACCCCCAATATTAATCGTTGTATTATGTCAATGCTCATGCTGAACTGCGCCCCCCCTCCCCCACCCTCACTGTGTGTCTACGCCTATGTCTGGTGCTAGTACCTATAGTTACGGCAGTGGACGGAGGAATTTCACGTGCTACTCTGTATGTGTGTGTCTGGTACCAGTGCTGGGTGAACGATGGGTGCCAGTGGAATTGGTGGACCTTCTGTCTCCTCCCCTTCTAGTTCCTCTAGTGTAGTGTCCCTCAGAGCCTGGACCAACGGCTCCCATGCCCTCGCCGCATCCTGCGCTTTCTCGTCTGAACTGCGGCGGGCCAGTTGGTATCTGATCGTACTCTCTGCCGTTGCCCACTTCAGGAATTCGTTCAGCCATCTCTTGTGTGTAGGTCCCGCCTTTGATTTCCATCCCTTGGTCAGCTCCCGTTTGGCTAGGAGCAGTCCCATGTCTATGAATTTGCTTGTGAGCTTGTTTTTGCGTGTGTGTGGGAACCAATGAAGGAGTGTGACCTCATTGTCGTAAAGCAGTTCCCTGTCCGTTACTGCGTTCAGTGTGTCACCTATCTCATTCCAATATTCCTGTATGTGAGGGCACCCCCGGAGCATATGAAGTAGATCTGCCTCTATGAGGCCGCATCTAGGGCAAGCTGCGTCTGCTACTCCGAAGTATGTTGCTACTTTGTTCGGGGTTAAGTAGGCTCTGTGGAGGATGTACAGGTGGATAAGTTGGAAGCGTGCATTTCTGGTACTTTTCTTAGCTCTGCGCACTAGTTGGGACCATGTTGTGTCAGGGATTTCTTTCTGCAGGTCTGCTTCCCACTTCATTTTAAGTGGAGTGAGGGGTTGAATGTTTTCGGAAGATAATCGGGAATAGAGGCATGTGACTGCTTTAAATGTACCCGCCGCCATCATTGCGTATTGGCACACCAGAGTTGTCTTTGGCTCGATCAGCCCCTCTCCCCAGTGTGCTTGTATGGCCCTCACTACTGCTGCGTGTGTTAAATAGTCGCCCCTTGGAAGGTCATAGCGCTCTTGAAGTGTCTAAAATGGTACCAGAACTCCGTCGTCATAGAGGTCCCCTATCATTTGTAAGCCTGCCTCCTCCCAGTCCTGTAGTCCCCACCAGTTCCCCCCGTGGGGTAGCGCCGTCACCATACCCAGTGGGATTTCGGGCGCATATGGGTGCATCGGCCCTGCTCGCTTCTGCGACCTGTTCCAGCATAGCCGAAGCGTTCGTTCCTCCAAAGATAGTCCCTTGAGTATTAATTTCTGTTGCAGAGTAATGTATGCCAGGACATGGCGGGGTATCCCCAGTTCCCTATCATGTTCCGGACCCCGATAAGCTCTCGCAACCTCTTGCGTAAAGTATTGTAATTGGGCCGCCAGGTAGTATAATTCAAAGTCCGGGACCGCCAGGTCACCCTCGTCTTTCGAGCGGGTCAGCGTCGCCAGTGCAATTCTACGCCTGCCCGCTCCCCACAAAAAGGAGATTACTAACGACTTAAGCCGTTTAAAGGTTGCTCTGGGTATCCATACCGGGAGGGTCCGGAAAAAATATAGCAGCCTTGGGAGGGCTATCATTTTCAGCAGTGACACTCGACCCGTCATGGATAGGGGCAGGGTTGCCCAAAAGGTCATACTGCTCTGTAAGGCTCTGATGCAGCGTCCAATGTTGCCGTCCAATAAGTCCGCAGGGTTATGGTATATGTGTACCCCCAGATAGCTCAGGCAGTCGGGCTCCCATCTCAACATCGAGTGGGTTGGGGGATGCGCCTCCTCCTTCCGTAGGGGGAAGAGACAGGTTTTCGCCCAGTTCACCCGTAAACCAGAGATGTCGCCAAAGCATTCTAGCAGTCTCTCGGCACCCGCTACCGCCTCCACGGCATCCTCTAAGAAGAGGAGCAGGTCGTCTGCGTACAAGGAGATAAAATGGCGGGTTCCTTTGGAGGTCAAACCACAGTAGTGGTCGCCCCGTCTGGCAGTCGCCGCCAGGGGTTCCACTGCGAGCGCGAATAGTAGGGGGGACAGTGCACACCCCTGTCTGGTTCCTCGGTTCACATTGTATCTTTCTGACACCAAGGCTCCGATCCTCACTCTTGCTTTCGCCGACGCGTACAGTACTTTCGTCCACGCTATATATCCCTCACCTAGTCCAAAGATCCTCAGTACTCTATAAAGGTAATCCCACTCTAGGCTGTCGAATGCTTTCTCTATATCGACCGCGAGCACCAGGGGGGTCCATGCCTCGGGAGGAGGATTATCTATCAGTCTGAGTAGTCTGCGTATGTTGTGCGTCGTGTTTCTTGTGGGTATGAATCCCGATTGATCTTTGTGGATCAGTCCTTGCATATGGGACAGCAACCTGGTGGCCAATATTGTGCTGAGGATTTTATAATCCGTTGTCAACATAGACAGCGGCTGGTAGGACGCTGGGTCTGTGCTGTCTCGCCGAGGTTTTAAGAGGGGTACCATTATGGCTTCACGCATTGAACAAGGAAGTCTGCCCACCTCCTTGGCCTCATTATAAATTATTCGGAGGCGAGGGGCCAGCTGGTCAAGGTATTTGGCATAAAATTCAACGGGTAGTCCGTCCAGTCCCGGCGTTTTGTTATGTGCCATATGTTTTATTGCTCCCTTTATTTCCGTCAAGTCTATCGGGCTGCCTAGGGATTCAGCGTCTTCCCGAGTCAGTTGGGGCAAATGCAGGTCGGCCAGGAAGGCGTCCGTTGCCGCGCCCCGGTCCACCAGCCTGCTCTGATATAGCCGTTCGTAATAGGAGCGGAAGCAGTCCAGTATATCCGGCTGCGTATGGAGCATGTCGCCCCCACTCCACTTGAGGGACATAATTGGCTTACTGTTGTGGCTGGGGTTCGCTAGCCAGGACAGGAGCGTGCCGGTTTTATCACCCTCCGCGAGGGTTCTCGTCAAATACGTTTTATAGTCAAAGCTGCGGAGGCGCTCCACTTCTACCGCCACTGCCTCCCGCGCATCGCTGACTGTACTCTTAAGTTCAGGGTGGTTGGGGCGCTCCCGCTCCGCGTTTCTCAATTTCAGTTCAGCTTTATCCAAATCATCTATCAGCGTCCTGCGCGCCCCCGCAAATTTTCCTATACAGTGTCCCCTCACCACTGTCTTAAATGCATCCCATTCTATAGCCCTAGACGAGGCAGTGTCCTCGTTCTCCACGAAGTACTGCGCGATCCTCTCTCCCAACGCCTCACGGAAAGGTGGGTCATCTAGCGTGTCCGGCCTTAGTCGCCATGTCGGGATAAGTGTGGGTTTGTGTATCCAGTCTAGCGTGAGGAGTAAGGGGTTGTGATCGGAGATCGTTCGTGCTAGATATTCAGTCCGGGCTACTGACGGAAGCACTGTTTGCGAGCATAGGAAGACGTCGAGGCGGACATGGAGGTCATGAATGCTGGAGTAAAATGAGTAGTCTCGTTCCCCCGGGTGTTGTATCCGCCAAGCATCCGATAAATCCCATTTTCCCTGCCAGTCCGCTCGGTGCTTTGCTAGTCTATACACTGGGGATGCCTGCAATGGTGGGTGTGATCTGTCTAGAGAGGCGTCCGCAATTGAGTTAAAGTCCCCCCCTATCAGCAATGGACTAGTGAAGTAGCTGGCCAGAGTCCTAGAGAGTTTCATAAAGTATGTCGCTTGATCTATATTTGGAGCATATACACTAGTAAGTGCTATGTGTCGGCCTCTAAGTAGGCCCTCAACCGCTACTAATCTCCCGTCCGGGTCCACAGTGTGTCTAGTGACCTGGAAAGGGACGCCCGCTCTTATCCAGATCAGCACCCCTCTAGCGAAGGCAGAGTATGTAGTGTAATAGAGGTGGCCCCTCCATCTACGCTGTAGCGCCACTCCCTCCTTCCGTGTCAAATGAGTTTCTTGCAGGAATGCTTTGTGCACCCCCCTACGGACTAAATAAGAGTGGATTTTGTGCCTCCTTATCATAGTATTCAACCCCCGCACATTCCAGGACACACATTTCAATGATCCCATATTAGCCATAGCCCCATTGTTTACGAGTCAGTTCAAACTTGGTTGGCAGCCAGACAATAGGTTCGACAACATTTCCCTCCCTCCCAACTGTCCCTACATTCCCCCCCCTTGAACTGAGCCCTGAGCTCCCCCAACTACTCCAGGCTCCCTCCCCCCCCCAGAATAGGACCTAACTGCAACTGAGTAGTTCCCATCCAAACAGGTGAGCAATCGTGCTCTAAACTTCAATGTGCCCGTGATTAGTATCACGGAAGCCTTATGGGCTCTGGGGAGTGTGAGCTAGTTACTGGCAGTTTCCGATGTCGTCTCCACAACTCCCTCCCGCCATATACAGCACAACTTACGATACTTCAGTCTAACAGCGTCCTGCTCAGGTGTGCATAGAGGCCATTCAGCATGCCATCGCCAGGTGACCCATGGCCATGTCCAGAAGGTCAGCTGCCAATTATCACTTCCGAAGTGTGTGGCGTGATTCTCGGACCTTCAGTTTTGCTAATTTCCGATAATTCAGTCTCCGAGCCCGAACCCCGTTCTTCCGAGCCCGATTCTTTCTCCGATCGGAGCAGAGTTGATCCCGAAACATCTTTCACCGCTTGGAGCGCCGCCTGCCGCTCGCCTTCCGTTTGAGATTGCGTTGGTTTCCTGGTGCGCTGTCTCAGCCTCCGGAGTCTCCGTGATTTCCTCACCGGTTGATTTCGGCACTCCTCCTCAGCCCTAAATCGTGCTCCATCTGTGCCTGCTTTGTAGGTGTCCCACCAGGCCCAGGCCTCCTCCGCAGTCGCAAAGAACTGTGCCTTTCCATCCACCACTATTCTGAGCCTGGCTGGGAACAGCAGAGAGTATTGGATGCCTTCCGTGCGTAGTTCCTTTTTGATGGAGAGGAAAGAGGCGCGCAGTTTTTGCGTTTCAAAAGTGTAGTCCGGAAATAGGGTCACCCTGCTGTTGTCCACTTGGAAGGGCCCTGTTTCCCTGGCCCGCTGCAATAGCCAGTCCCTGTCTTTATAGTGCAACAGCTTGATGACCACTGGGCGAGGAGGCAGGCCCGGCTTCGGGGGTCTGGATGGGACACGGTGTGCTCTCTCCAGAGTGAAGAAGGGGGAGAGGCCCTCAGGGGCCACTACAGTCCGCAGCCAGTCATCTAGGTAGCCCACCATGTCCGTACCTTCTTTTTTCTCCGGAAGGCCCACAAGGCGCACGTTGTTTCTGCGGCTACGATTTTCAGCATCCTCTGCCCGTCTCTCTAGAGCCTGGATGCGGTCCAGCGCTTCGGTGAGGCGTCCCTCCATCGACTTCTGTGCTGGTGCCAAGATCGCAATGGTGTCCTCCGTCTCCTTGACCCTATCCGCTAGTTTTGCATGGTCTGCACGAAGGAGTCCAAGACCCGTTGAAACTTGTGCAATATCGTGGTGTAGGGCATCCTTCGTGTCTGTAATCGCCCGGAGAATTGTGTCCTGCATTTGTTGTAGGTCTGTAGGTGGCGGAGGGGTTTCTTCCGGAGGGTCCGTAGCGGGGCTGGCATCTCCTCTCGCTCCCTTCGGTTTCCCCATTGCAGCGTGACAGCAGGGGAGCAGGCAGTGGTGTGTAAAAGGGAGCCCAGCTGCCTTTATGTGGTGCGGCTGTGGGGGTTCTCCGCGGGAGAACCCGGAAGATCAGATCGCGCCCTCCGCCGTCCATGGGGCCGCTGGTGCGCAGTTTTCGTTGTGGCAACTAGGCCTGCCTCAGGCTGCTTCGCGGCCCCGCTGCTGTACGCCGGGGAGGGCGATGCACCGCGCCCCTCAGGATCCTCCCTCCGCCGAGCTGTTAGCTGACCGGCGCCCCCCTATCCGTTTGTGCGGTCCCAGGGGAACCGTGATCTGCAACCCCATCGGGGCGTTTCTGGTCAGGTTGGGGGTCCCCCCCTGCCAGGTCCGAGGGTCCTCGCGAGCGTCCCACCAAGCCATGGACGGCAGCTCCTCTAGGGAGGCCGAGGGCGCAAGGCTCAGCACGGGTTCCCAGGTCCTCTGATGATTAGGTGACGTCGCTCCTCAAAGCCTCCACCAGGCGCGGGCCCCAGCAGAGTAAGGGCAGTCCGGGTCCCCGCCGCGGAACCACCGCCCTCAGGCCGAGGGCCAGTCGGGTCAGCTTGTGCTCCCCTAGGGTCGGGGGGGGGCCGCAAGTGCGCCCTCGGCCAGTCCGGCACTCCAGGCCAACAAAGATGCGGTAGGCTCGGCTCACCACCCAGACCGTTGTTGGAGGTCGCGGCGGAGTCAGGGCTCCCAGTCCTGCCACTCCTCAATATCAGGGCCCGACACGTCCTCCAGATTTCCCTCAGCCACCAAGTACCCACAGCGTCCCCCTGCGAGGGCAGGGCGTCTCAGTCCGGCCCCAGGGACAGGGGCAGAGCTGTCGTCCCTCCGGGCAGTAGGGAAACACCCCTCGGCGTCACCTCACGGGCGCTGGTCGCGCGGTTCCGGGGGTCCCGGCGCAGGAAAGACACCCCCCCAAGGGGTGCCGGCCGCGCCGGAGCAGCAGTAGTGGTCCGCCGCGCCGGTCGGGCGCGCTCGCTCACCTGGGGGGTAGTAGGCCTCACCGGCGCCGGGGTCTCGATTTTAGCCTTCTGGGCAGGGAGGGGCCGCACCAGGGCAGCGGGGCGCCGAGCCCGGTCCTCCAGCGGCTCCCCTCGACCGCAGGGGGTCCCAGGATTCCGTCGTCGGGCAGTCGCCTCCGAGCACTTCCGGGTCACGCTCCTGGTCTCTCAAGCGGGCTTCAGGGCTCGCGCCTCAGGTCTCGGCGTCCCGGCGGTTATGGAGCCTCCGCCATCTTGCGCCTCAGGTCCGCAGCGTGGTTTTGGACCTGTACGTCACACTCGGTGCAGGAAAAGGCTCTTCCGCGGCACCAGAGCAGGCAGCGATGTGTTGTTGGGGTCACCCGGTAGTTTCACGGGGTTCCCGAGTCTTATGTAGGATAATTTTTGCGGATTACGGGCGGTGGGTTCGGGAGCCTCGTTAGTCTGCCACCATCTCCGCCGGCCGCTAGCCACGCCCTACAGGTTTTTATTCATGCACAAATACTGGACTTCTCTTACAGAACTTTATTATGTTTTAAATTTCACTTTTTCACTGTAGTTTGTAGTAGGGTAGACACTGTATGACACACCTAATATGGGTTGGGAATGAAAAGGGGGACGCCTTTTTGACTAAATGAATAGTAATTGGGGATCATCATAAATACCTAGTAGAGGGCTACAATAGGATGATACTAAATTCCCCAAATTATTTTCTTGTCGGAATATGATTAAGATATGTGATACACCCACTGGAGGGTGAGAGTTTGAAATTTTGCGGTGAGTGACATTAGAAACCACTAGAGGGTATTCGTGCATGAATAAAAAGAGGTATGATAATAATTGTGAAAAACGAACCCCTATAATGGGCAATCCACCTGTGGAATATGCGTAAACAGATTGAAGATTAAGTTGTGAGTCACCGTTTAATCTCTCATATTCACTAAGTTAATTTGATTGTGAGTTACATAGACCAAAATGCGTCCCTATAAGAAAAACTACATGTACCAGAATGCCCGGGGAGGATTAACAGGATGTGATGTCATATGAAACTGTTAAAGGTTTTTTAAAATGGCACGAAAAAAATTGTGGTTCCATGTCAGTCTCGTGAGCAAGGTCTTGGTTAAGACTGAAACGCGTAGAGTTGCTGCTGGCTGAGCTGTTATGAATAAAGAAATCTAACCACCGATTGGGAGTGAATCGCTGTTGTCAATATCGATTCTGGAGTGCACGAGCAAAAATCTCCGCGGAGAAACAGGAATGCATTTCTAACGGCGGGGCCCTGCCGTGGCTCGTTTGCACCGTCCTAAGAGCGCCCTACATAACCTGAACCTGGGCCAGAGGAGAAAAGATATATATATATATATATATATATATATATATATATACACTTCCTTGTTTAGGGAGAAGAGCATTCGGCTGACTACATGCCGAAATTCCAGCTCAGTTGATTCCTGCTTACCAACATGACGGATGCCCAGCTGTACACTAAGACAGACAGCCTGATGACACTTACCCTCAGATAATAGGGGGTTAGACCACTCAGGCAGAGATTTGGCAGATCACCCATCCTAGGCAAGAATAGATTAGGGAGTGCTAGGTAGGAGTACATTATACACAGTACTTATATGCCCAAATATGTTCAATGTTTTAGCAAAATGGTGGAAGTGTTCATCTTTTTCACTAGGCTTGTGATTCTAATTATGCTAATCTGTTTTGTTCTATTGATTATTGCAGTGCACATATTTTATACAAGAATCACATTGCTTCAATAAATATTGCAATGATTTTCTGAGTATTTCTTGTGTATTTCTTTGGTTACGCCTAAGGGTCCAAATGAAAGGGTTCTAGATCTGTAACCATGATTTCCTTGTGGGATCAGGGTTGTCATGTTCTGAGGGTGCACACACATTTGTTATCCAGTAAAGTTAGGGGTGCAGATGGTGCACTGTGAGCTAGAAGGGATATAGGCCAACATATCCTGAGGGTGTGCACGGAATCAGTCTGGCACAATCCTGACATTTATGTTGTCCAAAAAACAAACAGTTTTACCCGGGAGTTACAATCCATACGACAGATGTTCCTTATTTGCATAGACTCTTTTGAAAGGAGAGCGGGATCTGGAGGCTCAACTTGAACATGAGACCAATTGTGATGAGAATATCCTCACCTCTCCCGTTTCCTGCTCTTTTACTGATTGTAGCTTTATATCACTTAACACTGTAGTAGTATTAGGATGGTTCACTCTGAAAGCTAAGATGTTCTCTGAGGCCCAAGCAAAATGCTGCTGTACGAGGTTCATCAGTGCAAGTTGTTTCAGTAAAATCTTTTTGGAATTGACTGGTATGTGTTACTAGTTCTTTCTTTGCTTGTCTCATTGTAAGCAGACCTGAATGTGAGGCTTGCATGTTCTTTCGTTTCCAAAGATGGCTTTAATATGGGCTAAAACTTGATCAAAATTCAATAGCGGTGGGTTCTGATTTAATATAAATGTGGTGACCCACACCATGCCATCCTTTGTTTGTCCCAGTGGCCACTATGGTGGTATCACTGGGAAACTGTTTAGGCCGTAAATTGTAATGTAAATGGCACTGAGCGAGGAAAAAATGCAAAGGATCTCCGCATTCTTATCCACTGGGTCTAAAGTCATGTGATTGCTATGTGTCTGAACCCCATTCTATTCTACAGGTGGAGCTTGGCCAGTGTGGCTCCTAAAGGCTTTGATGGACCCCACTCCCTCTGTGGAGGAAGTAGATCCAGTGGTGGTGACAAGAAGTACCTGATTCATGGCTTCCAATAGAAATGCATGTTCTGTGATGCTGTGATTAAATCCTCTTCAGTTTTCATGATCACACACACCATGGCCTACATAACATTGTCATCTGGATCAGGGTGACAGAAATGGACCCGGTATCTGTCAGGTTTCGATGAGGAACTTCTACTGAAAGAAACAAACTGGAGAAAATAGGGTTTAGGAAGAAGAGAGAGAAAAAAAGGATTCTTTGGTAATTATAAAGTTTGACATGTCCATCTGTTGTAGTGCAATACTTCTCTTCAGTGGAGCGCAAGTCTTCTCACTAAATAAGGTATATATGAATATGGCACTAGAATTTTGGAAAAGCATAAAGAACTATTGCTTACCATTCTCTAAATAAAGCAGGCAGCTGATGAATGGTGAAAATACCAGTATCCATTCCAGCATCCGCAGGTCTGTATGAGAACAGCAGCAACAGCAGGAAGAAATCCACAGCAAAAGGAGCAAGGCTTCCAGCAACAGTATAGGTGAGGAGGTAACAAACAGGGAGAACATCATAAAAGTGTGGGAGACAGTAGGGCAGGTGTAAACTTTAGCGAGAGCAGAACCCCAATGTAGCTAGACAACACGTTTCCAGCCAAGGAGTACATGGTGAGAGGACCTTGAGTGCTGCAGCTGGTCAAAGTGCCCCCGTTAGTATAAAGCCCAACCCAGAAGTGAATTCTAACAATATAGAGGTTAGTGGTCTAGTTTCCCAACTCCGTGTTTTCTGCAGCCTCCAGTATAACCCTGCTGTCCATTACTGGTATGCCACTACTGGATACCTTTGTGAGATGTTACTTGAGATTGTCCACGTGTGTGCAGCTTTTATATTAGAACCGCTGACCTAATGTCTCCCAAACATTACCAAAGCTTTGGTGTAGCCTGAACTTTCCAACCATTGTTAAAAGAAATGCAGGGAAAGAGGTCTTCATATCCGTTTTGAATAACGTTTAGGAACATAAAAAAATAGAAGATTGCCCATCAGAGCTTGTGGCACTGTGCATTACTTAACTGCCAGTAGCTGTTACCTTGTTGTGCGCTACACTGCCCTTGCTTTCTGGATTGCTGCTTCATGGTGTCAAGTCCTGCCTCATCCAGATGTAGAGGCTCTTCATCACATACTCCCTTCCTCTGGGGTTCAGAGAGGGCACAACCAGATGGGCAATATTCCTCACTTCTGGGAATGAGGAGACGTCTCCTGCTTACTCACAAGTGGGCATGTCCTGGTGGACACTCACACCAGAAAGCTGATGGAGAGTAGTAACAGAGGCATTGGAAAATAGAGTGAGAAAGTGTTGGGGAAATGAGCTGGGAAACAGGGATGATTGGAGGTGATGGGGTGAGCCGTATTCCAGTTTTAAAAGAGTAAACCTGAGAAATGAATTTTTTTGCATGAAGGTCCCAATCCTGTTATACATGTGCAGAATTGCCTTTCTCCACTGGTTAATGATCCTGCCCCCTTAGAATTGGATTTTCTCTCAACTGGCAATGACCATATATAGCTCCTAGCCACTATGGGCGACACTGTAACTAATACTTAGACTGCAGTAGATAGAAACTGTTAAAATAATACGCCAACTAATATTCAGATGCGGACCTCACATCTGCAACTCATGTACTTGTGCTGTCAAAACTAGACTATGGTAGTGCTACCCTAGTGGGCCTCCCAAAAACTTCACCTACTCCCCTTAAGGCTACACTTAATGCGGCAGCCAGGATCATCACGATTTCCAGAAAAAGTGATCACATCACCTCTGACCTTTGAGCTCTGAATTGGCTACCATTCGAGGCCAGGATTCATTTCAAATTGCTTGCATGACCCATAATACGCGGCACCATAACACCCCTTTCTACCTGTCCCAGAAACTGACACTTTCGGGCAGAAACAGATCCTCCAGAAGTATGAGAACCTTACTTTTCAAGCCACAAAACTTTAAGAAAAGAAAACCTTCAACCGGTCCTTCTCCGGAATGGCCCCAAACATTTGGAACTCTCTCCCTACTGAGATCAGATGCAACCCATCCACATCCCTCTTCAGGAAAGAAGCAAAACCTTTTCTCTCCAAAAAAATCCTTTCTCACTGAGGACTTGACCAGGCCTCCACTCTCTGTTTAGATCCCGCCCCCATCTGTCAGCTGCCTCCTGCCACTCCGTAATTTGCCTGAGTCCCGGACTTATGTTACACTGCACTCCTCGCATAAATCTATACATTCCTACCTCGGGGAAAACTGTGCTTTGACTCTCCCCATCCTTACATCTCTCTACCTCAACTACCTCAGAACCTTTATGTACTCAGTAATTTGTATTCTTTTTATACTTATTGTCACTATGTACTTTCACTCACACTTTATGTAACTCTGGTTCTGGCTGCTTCTTGCTCACATACCCCGCTGTATTTCGTCTACTTCTTTCTCACTGTTAATAATTATTTTTATTTGCTTTCTATTTACCTCAAGTTTATGCTGTTGTGCTTACTCTGTAAGGTGCTAGTCTCATGTCTTAAGTGCTATTTTGCCATGCTTGTTCACTACCTTGGGGATATACTGTGTATCTATTCTCCCTACCCTTGCAACTTCCTACTATGTCTACCTCAGAACGCTACATCCTCACATCCCTCAGTCTATCGGATTCGTTTTTTATATAATGTTGATATATATTTTTATTTACACTTTATGTAACTTGTGCACTTGTTGCTACTTTACCTACATAACCCACTGCATACCGTTTGCCCTTTTTACAGTTACTATATATTTTTGATCTATTCTTGATGTACCTCATGTTAGTGCTGTTGTGCTTACTCTGTAAAGCGCTCTGATTCCTTCGGGTCCAGTTCATGCTATATAAAACTCACAAATAAATAAATCATATGTGGTTTTAAACCGGAAGTGATTGTGCGACAAAGACTGCACTGAGCCCCACAGACTGATAGAAGGAAGTTAGAAGAAGAGCTCAATAAATTCTTCTTAGTGATCTTATTGAACCATCACTCATTGCATGGAATTCTCCTTTAGTACCAAAGCTAGATGGCAGTATCCTTCTTTGCATCAACTTTAGATAACTGAACAGAAAATGCAGTGTAACAACTACTCCATGGCAAGGAATAATGAGCTGATTAAGCAACACAGCATTTGCAGCCCCCTCAGGTCACCTGGAATTGATGGTACTCCCCTTTAGGTTTTATAGGATAGGATAGGATAGAGTTTTATAAAGCGCTCGAATGCCCAGGCGTCTTGGTACTAAGGAGGTGAGAAAAGAGAGGAACTGTAAACAACTGTACCGACCGTTTTAGACCGCGGGGAACAACCAAGTTTTTAGCAGTTTCCTGAACATTAGCCTGTTTGGTTGACGTCTCACAGTGATAGGTAGTTGGTTCCATAGTCTAACTGCACAGTGTGATAGACTCCTACCTCCCCATCTGGCTCTACAGATTTTGGTGCTACAGATGCGACCCGTGTTTGAGGATCTGAGGCTTCTCGTAGGAGTATACCAGAGGAAGAGTTTACGGAAGTCAGTTGCCATATAATGTCTTGTGAACCAGGCATAAGGCTTTAAATTCCAATCGCTGCTGTATCGGAAGCCAATTTAACGACCTAATGGCAGTAAAGGTAGAGTGGCCTTTTGGGATATTTAATAATAGTCGAGCAGCAGCATTTTGTATAGATTGCAATTTAGCCTTCTGTGCCTTGGCAATGCCTACAAATAGTGCATTGCAATAATCTAGGCGTGATAGGACAAGGGCCACTACCATTGTTTTTCTTAGCTCCTGGGGGGTCAAGGGGAACACCTTCCAAAGAAGGTTCAATACAAAGAAACAGGAGGAGGTTACACAGTTTATCTGGGCTGAAAAGCTAAGAGGGTCATCAAAAATTACCCCCAGATTCTTAACCTTGGCTGATGGGGCGGAACATTCACCGGCCTCTATCGGCCACCAAGTGTGGTTCCACAGGGACGGACCGTCATTCTTCCAAAACCTGATGAATACAATTGGACCTATTCACAAACTGTATTTTGTAGTATGTGAAATAGTACCACATTAGTGCTGCTCACATTCTACAAAATGCTATTCACTAACCTAAAAGCAGGGACCTCCACCACTGCAACCCCTATCTTTCCTGTGCGTAGGTCTCCACCACGTGTGTGCAGAGTTTCACACAGAAAGTAGTCTATGTTGAAGTTGTAAATGTGGGAGGGATGGTGGAAGTGGCTGGGAAATGCGGAATACTTTCACTAAAGTTAGAGGAGTCTCGGGAGCAGTAAAGTGCTTAATCAATCAATCAATCAATCATAGCATTTGTGGAGCGCACTACATACCCGTGAGGGTCTGAAGGCGCTAGGGGTTGGGGGTGCTGCTACTGCTCGAAGAGCCAGGTCTTGAGGAGTCTGCTGAAGGACAGCAGGTCTTGGGTCTGCCGTAGGTGGATGGGGAAGGTGTTCCAGGTCTTGGCGCCTAGGTCGGAGAACGATCTGCTGCCGGCCGTTGCTCATTGGATGCGGGGTACTGTGGCGAGGGCGAGGTTGGCGGAGGGGAGCTGGCGGGTGGGGGTGTAGAAGCTGAGTCGGCTGTTGAGGTACGCTGGTCCGGTGTTGTGGAGTGTCTTGTGTGTGTGGGCGAGGAGCTTGAAGGTCATCCTCTTGTTGACCGGGAGCCAGTGCAGGTCTCTCAGGTGGGGTGTGATGTGGCTGCGGCGAGGGATGTCTAGGATCAGGCGGGCAGGGAAGGGATGTGTAAATATACACAGCCACAAAAAACGAAACCTAAAGTATTTCACAAAAAGCGTGCTATAAATTGTTGGAGAACCGGTCACCAGAAGGACTGCTCAACTTCCTTACAATATAGTAATATAGTATACAATACAATGCAACCCATGTGGCTACACAATGATTCACTTGACAACTTAATCTCAGTTTAGTAGAATATAATTATACATTTAGAAACAAATCAATGTAAATCAATCTCAACATGACCATGTAGAAGCACAGAAAGACCAAGATGAGTCTAAATTTCCTGAAGACATTTAACCTATATAATACA
Organism: Lissotriton helveticus; assembly: GCF_964261635.1. Classification (NCBI taxonomy): domain Eukaryota; kingdom Metazoa; phylum Chordata; class Amphibia; order Caudata; family Salamandridae; genus Lissotriton; species Lissotriton helveticus. Next base: position 191,285,205 of record NC_136062.1, on the reverse strand, counting down.
AAACAGATGACTAACTCTATGATGATGATGCAGACGATCAGGAAAAATAATTGAGCATTAAATTGCATCAGATGATTCTCCTTAATGAGAATGAGCAAGTTATCTTTCCCTACACTACCTTAAAAGGGCAACCCTAAGCTCAAGCATTGGGTAAGGGTGAAATCAGAAAGGTGCCAGGTGTCGGAGTTTTCAGTAGAAGGAACTCCAACTATGGGTCAAGTAGCATAAGGTTCCACAACAGAAGCATAGTTCAGCTCTCAGTGAAAACCCTAAGATGACTCTCTTGTCCCTCACTACGTTCAGCATAAAATATCAATTGCAATCAGATTAGACAATCCCATGTAATCTTTGTGGGTGCATTTACATAGCTCTGACACATCTGGATACTTTCACCACCTTTCCCTCATCGATGTTGCAACTTCACTTGTCTTTGTTCATTCCTCTCCTATGAGAACTCTCAACCTTGCTCTTTACAGCGCTCCTCCTTAGCCAACTCATACCTTGCTATCTAAGGAAAACAAAACCTTCCTATTCTAACTAATGAGGCTTTCTCTCTTCATACCTGTAGTGGAAAGAAAATACAAACAAACTACATTCTACATTGAAGGTGAAGAACGAATTACATGTTAAACTCTAAACGTGAGCCATGATGCAACTGATTTCTCGAGGCCTACTTGCCTACTTTGGTCAAGCTAGCAGTGCACAGGGTTACAGAATACTTGTACATTTCTACACACACAATAAAGCCAGCTTCTTAATACGTGTATACATTGTAAAGAATTATGAGGATAATATTTTAAATGCACCTGCATTAAATTAATCCTTGTTACACTTTGAAACATTAGTTTAAACACATTCATATTTAATAACCTCACAATATCACGCTTTTATGTTAATTTATCCTATTACATTATTATGTAAATATCCCATCAATCTTTAATAATCATGTTCTATACATGAGTAATTTTTGTGGAATACTTTGATATATGCGGCACTCCACTCACTTTAGTAATGTTAAATACGCAGAATATATTTGAGTACGGACTATGCATGAATATGATGCACTCCTACAATATCTCAGATGGGATCAAGATTACACTTCTCCACTCGTTTCCTAAGTCCTAGGTGTGGGTGTACGATGGAGTAAAATGTTTAGAACTTTTGTCTGTATAACTTCAGAGAGATTGAGGTGCGAAGAGCATTTTTAGTCCATACACCATGGGAAGAAGTACTTATCACAATATTATTTGTAAAAATGTTATCCCTTAACAACTGATTCAGGTTATCCATTTAGACCTTAGCCCAGTGCCTTTTAAAAGAAATATTTGGTGGTATTTGTAAAGGAGCTGTGTATGCTTCACAGGAAGAGAAAAGAGAGCCACTAAGTAATCAGACGCGGCAAGTGAGGAGCACTTACCTGTAGGTCTAGATGTCAATACAAAATTGGAAGTGGTTTGGAAATTGCGGCAAATGTTGTATGATACATAGGCAATGTACTAGGCGGTGGGAGCATAAGACCCAGGTGGAGAAAGTGCAGGTGATACATACCACTGTTTTTGCGATAAACAAAAAAGTATTTGATCCTTTTTTGAGATTATCAGGAAACTACCTATTACATCGCTAGCCCTCTTACGAAAGTATTATAGAAAACCATTACTCGTGTCCTGAATACTCCAGCCTGGAGTATTTTAAAGCCGTTCAGGTGCTTAAGGATCTTCTATGCCAGGCACCTGTACATCATTGGCTTGATTTTATCCCATCTGTTCCACTTACAGACTCATGCAATGATAGTTGAAACAGGGCCTGTGTTATCACACCCCTTTGAGGAAGGTCACAATAAACAATAGTTTTGGTCAACAGGAAGTTACTTCCTTGAGAACTGTACAGGTGCCTAGCACTAGGACATAAAGGATCTGTCAAAGAGGTGTGGTGGACTGTATTAAGCATTATGGTGTTTTTTTTTAAAAACACATTTTTTTATGAAGTATGGAATTTTCTGACATATGGCTGAATGTTGTGTTGTGAAAAGCTTTATAGTACGAATGTATTGGTTGAGAGTTGCAATGATTTTAAATAAAGTATTCATTCATTCCTTGTGAACTGCACTTTCTGCAACTGCATTTCTACTGCATTTTCTACAAGAATAGCTGGCTTTTAAGTGGGTGTTTGACACCCTACATTGTTATCTGTTGGGAAGTTACTTACTCTTAGGTTCTCATTACGAATTAAGGGCTACATTCCGATCCCAGTGTGATCGTATTTATGAGTTGTGTGATAATTATCACACACTGGCAGTTTTTGCATGATAAATTCCAGCAGGTCAGACCTGCCAAAGTTTATCAGGGAAAATAACCCAGGGAAAAGGCAATACACAGGGAATTTGGTGTCTTAAAAACAGCTTCCACTTGTTGTGCACCATTTTCCTTTAAAAACTCTGAATAATTAGTACTTACCACATGTGGTAGATACCTCTTCCCCCGGATAATGGTTAACTCTTATGATAAACTTGTAATGAGGATAGGAGCATCGTCCCACTGCTCTGTGAGCAGCTGAAAAATGAAAAATAAAATAAACTTAAGGCATTGTTATTATGATTTTATTTTTCCGTCCTTGCTCAGCTAGTATGGGGCAGGACGGGGCTGGCTTGTGTCAGAGGAACACGGGGAGAAGTGGTGGCACTCTTTTAAATACCCATGAATGTTTGGTCGGTTGTCTCGGGCTGGCCAAACAGTCATGCACACTTCACCCAAGATGCATTAATGCCTGGGTGGAGAACATGCCCAGGCTACCACTCCCTCTCTGAGTACCGAACCTGCGTTCAGACCAATCATTATGTTGCTATCAACAGCATTGTGATTGGCTAGGGGAGTCTGGAAGCCTGGGTGCTTTCTGTTACTGCTTCCTGTCCTGGAAGCGGGGAAGAGGACCAAGCGGCGGCAGCACACAGGTAAGTGTTTTTCTCTTTTCTTTTCATTTACTCCCTCGGCCCTCCCCCCACCACTCACCTCCCATGCCATTAAGTAGCAGCTACTACTGATTGTTCTTCTTTAAACTGTTTAGTACAAAATAAAGATTATAACCTTCACATATTCCGATGGTTTGTGCCATTAGAGACTTTTTATTTTCTGGTTTGAGTGGTTGCAAGCCAATATGGACTTTCATTCCCATTATCCATCTCCAGAGAGGTTCCCTGCAGGTAGCGGAAGGTGAAGTCTGGGAGATGCTGCATCTCTGCAAATTATTGAATTTTGCACAGGTTGTCAAAATTGTGATTGTGATTCTTTTCCATGGAATCACACACACCACGAGTTCCTGGTGGAAGGCAAAGCTTGCCTAGAAAAAGTGTACAATCCATGATTCTGGTCTCTCCATTGGGATCACAAAAACTTCCCAAACAACGGTGTGGCAAAGTCTCTTCCTCTGAGAACAGTGCCTGTTTTGGTATATAAAGAGCCGCTTTTTTAAAGGCTGGATGCAACTCAATGCGTTCCATTCCCGGATTTTTCATCACACTCATGGGCCCCTTCCTGTACATATTTGCCTTGATGTTTTCCAGCACTTTTGACTCATTCTTCAGATTTTTCCCTTTTCTTATATATAGTGTAGCTTTTGCTATTTTTATGTTATTTTTTTCTATAAACTGTTTTGAATCCACTTCATGTGACTCTTCTGACTAAAGACCTGTTATCCTTCGTGGCTTTTTTCTTCCTCCTGTTGTCAGGGAGAGTTTTATGCCTTGCTGATTATCATCAAAGCAATCTACCTCATTCAAGATCAAAACAGATTGCCAAAGGAGAAGGTTTTCAATGTTGGGGGTTTCCTCCTAGCTGTGACCCTCTAGAGGGGCACCTTTCAGTTTTTCACATATAATACTCCATTCAGGATAGCTATTAGGAGGAGGAGTTCTTTCTTCAGGCAATCTTGAAGAGAACTTAACAGACCTACATCAGACCCAGTCCTTCAAAGATTATGACGCCTGTGGTCCCAACCGGCAGTTCTGGCTCAACTGTTCCTTCTGGGCAGGACCAAGACTGATATGCATATGGTTGGGTCTAATCTGAGGTGGTATAGTGGGCAACACAAACAATGGTTTGGAATGCCACCCTGACCAATTAATTACCAGTGGTTAGACTATTTGCAAGGATTCATCCATTACCTTTGGCGTGTTTGAGAGTCTACAGATATCCCAATAGTCTAATCAAATACCCCACACATGACTGGGAATTCAGTTAAGTTCCAAGAAGTTTGGGATTCTATCATGATGCATTTTGTCTTTTGCTCTCAACAGTTTAATGAAGATCAAACTACAGTGGGTTATTTGATTACTTTCTTTTCTGTACTTCCCTTTGTTTGGGCAACTCAGTTGATGACTCCCTGATGCATGTGCAGTCCTAAGATGATGTCTTTTCGGCAGCTTTTAAGTGGATGTTTGAATAGCCTGGCTTGGATTACTTTGCTGAAGAGTACTTATGCGATATTCAGCAAGGAACAATGGATGTTTTAAATTATATAACTCACTTTCACCAATTGATTTAAAGAAAAACAAACAAAGAAGGAAGTTCTGAGTGGTTTTACTGGACTTTTCCAAAAGCTTTGTTGTCTGGAAAATCTGAAACCTCCATTGAGTCATTTTCAAATAGAGAGCCTGTGCAAGTAGGAACAGTAAGGTAACCTTGTCTGAGAAGGATAAGGAGTGTGGAAAAGTCAGCCCATATCGCACCCGATGCCCAGGCTGCTGGTGCAGGGCGACTCTTCATTCTCATCTTGAATAATTACCAAACAAAGAGACGGGCACTGGAAGTAGGAAAACAAGAACAGGGTTTATTACTCATGAGGAGAGCCTGTCCTTTGGGACACTCGCATAGTGTCTTCGGGAGGTGCTCTAACAAGTTTCTCTGAGACTTCGTCTTTTATACACAGGTTGGTGGCACACAGGCAACCTTTATTACAATCAACACTTTGTATAGTATGGAGGTATTCCAACACGTGGCTACAGTAGGGCCCTTATCCTCCATGCAATGGGAGGGGGCTGTCATGCGGCTGAGTGTTCTGCTGATTCTATTGGAATGTGTGTGCCTGATCGAATCTCAGGGGGTGGGGCGGTCGTGGTCAATAGTGGCTTCTTTCGAGAGAGACGAGTGCGTACAGTGATGGGCAATAAACTGTATCCTTGGGCTAAGGGATGACCAGCGGTCTGTGCAGACATTCAGGCTCAGAGGAAGAGGTCATCAAAGGAGGGGTATTCATGGGGGGGGGGCAGGAGGTGTCGGTCAGGCGCGGGACGCGATTCTTAGGGACAGAGTCATGCGGGAGGGGAGGGCTCATGACTCGCGCATGAGAGAGCGGGAGCAGTCAGGGTGCATGGGGGATGCTTGCAGGGTCAGGGAAGTGCGCTGATGAGCGATCGTGGACAGGGAGACCGTGGTACCTAAAATGGCTGTCGTGTGCGTGTGTGCTATGCCAGCGGGACAACACAGTCAGAGTCTTAGCGATATCCATTCTGTTTACGCCAAGGGGTACTGTGGACACGGGACAACACAGTCAGAGTCTTAGCGATATCCATTCTGTTTACGCCAAGGGGTACTGTGGACACAAATGAACGCCGCTTATGTACATACATATTGCTATTTTTAACAGGAGCATCAGTGTAAGACGGTATTGTGCCTATATTGTAGAAATAAAGGACATCTTTTTTCTGCCTGAACCAAAGGCCTTTGAAGAAGACTGGAGAATTAAACCTCTTGCCTAACAATAAGACAGGAGTGAGCTGATACATTATATTTATTTTGTCTAATTTAAATAAAAGTGACAATAATCTGTTCATGTTACCAATTACAATATTGACTGATGAAGGGATGGTTGTGAATACCTCTTTCTTTCCTGATATGTGGGATTGTCCAATGTTTATTGATCAGGATTGGGCCCCAAGACATGATATTACAAGGAAGTTAAAGAGATTTCTCCAGAAGTGATTAGAACTATTGATGGATTAATTTGACTTCTTGTCTAATTCATAACATTTCTTCTCTGTTGCAAGTTCATTTTGGTAAACCTACAAAGGTCTTATCTTTTGATCTGATTTCAAATTTATTCTGTAATCTTTGTAATTTCTTGATTAAGGATGCACATTGCTTATGTACATTTTTCAACTCATACCATTTTTTGACTTCACAGTTGTGTCATGATGATTATTGTGCCTCAGAAAGTTATTGGTCATGAACAGACAAAATTCTAAGATAGTAGTGGGCAATTTGTCTTGTGTTCCATTACAGTACTACGTACCTCGGATCCTGAAGCCATTGCACTACTACCTTGTTGAGAGCATGATTACATGATTACATTTAAATCTAGGCTGATTGCTTCTTTTCGGGGCTCCTACTGTCTAACTGAGAAGGAAGTCTAAAAATGTTTTTACAGAAGAAACAGCAAATGGTTTGATTGTTTCAACTTCATCCCCTGCAAGAGCACCTTTGTTGCTTTTCTACCAAAGAAAAAACAAGAATTATGACCTTGCATTGACTGTAGATATCAACATAAGAACACAGTCAATTACATTTTGTAATCTGTTCTTCCAGCTCAAGTCGTTACCAAACTGGGTTCGTACAGTGTCACATCTGTTGCACATTAAGGAAAGTAATGAGTGGAATATGGTTTTCTGTAACCATTTTAGGTATTATGAATATTATGAGATGCCCTTTAGATTTTGCAGAGATACTGCTATTTATCAGTGCTATGTGTATTAGATACTCTCTGATATTTAAAATCAATTTGAATCGTTATACTGGGATGATGTTTTGGTGTACACTAAGACTCTTACAGAACATCAATAGCTTGTAAGTTTGAAAAGAAACAAGTTTGAATAGTTTGGATTTAGATGTAATGCTTCTAGTCTGACTGTGAATAAAGTACGCACTATTTTCGATTATCCATCTCCTACACACAGGAGCCCCAAAGTTGTTTTTCTTCAAATTTTTTGTATCAATGGCATTTCAAAGGCTTTGCAGAAATGTCTGCCCTGTGAATCCTCAAAAAGAAGAATTTGAAAAACGGTTTTTGTTGGGATGATTTGATTGAAAATGCATTCAGTTCATTAAAACAGGTGTTTATGTAGGATCTGAACTTGCACCAAACAGACAATCACATAGATTCATTGTGGAAACAGATGCTTCAGAAGGAGCTGTGTGAGCAGCTTTACTACAGAAACAGGAAGCTGATGGAAAGGAACATCCAGTGTTCTACTTACCCCATGTCTTGTTAGAATCTGAAAAGTCTTGTAATCCAGGCATGGAAGGGACAGGAGACTGTGGAAGATTATGCAATTGCTTAGACAGCTAACCACCGCTGGGACGGGACCTCCCTGGGTCATAGGTTCACATATAGATCAACAGTAGTAGAATCAATATTTAACAGCACTGCATATGTCTTCTTGACTGGCTATATTTTGTGGTTGTACTGGCTTTCTTATTTTACTCAGTTTAGGCCCTGCGTCCTAGCCCCTTTGTTGTTTTCCCGTCTCCCGGTACCCCTCACAGGTTCCCTAGCCCTTTTCCTTTACAGTTGCTATCTTGTCTTGTTTATATATTGTTTGTCCTATTGGTCAAGTGTTACTTTGCTGGAGTAGTACCCTGGGGATCACCACTGGTATCCTGGTCAACGAATAGACTCATTACTACCAACACCACCCTGGATCGGGGGACCTACTCTGTCCAATTGTATGTCCTTCCTCTCTGCACCTCTTTTTGATAATTTGTGAGGATTGGCCTGTTGGCTTATATCTTAATTATACAGAACTCCCTTCATCCGCCGCCTGACATAGAACTTGAACTCCTGACAGAAGAATGTTTTTCAACCAATGTTTTGCAAGGCATCTCTTTTTGTACCCGATGCTACAAAGAAAAAAATTGGATTGGCTTCCAGGAGAAATTAATGCCACAGGTGTGCCCTAGCACTGCATAAGATTAGAACCGAAATATCTTGAACCAAGGAGAAACTTGTCAGCAGGATGAAAGATGCTTCTGGAACAGAAGGCTTATCTACCAAACAAACTCCAGTACCTATAAAGGAGCTAGTAGAAAGACAGAAAGACCCATAATCTGCTCAACATGCCGCAGCTACAGGTCAGTGCCCCTTAGGGCACAAGTCATAAAAAAAGAAGTGGGGGACGCTGAGGTCACAACAGGAATGATGCCGCGAAAGGTGGCTTGGACCATCGGACTCATTGCCTCCCCTCGCTCACCCCTTAGATGCGATTGCATCAGAGAAGCCAGCGCGTGAGCAGCATTCTGAATGAGCTCTGGTCTCGCCCCAGAGAGGCCAAAGAGTGAATGTGTAGCTCCATTTGCTACAGTTACTGAGCTCTCGTTAAAATAAGTGGGGGGTGCCATCTACCCGCGTGGTACCCCGACTTGAGCCCTGGTGCACCTCCACGTTCCCCTTGCACCCCTACCCTTAAAAATGAATGTTTAAATTTGGTGTACCATGTTCACAACCGCGACATGTGTGCCATATTGCAAATATATTCACATATGCACCTATCCTACTCTATAAACAATGATTCCAGTCATGTATTACATGCAACTGGAATATTGCATTGTGGTACAGGTAGTTCAGTAGTTCTCCTGCGATTGTAGCTTATTTTGTGTCAATATCATACACAATCATGGATAATTTGGAAAACACTACATAGAGTAAAACAACGTAATCAATTTTTTTTCAGTCAAAGTTAGAAACTTAAATATGTATTACATTATGAAAGAGCAAAGTGACAGATTTTGGAGAAGGTGAAGGTAATTTGGATTACACAAGCACAGCTGCATCAATTACCAGCCTAGTGGGAATTACAACTGCACCCCTACCAACAAAAGTCCAACATAGACATAGAGCGAAAACATCACAACTCCAAAACACCACCTTCAAGGGAAGAGACACCACTGGCATCTCGGCTACAACTCAAACATTTGAGAAGGAGGAGGACTGCCATTAGGGTCATTTATGGTCATTTAGTTATACTATCACCCCAGGATTCTATCACCCCAGGTTTCATGCGGACAGTTTAGCAACTGCAGCTGAAAGCTATATGGATCCTAGGAAAGCGAGGTGGGGATAGAAAGTGAATTAAAAGGACGACTCAGGGCACGTACAGAGGGACTAACAAAATGGCTAAACAAATGCAGGCAATGACTGAGGACGTAACTGCATATGTACATCCCTCAATTATGACTTAGACACATGTTAGGAAAGTTACAAGGGTTTGGTAGGTCGGTGGACCAACTTGCCTATGCCACGGATATCCTATCAGATCGCTCCATTAACCTTCAGCTGGAGATGAGGCACTTGTGGTGGAGATGTAACAGAAGGTTTGGAACATGTGACCTGCCCATTGACTTGGAACAGCTACAGAGAGCTCACATCAGTACTGGAGAACAGACACAGGCGGGCGAAAGCAATGAGGACCCAAGGCTCAGCATAGTGTCTCTGTCTGAAATTGCAAGAAGACTGTCCACTAGAAGTCATAGCATGGATAGGAAAGGGTGTAGGATCAGGGGTATAAAGAGATGGAGTAGAGAGATTAACTCGAATGACATAACATTACGAATATTAAAGTGATTATAATGTCTTTTTTATTAAGTTTAATTTCCTAGTCTAGAATTGAAATTGTCAGGTCTTGCTGAGCTCCTATTTTGATAAGATAATAATAATATAATAATCATAAGAATAATCATAAAATAATTTGTAAAGCGCCTAATTACTTCTGACGAAGTGTTCCAGTGCTACAGTTCCACTCCCGTATACAGGGCCACACAACATGCTAATCGGAGCAAGGCAATCATAACCATCTAAACAAGCAAGTTTTAAATTGTTTTAGAAAAGATAATAAATGTGTTTCCTGTCTGAGTGAAATGGGAAGAGAATTACGCATCTTGGAGGCTAAAAAACTGAAAAAACACCCTCCTATGTATGCTCCTCTCACCGTAGGAATACAAGCTGGAAGAGCCCCTGCTGTTCCTAAATTCCTTCTAGGAAAATCAGATTTGATAAAAGAGTACCAATTTCGAGGACCTTTGTTATTCAAGATTCAATGCCAACAACACATGGCTATGAAAAAGATTCTTTTCATTGAAGTTTGCCAGTGTAATTTAGTGAGAGCATGGCCTGTGGGGGATCACCTTGGAGCTGTCGCTTTCTGCACATGCTGCAGTCTCATCAGTCTAGACTGTGAGACTCCCAGATACAAGACATTGCAGTAGTCCAGCCTGGACATGAAACCTCGAATATCTTCCAGCTAACCTCATAAACTGATTTTCAAACGAGAGTCTTGCATCGAACCAGATGCCAAGTTTCTTAACTTTTGGTTCAGGGTCAGGTAATGGTCCAAGAGAATTGGCCCACTAGGCAGAGGACCAGGACCTCCGCTTTCCCCAGGTGCACCTTAAGCCGAGGTCCATCCATTCAGTCACCTCTGACAAGCGGACCTGACCAGACCACCGTATTGGCTTCATCCTGGGAAAGTGGGATAATCAGCTGCATATCATTTGCATACAATACCATGTTGAAACTGTAGCATTTGCTGCTATCAGCTTGGTGGTTCATATGAAGATTGAACAGAGTGGGGCTCAAAGAGGAGCCTTGAAGCACCCCCTGCTGCAGGAGAAGAACCTTAGATGAAAAATGTTTTTGTGCCACCTGGAAGATGCAGTTCTGTAAGAAAGAAGCAAGCCACCGCAGGGACTGGAAACAGCTCCACAGCTGTTCCAGTAGAAGGCTGCGCGAGACAGTATCGAAGGCCGTGCTGAACTCCAACATTAGCAAAGCTGCAGTGTTGCCCCCATCAAGAACTTGCCGGATGGATACCAAGGTGAGTAGTGATGAGGCGCTGTACTGTAATGGGGACGGAAACTCAAATGAGTTCCTTTGCCTCAACAAAAAGAGAGAGCTGTTGGTTAATATGCTTCTCTGCCATCTTCGAAAAAAAGGGAAGCAATAAAATGGGCAGGGAAACAGATAGAGGCAGTGAAACAGAAACATTGCATTATACATTGAGAAACTGTGATTGTGTCAAGTATTTCACAATACTGTGGGTGCTTGAGAAGGGTGGATATCTTAATCCTCAGAGTTATTATTGTCTGATTCATACAGGTAGTTCTTGCCTCGTTTTAATGTTTTGGTGTTTAGTACTACAAGCAGTTGCACACTGCAGAGATTCACCACTTTTGTGGAGGCATCAGAATCTTCCCTTCCCAAGTCCAAGTGTACGTTCATCTATGTACGCATAGGGAGGTTAGACCGCTACAACCGCCAGGATCTTGGATCCTGCGGTGGTGGTGGTTGGGGAAGCGGCACTGTATGGCGGCGGTGCTGATCATGACCTGCCTTTCTGCCGACCTTTTCATGGCTGGGATCCCGCCATGAAAAGGTCGGCATAAAAGCTGGTAAGGGGCCCCAAATGGGACAGTGCATGGGGGCACATGTTGTGGCCTACTCTATTTGCACTGTCATGCGTGCACTGTGCCCCATGCATGACGTGGTGCATGGTACTCATGGTCACAAACTGTTTTTTTTTTTTTTTTGTAATGTGGGTAGCTGTTTTTGTTTTTGGCCCTTGCTCAGCCAGCACGTAGAAAAACCTAGCAAATATTTTTCAAACTAGACACATAGGTGAATCTAGGGTGAGGTGACTTACGTGGATCTTACCAGCCTTCCATGGAAACCTCTCACTTTGTCTAGAAATACACATTTTCCTCACATTTCTGTGAGAAAAACTTCACAAAGCCACAAATGTCCTTCCACCCAACATTCCCCCAAGTCTGTCAATAACTACCACCCAGCATCCCCCCAAGTCTGCTGCTAAAAATGGTATCTCACTTGTGTGGGTAGGCCTTATGTCAGTGTCAGGAATCTACCCAAACGCGACAAGAATGCAAAGGGACTCCCATGGATCTTTGTTTGATTTGTTACTGTCGCGGACAGTAAGCCCAGCAACACAAGTAGGGCAGCATTTTTATCTGCACAGGTGGCTTAATGCTGTGTGGTAGGAATGTTTTGGATTTCTGCTGATTCTGGAATTTTCTACCACAGAAATTGAAGAAAAATGCATGGGCCCGATTCACAGAACTAACTTAAGACAAAATCCTAAACTTACTATCCTTTTGGTATTCACAGAAGGCACTTACTCATTTTGGTATTCACAGAAAGCCCTTACTCATTTCGGTATTCACAGAAGTTAGGAGTCCTAACTTTAGGACTCCTAAATGCCTTCTGTGAATACCCAAAGTCTTAAAGTTAGGATTTTTCTCAGTTTAGGAGTAGTAAAGTTAGGACTCCTAACTATAGGACTCCTAAATGCCTTCTGTGAATACTGAAAGTCTTAAAGTTAGGATTTTTCTCAGTTTAGGAGTAGTAAAGTTAGGACTCCTAACTTTAGGACTCCTAAATGCCTTCTGTGAATACCGAAAGTCTTAAAGTTAGGATTTTGTCAGTTTAGGAGTAGTAAAGTTAGGACTCCTAACTTCAGGACTCCTAAAATGAGACCTCGCTGAAATGCATTGCCACGTGCATGTGTCTCAGCTGTCACTGAAAGTGCTGCCTAAAACTGTTATGTGTGGCAGCACACCGTCTGTGGCGGGCTCGCTGCTCCTGCAGCCAGGATGGGGCCCTCAGCAGAGTTAAGGCTGCTGACAGGCTCACACTCACTCCAACTGCTAAGATGTAGCACAATCCATTATGGCGAATCACCGGGGCGCTGCTCTGTCATCCTGACATCATCGAAGTAGTGTGTCTATTGACTGTCTGTCACTGGACTCACAGGAGCCAGGACAGACTCTGCCTGAACGATAATCACCGGAGGCGGCCGGATAGCAAACCCGAATTGCCATGGCCCGAAGTGGCTCACGGTCTGAGCCTGCCTGCTTCAGCCGACTGTAATAATCCAGTAGAAAGGTTGATATTTCAAGAAGGTTTATTGATCAGCACAGCATCAAATCCTTGTACAGCAGTATCCAGATTGTAACTGACACATAGTACAGAATGCTGTATGAGCAAAGCTCTGTACAGAATATAGAATGTGTAAAGAAACATAACATGGCACATGCAGTTAAAGGGACAGGAATATCAGTTGCATATTAACTAAATATATAGAATATAACACATCTCCCTCATTAAATAAATGAACAATAAAATATCATATAAAATCTTGTAGAGCAGTAGGTCTTCTTTTCACACGCATATTATCTCTGACTCTCGATGCTACTGAGTCAGGACAAGAACTAGAACCAGCTCTGCCATATGAACTGTCACATGGGCCAAGTATACCTTGAGATTGAAACTGTACATCATCTTGTGTAGGACACTTAGCAACCTTGCTAACATTCCAAACTTTGCCATCTTGGGTGATGACAGAGTTACTGAAAACTCTTTTAATTTGGATGGGTCTGCCAAACTTACTCATACCCTTGCTAACCATAAAAGGTTTCAAAATCCTTACCCAATCACCAACAACCAAATTATGCTCTTTGGTTCTCCACTTCTTATTATACAATTCTGCTGACTTACTTTGTTTACCAATAACTTTGTCTGCAACCTTTTTAATGTTAACCTCATTCTCTTCTAAATTCTTACACTTCTCCTTAAACCACCAAGGACAAATGCTTGAGGCAGGATCCCTACCTTTAAGTAACTTAAAAGGACTAACCTCTGTGGTGGTATGAGGAGTAATACGATATGTCCAAAGTTTTTCCCTAAGAACATTGAACCAACTACTACCCTCCTTAACAGCATCAGAAACAAAACTTTTAAGAACTCGGTTAAAGCGCTCAACCTGTCCATTCTCATGTGGTTCATACAGAGATGTCCGGATATGTTTAATATTACAGGCCTGTAAAAATGATTTAATCTCAGAAGAGACTAATTGTACTCCATTGTCTGATACTAACACAGAAGGGCATCCTTCTCTTGCAAACACTTCTTTAAAAAATGAAATAACAACCTCAGAGGTAACTTTAGATACAAATTTTACTTCTGGCCATTTAGAATGATAATCTATCATCACTAAAGCAAAACGTGAAGCTTCTGGTAAAATATGGAAAGGGCCTGAAATATCAAAAGCTATTTTGTTCCAAGGTAATTCTGGCCATTTCACCGTTTTAAGAGGTGGAATATTCACTTTCAACATCTTATCACTACTACAACATTCGCTACACTCTCTAACTGTACGGTCAACAAATCTATCCATCCCTGGCCACCAAAAGTTTAACCTTATCAATCGCTTCATGGCTGGAATGCCAGGATGAGTCTTGTGTGCTAGTTTAAGTATAAGATCTTGTACACCAACTGGCGGAATGCATTTACCAGATTTGAAAATTAAATCACATTCACAACACAACTCATCTGCTATATTGTAAAAAGGAAGTAAATCATCCCTGACTTTAGTTTTATTAGGCCAACCTTCTAACAGATATGTCTTTAACATTGCTAACTTCTCATCCTCCTCTTGACATTTCATCCAAAACTGTTCAGTAATATCCTGATATTGAGGAGAAACCACATCAGAAAGGTTTAAAACAAAATCAATCTCCCTAAGGCAGTTAACATTATCTACTTTACTTTCACACGGAAGACGTGACAGACAGTCAGCAGTAAAATTTTTCTTTCCAGGAATGTATTCTACTGTAAAATTGTATTCTTGTAACCTTGATGCAAGGCGTGCAATTCTTGCTGTGGAGTTCCAACCACCTCCGACCGATAAAATATGAACAAGCGGCTTATGGTCAGTTCTCAAAATAAACTTACTGCCCCAAATATAAATTCTGTAATGTTCAATGGCCCACACACAAGAAAGCAGCTCACGTTCAATAACCGCATATCTGCGCTCCGTCTCACTCAACGTCCTAGAGGAAAAAGCCACATTCCATTCAATAACACCATCTGTTTGAGAAAGAACACAACCTAAACCATACAAACTTGCGTCAGTGGTAATGATACATTTTTTTCCCATCCTAAAAGGTTTCAAAGTTGGAGAATTGACAATATCATTTTTTATATCAGTGAACGCTTTTTCTTGTTCAGCCCCCCAAACAAACGTGCTACTTTGTCTTAATAACTTTCTCAACGGCTCCATTTTCGTAGCAAAATTAACAACAAACTTGCTGTAGTACTCGCACATGCCCGCAAAAGAAAGCAGTTGCTCTTTATTGCTGGGGGCTGGGGCGCTGAGTATGGCTTCCATATTTGATTTTTTTGGAACTAAACCATCTCCCGATAATGTATGGCCCAAATACTCAACTGATTTCCTAAAAAGTTTGCATTTGTGTGCTTTGAGAGTAAGACCATAACTTTCTAATCTACTACACACCTCATCTAAGTGTGAAGTGTGTTCCACTTCATCTTTTGAAAATATCAAGATATCATCTTGAAAGCATTTTACAAACATATCAAGGTCCCTAAAAATTTGGAACATAACACGTTGAAACACAGAGGCAGCAGATGCCAAACCAAAAGGCATTCTTCTGTATTGGAACAGTCCCATGGGAGTGATGAAGGCGGTATACTTTTTAGATTCTTCAGTAAGTTCTATTTGATGATACGCAGACCTAAGGTCCAATGTGGAAAAAATCTGCGCACCATCAAAAAGGGAAACTAGCTCGTTAATGTTGGGAAGGGGATGACAATCGATAACCATGTTGGAATTAAGAGCCCTCAAATCAATGCAAACTCTCAGTAGGCTTTCGCACCAAAACTATGGGCGAAACCCATTCAGATGACTCAATAGGCTCTATTATGTTATCTTTAAGTAACTCATTTAGCATTTCTTTTAATTCATCTCTAACATTTAGAGGAACGCCTCTTAGTTTTTGTTTGACTGGAAGGGCTCCTTCTTTTAACACAATTTTGTGTGCAAAGTTTTTCAATTTCCCTAATTGATCACAGAACACTTTGTCAAACTTGTGACTCCAAGTAGAGATACCATTTTTATCTTCACCATTAGAGCAGATAGCATTAATCATTTCTTGCTCACTACATAGTGAGATAGGATCTCTGCCACGTGGATTTAATTTTATGCCAAGTTCCCATTGGTCATGCCACCCAAGAACATTGACTCCCTTCACAGTAATATACAGTTTGATATGAGCTGACCTCCCCCTAAAATTTAATGGAACATTTAAAAATCCTTCAATATCAATCTTATTACCATTGAAACCTTCTGCCAATATATCTGACGGTTGTAAGTTAGAAAAATCACACACATTTTGTAGTTTTTCATAAAAATATTCCTTGGTAATTATAGTCCACGGGGACCCAGAATCCACCATAAGTTCAATAGCAATGGAAAAAATATAAAAAACACATTTAGGGGACTTTTTACTGGTTAACACTACACACCCACTTTGAATAATAGAAACAACATAGCCACGGTCAACATCCTGCTTAACTTCCTCAACCCTACTAATGGAAGATACTTTTGTAGGATTGATATTGCTAGAGGGTGCACGTGACTGTCCTGCTCGCAACTGGGTATTAAAACGTTTTTCTCTACAGACACTACTAAAATGTCCAATTTTCCCACAAATATTACATGTCTTGTTCAAAGCAGGACACCCTTGGAAAGAAGCAATGTGTGATTTGCTTCCACATCTATAACATGACACCGAACTATAAGAAAGATCAGTTCTTCTGTTATTCACACTAAAATTATTCTTTGCTCTCACTTGTGTAGGAACAAACTTTTTGTCATCTACTTTGGGCTTAATATAACAAACTTCATCTTCTGTATTGCTTTTACTAGAGGTAGAGCTTTGTTTACCTACTATATCCATCCATTTTTCAGACAATTCAGTGGACTTTGCGATGGCAATAGTTTCTTCTAAGTTAGGATCACCTATACACCATAATTTGTCCTGAATCTTTTTGTTCTTAACATGAACAATAATCTGATCACAGATCATTTCATCGGACATAGCACCAAAATTGCAATGTAAGGTCAAAGCTCTTAAAGCTGTGAGAAAATCATCAAAAGATTCTTCCTGCTTTTGTGCTCTAGTGTAGAATTTGAAACGATTTAAAGCAATATTGGCAGTAGGTTTGAATCTCTTCTCTAGTCTACCAAGAGCCTCAGTATACACATTCATGGTATCTCCACTACCAGAAGGAACTGATAATTGAGGTAAAGTTCTAAAGATTTCTTGTCCTTCAGAACCTAGACAATGCAATAAAATACTTTTTTTTCTTTCTGCTCCCATGCGTTCTCCATCTATAGCCCTCATATAATTGAAAAATTCCTCCTTCCACCTTGACCAAGGCATGGGAGGATCACCTTTGATATGTAAGAACTTAGAAGGAGGATCGAATTGCATTGTTACAGCGAATAATTGATACACCAAAATTTTTTAGAGTTATAGCATAACACAGAGCAATATACTAATGGTAATTACCCATGAAAATATGAGTAAAATAAGGAATTGAAACAAGTACAGTAAGTAACTAGTTAATACAGAATAAAATTAGCAATGTATAATAACTTGTAAATAACATCAATGTGCTTATGAACATAGGAATGAAATAATAAAATCACCCTTGTTTTCCAAGTCTTGGCTGCTAAGATTCCATGGATCCAGAGAACTGCATTAAAATAATGTCCAAATTATAATAATAAGGTTAGCAGTAACATTGTAAATACTAACGTTGTATTTGTAATTGAAAATAAAATAAATAAGTAGAAGCGCTGAGCAATATTGAAGATGTCCGTGTAATTTGAAGAGAAACGCTGTGTGAAGGTTGCCTGGTAACACTTGTAAACAAAGCAAACAAAATGGAGGCACGTAACACGTTGCGTGACGCGCGTCACGTGATGACCACACACGCTGCAGACAGAAGCGGCGTTCGTTTTTGGAATACGCAATGCCCTAAATACGTCGTGTTCTAAAGTCAGGTACACGTAATGCGCTGTGACGTCCAGACGGCCAAGGCGTGATGCGAAGGCTTTGTCAGCGGTGTTCGATCCAGACGGCCAAGGCGTGATGCGAAGGCTTTGTCGGCGGTGTCCGAACACAGCGAGCAGGGCGTTGCTAAGCTACAGGAAGCTCTTGAAATGATCTCGAGGACGGTGGTCTCTGTCGGAAAGCAGGTAACTCCGGTATTTTGAAAGATGCAGAGAAACGAAAAGGCTTTAAAATGATTTAAAATTTCGGGAATAAAAGGAAATCCTCACACAGATAATTTTCCTCGTAGAATGTTGGATGAGTAGGCACTTTAAGACTTCTTTGAAGATGGTGAAAACGATGAAAACCATTAAAATGAAGTGGAAATTGTCCTTAATTTCCAATTAAAGACGAAATCTTCGTGGAAACAGTGTTTCAATAATTGAATAGAAGTAAGATGTTCTTTAAAGGAATGAACATTCAGAAAATATACCAACATTTTGCAAATTCTTCAAAAAGTGCAGTAATGGGTCCAAACTCCGCTCCTGTGCTGAAGATGGCAGGAGTAAGGTTGTCCTCGTCGCCAAATTTATAATAATCCAGTAGAAAGGTTGATATTTCAAGAAGGTTTATTGATCAGCACAGCATCAAATCCTTGTACAGCAGTATCCAGATTGTAACTGACACATAGTACAGAATGCTGTATGAGCAAAGCTCTGTACAGAATATAGAATGTGTAAAAAAACATAACATGGCACATGCAGTTAAAGGGACAGGAATATCAGTTGCATATTAACTAAATATATAGAATATAACACCGACCTTACAGAGGAGATTCACTGTCTGCAATTATGGAACTTCACCTGCCACAGTCCTCGAGTCGGGACTGACTCTCATCTGCTGCCGTGGCCCAAGTAAGTACCAACCTCTGCATGGTAATTACAAATGCCAACTCCTGTTGACTCCAGACTCTCTGGTCACACTGATTTCTAATGCAGATCTACTGATGTTAACGTGCCTACCGACACTACACAAAGATAAATGAACTCACCCTAGGTACCCAGCAGAATGGAAGCCTCTCAGAGATGTAGGCAACGATGGTAGCTGCTGCCTCGTGACCAGAGCCCTTTAGTGCTTCTTTTGGAAGTTGCTCTCTGTTCAGTTAAAGGCCAGAGTTTCGGCCTCTCTGGAAAGTCCTTGTCCTTGAGGTCACTGGCCCAGAGAGAGTCTATCAATCTATGCTGCAGCACCATCCATGGGCCTTGGCTCCTCTCTGTTTACGTCGGGTAATAAAAACTTCAGAGGACGTGGCGAGTGCCCAGCCTCTTAACCTTGAAGGCCCTGGCGCCACCTCAGGGCACACGCCTAGACTGCTTAAGTACATGAGAAAATCACATTTTTTTCATTGGAAAGTTGTGATTTTCAAATTCTACTCAAATACAAGTTTAACAAGCTGTGAGGCAGAGGTGGACTATAGGGGGATCCAGCCCCGGAAGTTAATATTGAGCCAGGTCTGAGGGTAGGGCCGCAGCTAATCATATCCTGAATTTTACTGTTTCAAGGGTAGTGTGAAAACCCTGAGGCACATGCTGCGAGACCCGGTGGGGGTGACTCTCCTGCTTTACAGCTGGGCATGGCACACTTAAAGAGCAATCAGCAGCTCACTGACAAGGCAGGGTGCATTCACATGTCAAAGGTTCACATTTAGAATCAGTAACACCTTGATTGAAAACAAGGACAGCCGCCCATTGTAGGAGAGTAGGATCTGCTTCTTATAGTTACCCCAACTTTTTGCTGATGTTTCACTGTTTTTTTACTTTAGTCTGGCTGGGGCCCTGCTATCCAGGACCCCAGCCTAGCTGCTTATGCTCTAAAATGATTCCATGTACTGTAGGTACATTCCAGATTGGATACTGGGGTGCCCTTGTGAATCCCTAGTATATGGTACACCATGTACCCAGGGAATAGGTACCCCAGAGTCCTACCAGGGGCTGCAGCATGTATTATGCCACCCCTGGGCAGTCTTCCAAAATGACACAACAGGTCTGCTACAGCAGCCTGTGTAAGGTGGTGTATGCACCCCTTACTTAAATATAGGTTCCCTATATCTACCTTATATCACTACACATATAAACCTATCAGTCACCCCTATGGTAGGCCTTATCAATCCTGAAGGCAGGGTGCTGGGTTGTGTGTGAGAGGGTGCCCATGCATGAGCAGGGCCCCTCTGCAGCCTCTGGAATCTATTCTCCGGGGTTGTTCTGTGATGCAGCCTGACCATATATTCTTAAGAGCATTATATCCTCGTGGTAAATGCTAACTTTGGAATAGCTGCAAGGAAACATGTCGTGTTTGGTGTCAAACACCGTGGAAATGATACCTCCCTGCCAGTACTGGCAGCGGAGGTATGATTCCACCCTCCTACTACACCCGGTACCAGCTTAACAGAACCCTGGCATCACAAAACGGACGCTGCAGCCACCGACACGAGTCTGGCCTCCTGCTGCTGGACAAAACTCCGGCTGGGGAGGCCTGGACAATATGTTTCCTGTCACAGGGAGGTGTCACCACCTCCCAGACAGGCTTTAGTGTATTGGGGCTGGGTGGGTGCACTCCAAGATTGCATTGAAGTCAGCATAGGGGGCATATTTTGTGTCCCTGTGCATAGCCCAGTTCAAACCGGTTGCAGGGGCTACCAGCCCATGCTCTGGCACAAAACTGGACAAAGGTAATGGGTGTAGCCACCCCTCTTTCCAAACCCTCTCATAGGTGGGTCCCCCAGAGTTGTCCCACCACTTCCTTGGGTTTAAAGTAAGAACCCCTGAATACAGGACTTTAGATTTACCTGGACGAAACTCTGATACTGAATCCTGGAACTTCGACGATCTACAAGGCGCTAGATGACTGAAGGATCTCCCTTGGAGTAAAGGAGTTACTCCCCTGTGTGGCAGGCACCAAAGATGCATCTGACCGGTTTGCATCTCTGAAGCTCCTGCCAAACGCCGAAGAATTTGCAACACAGGAGGTGGGTTTCCAGACTTCCCAGAGGCTGACTGGAGTTCCCAGCAAAGCTGAGACCCGTAGCCCTCGTGGGTACCGTGGAACCGGAACCCCTGGACACCATGCACATTTGCAAGTTCATATGCTTCTTGACAATCCTTGAGGCTGTGCATTGGGTTACTTGTAGCCCAGACCCCGAGCAGCATTTCCACTAAAGATTGCCCCTACACTCCACGAGTGTTCTGTGAGCCGGCCCATTGTGTTTTCTCTCACGGTACCTTCGCGATCCCTGGTCCGTCGATTGGTAGGTCCCTGAGAAGGCAGCTCTAACTTTCCTAGGGCTTCCCTGGTTGCTCCAGGCATGCCCTGACCCTCCATTGCTTGCGGAGTCCTTAGGACCTTGCTGGTCCACACCGAAGCATCTTTTCTCTTCCTGCAGGGGTTGCTGTTGCCAAGGCTTGTTGTGTTCAATCCGAGCACCGACACCGCAGCACTCGACATCCTTCGTGGGACAGCTTGAATCCAACTCCTGGTTGTGTTGTTGTTGACGCCTCCTGGTCTTCGTGGCTGCAGAGACAAGCTTCCCTTCCTTGCACCTGAAGCACCCTACATCAGTGGGCATTCGTCTACCGTACCCCTGGTCACTGGCAAGTGACCCAGACTCTGTCTCCTCTGTTTTCAAGTTCTTCAGATCTTCGATCCAGACTTGGATCACCCCGGACACTTTCCTTCTTCACGGCAGCAGCACTTTGCAGCAGATCGCCATTGAAATCAATGAAGAATCCCGACACCATTTGACACCTATGCACCCGGCTTCCCTGTGTGAGGTAACTCGAGTACTCTGGTGCTCCCGTGGGTGTTGGACTTAGAACCCCTCAAGTCTAAAGGGGTTTGCTCCAAGTCCTCTCCTAAATGTCCTTAAACTTTAAAAATCCAACTGTGACTTTCCCCATAGAAGCTAACAGCGCTTGCGGATCTGTTCCCACACTGCACGCGTCCCCCGTGGGTCTCCTCTGCCACTACCTTGGGTGGTTCCTTGGGGTTCCAGCGATTCTACGTGCTCTAGGCACTGTGTTTAGTTAAGTCATGGTTCTTATACCACTTTCCTAATATATGGTTTGGTCCCCCCCTGGGGCCCAGTGTATTTTGTGATATTTACTGAAGTTCTATTGTGTTTAAATTGTGTACCTAGCTCTCTAATCTCATAAAGAGATTACTAGAGAGTGTTTAGTAATAAATACATATATTTTATATATACCTTGTGTGGTTCCCCTTTCATTTAGACATTCAAGAGATTACAATCTGGTAAACCAAGCTGCTTTACATTCCTTCAAGACTTAGCCTGAAGGCTGCTCTCCATAGCTACCATAGGATAGCTTTCAATAACGGTTGTCTTTAAACCTATCATCAATAAGGGTTGTTTGGACTGGTGCAAGGTGCCCACTATAACTAGTGGACAGCATATGCCAGGCCAACTTCTCACGCCCATCAGTGCAAGGCAGCACACCACCTCACTCCTAAAGAAAGGAGGAGAAAATGTAGGTCAGCTGTGTCTTTTCCCTACTGTAAAACGCAGTGAAAAAGACAACAAAATATTCAATTCCATTTAGCACCAATTCGGCCAATATATTTTAAACAATGCACACCAGGAAAATTACCCTCAATTTTCGGGTGTCATGCAAGATTTGGGTTAAACACTAGCAAAATGTGCATCTCACCCGCAGATGCACTGTCAGGCCTGCTTTTCAGTGTAATTTGATGAGAAACACTTCTCTCGCGGCTGTGAGAGAAGAATTCTTACTTGCACAGCACTATGAGCTAGCAAAAGCGAACTGTCACTTCATTGTCTTTTTATTTGTAACAGCACCACTAACCACCAAGGAACAGGCGGACGCAATGCCCACACCACAGTGCCTCAGTACAGTGAGTAGATTTGTGTAGTGGTGTTGCACATCCATGCTTCAGTAAAAGCCCTTATACAAAGCTCATTTGTCTCACTTCCAGGAACTACATGCTGCTTTGAAGACCATGTATGGTGTGAAGATTAGTGTTACCCAAAACGTGCAAGTAGACCAGTAGGACTGCAAGCTTGGTTTGTGCACTAACCCCATTTTGAGTGTAAGGCCCAAAAATTTCTTGAACTCCTCAAGTAAAGTGGGAGTCTCCCATAGTGCCCTAGAATGAGGCCCCAGAGTGCCTCCATGCTCCCTCAGAAATTGTTCTGCACGCAAATTTGTTTGCTGCACAATTTCCTGAAGGAAGTCAAAATCCAAAAAGAGACGGGAGTGGGCAATTGGCAAAAAACGTGCTGTATCAATGTTACATCCAGTTTCGGATGTAAACTGAAAAATGTGGTGCTGCACTAAATTGGGGGCTGCCAAGAGAGCACTCCATCTGTGTTTGCCGTTGCATATGCCTGCTCCTTTGGTTGGTCTACCCTGCTTCAGTGGCTCCGATGGCAAAAGGAAATCATGACTGGCATAGCCATGTCTCCCAGAATCACTAGAAGACGAGTCATCAGATGGAACACCGGTGACTGAAAATCACTTCCAGATTCTTCTCCATTGTTCTCTTCCTCAGATGCTGTTTCAGTATCTGATCCTGCCTCAGAGCTGTCCTCCATTACCATCGGCAGCTAAACCCCTAAGGCGGAGGAACGTCACCCCACATGAAAAGTAAAATGTTAATAACAGCACGTCATTATCATTTTATCCTGAGTTAAGGTGCAGGGT
This sequence comes from Lissotriton helveticus, assembly GCF_964261635.1. Lineage (NCBI taxonomy): Eukaryota > Metazoa > Chordata > Amphibia > Caudata > Salamandridae > Lissotriton > Lissotriton helveticus. The sequence continues at coordinate 191,261,564 of NC_136062.1, read as the reverse complement.
GGGGCTGGGCTGCCCACACACCGGGGGGAGGAGCGGTGAGCACTTATAAAGTGCACATGACTTTTTGGCCAGCCCAAGACAGCCGGCCAAAAAGTCACGCGTACTTAGCGTGTTCTCTACCCTGCTGTATTGCACAGCCTGGGTGGAGAACATAGACATGCTCCCAGTCCCTTTCTGAGCGCCAAATCATGGCGCAAAGATCAATCATGACACTGCTGAAATGCTGGTGACAGCAGCGTTGTGATTTGCAAGGGGGATGTGAAAGTCTGTGGGCTTCCTGTTTCTTGGTTTCCTGCGTCGGACGGAGGAGAGGAGGCGGCTTGCAGGTAAATTAATTTTACCTTTTTTACCCCTCCCTTCCCCAACCCACCACTACTGACCCATAGCAGCCGCCACTGAGTTATCGACTTCTCATTCTTCAATTACTTTCATGCGTCACAATTGTCATTGAGCTGCCTCTTTCTGCATCGCCATTTATGTCTTCATAATCCATCAGGACTTTGGTTTTACCTCATGCTGCACTATTTTCTCTGAAATCTTATGGCCCCACAACTACAAAACCAGTCACCTAAAGTGGAGCAAGAAGCAGGATGTGCTTCCTGCCAGTTTCAAAGAACATATTCCCTTCTCTACCTCTGGATCTGACAGTTTTCCATCCTTCAAATGTCTCTTCATTTCTACCCCATTTCCCCCAAACTAATTAGTCTTCTCACATATCACGGATTCTCCCTATCTCAAACATCTCCTTGTGTCCTGACTTCATGAACTTCATGACCAATGCCATCTTTCATTGGCAAAACAGCAACATTTATTGTGACTCTAAGATACAGTGAAACTTATCAACAAATAGGTTTATATGGTGTGCAGCACAAACATTCAGAACTTCCCCAAATATTCAAAGTCCATCACGCTTCCAAACACACACATACCCCTTATGTTACATCAATCTTACAGACTCTTGCCTCAGACAGAAGTAATGGTGATAATGCAATAAAACCTATATTGACAGTGGTGATGAAATGCTTTCAGAAGAGTCATGAAATAGCAGTCAAAGCATCAAGTATCCTAAGCTACTACAGAAATCACACCATGAATATCAAACTGAGCATGAATTATTACACAAACACCAACTTTAAATATACTGGGAATATGCAATAATTATGTTCCCTAACATCTTTTTGCCATTATTAAAATATAGGCATTTCTGTCTATAGGCAGTCAGTCTCTCTTTCTCTTATGCTTCACAGAGTAACCCAGTAATAATTGTTTTTGTCTCTTTCTGTTTTCATGCATAGAACACAAAGGGCGGTGGTGGGACTGTAGAATTATGTGAAATGTGCTGAATATCAGACTTGGGCTTCTTCATAGTGAAACAAACACCGTGATTGCCTGGAGAAGGGTGATCCATTGGAGGATTTCTGAGTTTCCCATTCCAAGATTTTGTCCAGTGTTAAATATGTTAAAAATCTACATAAAGGAGGTTTTATGAGAGGACGGTGTGCCTGAAGCATTTAGTTCCCTGACTTGTCATGGCAATCTTCAATTACTGCCCCTGATTTTTCTTCCCGTAGGATGGAGAGTTTTCCTTTTACATTATTCTCTTGGCATAGCTTGGCTCTTTCCTCAAGCCTTATGTTAGTAGGCTTTTAGTATCATGCTGATTTCTCCACCCCTTTCTTAATTTTCAATTACAAATTATAGGATTGCCGGAGAAGGGAATTTCTGCTTTGTGGGGTTTTTCTCCTAACTATAACCATCTAAAGGATAAACTTATCACCTTTCACATATTTTATTCTGTGCAGGGTAGTACTGTGACTACTAAGAGCAGTCATCCTTTCCTCGGGGACTCTCTAAGGATAGTCATAGGACCTTCTCAGTGTCCATTCCTTGACATCTGATTAGGTTGGCCCAGTGAACCTGTTTTGCACGCAAACTCCTGTTTGCAGCCAAAATGGTATTACAGTGTGGAATCAAAATGTGGATGTTTGTAGTTTATTGTTTCACCATTGGAGTAAGCACCTGCACTGTTTGCATACTCTGAAAAAGGGCATGACAAGCACTATTTGTGTATTCCCAGGTGCCAAACGCATAATTACACATAAATTGTGCACCCACTTACTTGGGAAACCAGCTTAATCACAAATTAGTGGATGCACAGCTTGTACCCGATTTTATCAAGTCAGTTGTGATCAGGCCCTAAATGCCTTAAGAATTTCCGTGCAGCAATTCACTTATAACACATACTCTTTCCTTAAGGTGACTGCTCAAAACGTTGTCCCCTGTATAAAAAAACAGCCCACCTCACAGTCATTCCTGGAAGTCTTTCAACTTTCTTAAACTTAACCCTTGGAGGACCAAATTTCTCATCTTCTCCCCCACTATTGCTAAGACACCCTTGTTTCACACTATTTCAATAACTCTTCTTCCACTGTGGTACAATACACGTACCCTCTGGCAAATCACTGATTCTTAATTTTAGGACCTCCCTCAACAAAACCAACAATTCATGGCAGATTTGAGAATGGTATTTTTCTCCTGTGGACTCACAAAAATGTATCTATCTTTTGAATTCTCTGATATACCATCCCTGGCTAACCTTAAAGTTTTCCATTACTTTTAAGCTTTTTTGCATCAGATTGCTGTAAATCTGAAAACAACCTTGATCTCAAGCTTCAAAATCTCAGCACGTACTCTTGGAACTTGCATTAAAGCTTGTCTTGTGTTTTTTCTTTCCATTGCCACTGCTCACCTTATACTGAAAGAACCAGGAGCCGTGGATGCTAGATCCTTGAATGCTATTTGTTCAGTGTTGAGTGTTTGGGCTGAGGTGGGCCTGAAGTACGCTGAACTAGACATTTACCTGGCGTGTCAGGAGACAAGGGGTGGCAACATTCTTTTCATGTAGTGCATTTCAACTACTGCTGGCTTGATTTATTGCCAAAGTCACTGTTTTTCAGTCCTAATAACACACAAAACCATTACATTTTTAAAAGGCTAGCAGCTCAATGTATTTACTTAGAAAGTTATGTACTACTTATTTATAAAAATCCTATTTACAACTATTTTATCTTAAAACCTGATTTACTTAGTGACACTTAAAAGTACACGTTTTAAATGTTCTAACAAAATGAACTTGCAATTCTTTTAAAAGGGTTTCACCTCGAGAGAGTTCTAAGCTCAATTTTTTCTATTAAGGGCCCGATTACGATGTCATTAGGAAAGCCATCCCAGAGCCGTCCGGAGTCGGACCTTCCAACCGACTCGTACTGGGATCAGGTTCTACCAAATGATCCAGTACGATGCTCAAAACTCTTTACTTACAAAACCACTCAGTCAATCCGAATCCGTCTTCATTTTCCCAACGAGAAGCCCCCGGAAGCGCAGAATGCAGTCGTCCGGAGGCACTTCCCAGTCCGATTCTGAACGCCCATGTACGATGCATACTTCCTATGCGCCAAATCAGTTGCCACAACCAACACATCAGAGCATCCGGAAGGTTAGTATTTCAGCACCATATCGCACCACAACACGATTCCTGTGACCGAGATTGTGCAGCTATGTATCCCATTACCCATGTCATCCCTATACTCCACATCTACGATCAATACTACAACCCCGATACAGTCATCGCAGACAGTAAGTTAGACACCTACCTCTACACAATAACGTAACTACTCCGTGAAAGACAATACAGGGGCGCAACTACAGCTACATTTAGGGTGGGGGAATACTTCCAGCAATGTAGTGGCAATTTTTTTGGGGGGCTAATACTTCCAGAAAATCAGACCCAAGGAGGGCATGGGGGGGCTAATACTCCCAGCAATGTAGAGCCAATTTGTGGTTTGGGGAGTGTCGGAGAGATGGGCGGAAATGAAAGCTAGGAGGCCGTATAGGTTTCTCAATGGTGAAAGTTGTTTATTTAAAGTTGTGATATATATATATATGACGAGGTGGTAGACTCTCAGGATGACGGGATGGTGGTTCCGCTTCTCTCACCATTGGCTCCTGCCCCAGGATGGTTGCTCCCCAGGATGCTTGGAAAGAGAGAGAAAGAGTGGCGGTAAGTTACCAGTCCTTAGGGTTCCACGGTTTTGTTATACCCTTCACCAATCCCAGTGAAGATCGTGCTCAACTGCTACGGTTTTGGGACAGTGCTGTAAATGTAGGACGGGGAGTGAGGGAATAAGAGGAATTACAGGGAAGGAACATACAGTTAGAGGATTTACTCCTCCTCATTGTGAAATAAAGGTGGGTATTGTTTGTTTAACAAAAATAGAACAAAATTGAGCAAAACTCCTGTAACTCACAGAAGTATATTCTGGACTATTCCAAGGGCTTTCCCTGTCAAGTACACATGGACCTGCCCCTTCCCTGGTAGACCTTCCCGTTCTGCCCGCTTACCTCCAAAGCTGTAACTCTCCTGAGTTACGGCAGCAAACTCGCGCCTCCTGGGGGCGTCCACCAGTCTTCACTCCACACCTCCCACTTGTTGTCTGCCAGTGTCCTCCTGACTTGTGGTCTCCTTCTTGGATTCCCCGGTCTCTCTCGGCCTCTGGGATACTTCCTGCATCTTGGCGTCTCCTGGTACTTCATCTCCTTCTTCTTCCGCACACTCCTGTCGTCTTGCGAGAGTTTCCTTTTCTCCGTCTCGGCTGGCTCGGATTGGCTATCCCCTGAGGCGGACTCCTCGTCATTCTGTAGGGGAGAGGGCGTGAGGAAACTTTTAACCCTATGGCTGCCTTCCTGGTTTCCCTCTACTGTGTTGTGCGGGATGTCAGGAATTGTTTTACGGTGTCCCCATCTGGGCTCTTCCTGACAGGGAGCTAATACCCCTAGCATGTAGAGGCAAATCTGTGGTTTGGGGGCAAATACCCCCAGTGACGTAGGTGCAAACTGGGTTTGGGGGGCAAATACCCCCAATAACCGAGTACAACTACTTCCAAAGGGTAACTCGCCACATATGCCTACACAAAACCCAGAAAAGGCAAAGCTAGGTGGAGCCAACTTGTCCTGTGATGCCAGTAGGTCTTGCATATGACAGTGTACTTAAAGTAGCCATTAAAATAATCAGTCAAGAACATCCATTGACAGACAGCAAGCAGCACACAACACATTCCACATCTTCATACTCTGGCAACTGTTTGTGACTACTTACATACACCTAATCTACACATTTGTACATATCAACATTACCTAATGGCCTGTATGAACTCTACTTGTGTAGGTATGACCCCTCTCACATCCACTTCAAAGTACTTGCTCATCTTTTAAAACTCTGATACACACAAGCACGTCATAAGCCCCCTCTGATGTAGCTAGACGGAAAAGTATTTCTGCCCCACAAGTTACAGCCTTGTACTTAAAACTTTTCAAACCCCATTCTCACAATCTCACACTGGCGCTGCCCTTCTCACATCAACACCTACATGCACAGAACCACTCTTCATCACTATGCACACAACACCGCTCACAAACATGACATGCACACAATGTACTGTACTCATCACCTCCTGAGCAGATGTCAAACGTATTATGTCAAATGGACCACTCTCATCATCTGTTGCACCCTCAGTAATGTCTTGAACTGCACTCATATCACAACTTGCAGCATCACAGCCCACTCTGACATGCACACTTTACACATCACCACATCTCACAATAAGACAATTACATTGCTCAATGGATATGTCCTGAGTCATACACATATAACCACACACCCACCCTACTCTGCTTAAGTTCTATAGATTGTCATTTCTAAAACTGATGCATAAATAAATGCAAAAACAACATACCTCACCTATACAACACCTCACATTTCACCGTTCAGGACCCTCAATTGCATAACTGGTGTATACCCTGTACATACACTTATCCACTGTGTAAAATATGATAAGTTTAACATTGTCTCACTGTGGCCCTGTCACATCTACATATGAATTCCATGCTCCATATCCCAATTAACTAATGCACATTAACAACTATCCTCAAACATTGAAACTACCCTGTTACAGACATCTATCACAATAGTGCCAGAGACTACAGCTCACATCTGCTGCCAGAACCAAACTTTGTCTAGCTTGTCATACCCCTATCATATCTACCTATTCCTACCATACCCTGCACATGATTTTTTCCAGTCTCACAAGGTCACATAGTCTGAATCACACACCCGCATGTAAAACTACTTACAATGGAACAATGTGGATACTCCATGTCTCCTACACAAGAACTGCCTATGAACTAAACTCATACCTTACACTCTCTGTCAACCTACAAATTAGTCCAGCCCCCATTCCGTAGGAGTTTCCACTCCATTTCAAATTTGTAAACACTACTCTCTCTCAACTCTACCCTTATGTGAGCTAGCTTAGCACATGCAACATTAACCTTGCAAAACACACCTGCAGCTAGGCGTTACATTCCAAACTCCACATTCTCACCTGTCTGGCAACTAAGAGCATGGATGTGACACTGGCTACTGCAGCATCTGCACAGCAGACGGACCCACTACACTTATGCGCACTCACTGTCCACTCGGCTTACCACATGTAGCACTGGGTAATCCAACAGATATAACAGCACTCCTAGTTTAGCTCTGTCTGATCTGGAACAGCATCAAGTATAGCTCTAAAGGACCTCATTATCACTTATGCACAAATGACAACCTGCACACAAATCATCTGCTAAACTACAACAGATGTGCGGTTGTTAATATGAAATTAAAGCTTGGACAGACAAAACACATCATCATTATGATGCACCCAAACAAAAGCAGGATGGTGTGACTCACATATAAATAAGAAAGCACTGGACCATTAAGAACACAGAACTGGAATATCTGCAGAAAGTGTAGTCCTTGGAGCCAACAGGGTCAGAAGATGTGAGAATGCTGCTCACCTTACACTCACCATGGGCTCAGGAAATGTATCAGATGAGTATACAGCCATGAAGGGAATTTGCCTACAGTGGCATGCCATCTGTGGCAAGGTTGTAATTGCGACTAGTCTACCAGCTCTAAAGAAGACACAGATCAGGGCGGAAGAAAGATACCTGCCTGTTATATTCAGAGTGGCCTCAATAAAGGTCCAAACATATTTATACTAACCTCGAACCACAAAAGAAATTCTTGAACAACTAAGTAGAAAAGTAAAAATATATATATTTTTTAATTTTTTAAGGACAATGAATTTTCAAGTCATAGATTTAATCAACACGGCATGGTTACAAATAGTTCATAACTGTTCAATAGAAAAGATAACACAACATAAATATAAAACAGAGTTATGTCCTCACCATGGCCCACACAACAAACCACACTCTCATGTCAGCAAACATACACATACATACTTCTCACATCAAGACTAGTGCAAAAAATATATTCATAATATCACTCCGCAGAAATGTTAAGATCAGCGATCAATTGGGAACAGTTGGAATATTCTCCCAAATCATTTGGTTGATCCTCAGGTGGTATAAACGCCAACGCGCGTTTCGGTGTAAGGCCCCAGCCGGGGCTACACCTTCGTCAGTGCGGGGGTGAATGAGGGGGGCACAGGGTAGAAGAACGTCTTTCCTCTAAGGGCGTTCCGGGTGACCGACTCAGCGTTAGAGTAGGCCTCTATTTGAATTAATCACGCTCATGAAGGGGGAATTTCAATCCAGGCCAGGCAGGCTCCGTATCGGGACTTTTGCTATGGATTGGGAACTGCGATCCAGTTGGGAAATGACCCCAAGCGTCCTAGTTGTGACTGTTACCTTTATTGTTTTATATAATATCCGATTGTAGATCTGAATTCCATCACATTCACTTTACACTGATCGCCGTGCACTTTACTAGTAAATATGAAGCATATTGCACCACCACCCTGAATTGGAACTTTATTGGCGTGGATGAGAGTTTTTATAACTGATCTAACTAAAATGACTTTAAAAGAAAGGTTCCTTGAGAAAGAACAACATCTTCCTTATTATAAGGCCTTGGCACAGGGGGGCAACTGATTGTCATCTAACCAGAGCCCCTGCGGTGAAGGTATCTGAATGTGACGTAGCCTTACAGCTATTAAAAGAGCTGCATTGGAGGTCCAAGGGTGAATGGTGTATTTGTCTCTTTCAGCTTTCATTGTTCTGATAACTCTGTGTACGGGTGCTCCTGTACTGAGATTACTAAGCAGAAGCCATTTTGATTAGTCTGCAGAACAAGTGGTAACAGAACATATGGTGCTGCCTACCAACAGATCGAAGGCTCAATAGCCTGGAAACAGTTTGCTGTGGAGGGTTTGCCGAGCAGTATTGGTAGGGTCGATGAAGTCAGTGAAACTACCAGTGAGAGGAGGTTGTACCAGTGAGAGGAGGTTGTGCCAGTGAGAGAATGTTGTACCAGTGAGAGGTTGTTGTACCAGGGAGAGGATGTTGTACCAGTGAGAAGATGTTGTACCAGTTGAGAGGATGTTGTACCAGTGAGACGATATTGGAGCAGTGAGAGGATGTTGTACCAGTGAGAGGATGTTGGATCAGAGATAAGATGTACCAGTGAGAGGATTTTGGAGCAGTGAGAGTATGTTGTACCAGTGAGAGGATTTTGGTGCAGTGAGAGGATGTACCAGTGAGAGGATGTTGGAGCAGTGAGAGGATGTACCAGTGAGAGGATGTTGTACCAGTGAGAGGATGTTGGAGCAGTGAGAGGATGTACCAGTGAGAGGATGTTGTACCAGTGAGAGAATGTTGGAGCAGTGAGAGGATGTACCAGTGAGAGGATGTTGGAGCAGTGAGAGGATGTACCAGTGAGAGGATGTTTTACCAGTGAGAGGATGTTGTACCAGTGAGAGAATGTTGGAGCAGTGAGAGGATGTACCAGTGAGAGGATGTTGGAGCAGTGAGAGGATGTACCAGTGAGAGGATGTTTTACCAGTGAGAGGATGTTGTACCAGTGAGAGGATGTTGGAGCAGTGAGAGGATGTTGTACCAGTGAGAGGATGCTGGACCAGTGAGAGGATGTTGGAGCAGTGAGAGGATGTTGTACCAGTGAGAGGATGCTGGACCAGTGAGAGGATGTTGTACCAGTGAGAGGATGCTGGGACAGTGAGAGGATGCACCAGTGAGAAGATGTTGTGCCAGTGAGAGGATGTTATGGAGCAGTGAGAGGTTGTTGTACCAGGGAGAGGATTTTGTTCCAGCGAGAGAATATTGTACCAGTGAGAAGATGTTGTGCCAGTGAGAGGATGTTTGCGCAGGCACAGGATTACGTTTTTTAAAAATCAATTCATTGTTAATGTTGATGATTGGTTGGTCGTTGGTTATCATGAAGATTGGCCTGGGAATGATAGGTGGCGTAGGCCGGCAGAGTCAGACACATAATGAATTAACTAATAAATCTGCGCAGGCGAGGCCTACAGATTTACTTTTTTATGTTCATGGACGCAGGTCACACTGCTTAAATGTTGTTTCTGATGCCCTGGCTACTGGTACTTTGATCATCACGAATCGATGCACGATCATGTTTGAAACTTTGTTGTTGCCAGCAGTGTGTGCAGGACAGGTGCACTGGCTATTTGTTGCGCAGTTGCGGGCTGCCTGGAATCAGTACAGGATGCAGGCCCAGGGCAGGATTCGGTTTCGTTTTCAGGGCAGGCCGGCGGGCACGCTCATAAAATCTGTGGGGGTTGGCTGGGGCTGAGCCAGGCAAGCACTGCAGGCAGCGTGCGCAAATGTTCTGACTTACACATTAACATTTGCAAAGCAGGGCTGGGGTTTTCTGAAGCAATACTGGATACGGCGTGAGGTGAGAGCAGTCCTGAGTGAGAGAGACACACAAACCAAGTACACACTGAAGGCATGGAAGAATTTATTTATTTATTTGTGCAATTTTATATAGTGCGAACTTTACCCGAAGGTGTCAGAGCGCTTTACATAGGACCCAGTTTCAAACATAAGGACTGAAGGTTACAAACGGCAAATTTTTGACTTACATAAGAACCAGTTGAAAACATACGGACTTAGGAATACATGCGTTATAAAAAAGGTACAAAGTTTTACAAACAGAAAAAAATGCAAATGTACAAGAGATAAAGTCACACAAGGAGGAGATAAACTCTAGGCATATACTAGTGATATCTCTATCTACTTAGGGATGGGATACACATGGATATACTCAGGAATGGTATATGGTGCAAGGTCTAAAGCAAATACCATCATTGATTAGAGTTATTACAATAAGTCAAAGAGCAGAGTTCCATAAGTGTGGATGCAGTCACAGCATAAAGGGAGGGTGGGAGGGATGCCAGGGTATGGAGATAAGGGGAAGCAGAAAAGGGAGGAAACATTTGAGGATCATCCACGGGGAAAAGGGTTAAAGGACGAGGGAATGGGAGAAGGGCTAGATTCCGGAGAAAACTGTCCGAAAACAGCAGGAAAGTGTCGGCCAGGACAGAGCAAAAAGTCAAGAGGTCCAGGAGAGAAGGTGGGAGCCCAGGTGGCGGGAGATGAAGCTGGAGGCCATCCGCAGACGCGTCTCTAACGCTGTTATATGTGGAGCTAATATAGTAAGTGCGTGGAGCCAGTGGATGAAGTGGGCGGAGCCAGAGAAAAGTAGGTGTGGCCTCTGCCAAACATTTGAGCACATGCACTTCATATTTTACAAATTAAGCACTGGCTGAATGAATGAATGAATGAATGAATGAATGAATTAAAAAGCTTTATTCGATTTTAAAACACATAAAATCATAAAAGCAACAGATTCAATTTGATACATACAATAGTTCATATAATATATTAAAAATGATTAAAAAGGAACAATTAAATTTAGAGAATAATTAAGCTTTTCAGTTTTTTTAGTACACTTTTTAAAAAACCTGTCATTACAGCCACAGTGTGTACATCATTAAGTGAAAGAAGAAACAGTAGGGCCGGCCTGCATTGTCTCCATGTTCCATACTTTTTTAAAAGTGGTTTAATCCACCTCAACCTTTCTTTGACATAAAATTTACAGAAAGAAATGGCATGCAAAGTTGATTGAACTGACATATTGTCACACGGACAACTGCATAGCTTCCTGTCCCAGTTATTCATATTTGGGAAAGTTATTAGGCGAAACAAAATATTAAACCTAAATCTTGTCAATAAGTATAAATCAAAACCATTTAAACACCAATTTAAATAAGGTTGAATAGAGTATGTCACTAGGATATGTTGATGATGAGACACAGATTTCTTAACCAATTCTACACCTGCCCTTAAAGTTTCCAGATGGTTCCAACAAAGCAGCTTCAAGTCCTTCCTGGTGAGATTACACTATGATTCAGGTGTGTGATAAAACTCAGGTCTCCCTAAATCATTAGCAAACTTACAGATATAAGTCAACCAGGGGATTCTAGATGCCCAATCTAGGCTCATACAATCAATAATAATGTCCCTGTTCAGGCCAAGATCGGGTGAGGTCCATACTCGGTGCCACAACAATAGCGGTTGCATGCTAATAAGGTCACTAATGTACCGAATGCCCAACTCTGCATGGAAATTAAAATTAGGTGTGCTTTGGGGAACAGCCAGAATACATTTTAAAAATGCATTTTCTATCTTCTGCATGAGTGTTGAATCGACTATTCCCCAGACTCCAGCCCCATAAATTGCTGTGCTAATGCACTTTGCTTGGTAAATTTTCAGTAGAATGTCTGCGGGTCTTTTCCCCATTTTTTTGGAGAATATCATCAAGGCCGATGTTGCTCGTTTAAACATCAAAGACCTGGATCTAATTGCAGGTCCCCAGCTACCTGTGTCATCTAATACAATGCCCAGATAGGAAAAAGTTTTGGTAGGGGCGATCTTCTCTTTCCCTGCAAACAGACGACACTCGCCATTCCTACGTCTACCGCAGGTCATAACAAATGTCTTTTTTACATTAAGTTTCAACCCCCTCATATCCATGAAGTTCATGTATGTATTTAGGGCCGTTTGTAGCCCTCTTTGAGTTCTGACCATGACCACAGCGTCATCGGCGTACTGTAGGGAAACAATTTGATTATGTTTGACCTGGGGGGAATCACGCACCTTTACCTTCAGCTCTTTCTCCAGATCATTTGTGTATAAATTAAAAAGAAAAGGGGCGAGAACGCAACCTTGCCTGACACCCCGCCGGACATAAAACGGCTTAGTGCATTCGCCGTTAGTGCCAAATCTGACTTTTGCCCTGGCTCCCACATAAAGCTGCCTAAGGAAGGAAATTAGGACCTCGTCCACCTTCATCTCTTCTAGGATCTTCCATAAATGACTGTGGTTAACACAGTCAAAGGCTGCACTTAGGTCTGCAAATACGGCGTAAATTTTACCCTCCCTTGCCTGGGTGTATTTTCCTTGGAGTAATGAAAAATTGAGGACTTGTTCAACTGTGCCCCGACCTTCCCTAAATCCATATTGAACAGGTGACAGAATTTCTACATCTTCAGCCCATTGCTGCAGTCTATTCAAAATTACTCTCCCAGTTATTTTCATAAAAGAATCCAAGAGTGATATGGGGCGACAGCAGGAAGGGTTATTTCAGTCACCCTTTTTGAAAATAGGGATGATTATTGAGTCTGACCATGTGTCAATAAAACCCAAATTGCAACTGGCCTCAAGCACACGTACAAGGAGTGGGGACAATAGCTCATTCTTGGACTTGAATAGATCAATGGGTATGCCAGCCGCTCCCGGGGCTTTACCTCCCTTACTTTGATTTATAGCCTCTGTGGTTTCTTTGGCAGTAATAGATAGGGACAAAGCGGCAAAACTATCCTGGTCCCCCCTGTTAATGCTCTGGTGTCCACGATATTATTTACCACCCCCGGATTATATACTTCTGAGAAAAAGGAAATCCAGGACTTTTCAGGTATTGCCACTTCAATTTTTGCCAGATCTCCAGGGTTAAAAAATGGTGCCCGGACTGCAGCCCAGAACGCAGAACTGTCCCTTTTTTGTGAGGCTTCGTGTAGAGTCACCCAGGCCTCATTTTTAATTTTTTGTTTACGTGCCTTCCTTGCTAAATTATACTCCTTCCTGCACCTTATTATATCTGCCTTATTTCTTGGAGTTTTATGCAGTGCTTTTAACAGTTGTGAATTAGTCTTTGTGCAGGACGCGTCAAACCACCTAATATTACCAGGTTTCTTCTTACTTGTTGGTCGCTGAAGATTTGCTTGTATTATCCTGGTTATCTCGGCAAAAGAGTCTAGTATATCCAGGTATGAGACCTCATCCTGCAAGCATTTAGTAATAGGTACTATAGCTTGCTCTATGATTTTTGAGTTAATTACCTCAGAGTTGCATTGTGCCCATCTCAAAGTGTAACCATTTTGACTGGCCAATGTGCAACGAGAGGTCCAAGCCAGCCTTTCCACCAATGAACAATCTTTTTCCTTAGGAAGGGTAATTCTAATACTAAGCGGAAGATGGTCACTAATTCCTATGATATTGGTTGCAAAATCTGCAGTCCAAGATGCATAGGCATTAGAAATTGTTATAAAATCAATCAGAGTACTGTGACCTCTTCCCACAAAGTGGGACTAAACTCCACTGGAGGTAGACAAAGCAAGTTTGCAAAACCCAAATTATGGGCAGCCAACATCTCATTGAACGCATCGCCCCCATTGTGGTGGGCAAAATGTGGTTGGAACTCAGTTTCATCTTCAGCGTATTCACCACATCCGCTCTGGAAGTGTTGGCACAAATTATGGTTGAAGTCGCCTCCCCAGATAAGGATCGAGTCCATCCCTGGTTTTGCCACGATATTCCTAGTCGCCACGTTAATGGCTTGTACCATTTCATTTACTTTACCCTTTTCCGAGCTATTATACATATTAACAATGGTTATCTGCACCCTGGAGGAGACTTGTATTATAACAATTTGGTATTGACTGCACGAACTCACCGTGCCAATTGTTATTACCTCAAGGAGATTGGAGACATATACACAAAGCCCCCCCTTACACCTCCCATGACTAGAGGGATCTGCAGGCACATGGTAAGTTATAAAACCATCTAGATGGATTTCCTCAAGGGACCAAGTCTCTTGAAAGCACAAAATGTCTATATCTTTAATAAAATGTTCCCAGATGCAATTGTTGATCTTTGCACGAAGGCCAGCTATGTTCCAGAAGGAAACCCTTAGACCTATCCCTGCCTGTTTGCCTTTTGTGATCTGGGTAGCCAGTAACTTATCCGTCATTCTTTTACTGTCTACCGTGTCATGACCAGTATGATGGTCCTCACTATTTCGACCTTCGCTTCCAGTATACTTTATGGTGCGCTGCACACAGGAAGGATTCTGTGCAGAAATAGGAGGAACCACAGAAGATGGTCGTATATCCCCGGGGCAGTTGTCCGACTGGTCAATAGCTGTAACTTCTGACCGGGGGTTGTTAGGGGAAAGCTCCGGACTATTATGGATAGAATTCTTGACAGAGTTGGAATCGGGTGAAACAATCACACTCTCACCACTGACCAAATCAGTGCCCTTACAGTAAAGTCAATCCACGCCTTCCAGGCCTGAAAAGACCTTTTCTCCCAGTAATTTCTTTTTCGGCCCACGGCTTGTGTTGTGTTGTACACTTTTTCTTTCAGTTCTCTTTGCCAAAGCGCCGGGACACACCAAGGAGTAGCTGTTGCGCTATAGAAGAGACCCTTATAACATAACATAACATAACGATTTCTAAGAGCAATGGGTCGATAGTCCCAATTACCCATTAAGGGTCTGGAATTGACTATAGGAAACATGGAGGGTCTTGGGTAAAAGTAGGTCAGCTCACAGGCTATTATAGAGCTAGTGTCATATTCGGGGGGCCAATCTAGGATGTGTGTAACTGCTCTGGGGTCACTAAAATTAATTATAATGATGTCCCCCTTAGTGTCCTTTTTGCGATTACCCATCCAAGGGGCACGCCGCACATGAATGATGTTACCGTTAATATTAGGGGGTAAGGGTCGATTTTGCTTAAGCCAATATATGACTTTGTTTTTTAGTTGGAAGTATCCTTCTCTCTTACCCTCTTCTAAAGTGGGGACTCCCCTTAGAACCACCACCAACGGAACAGCTTCTGGAGGTAAATCTGGGCACTTAATGGGTTTTACTACCCTGTCTGGACTTTTGCTCACCAGATTAGTTGGACCCTTGGCTAAAAGTGGTTGTTTCACCCCCGCCTGCGTCTTACTGGCCTTACTTTTACTTAGGTGCTGTGGGTTATTAGGAAGTGACTGCGTCTGGGGTTTGGCTGTGGTTAAATTATTGTCTTTTATAACTTTTTGGGCTGTACCCTTAGATGATGGTACTGCAGTAGATAAGGCAGCTAGGGGCGCTTGGGCGGACTTAGTCATGCTCTCGATTAGCCCTGTATTTTTGCCTATGGCCTGTTCTAAAATCCCTAACCAGGTTTCAATTCTCTTTAATCTCTCGATCAGTGGTAGTGTGATAGATCTAAGCAAATGTTAAAGGGGTTCCCACTATCTCGGTACTGGATATCTCTGTTGTGGTGCCCTGTTCAGAATTAATCGAACTAGAAGTTATAGCTGAGAGTGGCACGTTATTATCTGAAGATTTGCCAAAGTCAGCATGGCTGACCTTATTGTTTGATGAGGCTTTCCCCCTCCTTCTCCTTTTTCTAGGTGGTGAGCCTTTTGCTCGGGATCTATTAGCGCTTGTGACCTTATTTCGTATGACCTCTACTACAGGAACCTGAGATTCAGGTAGGACTTCAGCTATTATGCACCCATTCCGAGGAGTGGGAGGAGTAATTGTGTGCATTTCCTCAATAGACCTTTCAAGGAGTGGAGAAGCGGCAGTATCCCTCAAAAGCAGTGGGATGCTGTCACTACATGCAGTGTCCAAAATCTCTATCTCAGAATGGTGACTCGAGGACAGTGAGCTGGCAGACTGCACTAAACTCAGGGATGAACATTTATTTTTAATAGACTCCACTGAGCGTCGCCGCTCTGCTCGACGTTCCGCCAACATAGACTCTTTTTCAATGTCCACATCTTTAGCTGCCCTCATAAAATAGCTATCAAGTGTTTTCCTACACCCTCCTCTTTTCGAGGTCACAGCTCCTTTAATGGGACTCAGAGACATTTTATGTGGCAGTTGTGTTTACTCACAGTTTTTAAATGTCATACAGAGCGATCTTTAGGTGAGCAATAGGGAGTGGGCCCGTCCCGTCCCTTAACGTCCCCGGACGGCCACAGACGGCCCGCCCTTTGCCCGGGCTTCGCCCCGGACGCTCCCGCGACGCGGGGGCTGTGCTTGATTTTATGCGCCTCCAGGCGCGGTCGTCACGCTAGGGAACTTCCGGTGCTGAGGAGGCTGGGAGTTGTAGTTCTCAGTCTCCCTCCACACTGCGGCCGCGATGCGATGGTGTCTGCGGTGGCGGGAGGGAGACAACCAGCAAGTGCAGCAGCAGGAAAAGGGAGAGCCACCAAGAGTCTGATGCCCAGCTGCAAGAAACAGGTACTCAGGTCCAAAGAGCGTAGCCCGCTACCCCGGGGCTGTGCTTGATTTTATGCGCCTCCAGGCGCGGTCGTCACGCTAGGGAACTTGCGGTGCTGGGGAGGCTGGGAGTTGTAGTTCTCAGTCTCCCTCCACACTGCGGCCGCGATGCGATGGTGTCTGCGGCGGCGGGAGGGAGACAACCAGCAAGTGCAGCAGCAGGAAAAGGGAGAGCCACCAAGAGTCTGATGCCCAGCTTCAAGAAACAGGTACTCGGGTCCAAAGAGCGTCGAAGTGAGCTAAAGAATGATGATGGATTCAACCCAGATGTGTGACTGAGGTGAGTGTCTGAAAGGTTTCAGCACTCCGTCCATCATCTCCTTTGGTTTACTTTGTTCGCCCTAAGTTGGTTGGGGATCCCCAGACGTTGGTCCCTTGCTCACTTTGCCACTGGATTCAAGCTAGCGTGGCTGATGAGGGGTGTTACCCTGAAACCGGTCCCAAGGATGCTTGTTTCTGGTCCAGGGAGGACCCGGCTTGGCTTGGCAGTTTGGGCTGGACTGTTCCCATGAGGCACAGGGTCAAGACTGATTTTTTTATAGCTGGGTCTGAACAGGGGTGGCAAAGTGAGCTAAAGAATGATGATGGATTCAACCCAGATCTGTGACTGGGGGAGAGTGCCTGAAACGTTTCAGTGCTCTGTTCATCATCTCCTTGTGTTTGCTTTGTTCGTCCAAATTGATATGGTATGCCCAGACGTGGGTTCCTTGTTCACTTTTCCACTGGATTCAAGCTAGCCTGGCTGATGAGGGGTGGTACCCTGAAACTGGTCCCAGGATACTTGTTTCCGGTCCGGAAAGGATCTGGCTTGGCAGTTCGAGCTGGACTGTTCTAGTGAGGCACAGAGTCAAGACTGATTTGCATATAGCTGGGTATGAACTGGAGTGGCAAGTGAGCTAAAGAATGATGATGGTTTCAACGCAGATCTATGACTGGGGGTGAGTGTCTTAAAAGTTTCAGTGCTCAGTCCATCATATCCTTGTGTTTATCCTTGTCCCACACACACCTTCCCACCTAGCACCAAAAGCCTACCTGTAACTCTGCTTCCATGACAGTGAGTGAGAATGTACTGGTAAGAGGTCCGGCACTGATGACTGGTGCTTATTTGTCCACAACTACCAGCAGGGCCAGTTGTTCCAGAACACCAATGCCCAGTGTCAGCATTTTGTCAGTACATTTCCACTCACTATCGGGTAAGCATGGATCTTGGAGGGCTTGTTGGGCTTGGTGGGAGGAGGAGTATTTGCACTGACTTCAATTCCCATCATGCGCTGTCCTCCACACATCTTCCCAGACAGCCCAAACAGCACACAGTGAACTATGCAGTCCCTAACAGGGAATGGAAATGTACTGGTTAGATGGCTGACACTGGGGCCTGGTGTTTGTAGCACATGGCCATGATGGTATTTTGCTTCAAGTGCATTTTTATGTAGCAGTGCCAGCCATCTTGCAAGTACACTTCCCTACACTGTGCGATAGCCATAGGCCCAGATAAGCTATTTGGGATGGGTGTGAGGAGGAGTGTTTGTTGTCTCTGCAACTCCCATCAGGCCTGGGCCCTCACACACCTTCCCACACAACTCAAAGGGCACACCAGGATGAATGGTGTCCTGGCAATGATGTGTAGCATATTAACAAGATGTCTGACAGTGGTGCCTGATGTGTGAGTTGAACACAACTCCCATCATGGCCTTGTGCTCATCACACCAGTCCCCAGTGTCAGCTATCTTGCCAGTACATTTCTACTCGCCATCAGGGAGAGCATGGTCTCAGGTGTGGTGTTTGAGCTGCGTGGAAGGTGTGTGTAGGACAGAGCCTGATGGGAGATGTAGTCAGTGCAGACAATTCTCCTCCCAGGCAGTCCAACCAGGCCATCAGGAAAAGTAATGTCCGGACAATGAGTAAAGTGTACATTCAAGATGTCTGACACCGGTGCCTGCTGTTTGATTTGACTGCAACACCCATAAGTGCCTTGAGCTCCTCACTGCATTCTCCAGTGTCAGTTATCTTGCTAATACATTTCCACTCACTGTCAGGAAAGCAAACTTCCAGGTGTTTTTGTTGGGCTATGTGGGAGGAGGAGTGTTAGCTGTGGCTAAAACTCTCATCAGGCCTGTGCCTACACCCACCTATCCAGCCATCCCAAATAGCCTACCTGTGACTCAGCTTTCCCGGGAGTCAGTGAAACTGTGCTAGCAAGAAGGCTGATGCTGGTGAGATGGTGTTTGTAGCACAAAGCCTTGCTCTGAGTTTGTAAGAGGCATGTACAGGGTAGTATTGTAATACAATTTTATTTTCATTGCAGGTATGTTGTTTGTCAATATGGCATATACATTACATGCTCATTTACTCTAGATTGTCGCACTTTGAAAATAATTATTTGTATCACTATATCCTTGACAGTGTGGTCTGTGGATGTATAATTGGTAAAATTATTAGAATGTGTAGTAGGTACTCACCAGACTCTTGTGCTCCTGGTTTTCTATAGACGCCCTCCGGGGTAAGCATGTCACGCACATTCGCCTCCCAGGAAGTGAAGTGGACAGGTGGTGCAGAAGGGTGTGTTCTTTTGCTTTTACCCTCCTTCGCACATCATAGTACCTGTTCCTGATTTCATCCATTGTGGGCCGTACAGTGCTTGAGCGTTCACCTTGTTGACTATCCTGTCCCACATCCTATTTCTCTGGGACCGGGGGGGTCTGTTGGACTAGGTTCCCAAATAGCTGTGGCTCTACTCTGACTATTTCATCTACAAGCACTTTCAACTCCTTCTCTGCGAACCCTGGCTGCTTACTTGGGGCCATGGTGGGGGTTAGTGTGAAGATGGATGTGAGGGTGAGTGTGAAGGTGAGGTTGATTGTGAATAAGTAAAATAGTGTGTGTCTGATAGACTTATTTTGCACACAAAAAATCTGTGCAAGTTGTGTGGTGGGTGAAGTGTGAGTGTATGAGGCAGAGAGCAGGGAATCCTGTGTCTTCTCAGCAGTTCAGTTGGAGCAAAGGATCATGGTCATCTGTATGGCCGTTTATATAGGTGAATTAGTGGGTGTGGCTAAAAAGTATTATTATTGGGTTTTTTGGCATTGCCATTGCTTGTTTTGACATTTTTTTAAATTTCCACTTGAAATTTGTGACACAAACTGACATGGTTCAAAACCTCGTTGGAATCATCGTCATCTGTTCGCAGGGTAAACCGAGTCTTATTCATAACCCGAATACTATTCTTCAGCGTTTTCGAATAAGTCTGTCGCATCAGTCTTCTTTCCGGATGTTTAGGTCGGACGGATTGCACTCCGAACGAATCAGTCGGAGTATAACATGCATTGCATCCTAATCCATCGTTCGGGCAGCTTGCGGTCGAGTTGTTCGGAAAGCATTCCTGAACCGATGCAGTAGGAATGCTTTCCTAACAAGATCGTAATCGGCCGGAAATGTGAAATAGCTGCATGTAACTCACAATAGCTGACATCTTAATGCTGTCTTCACATTTATGTACCTGATACCATTTATTATATTTGTTGCTTTCCTATAGTGCTTCAGCAGTTAGGCTCACAACTTTTGCATACAATGTAATTGTAATTGAATTTATATAGTGCATACTACTCCTCATGAGGCATCAAAGTGCTGAAGAACTGAAATCTTCATTCTCAGGGAATACTTACTAATAAAAAAAGAACTTGGCACAGAAGCTGAAAATATGAAAAGACATCTTTATTAAATTTAATAAGTGAGGCCACGTCACACAGAAGCCGTAGCAACTGAATGAGGTAGTCTGAAGAGTACAGAGAACAGAGGCCTTTTATATGCTCTCAGGGTTACAAACTTCAGCATACATGTAAGGGGCAGTCCTAGCTTTTGCAAGCATGCAAAATACCTAACATTCCTTCTTACACAAGCCGGACAAACCCAAAATAAAAGGACCACAACCCATATCATAAACAGACCATAAAAGAAGGAACAGAAACAGATAAGAAGCAGGATAAGGGGTGTGTGTGTGCATACCAAACTCTACAATGTTCTGTGCTTTGATCCGCAATCTTGATCAGCTAAAGGGCAGGAACTGGTTTAACAAGGTCAGCTTCAGGCAACAGGGTCAGTTCACTCAGGTCAAACAGGAGTCAGCATAAACTCAAGCAAAGGTCTACATGTCCTTAAAAGACTAGGGGCTAGATGTAGGTAAATAATATTTACCGACTCTTAAATACCGAATTTTACCGATTCGGTATTTAAGAGTCGGTAAATATGAAGGGGGGAGATGTAGGACAATCCAGATGGTTTTTTTCCGAATCGGTAAAATTCGGTATTTACCAATTCGGTAAATACCGACCGGTAATGCCCATTCATTCCTATGGGCTTTGAAGCCCATAGGAATGAATGATTTACAACAAGGGGTGGTGATGGACAGAGTCTCTGAATTAAGCAGAGTACTCTCACCCAGTCAAGAGATCAGGGCTAGATCCAACACCGTTTTTTAGCTCATTGCACCATCCCAGTTTCAGAACCTGGCTGTATGCAAATTAGTCTGTCCCTGGCCCAGTGCATCATGGGAACAGGGCAGACCAGACTACAAAAGCCAATTCTTACACTGGGAAGGAAACAAGCTTCCGGGGACCGGTTTCTGCCATTTCAGGCGTCTTCGGCCCGGCTTGCTTGAATCCTGATGGTGCAATGAGCAAGGGACTCACATCTGAGTATACCCTTCCACGCTTAGGGTGGACAAAATTATTTACAACAAGGGGTGGTGATGGACAGAGTCTCTGAATTAAGCAGAGTACTCTCACCCAGTCAAGAGATCAGGGCTAGATCCAACACCGTTTTTTAGCTCATTGCACCATCCCAGTTTCAGAACCTGGCTGTATGCAAATTAGTCTGTCCCTGGCCCAGTGCATCATGGGAACAGGGCAGACCAGACTACAAAAGCCAATTCTTACACTGGGAAGGAAACAAGCTTCCGGGGACCGGTTTCTGCCATTTCAGGCGTCTTCGGCCCGGCTTGCTTGAATCCTGATGGTGCAATGAGCAAGGGACTCACATCTGAGTATACCCTTCCACGCTTAGGGTGGACAAAATTATTTACAACAAGGGGTGGTGATGGACAGAGTCTCTGAATTAAGCAGAGTACTCTCACCCAGTCAAGAGATCAGGGCTAGATCCAACACCGTTTTTTAGCTCATTGCACCATCCCAGTTTCAGAACCTGGCTGTATGCAAATTAGTCTGTCCCTGGCCCAGTGCATCATGGGAACAGGGCAGACCAGACTACAAAAGCCAATTCTTACACTGGGAAGGAAACAAGCTTCCGGGGACCGGTTTCTGCCATTTCAGGCGTCTTCGGCCCGGCTTGCTTGAATCCTGATGGTGCAATGAGCAAGGGACTCACATCTGAGTATACCCTTCCACGCTTAGGGTGGACAAAATTATTTACAACAAGGGGTGGTGATGGACAGAGTCTCTGAATTAAGCAGAGTACTCTCACCCAGTCAAGAGATCAGGGCTAGATCCAACACCGTTTTTAGCTCATTGCACCATCCCAGTTTCAGAACCTGGCTGTATGCAAATTAGTCTGTCCCTGGCCCAGTGCATCATGGGAACAGGGCAGACCAGACTACAAAAGCCAATTCTTACACTGGGAAGGAAACAAGCTTCCGGGGACCGGTTTCTGCCATTTCAGGCGTCTTCGGCCCGGCTTGCTTGAATCCTGATGGTGCAATGAGCAAGGGACTCACATCTGAGTCCCCGGTAGCTTGTCTCCTTTCTGGTGAAGAATTGGCTTGGTAGTTTGGTCTGCCCTGTTCCCATGATGCACTGGGCCAGGGACAGACTAATTTGCATATAGCCAGGTTCTGAGCTGGGATGGGGCAGTGAGATAAATAACGGTGATGGATCAAGCCCTGATCTTTGGACTGGGTAAGAGTGGTCTGCTTAATTCAGACACTCTGTTCATCACCACCCCCTTCTCTGTATCATAGGAATGAATGGGCATTACCGATTCGGTATTTACCGAATCGGTAAATACCGAATTTCACAAGGGTGCAGGGGGTGTCACTTTGACACCCTCTGGCCCCCCCAAAACAGGCTCGGGTGCCATGTGGCAGGCATACATGCCCCAAGGGCAGGTCTGCCTGTCACATGGCACAGGTGTGCATGCACACATGTGCATGCACACCGGAATCGGTATTTTACCATCAAATTGGATTTGATGGTAAAATACCGATTCGGTAAGGCTTGTGGGACTCAGAAGAGTCCCACCTACATCTAAAATTTACCGAATCGGTAAAAATACCGATTCGGTAATTTACCGAATCGGTAAATTTACCGATCGGTAAATTTACCGATTCTGTAAGAATATGCCCCCTACATCTCAAAATCCATTTACCGGTCGGTAACGGCTGAAATCTGCCGTTACCGACCGGTAAAAGCCTACCTACATCTGGCCCTAGTTTCAGCCACAATCATGGCCTATGTGAGGGCAACCACAAAATGGCTGCCATACACAAAATGGAACCCACGGGTTCAGAATTCACAGAACCTCAGACCCTCCTTTTGCCCTTACATAGGCAATCACTCAGTCTGTGTCTGAATCGATATCAATATTATCCGTTATTCCCTTCACTAAGGCACTATTACTCGAGTTATCTTCCATGAAACGCAAGGGATAGACTTCGTTGGCATAAATAAACATCGTCTGATATGTCCATACAGACCAGATGTAACTAAATGGCAGAACCAAATAGGGAATACCTCTATCTGTAGTATGTGGCATAAGACCACACACCCAACAATTAGTGGTGTTCATTACTAACTGGTATTGATGCAGAAGCTGTACAAAGGAATTATTAATAAACTCTGACCTCCTAACCAGTTCATGTTCAGGTAAAGTATGGAAAGAATGCAAAGAAGTAGTAGTAGGAAAAGACATAGGTTGGGAGGTGGGTGCAGATGTCAATTGGGTAGCAAAAACAATTTAACCCACAAAAGACAACGTCATGCTTAAAAATACTAGAAAACACATTATTAAGAACATATAGACAACAGGAGAAAGTAATGACCACTATTACAAACAAAATTATAATTTTTCACAACTCTAAACAGAAAGCAAATCCTAAAATTATCTAGTAACATTTTTGTATGGCTCCTATGCATTTCAGTAACTTATTATATGTTCAGGTGAAACAGTGGTGATCCTCATAAATGCTCTGAGGTGAAAAGGGATACTCTTCCACAAAGAATGGATTTTATTCTGCTTTTACTAAACAGAATACTACTTTAAAACAATGCCAGTAAAACAATAATGATCAGTCTCCTCAAACCCATTTTATGCAATCACACGGAAACCACTAGTGAAACCAACTATGCTCAGAGTCCGTTCAAAAGCCTCTCTGGCAGGCTTCTATTGTCCATCATATCTGCTCCAGTTGTTGCATGGGCCTCTTGATTCAAGCCTCCCATAAAAAATAGTGTTTTTCAGTATCCGTTGGAGTGCCCTCCTGGCAAACACTCACAGCTCATTTGAAAGTCTCAATGTCTCAAGGCAGTGCACCAATATCTCTCCTCTGCGGCAGGCACTACAGATAGTGTGCTCTTCATTGATCAAGGGCACAGATCATCATATGCAGATCCGGGTCTACATTCTCAGGCTCCAACACTCATTACTTAGTGTCAGAGAACGCTCAGGCTGCTCTTTCATGGGCACCAGAATGTAGTGCCTTTTTCATTTCATTTCAATCTTTATTCGGTTTAAAAAACCTTGTAAGATACAATACATAAAATCAAAACACATCATTATAGTACATAGCAAATAACAGTAGTGGGTAAAAAATATCATCACATCTTATTTGTGCAAAAGTACCCAGAAATCATCTAAACTGGGATTAGCTAGATCCTGGTCGGTCCCCCTTCTATAAAGAACACTAAATAGATATGCACAATGGTAAAATAATAAATTAAATTTCTGTTTTGTTTAAAAAGTGGTATACACCATAACAATAAGACAGGCAGCACTATAACTAATAAACAGTCAATAACATGGTAAAATAGCCCATTACATTCAGATTTTCTGATTTTTCTTTCTCCTAATCAAGGCGACACACAGGAGAAAACAACTTAGGCTAAACACAATCGGTTGTGCAGTATCTCCTTTGAATATTCTAAGTCCAACCTTAATTTGTCTAAGGCCTAACCTGTTACAAATTGGTTTAAGCCATTTTTTCCTTGCTTTAAGGTATGCTGGGCATATGAATAAAACATGAGACTCATCTTCTTTCATCCCCATTTCACAGAACTCGCATATGTTAGAGCCAATGACCCCGGTCAACCCCTTATTACGGTTCCAGCTAGTTGTTCTATCCTTTAATAGCAGAATGCTATACCGGAACTTTAAATATAGGCTTTTAGCCAGTGGAGGGTGAATTTCATCCATGAGGGGCTCTAGTTACAT
This sequence comes from Lissotriton helveticus, assembly GCF_964261635.1. Lineage (NCBI taxonomy): Eukaryota > Metazoa > Chordata > Amphibia > Caudata > Salamandridae > Lissotriton > Lissotriton helveticus. The sequence continues at coordinate 191,236,624 of NC_136062.1, read as the reverse complement.
ATTCATTTTGATTTCAAAAAATTTCGAAGTCAGAGTCCCTGTTCTGGGATTTGCAAGCACTGAGTCTCTAATATAGTCCCAGTACCTTTGCTTCAAGATGTTTTTTGAACTATTTGTAAGAGAATCAGGGTCAAACCAAAAGTCACTTTGCCTTTTTCCAATCTTGGATCCTCCGGTGCACTGCACTTCCGTTGGAGCACAGGAAAAGGGGTTGTGTGGCCAAAACTCAGGCCAAGGGGCTCAAGGGACTGCACACTGTCAGAGGTTGCCAGCACATGACAGGTGGGTGGAAAACTGAAGCCTCAAACAACAATAATCCTTCTCTTTCGCTCTTTGCACTGAAATTATTGTTCTGTGATGTCCAATGCCGTCTGATGGAGCAAGTGCGATGCTTTAAACAGTTCATTGTATAACAAGGGGACTGCAAGCAGGTGGCCTGCAATCTTCAAAGGAGTGGCCATATGCCATGGGACAATTCTGGTCTAGAATACACTGTCATTTCTCAAAGGCAATACAAAGACAAAGGCAGTGGGCAAAACAGTGCCTCTAGGCTCTTCAAATGGGTTTCCGTGTGAGAGCATATCCTCCACCATCTAAAGGTAGATAGCGACATAATTAAGTCTAGGTATTCCTAAATTCCTTATCTAGAACATCTCAAAAGAAAAATTGCATAATATAGATTATTAGGGACATGTAGATACCTCCCTTTTAATAACTGTGCACCAAGTGCCCTACGCAATACACAGGCATAATAATAGCATTGAGTCAGTTAACCAGTCCATTACTACCATGACGGTTAGACTGAAAAACATCAAGTTAGGCCTAAAGAAAATTCTTATAAAACAGTCTAGTCATACAAAAGGGAATTATACATAATATAGGGGGTCTCTGGTACATTACTGCAATCTGGAAGTGTGAACCTAATACAATAATAATAATAAAAGAAGGCTAACTGGTGAAAGGAATATGGAAAAGGGAAAATGGGACTAGGACACAGCTAACATCCCCAATTACTAGGGACGATGCAACATCAATCAGGGGAGAAGTGACGAAAGAAAAATCTATAGGAAGAACAAGAAATTACTTGGGTGATAGTCAGGCATGTGACACAACACCAAGAGTGGGGGTGATACATAAAAATCAAAATAGTTCATGATAGTCAGCTCTACCGCTGGCCTCTACACCATATACGGTAATCTCAGCTAATGTTCCAGTTCCTTTTTCAGGGAAAAAAAATTAAACCTTGTTTCCTTTATGGTACAAAGCCATACACTATTTAGGAAGCAGAACAAAACTGACTAATGTAATATAAAAATTAGGTCACCATGCACAAAAGTCACAGATCTATGATTTATCCTTACGTCTAATTCAGGATACATAATTTTAGGGCTGCCTGTTCCTTAAGGGGAGGGCAGTACGTGACTAACAGCATGTGACACACTTTGATTCTGTATATCTCTTTTTTATTTTCCTTCAAATACCATTAAAGCCAAATTTGACATACCCTGATGAAGTGTTGTCTGTTTTTCTGTGAAATTTAGTGTCAAAGCAAATCTACCCAACTGTTTGCAGGATACACATCGTCATGTATATCCCTTCACAACACAGGTAAACTTGTAATAGTATTAAAAGCAGCAACATAAAACAAAAAACATGCACAAAAAAACGCACAAAACTCACATGTCAAGCCATCAGATATACTTGCTGTATATCAAGCACAAAAAACATAGACAAGACAATAACATATGTAAGTGAGCGGTGACGCACCCACTTCAAGTCCTGTACTTTATGCACTGTGAACCTGCAGGCCAAAACCCACTATTGAGGCCTTCTTAATTTGTCAGGTTTAAAATCAAAATTACACTTTCATCAAAATTACACTTTCTTTTACACACTTTCTCTTACACTTACTTTCCTCACACTTACTTTTACTTTCCTTACCCTCCTTTTTGACAGCAGATCACCAGGTAGTGGAGATTTAGCTGTCAAATGCAACTTACTGTGTGTCACTTCTGACACACAGGACCAGCAGGAACAATTCATAAAAGGATAAAATGCAAGAATATGTAAAATGCACAAACATTTCTTTTCAAAGAAATTACGCAAAAAAAATCTCTTTTCAACCAACCAAACTCACATGTCTTGTCAGCCTTAAAATCACCCAGAACAATCCATGAATGATCTGTTGGCAGAAGCAAAAACAAAAAAAAAAACAACACACAAAAGAGAAACATTTCTCATAACAAACAGACATCAATTATAACTTTTAATCAGAAGACAAAACATAATACACATTAACAGAAACAAAAATAAATTTCCATTACTTAACTGTTACCATCTTGTCAGTCACCTTGCAACATGAAGCCCTTTTATCTTTCCAAAAGTAAAATTCTTTCACTGACACTCCATGTTAGCCTTGCGCCACAATTCGTTCTCACTTAGGCATGTAGCCTTCAAAATTTCAATAAAAAGCTTCGTCTTATTTTCTGTCTAAGACTTAATACAATGCTTCATTTTCGGTCAAATAAAAGCAACTAGCAGACATTATTTTTTTAGAGGCAGAGATACAAATATATCATTTCTGCAGAGCATTTAGCATGTGTTGGGACTTTCAAAGAAACCTGTTTCATATTTTCCCTTTGGAATTAAGTTCTTTAATTTTGTGGAGAAACCAGAAACCCTTCCTTTTAGAGGCCTGTTTAGCAAGGTCATTCTGCATTTCACAGAGACAAGTCCCTACTTTAAAAGGGTACAAATGTCAACATGACAGCCTCCTTCCATTGTTTACAGGGAAACCAAAGATAGCATCTCAACGCGACTTGAGCCAGCTGCAGCTTCTTCTAGCCCCCACCCTCTGCTCATTCTGAGGCTGACAAAGGCAAAAAGCCTTCCTAATTCCTCCTAACCTGCAATAATTCACTCTATTTTGAAAAATATTTTCTCTTTGTCAGGCGCTAAAAATTATCTCCATTCCCAGATTATTAAACAACATTTACTGTGAATAATTCACAGAACCTAATAACACACATAACAGTTTTTTTTTTGTAAAATTTTTATTTTCATTTTGGGTAAAACAAGAAAAACATAAGAAGGTTACCGAGGTGCAATACAATTCCCCACTTGGGGGCACGATCCGGAGACATAAAGCATCAATATCTCACATCAACATAGGTAAGCAGGACCGAAATCCCATCCACATAACCAGACAGCTGCAGAGGAACAGTTCAATGTATCAGGCTTGTGCGCCGCAAAGTCCATGTATAATAGCTGTTGCGTCAGATTTCCACCTTTCCAAATCGAACAAGCTATAGATCCAGTTCATGCACCTCGGAGAACCATAAACTAGAAAAGCAGAACTCCTCCCCCCCTCCCTTCCCCCCCCAAGGTGGCGACCCACATAACAGTTTTTAGAACAAATGCTTATTGCAATGGTACTCATTTCATCAACCTTAAATGGATCTCACTGGGTCATTTAAAAGCAAACCCCAAATGGGGACAGTCTGCAAATTTGTATTATACCTAAATGTATGCATTTACTGAAGCCTAAAACACTTTAAAGCTATCATCAATGGCAAGAATGCTGTTTTAAATGGTCTATTTTACCCAAATTCGACTTTGAAGTTTGGGGCACTTAAAAATAAATATCCTATACTTGTGATACATATTAATCATCCTCAGAATGTTCTTTACAAATTACAGAGATTGGACATTAGACATATCCCATGTAAATCCTTAGAAAAATGAGTTTTTTTACGCCTGCGCTAGGTAAGATGTCATATGCTAATGTCCTCATTATGCAGTGCATCACAACTCAAATCAAATTATAATGCTAGGAGGTCACAGTATGAGCATTAAGCTCCATGAATAGTAAAAAACGTATTTTGTAGCACTTATTTTTAATAATTATTTTTCATAATTAATAATTATTTTTAATATACCCAATCATTTTTGCTAATTTCACATATAAAAGCAAGCTGCAACTCTTGCCTATCATTTTAGACACATTCATTTATAAGCCTAAGCACAGAAGCCTAACTTGAAACATGACAAAATTTGGCGCTTTCTATCTAAAAAGGACAATTTTTATTTAGCAACAGAGCCAAGAATATGCGTATGCTTAAAGAGAGGAAACCCTTAATTGAAATGTCTTCCTGTAATACAAAATTATGAAGAAATGATATAAGTTGGTTTTTCTACAAAAACACACCATTCATTTTTGGGGGCCTTTTTATTCCTAGTGAATGTGAATTTTAATTTGATTTTTTTTAAGCATTTAGAAATTTTGCTTAATAGATTGAAAACATAAAAAATCACAAACACACATTTGAGCTCATTTCAGACATAAACAGAAAGGGGTGAAACACTCAGGACACACAATACGGAGAGCTTTTAGCCATGCATTTCATAAATAGCGCCATCGCAATTTACTTACAGAAGTTGCACTAATGGGAAAACCACATAGACATTTAAACACACATTTAACCCATAACTCAATACTCAGGACAGAAACCAAGGACAGCCCACAGACTGTACTTAAACCAAACCATTTGCAAATCCTAGTTGTAAGTCATATTTACAAGAAACAATTCTCATAAGTGTTCCAAAAGACTGCAAAAACAGCCCAACAGACTGATGTACATCCAAGAAGCGAAAATACACTCAATTCACTAGCTTTGGTAAGCAGAACACCAAAAATCGCTCTGCATATCTTCATTCATAAAATTGCACAGAACAAAGGATCCTTGTATGTATTATGTCCATATTTTAATTCCCTGGGGATACAAAATCACCAAGGAAGAAATATGTTTGTAAATCTAAACCTATTTAGATATTTCCCGCTAGGGGAGCCGGCTAATTTACTTCACATCACACTATGGTAACTTCCAAAAAAGCAACACATTTTTCCATGTGAGCTTGAGAACAGGCATGCCAAAAAATATTGCGGAATACGCAAATATTATAATCAAAGTGGTGCTTAAGGTACTTTTCGTACATGCACCGTTCAACTAAACCAAATGGAGAAATATCTCCTCATTACCTGCCTACACAAATTGCAATTCGCATATACAAACCTATACAAATCCAAAGTTGGCCAACACAAATTCCAAAGTTCCAAAGCTACAGTACTAAATTTGCTAAGACCAGGCATCCTATAGCTCACTAATCTAGCTTCAAACTTTAAGGGGTTATCTCTACCAATACACTCGCAAATATACGAGCCCCTCGGCTTTGGTTATTGCAGCAACCAAATCAAAACCAAGAAACCAACCCCTCGGCTTTGGTAATTGCAACAACCAAATCAAAACCAAGAAACCAAACAAAGTCATGGGAGCGACCCACTTGTACTTCTTATTCTTACTAATCAAAAGGTTATCCAAATTCTAACTGTCAAGTTCTACATGACCTAACGGTCTTTTTTAGAATACTCACGCCAAAAAGGTTCTCAGTCAGGAGTGACATCATGTGGAGTATCAAAATCAGGAAGAGCAGAAATATACTGGGCTGCAGAAACAAAGAATCTCCAGAATTCCTGTGCACAGAGTAGTAGAGTCCCGTCCTGTTCTCCTCAGTAGATTTCAGTCTTCTGACAAGATCACTCCCACAGAAAGTCACTTCTCTGATGAAGCCCACGTTTTGAAGAACTGAAATCTTCATTCTCAGGGAATACTTACTAATAAAAAAAGAACTTGGCACAGAAGCTGAAAATATGAAAAGACATCTTTATTAAATTTAATAAGTGAGGCCACGTCACACAGAAGCCGTAGCAATTGAATGAGGTAGTCTGAAGAGTACAGAGAACAGAGGCCTTTTATATGCTCTCAGGGTTACAAACTTCAGCATACAAGTAAGGGGCAGTCCTAGCTTTTGCAAGCATGCAAAATACCTAACATTCCTTCTTACACAAGCCGGACAAACCCATAATAAAAGGACCACAACCCATATCATAAACAGACCATAAAAGAAGGAACAGAAACAGATAAGGAGCAGGATAAGGGGTGTGTGTGTGCATACCAAACTCTACAATGTCCTGTGCTTTGATCCTCAATCTTGATCAGCTAAAGGGCAGGAACTGGTTTAACAAGGTCAGCTTCAGGCAACAGGGTCAGTTCACTCAGGTCAAACAGGAGTCAGCATGAACTCAAGCTAAGGTCTACATGTCCTTAAAAGACTAGTTTCAGCCACAATCATGGCCTATGTGAGGGCAACCACAAAATGGCTGCCATACACAAAATGGAACCCACGGGTTCAGAATTCACAGAACCTCAGTGCTTTTCGGCGAGTAGCACGCTACTCTGGAACCCAAAAAGGGTTAGTGGTGAATTAGGATAGGGAGATATGAAATTAATTTGAGTGGTGGACATGTGAGTTTGTTATTTGGATTGAAATAGGATAGTGGAGGTATGGAAGAGATACGGTTTTGCATTTACATAGCGCTTGCTACCCCTGATGAGGTGGTGAAGTGCTTTTCTACCGGTAGCACGCTACTCTGGAACCCAATCAGGATTAGTGGGGAATTAGTATGAAGAAATAAGAAATTAATTTGAATGGTGCACATGTGAGTCTGTTAGTTGGATTGAGAAGGATAGCGTAGGGATAGAAGAGGGAGAGTCTAGAAAGTATTTATTTAGAGATCATAGCAGCAAGAGGAGGTTTCTGATGAGATGGGGAGGGGGGGGAAGAGTCAGAGGGAAGGGTTTAGTAGGCTAATTTGGGAGATCTGAATAGTAAAAGAGGTTTGAGATGATGAACGGAGGGGCAGAGGAGGGAAGAGTCTAGAAAGAGTTATTTTAGGGATCATAGTAGTAGAGTAGGGTTTGGAGATGAGTGAGAGAGTGAAGGTAGAGAATATATTGAAAGAGGTATTAGGGGAAGAAATAGGGTAGTGCATTGGAGAGAGTAGTAGAATGAGGTTTGGGGTGAGTCAGAGTGGTTGGAATCAGCTTGTGGTTGGAATCAGCTTGTTAAATTTGGAAAACAAATGCTCAGTTACCACTTTCATAATCTCTTATTTTATTCATTTGTATTTCATTATAGCCTGACAGGTATAACCACAGGTCAATATAAAGCAATGGGGTGACCCAGTTATGTGCAGAAGCTGGGGGTTAGTACATTAAGTGAACAATGGTCCTGCCAACTTATTTACTCAATTTGTCCCTTTTCTCGGATGAGACTACCATTTAAATGGTAGTCTCATCCGAGAAGATGGACGAATTGAATAAATAAGTTGGTTGCTGTTTTTATAAGCTGATAGGTGGCTGAACCACTGTTCGCTTTAGGTATAACCACAGGGCACATTGCTGCAGCTATTTATGTATTTATTCATACCATGCACTAAATGGACTGGAGCATATCTAGGCACCAAAGACCAACAATCGAAGGACCTGGAGAAATCAAAATAGGCTTTGAAAAGTTAACAGAGGAACCAGACTTTAAATGATTTTCAAAAGCAGAGCAGAGATCGCTCCAATTGGATGTGCAGAGGTAGTTCAAGTCTGGGGACATTTTTGGAAAAAATCTACCCATGCTCTATAATAATAATAAGACAAAATAAGAGTGAGGATACGATTAATGGATTTGTTCCCTTTGGAAGAGTTCCCTTTGGAAGAGTCAACACCCCTTTCTTCTATAAAGGCTGCAGTACCTGTGTGCAGCACCTCTATACATTGGCAGATATGTAGTTCATTTGTGCCAGTGATGCCGGTAGGTCATACGACACAGATCCACATGTCAACACCAATCAAAATCTGCCCGGTAATGAGTGAAGATGTTTCTACAAGGCTGGGCAAAGGAGATCCTTAGGCTGCTCTCTGGTGGTGGCAGTCAATCGCAACAGAAGGCCAGAAACCTGACCCTTTTTTTATCAGTGAATGAGAAGTGCTCATTACCTGGATGGTAAAAGTCCTCATAGTGTCCCTGCCTGTAATCCATAGGGACAACCAAGTCGATGTTAAGAGTCCCAGAAAGAATGTGAGAAAAGATTGAGATGACAGACATTGCAACAAGCTTCCGACAAGAAGGGAGTCCAGACACAATCAAGGAATAATGGTACTAAATCGAGGTTCTAGGCATGCGCTTGGCACACAGAAGAGCAATTCCTGGCAGGAGGAGATACATACCATTGAAGAATGAGTGATTCTAGCAGATCGTTTAAGCATGTTAGTCTATTGGCCAAAGCTGCCAAGTCTTTTGTTTCTTAACACTGTCAATAGAGTTGCAACCCTTTAGGTAGGAAGGTCTCATCAGGTCCTAAAAATGATGGGACACCTGCTGGGTAGGAAGGTCTCATTAGGATTTAAAAGTGATGGGACACCTGAGTGTACTATGTTGATAGGTAAGATCTGGCTCATCATGACTAGGTGGTAAAATGAGTGTCCACCCTTTAGTGTAGAATAATGTACTTAGGTGTTATACTACCCCCAAGTGGGCACAACCGATGTGTAAATGTTTGGTCTGCAAGTTGCTGAAACCAGTTCTTGTAGTAGTAAAAGCAAGCCCGCCTCCCCCGGATACCACATGGCAGGCAACGGGAGAAGCAAATCCAACCAATGTGAAAGGCAGCACGGTTGAATGGTCATCACTGTTGGGCCAATGGACTAGTATAAAACATACAAGTTGTTTGTTAAAAACACACAATCAGTCTTTTGTCTCTGTTAGTCGTGTCAGCCTTGCATTGGTCTCCCCTGCCAAATCTTTGCCTTGCTCCTTCATTATTTCTGACCTCGTCTGCTAACCAGTGCTAAAGTGCCTGTGCTCTCTCTAGATATGGTAGTATTGGCTCATGATCAATTGGCATATATAATTCATAGATAAGACCCTAGTAAACTGCACTACAAATGCAAATGTAAAGTAAGGGCCTGTAAAGTAAATGCTACTAGTGGCCTGCAGCACTGATTGTGCCACACACCTAAATAGCCCTCTAAAGATAGCTCAGACTTGCCATGGCAGAGCCTGTTTGTGCAGTTTCAATCTGCCATTTCGATCCTGAAAAATAAACCTTTAACCAGGTCCAATCCTTCCTTTTTAGTACATGTAAGTCACCCATGGGGTAGGCCCTAGACGGCCCAGATGACAGGGTGCAATGTATTTAAAAAGCAGGATTTCTACTTTTAAGTTTTACATGACCTGGTAGTGAAAAACTCCAAAACTCATTTTAACTACTGCAAGGTTAATATCTCCTATAGGACAACATTGGGATTGAAGTATTATATTTTATAAGTGTAATTTCCAAATAGGAAACGACGACGCAGTGGTCACTAGTCTCAAAAAATTCTTTGATGATCTAGCCCTCACCCACATTTGCAACAGCCCTACACATAATAAAGGTTCAACCTGGATCTAATAATCTCCAAAAGTGACGTCATTCAGTTGCAGTCGATCCATCCTTGTGAATGGTCGGACCATCATATTATCACCTTCTTTATCAAGGAAACACTAAAACTCAACTTGGTTTAATCCACAAAACCAAAGATTTGGAAAAGAGACTTGAAAATACTCAAACTCAACACATTACCTTCCTCCAGCTACAACCTTCTCCTGCCCCCAGCAGGCACCTCCGACTCCATGATCTCACCAACCACTACTCCATGACCTCGATAATTAACGGGGTAGCCCCCCTTCAACTAAAGATAGTTTCCACTAAAGACTCTAAGCCTTGGTACAACTGTCTACTTACGAGGATAGACAGTCTCTCAGAACTTAACGCAACTGGAGATCAGTCCCATCTGCTAATCACCTCAAGGTTTTAAGGAAAAAGAGAAATGCCTATTACAAAAAGATCAAGCACACTAAAGCAGACTTCTTCAGCCACCAACTAGACCAAGCAAGAAATTGTCCCCAAAAACTTTTCGAGTTAATCAAAACTCAATCTAAGGACGCACCTCAAAGGCTACAAGACATAGCCCGACCGCAACTAAACTGTGAAGAATTTTCTGCCTTCTTTAGTCTGAAGACTGACAACATCAAGAAGGATCGCCTAAATGACCTATTATTACACTCCGGTCCTCATACGAAAACCTCCCCTCCACTACAAACCGCACCACACCAATTCCCCTCAAAGTTTGACCTAAACCACAACACAGCCTAGCCATCCTTTGCTACTTACACTGAAGAAGCTTTAGGCAAGATTTGTAATGCCCTGAAGCCTGCCAATCACCTCACCCATCCTCTCCCTGCAAACGCTGTTAAAGTCTTAACCCCATAGCTTCTGCCTCTCTGGACCAAAATCATTAACAGTTCACTTCAACAAGGCTGCATCCCGGACTCCCTTAAAGTCGGACAGGTATCACCCATCCTAAAGAAACCAACAGCTGACCCTAAGGACCTAAACAACTATCGGCCTATTTCCAATATTCCTAACTTGGCCAAATTACTTGAAAAATGTGTTCACCACCAACTGACTAAACATATTGATCACTTTGACCTTCTTAACAAACACCAGTCAGGCTTCAGAGCAGGTCACAGCACTGAATCAGCCATGACACACATTCTTGACGATGCGCTACAAATCCTTGATCAGAACGGATCATGCCTACTCATCCTACTAGACCTATCCTCAGCCTTTAATACGGTCAACCACGAGAATCTGATAGATCTTCTGAAACATAGAATGGGTCTATCAGGGTCAGTGTTAAACTGGTTTACCTCTTTTCTCCATAACCGAACGCAAAAATTCAAGGTCAACAACACTCTTTCCAAACCCTTACCAGTAACATTGAGAGCCCCGCAAGTGTCCGACATTGTTTAACCTGTTTATGGAACCACTCACCGAAATTCTACTTGCGTCTAACGTGCAACATCATATGTACGCTGATGATACACAACTTTATCTTAAGAGCATCACCGTAGAAGACATTAAAGTGCTTAACACAATGCTCAGGAACACCCATACCTGGCTGGCAGAAAACCATCTCAAATTGAACGCTCTAAAAAATGAATTCCTCCTTATAGCTTCACCCGCCAAAGTCCCCATAATGCAAGACTTGATCAAACATCTTAGTGCACTCAACGTTCAACCAACCACTGTGGACTCAGTGATATCTTTGGGAATAACTCTTGGCAGCAACCTCACTATGCAGAAACACATTAGCAACACCACAAAGGGAGCAAACTTCCAGATCATCCCACTGAGGAAGCTGAACCCCTTCCTGCCAGCCAATGACTTCAAGCTGGCAATACAAGCTCTAGCTATCCCTTACGGAAGTGTCGCTTTATGTGGCCTATCAAAAGCTACAACAGCTCTCTTAAGAGCCTCAATAAATGCTGCAGCGAGACTCATCACTGGCACGAACTTCTAGATAAACACACTGAGGAAGCTGAAACCCTTCCTGCCAGCCAATGACTTCAAGCTGGCAATACAAGCTCTAGTTATCCCTTACGGAAGTGTCGCTTTATGTGGCCTATCAAAAGCTACAACAGCTCTCTTAAGAGTCTCAATAAATGCTGCAGCGAGACTCATCACTGGCTCGAAAAGAAGTGGCACATTTCCCCCGACTTAAAATTCTTGAATTGGCTACCGCTTGAAGCCAGAATTCATCTAAAAATAGCATGCATGACGCATAAGGCCGTACATCATAATGCACCCAGCTACCTCGCACAGAAACTGACGATCTCTGGTGGGTTAAGATCCTCAAGAAGTGTGGAAAACCTACTTCTGAAACCCCAAAGATTCAACAAGAAGAAAACATATAAACAAACCTTCTCGGAGATGGCGTCCAGGATATGGAATACACTTCCCCCAGAAACCAGACTGAATGCTTCTACCGCATCTTTCAAAAAGGAAGCAAAAGCGATTCTCATGGCAAAATTCACCTGATCATTGACTAAATAAATTCTGAGATCAAGTGTACCCTTACTAGTAATCCCTACTATGATAAGGGTTCAACTAAACATACTAGTCACTTTATCTGCCCTTGACTTGATTCAATGGGGATGTTCCTGTTATGTACCCTACTGCTTTCTTTGCACGAGAGTTATGTATACGTGATTTACCTGCATTTATTTGTTTGTATAATTTGCAGTGCTTAATGTAAAGCGCTCTGATATCCGCAAGAATCTTGTTCGCACTCTATAAACCCTTCAAAATAAATAAAAAAATAACTGATTCAAGTTTGGTGTCTCTGGAGTCCTAACTTAAAATCCAAACATATGGTGATGTCAGACTTTAAATGACAATTCTGAATTCTTTTATAAAGTTGACATTTTCTTGCCTTAGCCATTTTGTGCTTGCAGTCTGTCTCTGGTCACCTGACGGCGTGTAGGTGGCAGTTGGGCTTTGTGTATTACTCATAGACAGCCACATACAATGGGAGCTTAGGTGTGACTGAGTGGGCCTTCATTGACAGGATGGGAAGGAGGAGCTGGGTCCAGTATCACTTACACCTGAATAGGCTGTGTCTTGTCCCCACAGAAAGGCCTCCATATCCCCTGCAGTTAGTCTGGAGCCAGGCGGGGAAGGCAGGGCATCTGTGCACTTCCAAGGCATGCCCCTAGAAACATCTCCCCACATCAAAGGCAGAACTGTATATAAAAGAAGGACCTCAGACACCACCACTTAAGTACACTTATGGACCTGCTGTACTCTGCCAGGAAGAAGGACTGCTGTGCTGCCGAAGGATTGCTACTCTGCTTGCCTGCACTCTGCTTAACCCCTGATCTGCTGTGCTGACCTGCTGCCCTCTTGCCTGGGTAAGAAGGGCTGCATCTCTTGAACCCAGAACGCCAACAGACTCCAAGGGCTTCTTAGCTGACCTCCTGATCTGAAGCCTCAGCGACATAACAGGCTTTCAACCACCTGGCACCTGGGCTCTACAATCTATGAGTCTACCCTGCCAATGGGTGCCACCCCAGTCCTGGACACTTGGAAGTGGGCCGAAAGTGCTTGCCAGTGGAACCGATGCATCTCCTCTGCCGAGCGGTGCATCTTCGAGCAGAACCAATGCATCTTCATCTCCTTGGCTGAGGAACACACCCACCGGTAGAATTGACATATCGCTGCTGCTGCATGGATTGGACCCATCACAAAAGATCCGCATAGTAGCCCCGCAAGTTCTTAAAACTGACGCATTAGCCTGACGGTGCAACACATCCATAGCCCAGGTGCTCGCATCTCTAGTCGACGGTAGCCTCAATGACAATGACGGACTCTGATTTGCAGCCTCGCAGCTCCTCAGAACTGACTCATCTCCAGCTATGCACCTTATTCCAGATGCCAAACTTCCCATTGCAAGCCCCGTTGACGGGACCCTTAGCAACGACACAACAGGACCTCGCACCACAGCTATGCCACATCTCGGAACCACCACACTGCTTTGGATGTACGGCACATCTTCGACAAGGATCAACACAACGATCTGCAACCAGGATTTTATCTACTCTGTTCAACGGGCCTAACTGGGTTCCTGTATCGGGCCCGTGCTCCATCGTGGTCAACCTGAACTTGTGACTTTGTCTCGGTCCGGCATGACCGAGTAGCGAGATTTGCTTTTAGGTGCTATTTTCACTGTAACCTTTAAAATTAAATATCTCCAGTTTCCCCAATTTAATTTTTGTCTTTTTGGTTTTGCTGTAATTATTCAAATGTACTCTATTTTTCTAAATCTGTTACGGGCTCCTTTAGTGGTGTGTTTTCACTGTTTTAGTGTTTGAAGTGTTGCACAAATACTGTACACATTGCCTCTAAGTTAAATTTGGGTTTGCTTATGCCTTACTCTGGCAAGGATTGTAGTTGCTACTTGACCAGAGCTTACTCCCAAGTCAGCCAACAACCCAATTTCTTACAGCTTCACTGCTGATTTGTTATGTTTGGTGTTGTGTTTTTTTTAATATGGGACACATTGCATTGTTGTTTGAACTTTGTGTCAAGTTTTGGTGTATACCAATTGTGACTAAACATTATTATGTAATGATGATGGTTGTTGATTTCTATTTGTCATTGCATTCATTTGCATGAGGCGATTCGCCTTTAATGTAGACATTTTGAAATGATACCAATAAGAGCCATTGTTTTTGCAGAATCATTGTATACCCAGATTCTCATGGGTTTAAGGATAAGTAATGTAGCATAGAAAAGCTATCTAAACATTAGAAGCATCAAGAGAGGGAGATTAGTGTCCGTGAAGAGAGCCAAGAGACAATTAGAGGCTTATCAGAATCGGCTGAAACATATAGACACATCTGATTGCTAAATGGGGTGTATGAATCATCAAGTATCATAACACATCCTCCACTTAAATAAAAGGAGATATCTTAGGGATATACCCATAGTAATTTTTTGTTTAAAAGGCTGCCACTGTCTCCTCTTTTTCTTGTTTCTTCCAGTGGTGGCTCCTCCGCAAAGGAAGAGAAGTGTCGTCGCACTGCTATTTCAGCAGTGCCTTAAAAAAATGATAACAGGACGTTATTATCATTTTATTTTTCTAGGTGGCACTCTGGGCGAGGCTGGGCTCTGTGACACCAGAGCAGAGTGAGGAGTGGTTTGCGCTCCTCTAAGTGCAGCTTGGCTGGCCAAAACGTCATGCGCATTAGCATGTTCTCCCCAGGTCTGTGTTGCACAGCCACGTGGAGAACATGCCCAGCCTCCCAGGCACTGCTTGAGTGGCCAATCACGATGTTGCTCATGTAGCGTTGTGATTGGCTGGGAGAGTCCGGAAGCCTGGGTCCTTCTGGTGCTTTCAGCAGAGCTGAATAGGACAGAGGAGAGGCGTGCAGCGGTATGGTGAAGGTAAGTTAATTTTTTTTATTTTGTTTTAATCCACTCCCTACCTCCCTACCACCCCCGTTCGGAGGCAGCTGGGGTTTCTTCCCCCTCTTCAGCCTCCTCTCTCTAGAGTCCCAACCAATTCGAGACACCATCTTTTGTCTCCTCGCCTCTTCTGTCACTCTCTCCATCTCCCTCCTCAGCTACCCTCTTCATTCTCACCCCCTATTTTATGCTGAGGCACTTCTCTCACTTTCAGCCCCATCCTCTTGCTGTGCTGCATAGTCCCTGTTTCTGTCCGTCACCTGAAGCCGCTCCCACTGACCCTCTTTAGGATCCCCCGTCTTTTGGGCCATTAGATCTGCTGAAAATGTGGGATAGGTAACTCCATTGCAAGCAGTACAATTCTACAATTCTCCACGAACAAATTTGAGTATAGCTTCGTGGAACCCAAGCTATTTATAGCACGTCTTTTTCATCGAAACGTGAATTGCCAGGAAAGAGGTGACAGTTGTGCTGGTGCATGGTGAGTCAGTAAGATGACAGCATGCTTCAGGCTCAGCTCAGTCCAGAGGCATTAACAGCTCCACCTCCTGCCAGCAGGTTGGCAGCTGACTGAGATAGACTCAATTGTCCAAAAGTCAGGCCTGTCAATCAGCTAAACTTCAGACAGTGTGTGGCGCTGCAGCAGTGCACAAAGGCAAACTATGATTTTCGGATGCAATTGAAGGCTGCCAGCAGGCATTAAAAAGGTGTAAGAATAGGATTTAAAATCGGAAAGTGGTTGGAGTCGCTAAAAGCAGGAGACTATCAGCCTGATTCATGAAGCGAAATAGCGCCCGCAATGGCTGCGAAAATGCAATTGCGGGTGCAAAACACGGAATCGGCATTCAAGTACAAAATAGCGAATTCGCAAACACAGAATAGCGATTTAAATAGCGATTACGCTATAATAGTCGCAGACTCCGGGTAGTCGAGCATTAGCGATACGGAAATAGCGACCAACCACGGAATCTGCAAAATGAATAGCGAAACGCAATATTGTCTCAATCGGCATTCATGAAAAAAATACAATAGCGAAAAAGCGCAAATTCGCACGTTTGCGCGGCGCAATTTAAGGACAACTCAAAGCAGGTGGTAACCATAAAAGCCATGATTAAGTAAAATTTGAAAAACTGTTGGCCAATCACCAACAGGTCCAGGCCTGACCAATCACACATAAGGACATTCAGCAGCAGCATTAGGCGTTCCACAATGCCAGGGATGTACATGGTGGTGAGGCGGCGAAGGCTACAGAGAGCAGCACGGAGGAGACGCATGAGGCAGGAAAGGATTTACCGGCAGCGGGTCACCTTGCTGGGCCAAACCAGAGAACAGATTTATGCTAAATACAGGCTGAATGGGGAAATGATCACCTGGCTGATACAAGAACTCGACCCCATCATGCAGCATCCAACAAGGCGAAACAATTCTGTGCCCACACATGTGCAGGTATTGTGCAGCCTGCACCTCCTGGCCTCTGGCAGTTTCCAGGGCATAGTAGCCGCTGCTGGGGGGATATCCCAGCCCACCATGTCACGCTGCCTCCACACTTTTGTTGACGCCATGCTCAGCCAGCTCCACCGCCACATCACATTTCCCACGAGCCAACAGGAATTGGACCTGACAAAACTACAATTTTACAATGTCGCCCATTTTCCCCATGTCCTCGGCTGCATAGACTGTACCCACGTCGCCATCTGCCCACCAGCTGCCACGGAGTATATGTACCGCAACAGGAAGTCCTACCACTCCCTCAACATACAGATGGTCTGCAATGCCAAGACCATCATCACTGACATTGTGGCCCAGTACCCAGGGAGTACCCATGACTCCTTTATCTTCAGGCACAGCGGACTCCACACACGACTGCTCAGGGGAGAGTTTGGGGAAGGACACCTACTTGGTAAGTACACTTTGTCGACAATGTCACATTGCTATGAAGTAACTGCGCTGCACAGGCAATCAACATCTGCTCCTCTCATTCAGGTGACAGTGGCTACGCCCTACGGGAATACCTCCTGACCCCTTACCTCAACCCTGCCACACCTCAGCAACGGCGCTACAATGTTGCGCACATCCGGACAAGGAACTGTATAGAAAGGACATTTGGCCTGCTCAAGAGCAGGTTCCGTATTCTGCACAAGACAGGTGGGGCGATGTATTACAGTCCTGCAGCGTGCTGCCGCATTGTGGCTGTCTGTGCAATGCTTCATAACATTGCAACCAAGCGCCGGATACCTGTTGACATCTCAGGCAGTGAATCTGAGGGGGACGACCGGCCACCAGCACATGCGCACCATGCACGCGGGGAGAACCCAGCTGAAGGCCACAGACGTCGCAACCACATCACAGCGAACAATTTCTAGCCCACCCTCTACCCCCAACCCACATATCACAATTGCATGCAAAATTTAATGATTACACAAGGCTAATGTGTGCAGCAAAATAAATGTATTTGTTTCATTCACAAGAAAAAGGTTATGGTTTCAACTATTTACAAATTACAGTATTCCTGCATACTGCAGTGTGAAGAAGGTTCTTGGCAGGCTTAGCGTCAGCCTGTGGCAGTGTCCCTCAGACAGTGTCAAAGGCGCCTCCGGCGCGTAATGCCCAGGCGCCTGTGAGGCTCATCCTCATCCTGGGCAGCTGTACCAGGCGTTGCCCTGGTGCTGCGCCTAGGTGGCGGGACCTGCGTGGCAGATTGGCTGCTCACGCTGGAGGCACCCTCACTGGCATCGTCTCCCCCTACAGTGGCCGGTAGCACAGGTGTGTGAAGTGCCGTCACGGCGGTGGTTAGGTGCTCCAGGACCCGTGTTATGTCCTCGCAGCACTGGACCAGTTGGTGCTGCTGGGTGAGAGAGCGCCGCGACAACTGGGTGGTGGCATTTGCTGCCACATAATTCGACCTACTATAGGACGACAGCCGGCTCATTAGCTGGTGGTGGCGCCTGCTTGCTACACTGCGGTGCTTGATGAGCGCAGCAGTGTTATCCTCCATGGCTGCAGTCATGCGGCACATGGCCGCCGTCATGCGGTCCATCCTGTCTCCAACTCCCGCCACATTGCGGCCAATTTTGTGCAGCTGGAGCTGGATGGCTCCTTGCTGCTGCGACTGGCGTTGGTGGATTCTGAGCATGCGCCGCTCGACGCTCATACAGGCATGGAGATGCCCTTTGCCCCTCCTGCTGATCGGCCGCTGTGTTGCCGCTGTCGCAGGCCCAGATCTCGTTGCACGAGCTGCAGGTGGTGTCGCAGCAGGTGTTGCTGGTGCGGCAGGAACTGGAGGCACATTGGTGGGGTGCCTGGCTCTGGCTGCCGGTGGGCCGGCAGATGCAGGAGCAGGTACGGTGGGGGGCCTGGCCTTGGCTGCGGGTGGTGCGGCAGATCCAGATGCAGCTACGGTGGGGGGCCTGGCCTTGGCTGCGGGTGGTGCGGCAGATCCAGATGCAGCTACGGTGGGGGGCCTGGCCTTGGCTGCCGGTGGGATGCTAGTTGCAGGGGCCACAACGGTGGGGGGCCTGGCTGCTGGTGTTGGTGCAGCGGCAGATGCAGGAGCAGGTATGGTGGGGGGCCTGGCTGCTGGTGTTGGTGCAGCGGCAGGGGCTGGTGCCTGGGTTTCGGGTTGTGAGTCCTCCTCCTGGGCCTCCTCATCAATCTGCAGCCTCTCGCTGTCACTGCTATCTGCGCCACCTGTGAGGGTAAGTGGATACTCATTAGTTGCATGTGACTGTCAGACGTGCAGATGTTACATGCATGCTGGGTGACATTCCCTGGATGGCTGTGGATTTGCGTACTTTGGAACCTTTCTGGCTGCATTGTGGTACTACTACATTGTGGACATACTACATCTCCCACAATGCTTCAGGGCCTTTCCTGATGCACAACATAGGCATGACTAAGGGCCAATGAGTGAGCCTATTTGGTCAGGGACGGTCATAGGGGACAGGGTCGCAGTCGCATGCCACTTACCTTGGGTGTCTTGGGTGGGGTGGGAGGAGTCCAGAGGGGTCACGCCAACGCACGCCTCCCTCTCCAAGGTGTTCTCAACCTGGTCCTCCAGGGGTGTGTTGGGTGGGACTGTCGGTCCGCCACCTCCAGTGCCCGATGCCTCACCAAGGCGCTCCGCCACCCTCTCCTTGGCACGACCTCGGAGGTCGTACCAGCGCTTCTTTAGCTCCTCCAAGGACCTATCGGCCACACCCACCGAGTTTACGCTGGAGGCTATTCCCAGCCAGATCCTCCGCTTGTCCTGCTCTGGGACCTTCCTGGAGTTGAGGCCGAACAGCCTGTCATGGTTGGCCACCACCCCTTCAATTAGGTTCTCGAGCTCCTGCTCTGAGAACTTGAGCTTGCGCTTTCGTCCTGCGCTGTTGCTGGGGCCAGGGACAGGTTCCTCAGACATGGCGGTCGCTATTTCAGGCGTTTCTGGAGTCGCTAGCGCTGGTTAGGCGTCTGCTTTCCGACGTGCTCACTCGTAGGATAGCGTCACTGTGGTGTTTGGGGGTGGGAACTGCCTGCTTCCTGGATGTGATGTCATCACGGTGCTCGGAATGCGTCTTCCCGTTTTCCCGATCGCGCGAGAATGCGAGTCGCAATCCCGATCGCACGGGATTGCGAGTCGCAATCCCGATCGCACGGGATTGCGAGTCGCAATCCCGATCGCAGGTAGCCGGGAATAGCGATTTTTCTGCGTTTTTAGTTGGTCGCTAACGGCTTTAGCGCCCGTGTGCGAGTCGCTATTTTTTCCCCGAAAAGTACATGAATGCCGTTTTGCGTTTCCTCTATAGCGAGTCGCTATGAATCGCTATTAGGGACACGCAAAACGGCCCGTACATGAATCAGGCTGTAAATCGTTAGGGTTCGCATATTTGTAAAAGAAGTGCTGCCATTGCCATTTGATTCCCAGGGGCTCCCTTTCCATGGCAGGTCTTGGCGAAGTTACAGTTACTTTTTTCCTAAGGGAAGAGATGTGTTCTACCTTTCTGAAATTGTACTTACTATGCATTATGTGTTTTACCTCCCTCTCGTCCTATGTGTTAGTATCACTCCCTTGGTACATTTCCATCCCTCCTCCTCCTCTTAGTCCCTCCCAGGAAATGTTCATCATTTGTGAACTCTTGGCTGGAAAACTCTGACAGATGTTGATGGTGAAGAACAAAAATACCTGTTAACCCTATGTGACTTGCGTCTTCATTTTAATCATATACGTTTAAAATTCCACGAACTCTTGGCTAAAGTCTAATAACTAAATGTGTGTAATTACCCAACAATTACCTTACTTGAGGTACAAGTGGTATTACCCAAGCCAAGCCCCTTTATGTTGAATTACTAATAGTAATCTCAAGTGTAGCATGGGTGGAAGCATAGATGTGGGTCTTGAAAGCAAAATGGACGAAACACATATCAAGGAACTTTTTACATTTTTAAAGATTACAGTCAAACCCTTGTTCAGCTAATTTAGTCAAAGGTGGGACAAATGCTCCTTGTTGTAACATTGCTGAAGTTTGTCTAAAAGCAGCTTTCTCTATTATAAGGGAATCAGCTGATCCATAGGTGGAATAACAAGACTGTGACACTTATGTAATCTGCTAATGGCTGGACTTTACAAAGTTAACCTTATATTTCTTTTCTACGTTCCAAAACGGGCTTGTCTTAGTCTCTCATTTGTTTCGTTCCCCAGAATGACAACCTAATACTCAAGCAGGAAAGTGATAAAAACGAAGACTTGACAAAACTCCAGTTTCCAGGGGATAAACTGAGAGCAGAAAAATCATTTGGATGTTGACAAAGTGGACCAAGTCAGGCAACAAGCACTGCAGACATAGCAGCAACAAGAAGTGTCATGAAGATCAAGAGCGAGCAACCACATGGAGCGATGCTCAGACATATTGAAGCACATTCCGGAGCTGCTTAGGAAAAGGTTGGAAGATGGAAGGAGTACAAAGGAAGTAATCATAGCCATGTTGATTTGGGATAGTTTCATAGGACTGCTAAGCTGAATGGTTGGTAAAATATGTTTAGGAATGTCAAAAATCAAGCTCCCAGGATAGGAGCTAATTGTCAGTGTCTTTTCAGATCTACCAAAGAAAGGTGGAAGACAACCATGCTGTAATCCCATTGGCTTTCTGTAGAAGTAGGTCTGCCATCAGTGTATTCACTCAGAAACAAGCAGTCCATGACCACCAACCCCAATCAGAAGAATTATCTGAAAAGACAATACCACTAACACTAGAAACTGCTCTGGTAACTGCAGGAACATAGCCTCCAAACAATGGGGCGACTTCACACATGTGGTGCTTGGGCGCTCACCGTCGTGTCGCCACAGTAGAATTGGCAGTGCATATCTTGCTCTGGAACCGGAAGCACTGGGTGACCTCCTCCCTGTGCTCCCACTTCTACCTGAAACACATGGTGTGAGGCTAGTGTGAACTAATGCTCAAGCTCGCCATGCTCCTTTCATTCTGTCTTCAAAGGCATGGCCAGGCACAGGGGTGAGTGAATGCCTGATGCCGTGTATGTGTATAATAGCATTAAGGGAAAAGGCATTAACTATGCGGACTAAACCACAATACTGTTACCATGCAAGCGGAACATCACTTGCCTTAACAAAGCATATGCCTGAACCCCGCATATGCCTTAACCATGCATATTACTGAACCACACATATGCGTCGTTAAGGCAGTCAAAATTCTGTGGTCTAGTTCCAGAGACTAGAAGGATCAGGAGAGGAAGGATCTGGACGCGACTTGGTAAGTAGGGCTGGGGGAGGATGGGGGTAATTTTTTGTGGGAAGGGGAGTAGTTTTCGTGGTGCGCAGTTTTGGGAGGGAGCGTCGTTTTAAGACTCAGGGTGGGGGTTAAGAAGCAGTTTTCAGAGCTAGGGGGTGTTTTAGGACTCAGGGGTCGGGGTCATTTTTTTGGCCTTGGACCATTTTAAGGCTCAGGGTGGGGGGGCAGAGGTGTGGTTAGTTTTTTTGGCTGGGGCGCGGTGCATTTCAGGGCTAGGGGCAGTGAAACAAACTCGCTCCAGATGAGATTCTTAGATGAGCTACAATGGAAAAGCGGGAAGGCGAGGCGTTCGTGGGCGGACGTCCGCTGAGAAAGCCAACCCCGCCGCAGCCCCGCTGAGGTAAGGAGGTACTTCTTACAGGATGCCTTGTTTGCTTTAGCAAGGAGAATGTGGGTTTACACTTTACAACAGAGGAGACGAAGAAGGGAAAGAATATTCAGAGTTAGATTAACGGTATTTCAACAGACTAAGGAGATTTATGAGAAGTACAACTTAGAAGTAATGTCTTTATACTCTTATATTGACCTAGACCCAATACTAGGTAGGGACAAGGGTGTAGTATCAATAAATGCATAGTCTGGTTAATAGTTAGGTACAGCTGATTTCAGTCCGGTATGGTGACGTGTCTGTTGGTTTTCTACAGGAATTTTTACATACACACAGACAAAATCGCACACAATCTGTCCCTCTCTGCATTGAAAGTCAACAAAAATGGTTATTTTACGAAATATTGTGTTTTTTCCCACTTTGTACCCCTACCAATCTGCATTCATCTCCTCTTCCAGTGCCCCTTTAGATTCTCTCTTGCGCCATAGTTGTTGTATAATGTACGTTAACATTGTTTGCCACCTGGGTATGGACACACACAAAAGTAAGACCATCTAAACGCGTATTCAAGTTCTTTGCGCCCTTCACTTTCTTTCTTCTGGTTGTTTTCCTATTACAGAAGCCAAAGCGGGGTGCTTCACATAGATCAGTTTCAGTTTAAAAATAAAATAATTTTCTAGATGCAATGTTGCTTAAAACGAACACACAAAGTACATTTACAAATAACCTACAACAATTGCAGCAAGTAATGTTGCATTTTTATAGAATTGCTAATTTTCCTAAAGTATAAGGTTGTGTGAGATGTACACGTTTTATTCGTCCACTAAGTGCAACAGAATATCTGTATCAGAATCCCAAACATCATCTCTCAATTAACATTCAAATACTATACAATGCAGGGTGTCTAATTGCAAACCTTGTGGCTAAAAAAAGGAATACACGGCTCCTACATTTTAAGGATCTATTGTCTATACAGATGTCTATCAAGAATTGACTTAGGTGCTGGCTACCTATTTTTTATCGTTATTGAATTTTATTTTCAGGATCAAAATAAAATATTAAAACAAACCCTTCTTCAGATTCATTACTCCTGCTGTAGGTGACAGTTCAACTGCTTTACATCCTTTCATTATAACACCAAATCTCACTGCAGTCACAGCCAGGCAAAGAAGATACAATGTTGCACACAAGAGAGTCTGAGTAGCAACAGAAAGAACAATTGGTGTTCAAGTGTCTACATTAGAATGATGGTACGGTTCAGTATTCCTTTAAGTCTACGACATGTAGGATTTTAACAAATGTCTCTATGTTACAAAACATATCAGCATATAACCCAGGAGCAGAGAACAACCGAGTTGTGGAAGGAAGGGAACGACAGACATACATAAACTACTATTTGTAAGTTTATTTTATATTTTCGTAGTTTTATATAGCATGAACTTGACCCGAGCGCTTTACAGGAGCACCAGTTGCGTTACAGACAGACGGATGTATGACATTACAACGTATGCTTTTACCACGCATGCCTTTACAACGCGGTATTTACAATGCATGCCTTTACAACGCGTAGTGCTTTGGGGCGCTGGATAGTGAATTGTTTAATTTACTATTCCAACTCCAGTCCCCGTGGATAGTAGGGAAGGTGTTGGATAGTAAATTAAACCTATTCCCTATCCTTGAGCGTCCCCCAGCGCAATGCGTTGTAATGGTTTGCGTTGTAAAAGTTGCGTCGTAAAGGCACTGCGTGGTAAAAGTTGGGTTGTAAAGGATGTTTCCCCAGACAGACACATTCTGTATTTTTATTGTTAGTCATGGGGAGATTAAGTGATTTGGCCAGAATCACAGGATGTTGAGTGTCCCTGCTGAGAGTCGAACCTGGTTTCCCAGCGCCGAGGTCGACTGCTTTAGCCGTAAGGCCACATCCTCTCGCCAAGTTACCTACACTACAAGCAGAAATATTACTTAATTACATAGGCCACTAACTGATTACAATAAGCAACATTATGTCCATGTTTATTCACAGTATACATGAAAATTAAATTGTGAAGCAAATGCTTTCAACAAAACATTTTCTTTGGGTAATGTAAATCCTAGTACATAAAAATTGTGTGTTGTAAAGTTTGATTACTACCCCTTGGGATAGCAGCAGACTAGTTCTGAGGTTCTCTAGCGCCGGGACACTCTTTCTGAGTAGCTGTGCGCTTTATAAATACACCTCATATCATATCATATCATATTATATCAATGTCTCTTTCTCCCGTTTGAAGCAGTGGGTCTGCCGTTGGTTGGTTCAGATATTCAGGTTTAGGCCCAAGTTGATTTCTCAGTGATAATAACCTCTTGTCTAGAGGGTGTTGTGCCCTGGACATCAAGATGTACTCTAGGCCTTCTAAGACACTGTCCTGACACCTACGTCGAGACCGCAGACAGAGCACAATATACACAATCACAACCCAGCCAGGCGTACCACTGATAGAAAATGAGGACATAGAGTCTGAATGCCACTCTTATTATGTACGTTTATACTAGTCCCGAAATAACAGAGTCGACTGACTCCATTCCACATTACCTGGAGGAACTGGTTCTGGAGTGTTTGGAGGGCTGTCACCAGCAATTTCTGAGTCATCCCATCTACGGAGAGGAGATAGAGAAGTTAATCATTCCCTAGGAGGAGCGAAGGCCCCAAGCTCCGATAGTTTGATTTCTACAGAGCCTTCCTAGAGGTATACGCCAAGGCACTCATTGAAGGTGGGCTTTCTCGACGCTAAGTGAAGTGTTCCTCTCGGTCCTCCCGAAACCTGGGCGAGATGCAACCAGATATGACTTGTATGAGCCATTATTACTACTAAATTGCGATAACAAAATCCTAGCTAAAGTAATAGCAACCAGTATATTGCTTTTCCTGGAGAATACAGTTTCTGGAGTGCAGCCTGGTTTTGTCTCCAATAGATCGGCGTCGATTAACCTGCGTACATTGTTTACTGTCTTAGACCAATCAAAACCTGACCTCAAAGAGGCGGTGAGTCTACTTGATGTCAAAAAGGTGCTCAACTCCTTGGAGTGGCCTTTTTTATGGAAACTCTAACACTCTACAGCATCCCAAAGGGGTTTTTGTCACTGATACACTTGCTCTTTTCTAAGCCTGATGCAAGAGTCTCTGTTGACGGTCTATTTTTGGACCCATTTGCAATTTACAGAGTAACGCAGCAAGGATGCCTCTTGTCTCCCTTACTTTTTTATTCCAGCAATGGACCCTTTGACATAGCACCTCCTGGAGTATCATCACCTGCATAGAGGGCTTTCTTTTTGTTCAGGCAAAATTTTGATACCCATGTATGCAGACAATATTTTGCTCTTTGTGAAACACCCTGAGAATAATGCATCAGCATTAATTAGGGAAATCATCAGATTTGGTAGATACTTGGGTTTCTCCATCAACTGGGATAAAATGAATATATTACCCATTACTGACAACACTGCACCATGTTCCCAGGAGCACCCTGTGGTCTCGGACTCTGTCAAATACCTGGGGATCAATTTGCACAGAGATGTAGAATCTGTAATCCGTCTTAACTTTGACCTTGCTATCAACCAGCTACAACATCAACTAGATACTTGGCTTAAGCTACCTTTATCTCCAGCTGGCAGGGCTGCACTGCTTAAAATGGTACCCTTACCAAACGTTTTATATTAATTCCTAAATAATCCTATTGCCTCAATAGTAACCTTATTCATACCTTTAAATCCCTACTAATCAAACTTGTTTGGGTAAAAAGCAAAGCTAGGATAAGGTGGGACACAATGACACTTCCCTATGACCAAGAGCCCTTCATCCTACCATACTTTGAACTTTACTGTTACTTGACCAAATGTCAATTTGCTTTCAATTTGGACCCGCCCAGGCATACCTCATCGCCCTCACCTGGCCTTGCCCTTAGCCCCCACCCTGTTTTTCTGTGAACGTTTTCCCTCGCCACTTGAGACTTAGCTATTTTGTCTGATGCCCGATGGAGTTACCTGGTTTAGCTAAAGGGGAGACGACTGTGGTGTGATGTATTCCTATAGGTACTGTATTGATTCCCCTATTCCTGACCCTGGTTTGGTTAATAATTAACTAGCAGCCATCCAACGGTGCAAAAACCGTTATCTGATTAAGCCACACCACGGCACAGAAGCGCGTTATCTGATTAGGTCATAACGCATGCCATCTAATTAGACAAGCGATATTCCTCCAGCCCCTGATAAGGCATACGGAGTTCTCAAAACAAATCAAACCTACAGCGACCTGGGAAATTCCCATAGCCATTGTTTTGATTTCACCGAGAACTTCAGCAAAAGAATGTGCGAACGAGCCCGTTCATATGACATCCTTATTGACGTATATATGTCCATCCTTACGTCAATCTCGGCACCTTTCAGGTATAAATATTACCGACATTGCCTTAAGCAAACACATGCGGTGGTGACGAGATTGGAGCAGCGAGACGTGCCGAGGAGCCCAGCAGAGAGCGAAGCCCACAGGCGCTGCCCCGCCTTCCTGACGCGCTGAGAACGAGACGCTGCCTTTCTCCTGCTGAGAAATCCAGCTCCGGCGCTTCCAAGCAGCCCTCGCAGGCAGCTGGAATATCAAAACCTGGGATAAGAGATACCAGCCCTCCATCATTCTAGATCTCAGGTACAGAACTGAATAACCCCTTGCAGAAAATTCTCGAGTCAGTCCCTTGGCAAAAACAAACTTAACTTAAACTGCTACTTATCTACTCCCGCCCACGTATTAGGCTTAGGTCAGGTACACTGGGGTAGGCGTGGTTAGAAGCACCAGTTGAGTATGATTAGTCAAATGTATATATGTATGTATCTATTTTATCCATTTTAAAGTATCATATGGCTCAGAAACCATATCAATGCTTTTACAGTATTATTTTATAATTCTGTCTTTACTGTATGCACTTTACTTAACTATAAGTATTACAATAATAGCGATTCATTTCTCTTGTATGAGAAAGGAGACTGATCAATAAATAACATCTTTCATTGAACACGCCCGTCTCTTCCTTTTCTCTACAATCTGGTGAAACTAAGAATGCACTGAACTGACTGAGTAAAATAAGTTGTCTTTTGTTTTCACACGACTCTAGAGATACACTCTTGATTAGGGGAGAGCAAAGTTGTCATGTTCTATGGTTGTCAGATACTAAATCCCTTCTTGTCTATCCAGGGAGGTTAAAATCCTGCTTGCCTATTCGAGAAAGTTTCTAGTGAACTCTGAGCTAGCTGGCAAACACAAAACTTTAAGTCTAATATCGTCGGTAGAAGACCTAGTTAACCTCTGCCCTAGGTCTATACTATTGAAGATATTATTCCAATGCGCAGAGCCTATTGGGATAATAGGAACTACACTACATGGCGCCCAACGTTTGGATAGGCGATAAAACTAACGCAAGACATTAGAGTAACTCAGTCGTGCTTTTTCACACAGACCCCTTTTTTCCCATAATACTCCAAAGACGTCTGGAGTGGGTGAAAGGTCATATCCGCCAAACCTCGCAGGAGGAGACTCCTATGTATGGTTCTTGGTTTATTCAACGTTGAAGGATACACTGTTCCAAAATATTGTGCATCTAATCTTTGTTTCCATAGAAACCTGATCTGCAAACAATAACCTTCCTGTCAGTAAAATGACAGAAAGTGAAGAAGAAAGGGAGACAGTTAGAATAGCAGCTGAACTCCTAGTAGCAGACAATACTCTGCTGCAAAATGACCCGGATATAATACTCATCCCGGTCAACATAAGAAAATCTATAACCCTAAAACGTATAGAAAATGGACTGACACCAAGAGGTGGTACAGTCATATTCGTAATTGAGGCACACGAATATCGGCAGACAGAGGTATTCTATTCATGGATAAACTTTCCAGCAGCAAACGCTGTAACAAAGGACTTCCACTATTACAAAATAGAGGAACCTCCTAATGAGTACATTCCTTTCGAGGAGGTGGAAATACCACTCAAATTCCAAGAGCACCTGCTCTTGTTTCATGGCGCCCTAAAACATAATAATCACATCACCAGGCTCGGTCCACTAGGTAGACCAGGAGCAACGTGGACGGTCCTAGCCGGATACACACCACATCCAGACATTGAAGAAATGCCTGCACCAGAGCTTTTAGCACAGCTAAAACAATTAATAAAAATACATAGACAATTAGTCCAATATGTAATGCGGACTTCAACAATCCAACCAGCAATTAAAATTCCACAGCTGATCACTCATCAGGGGAACACAAATAAAATTACACCACAGAACATACAGTCCTGTCTAGGTAAAGTACCCACAAAACGGGAACAAATTCCTTTCTGGCTAGCACAAAAAATCACTCAAATAGAGGCGGTGTTTCCAGATACCACCCCTGTTGAGAAACATAGGATTCTGACTATCTGTCTTCCAATGGGAATCGCACCACATGTGGAGGACTGTGACACTTGGGGAACAGTCTTTGCTTCCATTTACACAAAAACACATGGTGTACCATCCATGTCAGTAATACCAGATGTGCTAAAACAGATTCAAGATGAATACGGTCCAGAACCCGCTTTAACTCTCGGTATGAAATTACTGAAAGACTTCAAGCAGGTCTCTGCAATATTATTAGCCAACATAAAGGGAGAAGCAGCAAATGTGGCAATTTGCCAGAGGTTAAAAGAGACAAATATAGCAGACCAACGATCTGAAATTGCCAGAATCATAGAAAAATCCTATGAAGAACTAGGAAGAGATAGTTTGGGTGGAATACCAGTGAAACCCCAACTAGTTGAAAGTCCTGAAAAGGTATTTATTAAAAATAATTTAAACACTCAAAAAAAGAGCTGGGATGGAAATAAACAATCCAATCCTAAAGAAAAAAGATTCCAGTCCAGAGGAAGGTCTCCTCGGCGGAGAGAAAGATCTCCTGACCAAGGACGCAAGTCTCCCCAAAGGGAGCCCTCTGTGAAAAAATACAACCTTAGAAATAGGGATAATATAAAAAAAACTGATAGATATCAAGATATTGATACACGTCCCTCTCAATCTTTTCAGACTTCCTCGCAGAAATCGGAAAGAAGAGGACGATCAGAACACAGGGAAGAGCACGTCAAGTCCAAAGACAAAGAACCTGCTCATCTGAATAAAAAATTACAATTTCCAAAAAAGAAGGTAGCCAGTATTAAAGTAATTAACAATGCCGAGAATACTGAGGACACAGCTGAAAAACGGAGAATGGGCTCAGACAATGCCAGACAGCGCAGCAGAAGTGAGCATAGCTCGCAAAGTCCTTATGAATCATCTGGAGACAGTGGACACGAATGAATACATTCAGGTGGAAACTGCAAATACCAGAGTTAGCAAACCTCATAAAATATATGAAATAACATTGCGTATAGAGGGGGATAAGACTAGAAAAATAAGGGGTCTATTTTGGGATAATCTCTCCAAGGGCTATGACATCCTTCTAGCTGAACGAGACTGGCCTCCAGAGTTTGTCAGGGAGTGCCCACATGGCGAAGAAATAATTATGCCTGCCTTCTCAAACCATATTCCAATTCATAAAAAATATACACTTGCAAGAAAGTGGGCAGTAGCTCAAGCCCCTGCCTTATATAAAAATCATGTGGGATTGGATGAGGACTCTCCTCCTCACAAAATCCAGCTAAAATCACAACCTACTGCACAGACGCAGTACCCGATAAGCAAGAAGCTAAAAAACAGGTAAAAGAGATCGTAGATCAACTTGAATACCAGGGGGTGATTGAAACTTGCACCTCACAAATGAACAACCCTTTGTTTCCTGTCTCCAAGCCAGACAATTCATATCGTCTTGTTTTGGACTACAGACACCTTAACTCATGTTGCAAAACATTTGCAGTACAAAACTCGCATAGTGCTGCACTAATGAATAACATAGTGCGCAAAAAATACAAAACCACATTAGACATTTCTAATGGATTCTTTTGTCAAAATATAGCACCAGAGAGCAGATATTTGACGGCGTTCTCAATAAATGGCACGCAAAAAAAATTCTGTTGTTTGCCCCAGGGGTTCAAGAACAGCCCAGGATTATTCTCAGCAAGAGTAACAGAATTACTACAAACATATGATGACGAGGCATTATCTTATGTCGACGACATCTATCTAACAGATGATGACTTGGATACTCACTTGAAAAGAGTGAACACCATAATACTTGGGTTCGCAGCAGAGGGTTACAAATTCAACTTTAAAAAGTCAAGGATTGCCCATCTAACAGTCCTGTTTTTAGGATATGAACTATCAAGTGAAGGCAAAAGCCTGGCTGACAATTTCCTAGAGAAATGTGCTGTAATCCAAGCACCTAGAACACTGAAAAACTTACAATCAATTCTAGGCTTCCTAAATTTCGGAAGAACTTACATTATAAATTATGCAGAGAGAATTAAACCTCTCTATGATCTTATAAAACCAGATTTTAAAAGAATCAATTGGACTCAAAAACACACAGAAATTTTGAGATCTTTACAAACAGATATGTTAGTTAAAACAAAATTACAAACACGTGACAACACACGCAACCTTGTGATTCGAGTCATCCCAGGAAGATGCGGATTCACATACCTGACCTCTAATGAGGGAGAGAAGGTACCAATAGCATACAAATCACATTTGTACACAGAAGCTGAAAAAAGGTTCAACATTAAGGAAAGCATTGTTCATGCGGTTCAAACAGCTGTAGCAAAGGAAAAATGCCAAGCAGACGGTAGACAGGTTACAGTCAGAACAGCAGAATCGGCTTTTGAGGCATTAACAACACCATGTAATTTACCGACAACTGCACTAAATCCAGAATGGATACAATGGGTAAATTCTGTTGCTACAGACAAAGTAAAATACTATTTTGACCCGGATATGAAAGAATTAAAATATCTAGAATATGAGAGAGAATACCCTCTGCCAATCGACATTCTGCCTTTAAGACAGTACGCGTGTGTAATATATACAGACGGACATGCTCAACCCTCAGTTTGGGGAGAGCTGGCTTACAACGCCACATGCGAAATTGTAAAAGAAGTGTGGCGCGGAGGTAAATTAAGACCTCTACTTACAAAAACACACTCAGTGGAAAATAATTCAGAACAACAAACTGAAATAATAGCATTGAAAATGGCGCTAGATAATGCCGATCGCATAGTAATAGTGTGCAATTCGTATTACTGCGTCAAATCATACAATAACGGCTTACAGAAATGGATTAAAAAACGGTTACAAAGATGACACGGGTGCAACAATAAAGCAAAAAGTGCTCTGGGAACAAGTAGTTCTTTTACAGAAAGAACTGCCAAAAACTCACGTGATACATTCACTGAGTCATCAGCGTGATGGCGTTCACATTGCAGGGAATTCATTGGCTGAGACAGCCACAGCGGTAGCAAGTAAATCGGCTTCCGTAGCTACAAAAAAGCGTACAGTAAAACACATTGACGGTGAAACTGTGCTGGCGGTGAAAACGTCATCAAAAAGCGACTGCTCAGCGCTACCGATCAATTATCCACTCAATTATACATACATAATCGATGCAAACTCAGTCCCTTTTGCTCGAATCCCTGGAGTGGGGGATAGAGTAATTCCAAACACGGACAGGAGAAGCTTGTTAATAGCAGACGCACATATGGGTGAGGGTCTCAGACACCTTAAGCAAAAAGATTCTCTGGAAGAATTACAATCAGTGTACTGGTGGCCAGGCATGAGCCTGCATCATCACATTTTTGTAAAAAACTGCCCAGACTGCAATAGAGATCGCAGTGGCGAGCGAGGAGGACTATTGCCATGGCACTTCGCTCCAGAAAAACAAAAATAAGAAAGTACCCATCATGAAAAAGCGTCATATTAACATAAAAAGACTAATTTTCACTTATAATGTAGACCCCAGCGCTCGGCTGACGTCTGGACTGTTATAAAAAGATTTGCAAGTCTATAATGGCATATACGCTAGGAGCATGCTACGTTTTGAATAATGTATTCCCTTTAGCCCTCAAGCTTATAGGGAAGCATGGCCAAATGAGCATTGCATAGCGGGACTCTTCTCACTTCCTTCCTGAGGGATACGGGATGGTGTAAAGAAAAAACCAAGACATAAAGCAATCTATAACGGAAAAGGTATTAGGTTCGGGAGCTGGGTGGGTCAAACATTTAATAAGTGTCCAACGTAGTCTAAATAACCTGCCAAGGAATTCTCTGAAAGGGTTCAGTCCGTACGAACTATTGTTCGGGACTAGAATGATGATCCAAGATCTTGATAGTCAGACTTCAGTGGTTAAAGACAAAAGCTTTGATATCAAAGATCGTTTGGCTATTTTGCAGGACTTAAATGAAACAAGAAAAGACCTGAGCAACATAAAGTTGAAACAACAGCCAACAACCACTGAAGAGAAACCACCTGTCCCAGCAAGGCCTGTCTTGATTCCAAAAGTCGGGGATCTAGTCAGAGAAAAGATCGCGGTAAAGAAGGAATTTGGGCCTTCTTACAGAAAAGCAGTTCCTGTCTTGTCTATCAACGGGACAAGATCAGTAGTACTACCGCCCCTTGCTGGTAAAAAGGAGAACCGAGTCATATCCATCGACCTGCTTAAACCACAATCATGTGGCCGATAACAAATAGTAGGCCAAGTGGACTCCCAAGAAGTAGTAGAACACCAATGTTTGCTACGAATACAGAGGCTCAAACTGGAAGACTGATCACATTTGGAAAATCTACAGTGAATCAACAAAGACTATGCAACAAAGCAATGGAACTTGAACCTCTTAAAACCCAAATCAAAGCTTTTCATCAAGAAACAACAACCTATGATGATGTAACTGCAGACTTTGCTAATGAAACAAAGCAAAATCCAAAAGCAATTGGAACAATTGACAGAACAGCATCCGGCTACTTCATCAACTTCGATGATTCATCTGAAGACCTGAGTGAAGCAAAGAAACAGCCATCAACAAAAACTTTTAAAGATAAAGCTAAGGAACTTCTTCAACAGCTGAAAGAAACCTATCTGATTTCTCCATGGATTGAATTTTGGGTGGCCTTAGGTGCATTTATCCTCATTCTTTGGCTCATCATGGTACTATGCTTGGGACATTTCATTGAAGGAAAATATGCTAAAATGGACACAGCAAGCCAGAAAATCAACTTGGTCCTTAAACCACACACATCTTCACACATCGAGAAAAGAGAACTTTCTTCAGTGAACTTCACAGCCAATCCTATACCAGGCGGTGTAGCATGGGACAAAACTGATTATGAAATCTATGGTCCAGTTGAAATCCTGAAGTATCCACACCAATTCAAGATCTCATTGAGTGACTTTGTAAAACCAAGCACATTTGCTGATGATTGGGACTTTGAAAGTATTAATGATATGATGTCTGATCTTGTGATGTCTGCTAAATTTACAGAACATGATTATTTGCAGGGTTCGTCTAATTATGATCAAATGTTCTGCTATAACCACTATGGTAACCATTATCTCCATAAATCTGCACAACCTAGAAATGTTTTAAATTATAACCAATGGGAACATTGTGCTACTCCTCCAAAAGATAGCTCGAAAACATTTTATGATAAATATTCATACTTTTCAGGGTTTAACACAAGTAATGCAGAAACATTTTATTTCAAATTGTCAAATAAGACAGGTATGAAGACCATGCTTACCAACACAAAATTGATATATTCAGATTCATTTTTTGAGCAAATGAATACATTTGGTTTTGATTTCTGGAACAGTAACATTGAAACAAAAACTGTTTGGGGTACAAAAGATTGGCAGGGATAGTAACCACCTAGAGCGTGGGCAAGCTCTGCCTTCAATGGCTACAAACGTCCACACTGGCTGAAATTAAGCAACACCTAACTTTACTTACAGAAGGTGCTGACTTGCGTGATTTCATATTGGGACCACGCAAACAGCGTCAAAAACGTTTCATAGCGGCCTCTATATATGCAGCTTATAACGAAGTTTGGAAAGTAACTCAAATTGAGACAGCAGAAAAAATACGGGAAATTGACCATATTAATTTGGAAAAATCACTTTCAGTGGTGGACAATGGGTTAATGACTCTGTCCTCCAGAATATATTCTCTGGACAGCATTGTGTCTTCAGCAATCGATATAATATCGCAAGACTTACTGATGTTACAACACGGTCAGTCCCAATTGCTTTCTATTGTACAGCTTGGCTGGACGTTACAAAATCTGCGTTCTGGCTATGTGCCTTGGCGTTTAATCAACACAACGTCATTATTTAATATCTTTAACCTTACTGATAAACAGATCAGTTTGGCATAGAAGGGTGCTGACTATACAATTCTGAGCATTGAAAGACTTGAGAGATTACCATTGACAATGTCAGAACGACCTGTCATTGAATGGATAATACATGGACTACTAAATATTCCGATAACTACTTTCCAGTTTCAATTCTGCCAAAAATATATACAGGCAGGCCAGTATGAAAGGTTGGGTAAAGGATACATTAAGTCAATATGGAACTTGCCCTATACACACGAATGTGTCAGTAATAAAGGCCAGAAAGTGTTTCTCAGTGGCAATAATTGTGCAAAATCACTAAGCGGTACACTTCTGTGTCAGGGTATTAGCTTGCATGGAGCCTGTGAAGGGACTTCAAATAACCTTTTATGTTCCCAGCTAGGCACACCTGCAACACAAATAGAACCATTCTTTAGGAGACTCTCGAACGGGAGTTACATTCTAATAGTAGATCGCAGATGTTGTAGTTTGCTGCCCGGAAAACCTTATCTCATAACCGTGACTAGGAAGGTCATGTGCTGTGAACGAGTATTGTTCCCGAACGATTCTCCAGACAGGGAGGCAAGGTTATGGCTCGATTTGAAAATTGCTTCTATTCGAATAGAATGAAGACTGTGCTCCTACAGACGCCGACTAGGCTCACGTCATCAAAAGAAACATATGATCTCCAAGTTGCAAGGACAACAGAAGAGATTCATTCATTATTATCAACTAATTCCCCCATACATTTCGCAGAAATACTGAACGAAATCTTAAATATTTCTGATACCACTGGTGTCTCCAGTGTATTTAAAGCAGTGTTTTCGGGTGCTTTAACTCCATTCAAAGCCATCCTGGGTATTTTTCCAGACTTTGTCCATTCAATTTTTGGCGGACTTCCTCTCCTTTTGGGACTAGTGGCAGGCTTCCTATTTTTGATCCTGTTATTTCGCTATGGCAAACCATGTCACAGACAAAACACCTGCGACAAGGGTAGAAATGATCCTAGCCATTGGCTACCGGGACAGCATAACTAAAGTCCTTGGACTAGCACGGCTTCGGGACCTGAACATGACTTGGTCTCTTTCATTTAGACCAATGTGGCAAAGTTGTGTTATGCCTGTATTAAGGTGCTTGCTATGCGGCGAAGAATGCGTGTTGGACACCTGTCTGGCACTACAATCGGATGTGCCAATGGACGCAGATACCTTGTTGGGTCCGGTAACGGCTCATGCATTGTGCTGTCCCCAGCGGCTACCAATCCTGATGACGGCATTCGTGGAGACTTCACCACTACGTTTGAGGGGTAGTGAAGTACAAGATGAAAGCAGCATCGATCAGGTACGACCTTCAGTCAGCTATGCTGATCAAAACATCAAAACATCAATGGAGGCAATCATGCTCAGGCTCATGAATGCATGGTAACAACTTTTTCCGAGTTAGTGGAACTTACGCAAGAAGCTGTTGACAGTTTTTTCAACAGTCTAAATGATATGATGTTTTCACCAGAGCAGCAGGAATAACTTTGAGCAAACTAGCACTCGGAGTTCCCCACATGCTGAATTTGGCCTTCAACTTTTAAAAAGCGATATGAAAAAAAAAAAAAATTCTCATCATTTTTTCAGACTGCAAGAGCTTTTTCCCCAATTCAAAAGTATTTACGATTTTTTGGGACACTTATCTTCTGCTTAAAGTAGACATTATTCTTAGAGAACTAAATTTCTATTTTAGGTAGTCACGAGACATTCGCTATCCTCTAGCACTCTCATACAGACCTTTATGATTGTGATGAAATGGTCTCGCACTTTTTTTCTGTATTAAGAGCCATTTCATGTGTATTTTTCGCATTTTTTTATGATGAATTTAAAATATGCGTTATATGTGTAGCATTATTAGACTGCTTGTACATATAGTACATGTGATTGTGTTTCGTATATTTCGTAGTTTCAATTTTTCAGGATACATATGAATGTATTTTGGGGTGGTACGGTATACACAAACGCTACTGGTTTCACTATGCCTAGATTTGTAAATATGGACATAGTCTACGTGGAGTGGGTGTGATGTATTCCTATAGGTACTGTATCGATTCCCCTATTCCTGACCCTGGTTTGGTTAATAATTAACTAGCAGCCATCCAACGGTGCAGACATAACATTACTCAAACTGACAAACAGCTTTACAAAAAAACGATAGAAAAAGAAAAAATTAAACATTACTCAGTGATCTCGTGCATATCAATAATCAAACTGAGTGCATTCCAAAACAACCGTTCAGTTTAGCAACAAAGTACCTTTGATCAGAAGAACCGGAAAAAGAAAGAAAAGAAACCAACCACCCTGCATCTTATCTTATCTTATCTTAAAGGGGTTTTCTATAGCGCTCTGTCACCATAAGTTTCCTGGCGCTGGGTGGGTGCTGAGGAATGTAAAAGAGGGGAGCTAGCCAGACTGTGAAAAGAGACTGGTTTTCAGAAGTTTTCTGAATTCCAGAAGGGAATTGGAAGATTTAAGCGAGAGGGGCAGCTGGTTCCAGAGTTTGGGGGCCAAGTGAGCGAATCTACAGCCACCATATTTTTTTAGCTTAATTGGAGGTGCAGCCAAGAGTTGGCGATGAGAGGACCGTAAGTTACGTACCGGACAGTAGGGAGTGACTAAGGATTTGAGAAAGGCGGGAGAAGTTCCAGTCCCAGCTTTGAAAGTCATCATCGTGAAACATTCCAAAGAAGAGCCATGACAAACAAAACACAAATGCAGACAAGGAAAAAAGAAGAAAAATGTCAAGCTGAGAAGAGTTGCGGGCTACGGCAGACACGGTGACCGCACACCCTCCTGTGTTCCCTTTGTAATTAAGTAAACACTATGTCCAGCTGAGTGTGCACATGCAACTCCAGCACCTGCCGTCATTGGGTGCCAGCTGCTAGGCAGAGAGATATACCAAAGAAGATTGGAGTGGTGCACTACTTCAGAGCAAAATCGGTCCTTCAATAAGTCATTTAGTCTTGTTATGTTGTCTCGGTAAATCCTTTATTTTTCATATGCATCCAACAGAGTTTGCTCTCAAGTAGTGCACTACTCAAATCTTCTAAAGAAGAAAACATTTCCTGAGATCAGACACCACCAGATACAGTGAAGATTTCTAGAAAGTGACTTAAAAAACAGAAGAATCAATGACCACATGTTCTCAAGTGACTCATTTTGCCATAAAAGTCCAACACCAAGATATACTCCAGACTCTGAAATTGCTCCTCACCAATAAAAAAACGTACTGCGATTAGTAGTATATTCTCATAGCTACGCAGATGTTGAAGAGATCCGTAGAACCTGTACAAACACACCACAATTCAAAAATATGGCCAACCTCTACTCAAAACCAACACACAAGGTTTGCCACGCTGAACAGCATGAGCATGAGACAAAGAAAGAGCAATACTTATTATTACCTCAAATTGACTAAGTTAATTCACACATACTGTGTCCCACTCATCCAGTCCAGATCAACAATAAAATGTTCACTATGGTAAGTTGAACAATAATAGCTAGAAGACAAAACAGTTTTTCTCTGAAGTGCGAAAATCAAAATTAGAGATATATAATCGATCAAGTGGCTACTCATGCATGGAGGAAAAGGTAATACTGCCTCCACTGTGTAATACCTCCCCCACACATTAAGTGGACTCTAGGCACTAGGTTGGCCACATTCTTGAATTGTGGTGTGTTTGTACAGGTTCTACGGATCTCTTCAGCATCTGCATAGCTATGATAATGTACTACTATTCACAGTACGTTTTTTTATTGGTGAGGAGCAATTTCAGCATATGGAGTATATCTTGGTGGTGGACTTTTATAGCAAAATGAGTCACTTGAGAACATGTGGTCATTGACTCGTCTGTTTTTTAAGTCGCTTTCTAGAAATCTTCACTGTATCTGGTGGTGTCTGATCTCAGGACATTTTTTCTTCTTTTTTCCTTGTATGCATTTGTATTTTCTTTGTCATGGCTCTTCCTTGGAATATTTTGCGATGATGCTGAGTGGTTGGTTTCTTTTCTTTCTTTTTCCGGTTCTTCTGATCAAAGGTACTTTGTTGCTAAAACGTATGGTTGTTTTGGAATGCACCGAGTTTGATTATTGATACCAGTGGTGGCTGATGACATTTGAAAATGGTGGGGTGTAAAAGGTCAGGATGAGTGCCCTGTGGCAGGCAAGCTTATGTAGTCAACATAGTTACATCCCACGCGATGGTAGGAATGATGTGGAATAATTACATAAAACGACAGAGATAAAAACTGTTCTTGCAGCACTGAGCTTGAAATCCCTATTTTTCTTTTTTGTTTAATGTGGTTCCCATTTGATCC
Source organism: Lissotriton helveticus (assembly GCF_964261635.1). Taxonomy (NCBI): domain Eukaryota; kingdom Metazoa; phylum Chordata; class Amphibia; order Caudata; family Salamandridae; genus Lissotriton; species Lissotriton helveticus. The sequence goes on along the minus strand of NC_136062.1, from coordinate 191,198,105 downwards.
ATTTTATAAATGTTTCTATGGGTTTAAACTGAACTGTACAAATTGCGTTTTAAAAATACATGTTGCTTCTAACTTCATATTCCAGACAAGAGTCAGCAGTCCAACAGAAGCTCACGTCTCGCCAACTAGTTGTTGCCTTGAAACCATGGGGAATAAAAGTGGCAGATTGGATACCTAATAAGTAAAAAGTAATAAAAAGGCAAAATAATATGCACTTAATGTCTATACCGTTGTCTTTCTAGAGAACCCCTCCCAAAGCCTATAGCTTGTAAAGTATTTGCTACTTCATCTCTTTATAAATCCTTTTAAGTCACTTTGCCTATAGCTTGTGCTATGCAACTTATTGTACAATATGTTATATGTTGGGGGTTTCTATAGCGCCATCACCGCCTAAGCAGTCTCTTGGCACTAGGAAGAGGGCTCTGAGTGGGTTAAAGAATACAGTCATGTGCACAGGAACTATGTAGGGGAATCGACTTGCGTAACTTCTTACATCAGTGTGTTCTCCATCTCTCTTAAGTAGTGTAGGACTAAACTCGATGATGTGGTTGCCCTGGCATAAAGAAAAAGATCATCCTCCTGTTTGAAAACACTGACACAACGTGCCAGGAGGATGTGTTCATTTTGCCACACAGTCTTCTTGTGATCACTGCGGATAGCCTTTGGTTCATATGCTCAGAAAGTGAGGGCCAGAATTGTGATTAGTGCGCAGGTGCAACTTATTGAACCAGATACTAATCCTATACTTTTTCAGGTATTGTAATTCTGCCAGCATGTTCTTTGTACTGACCAAATACGTACGTACTACGAGCAAAATCGAGACAGGATAGTTAGAACATAACATAACACATCCATTGTTAGTGTTTATAGTAAGGAAATAAGTAATTCAAAGGTATGCTATAAGCAGACATTAAAGGCTGTGGGCATCCCTTCCTCTGAAGCCTTGAACACTGAGGATTACATGGGAGACAGTATTGAAAACACACCACTAACAGGAAACCAGGCAAGTTCATTGGGGAGCTTGTGGCAATACATTCTTAAATACATGCACACTTGAATGCCGCGCACAATCACGAAGCCACCTCGTAGCGCTATGGTGCAAAATGCTTTTAGAAAGTGGGAGAGCTCAGCTTGGTGTCAGTGAGGGCACCCACAAGGTGCGGTGATGCTAGGGCTACCTCAGCGTCACCAAGTGTGGTGTCATCGAGAGAGTTCAGCCTCGTGTCACTTGGTGGGATGAAAGCACAGCAGCCACCATTTCTAGAGACTAGCAGTTCTATGAACTCTTGAATATGGGGCCCAGGCGCGGATTACTAAACAAAACACGGTTTGACGCTGCGAGCCAGGTTTCTTTCATCAGAATGTAAATTAAGTTGGTCAAATTCATTCCCTGGTTTCCCCTACAAACTCCATGATTGTGGCATTTCAAATCCCATCTTTTTCAGGGTCACGGGTGATATGGTTTCATATCACGAGAGGAGCCTGCTTATCCTGTGAGGATAATCCAGCTGCAAGAACCAACCCATTTTGTGCTGTTTTGAGAAGTACATTCCTGCTCTGGGAGCATTTAAATATGTCCCCAGCGGCCAAGCATATTCCCGTTCTCAATCATCTCAGCTAGAGATGGAATAACTGCCTAATACCTGGAACACGCGTATCCGCGTCGCACAAACATAGTAGATAGAGAAACTAAAGTAAATGAAAAACCGTAATGACCCTGCTGACTAATTCCTGAAGCTTCTCTTCCCATCTCGCGGATCATGGATATCAAAGACGTCTGAAAAACAACTGCCTCGTGCATGGGCATTTCATTACCCTCACTCCTCCTGCCCCAGGTAAAAATACACAATGGACGCTTGTTTGTAAATAGGCTAGCACTGAACTATCACTAAAAAGAGACAGAAGATAGGGTTTTGGATTAGGAAACAAAGTGTCTGTTCCTTTGAAACAGTCTTGGAAAGGAGCGACTGCCATAGTGGAAACTGCAGTCCTCTCTGCCCTCCTTTACGCAGGTTTGCAAAATGTCTGTGAAACCTGGTTTCCGCGCAGATCTAGGCACGGCCCTTAACATCCTGGAATTAGCAAATCTCACGTCCACGTCTATAGCTTCAAAGTCATTATTTTACGCCTTGGTAATCGATTTCAGAAGTGTTCTCACCCGGGAGTTCCGCTGTGACTGCACACTGCACTACAGTTATACTTTGCACGCCAGTGCTGCTTTCCCTCCTGAAAGAGGACCCCTGCTGCACTCTCATTATCACGGAAATGAAATCGGAGCTGCAAAGATAAACTCTTCTACAGCCCACTCCCCCAGCTTCCATTGTCCAGTGGAATGCTTAAACAGTGGCGCAAACATGTAGGGAGTGCTTCAGTTATTGCCACCCACTTGACTTAGTTGATGTACACCAGCCCTGCCCCTTACCATTTAGTTCAATGGCGCTCTGCTGGAAACTCCTGGGCTACAGCATAAGCGCCCGGTTTAAAAGCTAATCATTGCCACTTACTCCAGCCACTCCTATCATGCTGACATCACTCTCCCTGTGTGTGCCTCGAGGGTGAGCAATAGCCCCAGCCCCCTGCCGGCACATGCGCAGGAGGACTCATCTCAGTCTGACCTCACCACTTCCTTTAAAAAAAAAAAAAATTGAATGTGTACGAAGCAGTGAATGGAGCGTTTAATGTAAAGCTGCTGCTCCACATGGTGTACATTCTCTCTCTTTTTCTCCCGGCCACTGGTAGAGCAACGTCCCTTTCACCCATTAAAACCAGCCGCCACTGATTGATACGCACAAGATCACTGAGAATGTTTAATTTTTTTTATATGTTTTTTTGTAAAATTGTTTGTCAGTTTGAGTAATGTTATGTCTATAAGATTTGTATGTTTTGTTATTTATTGTTGTTTGACTGGATACATGTTATGTTTGTAGCTCTGAGGAAGCCCTATTCGGGGTGAAACACATTGGCTGCATCGGCGCTTCACTGTTTTGAATCAAGCAACTATTAAAAAACTTGACTAATGTCATTGAAGAGTCCGGAGATTTTGTCTTTGTTTAACATGCTGTTTTACTTCTGTGTTGGCTCTCTGTGCTTTCTTTCTGAAGGAATGACTCTGGATCTAGCCAAGGTTCAGACTTTGTCACCCTTCTCCCCTCTATGATATGTATTCATACTGCGTTCTTTTCTTGGTATGGCCAGCTACTGTTCCAGGTACACCAGTGGCTTTGCCACTGTGAGCGCCCCATTGAGAGAGTTAACAAAACAGAATTTTTAATTTAAGTGGTCACATGAGTGTGATCACAGTTTGAAGACGGTTAATGATGCAATTAAAAATGCACCGAAAGGGCTTACTTAGAATCCAAAATTGCATGCAGATATTGTTGTGGAAGCCAGCCCAGTTGGTTTGGGTGTGAATCTTGCCCGACATTCTGGCCATGCAAATGTATGAAGTCATATTGTTGCTTATTCTAGCCAAAGTTCGTCACAGACTGAACTAGCCTACTCACAACCTGAGAGAGAGAGCCTCGCTGTTGTGTGGGCTTGCAAACACTTTCATGTGTTTCTGTATGCGAAGCATCTTACTTGTTACTGATCACCAAGCAGTGCTCACTATTTTTGGTAATCCAAAGAACGAAATGCCCCGTCGCATTGAAAGATGGGGCTGCGACTGCAAGAGTATGACTACATCACTATCAACAGGTCGAGAAAAGATCAGAATCCTGCTGACTACTGTTCTCGAATGCCCATACAGTGTCAGGGCACCCCTTCTAAAGTGGCTGAGGCCTACGTTAACTTAATTGTCAGATCCAGCACTGTGTCCGTGGAGCAAATAAGTGCTGCTACAAATGCAGGTTCGGACTATGTTCATTCTCAATGACTTTATAATGCATCAATCCTGGAGAACACATGCTTGACTTCTTGATAATGAATGAATATCAGAAATTCAAGAATGTATGTGATGAACTATCAGGTACACATAAAAGTATTATCTTTGAAGGGTCAAGACTTGTGATTCCTGAAAATTTATGACAGCAAGTCATTGAAGTGGCACATGAGGGACATCATGGCATTGTCGCCACAAAGCGAGCTCTCTGGGACCGGGTTTGGTTCCCCCATCTTGATGAGGGATTTGAGAGAGAGCTCCAGCCTTGTCATTTATGTAACTATTTATCTCCCAAAACTAAACAGAATCATGTGAACATGTCAGGTCTTCCAATACACGTCTGGAAACAACTTGCAGTTGACTTCTTTGAACCCCTTGGAAATGGCATTACCTCATGGCAATTATAAATAAGCACTCTGGTTTCCTGTGGTGGAAGACCATTCATTGGTCGGGAATTCAAAGACTTTCTTACTCATTTGAATATCAAGCATCAGAAAAGCACACCCTATGGCCACAGCCTAATAGGTTTGTTGAACGTTTTAGGACCACTCTTAAGAAAGCTGTTCCAGCTGATCTTTGTGCCTACAGATTTACCCTTCATTCTGCTACCGGTGAAAGTCCAGCCACCCTGATGTTTGAGAGAGGCATGGGCACCAAACTGCCGTAGTGGTCCACTGAAAGAATAATTGAAGCCAAGAAAGTTCGACTCACTGATTCATCTCACAAGCTCATAATGAATATTTATGTAGACAAGCATTGATGTGCTCGGGAAATTACGTTTCATAAAGGGGATCAAGGGACGTATTATCAAGAGCGGCGTTAAAATTATCGCCGCTTTAGCGGCAGGAAACTGCCGCTAAAGTGGCGATAATGGGCTTCATAATATGCCCTTGAGAATTCCAATAGAAACCCAAGTTCACACCAGAACATGGGCTTCTATGGGAATTAACAAGGGCATATTATCAAGCCCATTATCGCCGCCTTAGCTGCAGTTTCCTGCCGCTAAAGTTGTGATAATTTTAACGCTGTTTCTTGATACTATGCCCCCAAGTCCTTGTGAAGCAGAGGTAAAAACGCAAATCTGATGCTCCACTCAATTATAATCCATTGCAAGTTGTGACTAGCAAGGGACATATGGTGACTGCTCACCATTCTGGAGAGTCCAGTACAAGGGTTTCCTCATATTTCAAGCACCTGCCTTGGAGTCTGTCAGTTGCAGACATCCGGAGTGAGACTCTGTCATCAGAGAACGAGGAGAGCCCTACGACTGCCTCAGTGGCTAGCTCACCAGTGCCTGCCTTCTTCTTGTGTCTCCTCAGCCTCACACCACGAGATCTGGAAGAGTGATTCAAGTGCCTCAGTAGGAACTATGATATGTATATGTTTTGTTTGTATTTAACAAGGGGGAGATGTAGTATCTTGTGTATTATAGAGTGAGAGACCCCTATGGTTTCCAACAGACTCCGTAGTCTAGTGACATAAGTAATTAGGTGTGGTCAGTAAAATTAATGACACAGTATGTTTCAGTTAACGGCTCTGCTCTAGAGAATAAAGAAATGTAATATTGAGCTACATGTGTGGCACGATTCATCTATATGCTACCAGGATGGGGAGGACGCTACAATGACAACTCAAGGCAAAGAAGATCGATTTTTAATTTGAGATGATAGTATTAGTATTACAAGGGACAGCAGTTAAAGACAGTATGATAACAGCCTCCCGCAGAGGAAGATCAGTAATGCCCAGATTACTTTTAGTAGTCTTCATTACTCTTAGTCCTACTTGCCCTCGACCCAGTCTATAACCTGCGAGGATTGTCACTGAATGCCAGGATAGTAAACAAAACAGGAAACGCTACCTAACCTCACCCACTTTGGTCTGGATACAATCACAGAGTAACAGTCCCCTAGCAATTCCTGTAATACCAAGCCTCTCATCAAAGGGCTTGATAGCCTTGATGAGGTATACCAAAGCTGAGGCAATCAGCCTTTAATAGAAACAAAGCTCTGGAAAGAACAAGACATACTACAACACCAGAAGTGATTTATTGCAAAATATACTGACCAGGATACCGCAAATACCAAAATACAAAAAACAATCATGGTTAAACTGATTGCAACACTCCTGATCCAAAATTCGTTTGATCATGCACAATTCCAAGCAATCTGTAATGTCTCATATTTAAATATATATATATATATATATTTATTTCCATTTTTATCTGCAGTTTTTATAATATTGATATGTTTCACATGGTGTATGAGGTACAATGTGATCCGGCATGTAAACTCAGTGCATTCTTATCGTGCTTATAAAGAAAAACAAACGTACAGTTTTAATCTGTTGATTGTGTCATACATCTGTAACATTTCTGAAATCATTGGCTATAATTACAATATTTGTTATGCGCCCACTAAAGATATTTGTAGCTATCCCTTTTATTTTCATGTCAAATGCCATAACCCGATGAAAATATATTCAGATCTGCCCAATGCAGATAAGTTGTGTCCATGTGATCTATAATACATATCATAATGCAATGTATGTCAACATCAATGTCTCATAAAGGTGTCGTCTGAGGTCCATATCCCACTCTGCAAATCTCATCCAAAACGACACTTCTCAACTCTGCCCAAGAGGTGGCCATTCCTCCCTGTAATCCCCAAGGCAAAGCTGATCTGATTAGGCCACAGCAATAGTCTGTTTGATCCATCAACTCAAAGTGATTTTGGACTCCTTCTTACCCTTCCATGCAAGGCCAATAGTGACTAACTGAGAACTGGACTTACTGTATTCACTCGATCTGTCAAGATAAATTTTTAGGGCACGCTTAACAGCCAACAAATGCAACTTCCGTTCCATTTTTCCTCAGCAGTAGGAATAGGATAACAAGCATTGGAAATGCAATAGGTCTCGCATTAGGAAAGTGTGAGCGATTGGTATTGTAAATTACACTTTTTTTATTTATGTGTTGGTTTTGAAAATAGCAAAATTAATAGCTTTGTCAGTTACAATGTCAATAGTTTTAACTTTCGCAAATGTGACACCTATAGCATTTGTAATGCAATGTGTGTTGTATTTACGTGACTTAGATGTATTGATATTACAAATAACAATGGCTTTTAATTTTGTAAATAATTATTACTTAAATAAAATGTATTGTAATTTATAATGGCAATAGCTTAAACGTTTGTAAATAACTTTTGTGAAGATTATGTTCAGTGTATTTTATTGTGACGAAAATCCAAGACTATTGCATTTGCACCTACACACACACAGAGCCACACACACACACACACATATAGATGTGGTGGTGGTGGATCTGGGGGATATGGTGGTGGTGGATGTGGTGGTGGTGGTGATGGTGGATGTGGTGGTGATGGTGGTGGATGTGGGGGTGGATGTGGTGGTGGATGTGGTGGTGGTGGTGGTGGTGGTGGTGGAGGTGGTGGATGTGGTGGTGGATGTGGTGGAGGTGGTGGTGGTGGATGTGGTGGTGGTGGACGTGGTCGATGTGGTGGTGGATGTGGTGGATGTGGTGGTGGAAGTGATGGTGGTGGGTGTGGTGGATGTGGTGGTGGTGGATGCGGTGGTGGATGAGGTGACGGATGTGGTGGTGGTGGTGGTGGTGGTGGTGGTGGTTGTGGTGGTGGTGGATGGGGTGGTGGTGGTGAATGCGGTGGTGGTGGTGGATGTGGTGGTGGTGGATGCGGTGGTGGATGCGGTGGTGGTGGAAGTGGTGGTGGATGTGTTGGATGTGGTGGTGGATGTGGTGGTGGATGTGGTGGTGGATGTGGTGGATGTGGTGGTGGATGCGGTGGATGTGGTGGTGGATGTGGTGGGTGTGTTGGATTTGGTGGTGGATGTGGTGGTGGATGCAGTGGTGGTGGATGTGGTGGTGGATGTGGTGGTGGATGTGGTGGATGTGGTGGTGGATGTGGCGGTGGATGTCATGGTGGATGTCATGGTGGATGTGGAGGTGATGGTGGATGTGGTGGTGGATGTGGTGGTGGATGCGGTGGATGTGGTGGTGGTGGATGCGGTGGATGTGGTGGTGGTGGATGCGGTGGTGGTGGTGGATGCGGTGGTGGTGGAAGTGGTGGTGGATGTGTTGGATGTGGTGGTGGATGTGGTGGTGGATGTAGTGCATGTGGTGGTGGATGTGGTGGATGTGGTGGTGGATGTGGTGGATGTGGTGGATGTGGTGGTGGTGGATGCGGTGGATGTGGTGGTGGATGTGGTGGTGGTGGGTGTGGTGGATGTGGTGGTGGATGTGGTGGTGGATGCGGTGGTGGATGTGGTGGTGGTGGATGTGGTGGTGGATGTGGCGGTGGATGTCATGGTGGATGTGGAGGTGATGGTGGATGTGGAGGTGGATGTGGAGGTGGATGTGGTGGTGCTCCCGCCATGCCAACAATCGCTCAAGGGACGAATTATTAGTAAGAAATGTCCGTCTGGGAGGTTAGTTGTCTGTACTTAGCTGTGTACGTGAACTGGGAAGCTAGAAGAAAAGTGACTCCCACCGTTGACAGGGTCATAAAAAACACTAATCACATTTCGCTACGGATCGCACATGGTGTCGGGTACAACACTGGCATGGGTGAATAAAAATCATTACTTTGGGAGGATTGAAAGAGCTCAGCCCAGAGAAGGGAGAGTTCCCAGTCTGTCCGGTGAAATCTGATGAGCTGCAGAGCTATGTAGAGTAGCAAACAAGGAGTTGCACTGCGCCATGCAGAGCGCATCGCTCCTTAAATGTGAAGTTAAAGCGGCGCAGTTTATAAATAAAGACCTATGTAAAATATAAACAAAAACTGATTCTTCCGAAGCAGCAAGCATGAGGTGTTGGTCGAAGGCACGAGGAGATTGTACCCACGAGTGGCAAGGAGACAGCTGAAAGAACAAGACGGAGGGCAATGCTGTGGGGAGGGGGGAGGAGAAATGCGACACGGCGGGCAGGGGAGGGGGTGGAGCAGGGAGAGCGGCATGAGGGTGTGAAGCAGCAGGGGCCTTTGAAGTGAAGCTAAGCTTCACTTCAAAGGTGTGGGAGGAGTGCGGCTAAGGCAGAGCGCACGCTGGGGGAAGCTTGTGGGGCGGAGCGGGAAGAGCTGCTGGGGAACAGAGGGCGATTTGATGATGTGCACGCGCATTTTAGGTCAATGCGCTTGCGCATTGACCTAAAAGCGCACGGGCACAGCACCAAATCGCCAAGTTGGGTAAAGTCTGTTTAAGTCCCTATAGTCTCGCTCTGCTCAATGCGCATGCGCATTGAGAGGCGAGACCTAAAAAGCAGGAAGAATCAGCTATTGAGAAGAGTGGAACTCAAAAGATCCTCAGGAAGAAAGGAAGGATCTGGTCTAAGCATCACTGCATCGTCCAAAACGGGGAGGATGGCAAGATAGAGTGGAGATTCCTCCCAACTGTGGACTAGAAGTAACAGCAACTAGGAGGAGGACCTTAGAAGATAGAAACTTGACATCTACTGCGGTTAAAGTTTTAAAAGTAGTATCTTGTAAAGCCTTCAAAACCAAGGGCAGATCCCAACAAGGAACATTAAATTTAACAGAAGGTCTAGAAATATAAACACCCTTGAACATTCTAGTCCCCAACGGAATTGCATCATCAATCACACAACCTTTGACACAAAATGGCTTAATGGCATACCACTGAGATTTTAAAGTAGAGAGGGAGAGAAGTTGTATGTATGTATGTATGTATGTATACTTGTAAAGCGCACTGTTACCTCGTTACGTGGTGTCCTGGCGCTGTATACCGCTGGGGAACCCGTCCTGGCTTTCCCTGTGAGAGGGCACCCCAAGGTGAAGCCAGGCATCCCTGGCGTTGCTGGGGCCGTTGTGGAGATTAAGCAAGCTACTGCCCAGAGTTGCAGAGTGGGACCTATGGTTAGCGTAGGCACCTAAGCGAGAATTATCGAGTCCGCGGACATTGACCCAAGACCCTGCCGCGTCGGGAATTGAACCCTGGTCCCGGGCCGACCTCTGCTTCAGGGTCTGCCGCTTCTAACCAGTGAGCCACACTTCTCCACCAAGTTCCTCCTTCTCCAAGTTCCTCCTTCTCCAAGTTTCTCAAAGTTATCCAGAAGAAATTGAAGAATAGAGCAGACAGAACACCTTTGTCAGGACATCAAAAATCACAGGTTTTCCAGTGTTTAGAGTAATCCACAAGCGTAGAAGATTTTCTAGATTTCTCTTCCATCTCAATTTGAACCTTGTTCCTCTACACTCCCCCTCTCAACATCCAGACAGAGAAGGAAAGATGAAGGGATTGGCGAGGGCTGCAAAACTTCAGAGGAGAGGGAAAGCGAGGGTGGATCCAAGGAGGTTGATATGCCATGGGCTTCACAGCTGAAACCTAGTCCTTCTGGGTCAGTATGGAACCATCACAGTCACCTGAGCCTTCTCCTGCTGAATGTTGCACAATAGCGTTTGAATCAGGGAAAGCGAGGAAAGGCAAAAAAAAGTCTCCTTTGCCATTCTAAGGTCAGTGCATCCACTTCCCAAGCTTCTTGTTCTGAAAACCTAGAGCAACACATTGAGAGAAGAGTATTGTTCTTGGAAACAAACAGGTTGAAAAAGAGAGCCCCGAACATCCTTCAAATGTCATTGAAAGTGGATTTGGCCTAACTCAAATACTGAGCTGAAAGAATACTCTGATTCAAACAATCTGCTGCCACATTATCCAGACCCTTGATATGATCAGCTGATAAAGCAAGGAGTTGAGTCTCTGCCCACTGAGCTAGATAGCAGGCCACCTTGTTCAGAGATCGACAATAGGTACTGATGTAAGCCACTGTCACTGTGTTGTCTGATCACACTAATACATTGTAATGGCATAGATGTTGATTGAAATGCTGGAAAGCATGGAAAACTGCCATCAGTGGACTCCAATTTGAAGATCTCTGACCCTCTATCCGGGAACACTTCCCTTGGACTGGCATATCCTCCAGGGTAGCACCCAGCCCAATGAACTTGCATCTGTTTCAGAACTACTGAAAGTTCTGGACACATCGCCACTCCTGTGCAGAGATTGTTCAGATCCCTTCACCTCTGCATACTGTGCTTGATGTCTGAGGAGACAAGACTCACACGATTCAAGTCCCTGGCTCACAAGGCTCCATGTTTCTGCAGCTGACACACCAGCGGCCTCAAATGCAGTCTAGCTTATAGCACTGTGAATATCAAAGCTGCCATATGGCCCAGCAACTCCAACCATTTTTACAACGTGGCTCCTTTGCTCGAAATCAGAGCCCTCAGCAGAGATTGGAGACAAACAATCTTCTCCAAGGGAAGGAAGAGTTTGTCCAGCTGAGTGTCAAATCTTGCCCTTATGAACACCAGATCCAAAGATGGAAGAAGCAAGCATTCCAGTTGATTCAATAGAAATCCTTGATGATTTTCAGTAGCAATGGTCAAAGACAGGTGCTCATTTAGGATCGACACCGAAGGGATCTGAACTGACTAGTCTTCCAGGTACGTAAAGAGAGACACTCCTTTGAGATGAAGATGGGCAACCAGGAGGGCTGCCACCTTCGTGAACACCCTCAGAGATGACTGGAGATGAAATGGGAGGACTCTGTATTGCTAGTGTTGATCCAAGGCACAGAACTGCAGAAACGTCTGACGTAGCTTGTGCATAACACATGTTGTATCATGTATCCGAAGCAAACACAAGGAGATGATGGACGGAGCACTGAAACTTTTCAGACACTCACCCCAAGTCACAGATCTGGGTTGAATCCTTCATCATTCTTTAGCTCACTTTGCCACCTCAGTTCAGACCCAGCCATATGCAAATCAGTCTTGACCCTGTGCCTCATGGGAACAGTCCGGCCCAAACTGCCAAACCAGGTCTTCAGTGAACCGGAAACAAGCATCCTTGGACCTGTTTCAGGGTAACATCCCTCATCAGCCAGGCTAGCTTGAATCCAGTGGCAAAGTGAGCAAGGTCTGCCACTGATCTGTGATTGGGGGTGAGTGTCTGAAAAGTTTCAGAGCTCTGTCCATCATCTCCTTGTGTTTGCGTTGTGTCATGTATCCATCCATCAAGTCCAATGTGGCCAGGAAGGAGTTCATTTTTATCAGAGGAATGATCCTCTGAAGGGTCTCCATTTCGAAGGGTGTTTTTTCACAGATCTTTTCAAGGCCTCTAAATCTATCAAAATTCCCAATCCTCCTTGAAGCTAGGGCACAAGAATCACACTTAAATATGTTCCCCTCCCCATCTCCTCCTTGGGAACAGGGACAATGTATCTTTTCAGGACCAAAAAAGAACGCCTTCACAGTTCTTCCTTCTATCCTGGGATCTTGGTACAGTAGTATGAATAATCCCTGAGGGAACTAGAGGAGAGGAAAATTTGATCTTGTAACCTCTTGAGATTATATTGAGGATCCATTTTTTTGTAGTTGTTGTCTGGCATGCACATGGGAAATAATGGCTTCTGCTACAAACTCACACATGAAGCCATCTACATGCTGGTTTTCGGGATAGTCAGGAATACTGGTTGGAATCTGGAGGAACATGTTTCTGCTTCTTTTGCAATTTGAAAGAATAGACAAATCCCTAGAGTTTTGATCTGTGCTCCACACTGTTCTGCCTCCTGGAATGCCTGTCTGAAGGATTTGGTCTTGAGTGGATAGGACAAAATATCGTGTGAAGAATATCGAGGACAAATATACTATGAAGGTAATATTCTATAGCTAAGGAAAGTTGTACTATATTTTACTCCACATATATGTACCTTGATGTTTTATATATATATATAAATGGCTGCTGAGCATTTGCACTTTATATTGTTTATATATTCAATGTTTTATTGTGTAATTTAACGTATTTATACAATTAATATGTTATGTATTTGCACAGTTAGCAATTTTGCGTATTTGTACTTGTAGTATGCTTATACTAGTGGCGGCTAAGCATTTGCACTTTATAAAAAGAATTCCTTGCTCTAGCTGTTAAAAGCTATACCACAATCCCTGGAATTATGGGAAGACCTCTGAATGCATGTTATCACCAATCAATGTCATGCAAAATTTCCAACTTGGCTCCGTTGCAAAATGGCCGTACTATTAATTACGTACAATGCAATTGGGTTTCTGCCTCAGTCCTCTCTTTAGTTCAATGTAACTGTAGGGGATTTTTGGCGCGTTTAATCAATTAACCAATGTATTTAAATGATTCATGTACCGCTTACCCGCTGACAGTGAGCAAGGGCGTTCACGCCCGAAACGCGTCTGTTTGGCAGTGTGTTGCACCTCTGCACTTTATATGCAATAAAGGACGAAGAAATATCCTAAGAAAGTCTGGCTGTGGATTTATTCATCTGTGTCTGCGCACTGGGTTTTGTGTGGAAGCGCCGCATCAACTTTCCGGTTGGAATCTATATATATATATATATATATATATATTCAAAATTCATAGATTTGAAGCTAAGAATAGTAAATTATATTTATCTATTTGCACATACCTTTTCAATATTTTGGTCCTCAATATATTTAACACAATATTCGGTGCACTCGATAATTCTGTTTATGATATTCTGTCAGTGATTCTGGCTGAGCACAGGCCATATATGTACAGGGATCACTGACAGAATATCGAGGAGCAAAATATCGACCTGCCAAAATATCGTGGAGAAAATATAGAATGCCAGAATATCGAATTCCTATCTACAAACAGGTAAGTACAAAAATATCGAATCCAAAATATCGTTGTAAAAAATATAGACAGTCAAAATATCAACATATTTAAATGTCTTAAAAGTAATTTAAAATTAATATAATAATAAATATAATTAATTTAAACATACTTAAAATACTTAAATAAACTTAAAATTATTAAATAATTAATGTAACTTAAAAAATAATAATAATTTTAATACATATATATATATATATATATATATATATATATATATATATATATTTATATATATATACATATTATTAACAAAACATATACAATATTTTTACCATAGGATAGCGAGAGGGTTAAATTTACTATTACCACTCCAGTGAGTGCAACAGTAGAGAAAACATTGGATAGCGTAGGGGTAAAAATTACTATTCCCTCTCCAGAGAGTGCAAAAGTAGGGAAAGCATTGGATAGCGTAGCGGTAAAAATTACTATTCCCACTCCAGAGAGTGCAACAGTAGGGAAAGCATTGGATAGCTTAGGGGTAAAAATTACTATTCCCACTCCAGAGAGTGCAACAGTAGGGAAAGCATTGGATAGCTTAGGGGTAAAAATTACTATTCCCACTCCAGTGAGTGCAACAGTAGGGAAAGCATTGGATAGCTTAGGGGTAAAAATTACTATTACCACTCCAGTGAGTGCAACAGTAGAGAAAACATTGGATAGCGTAGGGGTAAAATTACTATTCCCACTCCAGAGAGTGCAACAGTAGGGAAAGCATTGGATAGCGTAGAGGTAAAAATTACTATTCCCACTCCAGAGAGTGCAACAGTAGGGAAAGCGTTGAATAGCGTAGGGGTAAAAATTACTATTCCCACTCCAGAGAGTGCAACAGTAGGGAAAGCGTTGGATAGCGGGAGGGTAAAAATTACTAGGTGGTGGACAGCTCAGAAATAAGCTCAAATGATGAAGAAATCAATACAACACCTCTGGATTTTCGTGGGGAGACGCAGTTGGCCCAAATGATCACGCAGCAAAGGGGAAGAGGAAGAACCAACACGTGGGGAAGGAAACAGCAATCACTCCAAAAGAAACCCCTACCAAACCCACAACAAGAAGGGGCGGTAAGAGGAGCCAAAGCAAAAAAAAAAAAAAAAGACAGAGGAAAGCAAAAGTAGCTGCAAAAAAACACACAGTGTCAGACAATATAGTGACAATATAGTGATCAACCTCTCAAGCAAAGAACTGTCTGATACGCAATTGAAACTTTTAAACAGAGGACTTTCCTACTGCCCAAATAAGAACATGGATGTTTCAAACACACGTATTGATCTATATAAATTCTGCAGGAAGGTGAAATTGAAAAAATTCTTCGCAGAAAAGCCCCAGAAGAAATTGAACAGCGTGGAACCAAAGATAACTACATCGTCCATTAGGCACAAGGACTTACCAGCAATTGTTGCATTAGCAACAATAAAGGACACAGTCTCCTTGAGTCAAAAGGACCATACAAGTACAATCCAGCAGGATATTGAATTCTGCCAAAAATCAGGAACCCCCACTAATGTAGGAGGTGAGAGTGGTTTAAAAAGGAAATCAAGATTTTGCCCACAGCTCCCCCCAGGAAACAAAGTGGACCTTTTTCATGAAGTCATGACAGAAGAGATAACAAAGATTGCAGGCAAATCTTTCAACCACAAGAATAAAAGGGACAACATTCAGAACCTAACAGTAGAAGAATACAGAGCAATGTCTGAACTGAGGAATGACCCCACCCTAATAATAAAAGCATCAGATAAACGGGGAAATCTGATTGTGCAGGACGTGACAGACTACATAAATGAAGCAAATAGGCAACTGGACAAAGAGGAACACTACGAACGACTAGAGGTGAATCCACTTGAGAACTGGATGAATGAATATCACCCTCTGTTGTTAGCTTGGAAAGAGAGAGGCCTTATAGACTTCAATGAATATCTATACCTAAAAACGGACGACCCCATTACGGCTACGATATACTTTCTACCGAAAGAACATAAGTGCCTCAGCAAACCACCAGGAAGACCAATTGTCAGTTCCATAGGATCATTGTTGGAAACAACGTCAAGATTTATAGATATCTTTTTAATGACCTATGTAACTGCCCTACCTTCCTACCTGAGGGATACGATGGACTTCTTGTATAAAATCTCAACGATTGAATGGAAAACTAACTATCAAATGGCGACTATTGATGTTGCCTCTTTGTACACCTCAATACGTCATGAAGATGGTATTGAAGCGGTCAAAAAAACTTTGGAGATGAGGTCTGTAAGTTATTTAGAACACTCTGTAATGCTTTTGGATATGTTAAAATACTGCCTGACGCATAATGCATTTCTGTTTTTGGGACAATTGTATCTCCAAAAACAGGGGACCGCAATGAGAACATCATTTGCGCCCACGTATGCAAACCTCCTGATGGGAGCATGGGAAATGGCAGTAGTGAACAAAGAAAAGTAGCATGGATCAAAAATCAGACTCTGGTGTAGTTTTATTGAGGACCTGTTCATCATTTGGGATGGAGATAAGGAAACCTTACAAACATTCATCCACCCATTGGAGGAAAATGAATATAATCTCCATTTCACTTCCACAATTAGCTCAACCAACCTCATCTTCTTGGATGTTGAAATATATGTGAGCGATAACAAGCTGTGCTCCAAAATTCACAGGAAAACAACTTCATGTAACAGCATACTCCATGCGAATAGCGGACACCCGGCTAACTTAAGATGGAGCATCCCGTATGGACAAATGCTACGGGCGAAGAGAATGACATGAGAGAGGAGATTGAGAGGATGGCACAACGCTTCCGGGAAAGAGGCTATCCCGAAGAAGTCATTATCACCGCAAAAAACAGAACAGGGTGGCTCAAAAGAATAGGAATGATCTTCTGACTCCTGGTGGCAGCAGGAGGGATTGTGGCAGTGAGGAACAAATCAGAGATGATGAAGAAACACGACTAATTATAGATTTCAACAACCAAAGTAGGGACATGAAAAAAGCTCTACGGAAGAACTGGAATATATTACTCCTGGATAATACCTTAAAGCAACAACTTACTCAACATCCAAGCATTACATACAGGAAAACTGCCTCACTACGAGACATTTTGACCCAAAGCCATCTGACATTAAAGGAACATCCCCCCAAAAAATCGACATGGTTGACAACCCCAGGTTTTTGGAAGTGTGCAAAATGCAAGGCCTGTGAACATGGCATAAATGCAAAAGAGTACAAATTACGACATTGCAAAATTGAGAAAATAAGAGACCGCATAACTTGTGAATCAAAATGTGTGATTTATAGACTACAATGTCCATGTGGGAAATCTTACATAGGGAGCACAATCAACAAATTAAAATTAAGAATCCTACAACACCTAAGGGCGATTAAGAACAGAGACCCAAGCTACCCTATGGCCACACATTTTGCCAAATGTCATAATAGAGATCCAGACTTGTTAAGATACTCAGGGATCAAACTGAGCAAACCATCAGAGAGGGGTGGTGATCGCACTTTACAGTTGCGAAAACTGGAGTCCAGGATGATTCTTGGCATGGGAACTGAATACCCAGATGGACATAATCTGGATGCTGAACTATTTGTACATCTTCTATGAACTATTGGTACATCTTCTGTGAAATTTTCAATCAATGGGGACACATAAGAACCAATTGAGGGTGACTATTTGGATCCATTCATGTAAATAATTGTAAATAGGCGTTAAACTTGAGAAGTCAAGGAAAGTGGTAAAGGGACATATAACACACTAGGGCGAATATCGTGAGATGAGTAAACATCTTAAATGAAGGAGCATGATTATCCTCAGTTTGTATATATAAAACATTATTAGGATTCACCATTGTGACAAATGAGTTCAGGATATCCAGGGATCATAGAAAATTAATGTACTTTACTATAACTTAATAATTCAGACCCTGTTAATAACAATAATTATCCGAACTGACACATTTTAAAGATGTTGCATAGAATCCAAGGTGTATATAATTTGGAGGTCATGAATTGACTTCGGGAATTTTGAAAAAGTGTATATATAAGTTGCACCATCTTTGCTTACCAACAGAAATATAATCATGTTTGATGGAGAGAATTTTGATTAAGATGTACAAACACATCCAGGCATGTTACTAAGAAGAATGGATCAATGTTTAATCCTCATAATCATAAATACAACACATGATGAAAATTGAAATGAAAATAATATGAAATATCTGGTCACAAACTGGGGTACATTTTCAATATAATCAAGAGCATTGTTGAGCTCCACTAAGGAGATATGAGGAACATAGGGTTTGTTTGGATATTGCATGCCATGTGTGTAGGTATATAGATAGATGTATATATCTGTACATAAGCCCAGACTTTTTGTGTTTGTTTTTGCTTCTAAAATGTGTACTTTACAGGAATTTTTTGTCTTTACGATAGCCCAGACTTTTTGTTTACATAATGTGTACTTCACAAAAATGTAGAGCCAAAATGGTGCTCAAAATATATAACGAGCAAGGTTGTTGATCTAGATTTTTAATAGCCATGGAAAAGGGTACTTTCAGTTTGCACTATAAAATAAGGTCTAGATCCCTGGGACTCTATGGTCCAGTGGAAGGCTAGAGTAGCCGAAACGCGTAGGCCGTCCGTTTTTTGATGAACTACATCCTGCACATGGTGTGTAAATAAAGAATACGTTTTGAAAAACTTACTGCTGCTGTGCTGTAACTTCTGCCGACGAGTGGGGGGCAAGGAGAATCCAGAAATATATATATATATATATATATATATATATATATATATATATATATATATATATATATATATATATATATATATATATATATATATATACATATTATTAACAAAACATATACAATATTTTTACCGTAGGATAGCGAGAGGATTAATTTTACTATTACCACTCCAGTGAGTGCAACAGTAGAGAAAACATTGGATAGCGTAGTGGTAAAAATTACTATTCCCACTCCAGAGAGTGCAACAGTAGGGAAAGCATTGGATAGCGTAGAGGTAAAAATTACTATTCCCACTCCAGAGAGTGCAACAGTAGGGAAAGCATTGGATAGCTTAGGGGTAAAAATTACTATTCCCACTCCAGAGAGTGCAACACTAGAGAAAACATTGGATAGCGTAGGGGTAAAAATTACTATTCCCACTCCAGAGAGTGCAACAGTAGGGAAAGCATTGGATAGCGTAGAGGTAAAAATTACAATTCCCACTCCAGAGAGTGCAACAGTAGGGAAAGCATTGGATAGCGTAGGGGTAAAAATTACTATTCCCACTCCAGAGAGTGCAATAATAGGGAAAGCGTTGGATAGCGTAGGCATAAAATTTACTATTCCCACTCCAGTGAGTACAACAGTAGGGAAAGCATTGGATAGCGGGAGGGTAAATATTACTATTCCCACTCCAGAGAGTGCAACAGTAGGGAAAGCATTGGATAGCGTAGAGGTAAACATTACTATTCCCACTCCAGAGAGTGCAACAGTAGGAAAAGCATTGAATAGCGTAGGGGTAAAAATTACTATTCCCACTCCAGAGAGTGCAACAGTAGGGAAAGCGTTGGATAGCGTAGGGGTAAAAATTACTATTCCCACTCCAGTGAGTGCAACTGTAGGGAAAGCGTTGGATAGCGGGAGGGTAAAAATTACTATTCCCAGTCCAATGAGTGCAACAGTAGGGAAAGCATTGGATAGCGGGAGAGTGAAAATTAGTATTCCCACTCCAGTGAGTGCAACAGTAGGGAAAGCGTTGGATAGCGTAGGGGTAAAAATTACTATTCCCACTCTAGTGAGTGCAACAGTAGGGAAAGCGTTGGATAGTAGGGAAAGTAAATACTTCATATATGGATAAAATTAAATTAAATATTAATACCAATTACAAATAATATAAAATAATTAACAATTATATAATATAATAATTAATCAATTAAAATTTCAAATGAAATTTAATTATTTAAAGAAATTACATACTAATGCAAAATATTTACCAATTAACACTAAATTAATTAACAATTAATAAATATTTAAATATTACAGCAACAATAAGCAATAAATAAATGTAAAAATGTAATTATTTATAATTCAATTACTTCCCACACTATTCCCCTATTAACGCACAACCCACTACTGAAAAGAAATTAATAAAATTAACATAATTATCAATTAATCAATTAATTAAAAATAATGACCAATTATATTTTAATTAATTGCCAATTAATAATTAATTACCAATTAATTAAAAATAAATACCAACAAATAAATTAACATATTTAATTAATTATATTTAAATTACTTCCCACCTTATTCCCCTTTAAACCCACAACCCGCTACAGAAAATACATTAATTTAATTAACATAATTATCAATTAATCAATTAATTAAAATGAATTACCAATTATATTTTAATTAATTACCAATTAATAATTAATTACCAATTAATTCAACATAAATACCAATAAATAAATTAACATTTTTAATTAATTATATTTAAATTACTTCCCACCCTATTCGCCTATAAACCCACTACAGAATTATATTACGCAAAAATTAAATACAATTAAATTAATTAGTTAAAATTAATTATAAAATAAATATACACTTTTCACACATATGTAACATAAAAAAGACTTTAAAAAATTGATATTAACTTACTTACCTCAAATTCGATATTTTTGTTGTCTATATTCTATCCATTCGATATTTTGTCCATTCTATATTTTGGATTTGATATTAATGCTATTCTAGTCGATATTTTGCTATTCTATTCGATATTTTTGTAGTCTATATTGTGTCCATTCTATATTTTTGACTCAATATTTTGCACATTCGATATTTTTTATTCGATGATATGACTGTATACCATATGTACAGACATTAGAATATGACCAACAGTTAGCTTCTTTTGGAAATTGGATTATTAGTAGTGGTAAATATGCAACTACCACTGGCAATAATTGCCACTAACAAAATATAGGGCTCAGAATAGGTCTCAGAAAATTATTCCCGTGCTCAACCCTTGGTAGCTTGACTGCAAACAGACATTCTTAACTTCAATGACAAGTATGTAAGGCATTCAAAAACACCAATTCAGTAAATAATTAAGACACACCACGCAATGAAAATTCAACACCAATTTATAAAAATAGGAAATATTTTTATCTTCAAATTTACACCAAAATGAAAAAAAATCCAATGTAGGGAACTGGAGATAAGAATGTTTAAAGATTTAGTACTATATAGCACCTAGAAACCTATACCACATTTTGGGACATGTGGTCGCGCTAGACCGGGGCAAAGTCAAAGTTTCGTCTGACCACAATGGAGCCCTGCGCATCTACCCCTCTCAGTAGGTCTCGGTGAAAGTTTTTACCTTCTGACTTAGAAACCTTTCTGGATCTTTTCTTCCCAGAGTCCCTCAAAGCTCTCAGTGAGTCTGGATTCAGTGAGGGTTTGCTGACTTGCCTTGTGACAAGATCCAAGTCACACATATGGAAGTCAGACCACTAGAGCTTTCCCGCGGGATGAATCAGAGATCCAGGCCAGCTCACAGTTGAAGGTGGGCGGTTTGACTGTTGCGGTTGGTCCCGGTCACCTATTCTGCATTTGGACTTAGAAACCTTTACATAGCTTTTATTTTTCCTTGGAGCCCCTCGACGCTCTTCACCAGGCCGGATTTGGTGAGGGTTCGCCGGCTTGGGTTTCAACCAACTCTTTGTCAAACTCTGTAAGTCGGACCTCCACAGCTATTCAGCGGGACGAACCTGGAGTGCAGACTGGCTTGTGTTTGAGGGTTGCCAGCTTGGCTGGCCTGGTTGAGTCAGTCCACTTTTGGAGCTTTTTTTCATAGTTGCTCCAACATTCTTCAAACTACTTACTCCATTGTGGGTCCTAAAGTGTCCAAAACTTACACCAAGGGTCTGGAAGCTCCATGATGGTCTTTGAAAGTTTGGGACTTCAATTCTCACAATCTCCTTGGACAAAACCCTTACAAATCCACTGGTAGTACTCCAGGCTGGAGATTCTTGTTGGTGATGGTCCAGGTGAGCTCTGTTTGCCTGCAGATTGCTGTGAATCCATTCTTTAGTCCTTTTGAAGTAGGTTTGATCCACAGGGCTATAGTTCTTGATTGTGCAGCAGGTGCAGTCAGTCACGGTGCAGGGCCTGGTTGGTGTAAGTTAAACTTCTCAGCATGGACCTATATTCTTCCTTTAGTTTCAAGTAGTAGATCTAAGAGGCACTGCCCCTCTCAGATATTTATTCAGTGATCTCTGGGGTCACACAGGAGGTCACTCCTGTCCAATGAGGTGCAGTAGGGCAGCATCCAAGAGTCTGACCTTTTCCTCCAAATGGTGTACAATGGTCTTCCAGAAAGCACGATTTCTCCAAAATTCATTATGACTGAAGTCTCAGCTGAGAGGCAAGAGCTGGCTAAACCAACCTCCAGGATGGCACATCTGCATAGACTCCCTCCCACTGGCATCTGCACATTCCTTCCATAAGCCTGCCACCTGGCTGGGTTTGGAGGGTAAGGGAATAAATGAAATAGGTTTTTTCTGCCTGTCTCCTCCTTCTTTTGAATATCACTCTTTTCGACCCCTCCCACTTGTACTAGCATTCCTATGCAGCAGAACCCGTTCCTCCCAGAATGGCTCTGTCACCCCAGGAGCTACTTATCACCTCATTAAAGCACCCTTCCTAATCCACATAGCTGACCAATCAGGGCAGATCATTTGAAGGCTGAAATTTGGCTTAGAGACAAGAAAGTATTTTAACTTTGTGTCTGTACATTTTAGCATATTGTTGGATTTATCAATACCATTCTAGATATGCTTAAATGACATTTTCTGGGTTTCCTGGCAGGAATTATTAATTAATAACTTCTTGCCATGCTAACCTATGTGGCTGGGGATCTGCAATGGGGGAAATGAATTGGGCAATTCTTTCAACACCCGGGCTTATAAAACATCTTTCGTAAGGACCCTACCTATATCTACAGGCCCACCCACCCCAGGAACGCATAGGGGAGACTTTAGGGGTTCTGAATATGCAAAAACATTGCAGCTCCTCACTCCAGTGCTCCTAGCACAAACTTCGATTTTAGGAACTACTTTACTGCAATAGGGGAAGTGAAATGTGCAATTGCACTAAACCCAAGGCATATAAAACCTATATTATAAGGGTCCTCCATATAAGTACCTGACCCCCCACCACTGGAGAACTTAGAGGAGACCCTGTAGTTTATTAATTTGTAAGTGCCCCAAACAACAAAGTCGAGTTTGTGCACACTTTACATGTTAAAAGCAGTCCTGCCACACAGGGCTGCTTCTAAACTCACCACGGGCCTCAGCAGTCCACACACACACGTACAGAAAAGGGCTGCTAAACTCCCCTATTATATACTAGTTACCTAAAGGTAGGTTTGATCTCCTTGCCCTATTATGTACTAGGGCCTTAAGGGGAGGCCATGCCAATCATAGGAGTACCCTAACCCATAGTGTACCCTATTTTATTTAGGTGTTTTCACTGTATTTTGAGTGTGCTTTCAGCATAGCACTGGCCCTGTGCCTTGCGAGGCAGAACCCAGGGACAGTCAGAGGCAATTACCACCAGTAACTGTCAGCCCAAAAAATGGGGGTGCCCAGGGCACAGGACGACTTTGCAACAATTAACGTGTCTCTGTTTCATAAAATAAGAAAGATGTTACTCTTTAAATGAACTGGAAGTAAAATGAACCATTACAATGTTAAATACAAAGTAACAAAAGCGAATTCAACCTAGATTGACACCTTGCATTGCTATTAAAATAATTAGAATAAAACGATGTTCACCACTCACACTGACAATCACTGTCAGACTCGGAGTCTGCCAAATGGAAAGCCTTTCCTTTGTAAAACAACACTTTATATGCAGTAGCAAGTACCACAGCTCATTTGGTTAAGAAACTACAGGAAAGAACAGTATTTAACCCACAGATAACATTTTGAATCTTAGCGTGTACTACTCACCCTCACCCTTCCAAGGTCAATAAACCATTACATAATAGTAGTGCCTATTATTTACAATATAGAACATGTTTACTTATTTTGTGTACTGCCTTTTCAAAGATGTGTGGGTGATGCAGGTTGACACGTTGAGGCAGTACTGACTTTTCAGCCAACATCACTTTGTATTCTGGGACTTGTAGTTGAACACATAATAAGTAAGTGTCCCGTTTTTTTGTTTTTAGATTTTTAACGAACAATACAGACAGAAAATCATCTTTTTGTAAATCAGCATTCATTTTTAAATTGGGAAAAACATGAAAACAAGTCTTATTTAAAGTGATTTTCACTGCTGTCAGTAATGGTAATGTGGCCATTACTTCTGCACACTGGCCAGTGGGTAGGTTAGAAAAGGAACATGGTTCACTATTGAAGCTTATGGAGCTGCAGTTCTGCAACGTGATTGCACTACAATGTTACGTTTTTTCATATGAGTATATTCAAGAACATGTAAGGTTAATTCTTGCTCTAAAATCGATCTTGGTTACGGGGAGAGCCAGTGTTTTATGGTTCTTCTGAATTCCAACTTTTTTGTTGATGGATCTAATTTTCTTTGACAGTTTATTCTACAGTTTGCACACAAGAACTGAAAAGCAGCTACCACCCTCTAAGGTGTTATGGTAAGTAGAACGTATCAGCAGTGGGGCCATTCTTGATATGAAGTTTCTCCTTTGGTTGTATAGTCCGAGTTCTGACTGTAAGAATGTGTTTTCCAGTAAGTGAATTGTATAGTGTGCAATCAAAGGGTTTTGAAAGAGATTATTTTGGCCACTGGTAACCAGTTCAGGGCTTTGAGGGCAGTGGTAATATGGTCCCTCTGTTTCAGTTTAGGTTAAGGACTTGTCTGGTGCAGTGTTCTGCATCCTTTGTATTTTGGCAATTGATTTTCTAGTGAGTCTGATGTAGAGTCCAGTTTCATCTGACATACATGTTTAACTCAGTGATCAACCCAGGTTCTTTCCCAAAGTTATGAAAGAAATCACTAGTTAGATTATCTATCCGAGTGTCTTTTAAATTTCGAATACCCTAATCTGGTAGATGAAGTGAGGAGCAATTCGGTTTATAAAAAATTAATTAATTCAACCGTTGCTCTGTTGTCAGAAATAATGGATAAAGATGAGCTGAGAAAAAAAAACACTTCTGGTCTATAGCATACTCCTTTGAGAAACTGTTTGCCCAACCTTATTTACTTTTTCATCTAAAACCCTTGATTAAAAAGAAATTGATGCTTTTAAGGTTTGGCATATATCCAACCAAAGATGGAACCGCTAAGTGGCAGTATAAATGGTCATCAATTATTTGTAGGCTTTGTGGGCTGTATGAGGAAACTGTGCTGCACATTGTAACACTATGTCCAAAAATGTTGCAGGAACGGAAGACAATTCTAAAACCTATCTTTAAAGAAATGGGAGTCAGAACTTGTAGATCGGCATTACTATTCTGCTTAAGTGGCGTCAATGTTTATAGTATACAGCAATTTGTTCAATTCATTTTTGAAGCGGAAAAGAAATTATGTAAGGTTGACATCCAAAGTTAATGATAAATCCGTTACGGCTGCGAAATAATGATTTTACTGTTTTTAGGGAGTAGGTGGGCTATTTTATGGCACTTTTAATTCATTTTGAAATTGTGTAATATTTGTATGTTGTTAGGCAACTTTTATAGCTATGTTTGGCTCATCATGTCCACTTACTTTATGATTTTAAAGACCTGAGTATGTGCACTTCATCCCCGAAAGGTGCTATGTATTATAGATTATTTTTAAAATCAATTAATAACTTTTTGCTGCTAGCATAAGGCACTTTAGCTTTGTTGGTGAAACATTCAATGCACTTTTCATTTTGCTGCTGATAGCATAAGTCACTTTAGTCTTGATGTTGAAATACTCTTGTATTTTCGCTGCTAATAGTTATAGACAATCTGCAAATCTGTTCTTTTACTCTGCTGCAAACTGTTATTTTATATTTGCTGCTAGCTCATTGCACCTTAGTTTTTGCTATGTGAGCACATCGCACTTTATCTAGACATTGTAGACTGCTATCAAAAATTGGATAATATTTGCTGTCAGCATCATGCACTTTAATCCCTAACCGGAAAATGGTTAAACATTTGTCGACCAATTTATATTTTGGCATTGTATTCATATATGTTCAATCAGACTTTGTGCTTGCTATGTACTTTCTTTTTTTGTAATGATTTTAATTAATCAACAAATAAACAATACTTACTTACTTACACTAGTTAGGCTTTTGTTGAAAAACCCAATCTCTATCCTAGAGATATAAAAAATATGGTCCCATATCTCTATTACCTATCACTGCTGAGGTGCTAGAAAACACCTCAATCAGCAGCTTATGACATTTATTGAAACACATGAGTTCCTCCATCCATTGTAATCAGTGTTATGAATGAGCATAGCATGGAATCTGCACTGATATACAGATCAGTAGCAAATACACGAGATGCAGCGGCACATATTAAGTTAGATTTGTCTGCAACCTTTGGTACAGTTTCCCCTATTCTCCTCACTTCTTCTTTGTCTCAGTGGGGATCAAATGCAAAGTAGTGAGTCTTCTAAGATCATTGCTGTCAGATAAATTGCAGACAATTAGCCTCAAAACCTTTCACTCTTCTGTGCGGGGTTCCACAGGGGTCTTCTTTAAGTCCAATCTTGTTCAACCTACATATTTCCTTTGTGACTAAATTAATCCAGACTTTAGGTTTTTGCAGACTATCATATGCTGATGATATGCACAGCGGAGAATGTTTACTCTGTGACACTGAATTTCAGGAATCGCATGAGGGCTATCAGTATTTGGATGAATGGTAACTGTCTTAAATAAAATGCAGATAAGACAGAGGTCAGATTTCCGGTTGTCATCCTTCTGTGTGGCACAACAACTGGGGTCCTGATGTGTTGGGTTCTCCTCCTGCTCCGTCAATTGAGCTAAACATTTTGTGGTGAACTTTCGTTTGACTAACAGGTTAGCTGTATTGTGTCCTCCTGTTTTAACATCATTAGATCCCTGAAGAAAATATTTCCCTTAACCCGGTTTCTGCACGTAAAACAGTGGTACTCGCCTTGATTTCGTAACAACTTCTCTATCTTAACATCAATAAAGTTTGCTTAATTGAACTCCCAGCCATCCAAAATGCAGCTTCCTGAATCCTTCTGGACATCCCCAATTATTATCAGTATCTCCCCAACTGATAAAAATTAATTGTCTTCCGTTGAGAAAAATAATTGTTTTCAAATCTTTATGCACTGCACATTAGACTCTATACAACCTTGGCCTCAAGTTTATCAGATCCAAGTTTGAGTGGCACACTCCAACCAGGATGCTTCACTCAGTCAAACACAAACTTATGGCATCACAGAGAATTTACAGTGTAGATGGTGTGGAAGGTCCTTTTCTGTTGCCGGTGCTAAACTGTGGAACTCACTACCGCGCCACATTTCAATTGAAAATCATTTGATGTTCAGAAATCATCCTAAAACATAGCTGTTCACATCTTAAGTGGGTCAGGTCCTTTAAGTTTGCAACTCATTTTCCCTGGTTCCTTGGGTTTGTTGGCTTGACACCTTGATGCCTTTGGGTAAATATGCACACTTTGCAAATCATTTTTCATTTAATAATTCAGTTTTGCTATTGCTAGTGAGATGTGTATCGTATTAGTATTCTAGTCATGTCAAATGAGTCTCTCAGCAGTTTGATAATGTGGGCTGCTAGAGGCTGAAGTCCATAATCCCACCAATGTTTCTTACTTCAATTTATGTGGCTACCCATTTCTTGGGGCCAAGAGAGCATGGGCATATACTAACAAAATTAACAGACATGTAGTTCTGCTATGTGGGGAGTTTCCAATTCTACTATCTGCAGGGGTTGATAGCAGGAAAGCTGCACTAATATAATCTGAGCAAACCTTGTACCACAGCTGCAGGTGCTCCGGTAATATCAGCGGTAATATCAGCGCTGTGCAGTTTTGATAATTCTACCGGGCTGGGCTTCTGACTGTTGTGCTACAAGGGGTGGTGCATTACACCCTCAGGACCTGGAACCAGGTTGAGTCAGATGAGAACCATGAAGTGCTGCTAGCTGGATTTGGTGTCTGAAGTTCATGTATTCACCACAATTCTTGACAGGGATGCCCTGAGGGGGAAAACGTCTTTCATTGTTGTGATCACTATCTCTGGACTCGTCTAGATCAGTGTTACCAAAACTCTGGGTCACAACCGGATTTTTGGTGGGTCACAAAAGACAGAGCAACAACTAAAGAAAGATGCCTTTAAATTCTGTGTTTAACTTGTGACATTTGCAGAGGTGCTTTGTTCTTTTAACATGGGGATTTCATGTTTACTTTTCTCTGACTGCAAAGTGAGAGGAGTTTTTAGTGTGAATTATGTTACAATGTTACAACAAAATGTAAATACCTGTAAATGAACTGGATGCATCCAACAGTAAGGAAGGACGACCCATGTTTTTTAAAATTCTGAAGTGTACTGGAAACAGAGATTTTAATAGGATCAAAAAAAATCAAGACACTGACTTGGTGATGCACAAATGATAAATATTCATATAAACCCGATTTCCACTCATTGTCATTTATTTGCTTTATAAGTTTGTGGAAAACGTGTAATATTTTACTTTGCATAAGCAACAGCCTGTGGTGTCCATTTAGTTTCCTTCATAATTCTCCCGGCCTCTGCTGCTCGTCTTTTCACTCTGCTTATGTTATTTATTTTTGTTGATTTCCTGACTCAGCTAAAAGCAATGTATGTGCTGAGGCTGTGAGAATGCCAGAACACCTGGTCTCAGATGTTACCTGACAACCAGTTCCTGCTGCCATAAGCACTCCTGCTCCCCCTCCCACTTTGCTGACCACATAGTTATGCATCTACTCTTGTTTGCTGAAAACTATTTCTAAAACTTGTTCTCCCTATTTCTGTTCACATGCTTACACTGCAGAAAACCTGTATAAAAGACCTGTGTTCTGTGACTTCAATGTACTGCCTCCTTGCAGCATTTGAGAGAGTGTCGTGTGGATGTAGTCCCACTCATGAGTGATTAATAGACTTGTTATTTATTTCCAACTCCAGTGCTGATCTCTATTTTATTGGTCTTTGAACCCGTGGACAAAAGGGTGACCCTGCACTAGTGTACCCCTAAAAAAAGGTACATTTCCACAGTTGGCGCCCGACTCGTGGGGCTCCATTGGAGATGCAGCCGTCCAAAGCAGTGGTCTTGACACAGGATTGGAATTTTGCTGAGGAAGCGCACTGCACAAGGAGACCTTTGTCTTTGCAGGCCAATGTGAATTTTCCGGTTTTCCAGCTTTGACCCTCCAGGTGGTGGCCAGTCTCAACTGGGGTTTTCTTTGGTGCAATTTTGAAGTGACCATTAGGTCGACCAGAGATCAGCAGGTAGGAGTTGGAGTCTTCTGTTTGATAAGTTTACTAAAGCGGCACTCTTGATTTGTTAAGCCTGGGCTTTTTGTTTGGATTTGTTATTCAATCCTTGCAAAGTTTGAAGGCAGGTAACGTGGAGATTTTTCTCCTTTTGAAATATTTTGGAGTAGTAATATTTTACACATAATGATAAATCATGCCTGTTCTCAGCACACTCCATAGGTGGTGTTGCTGCTCAAGTGTACCAAAGTAAACTTAAAAAAAAAAAGAAAAGTCAGCCGGCTTTCCAAGAGCGGACACCTACTAGAGATATGTATGTCAAATATGGTATTTCTTCCATAATGTATGATCCACTGTCGATCAAATACACACATTTTTTTTGATCTGTAATGGCCAGTGAATGGGTCATTTAAGTTTTTTTTAAAAAGGTTCAATATGTAGAGCAGTGTACATTTAAAAGAAAAAGTAGACAGGATATGTTTGATTGTGTGTGTATGAAGAGAGCAGAAGCTATAGCAGAAAAAGTACAACGTTAAACGACATATAAAAAAGCGCTAGAATTAAAAAAATCAAGAAAAGAAGAAAAAAATAGAAAACAAAAGATACGGAACGTCGATTAGAGGTGAATGGCCAGTACCGTATTAGGCGACCTATTTATCTCATACTTAATAAACCTCAGGATGACTGCATCCTATTAACACACCCCCCACCCCAAATAAATTTCCCACTCCAAGTGCCCCTGATGAGGTTTCTGACTAAGAGTATTTGTCTTCAGATGACACAAAGAGCAAGATAAGCAAGATGGGCAACAGACTCACTCTACTTTGACTGGAGCAGCAAAAAGATAAATTAAAAACTGCTGCTAGGGAGGAGGCTCGCCGGCCTCATACTGCATCGCTCATTGTAACAGTGATTCAACAGTGGAAATATACAGAGAAATTTCATTTTGTAGAAAAATTTGTTTGGGAGGTAAATTTTTATTAGAGAAAAATTTCTCAGGAATTAGAGTCAAAGCATATAAATACTGATTATAAACGATTAACAGATGGGACTTTCCCTTTTTCGGCCTTATTTTATAAGATTAGACGAATGGTTAAAATATGAGATGCAACATTACATTTACGAAAGGAGCAAGAATTAGCTAGAAAACAGAAAGGTGAAGAAACAGTTCAATCCCCAGCACAGAAAGCCTATGCTCCGGTGGATGAAGTTGCACCTGTTAGTAGTACAGTTGCTATGAAACCTATGTGTGAAGCTGCACCCCTTTACGTTCCTCCTAAGGGTGCGGGAATAAATGATGATAAAACTTCAAATGATGCAAAGGGATATTTATTATATAATTGGGTTTACACTCCTTGAAGTAGAGCTGATGTGATGGCTCTTAAAGCTGATTTGCCTGACCCCCGGAAAAATCCTGAAGCCTACTATGATGAGGTGGAAGGAGTCATTAGCTCCTGCACTATGACCTTGCCAGATATTGATATGTTCTTTGGGCTTATTTTGCCTCCTGATATGTGGAGAGCAATAGGTAAAATAGATGACAATGTAGCATCTGGTGATAATTGGGAACATTTAGAACAAATAAATGCAGAAAGGGATCCAGCGCAGAAACCTCAGAAGGAGATATTAGATCTTCCTAAAGCTATTGTGGCTAAATTAAAGACTCTCATACTCCCTAAGAAAATACATTGGACTATGTTAGCGTCCTGTAAACAGAAAAAGGATGAGTTAGTTTCTGACTTAATTTCAAGGTTGAGGAAACATTCCATGATTTTAGTGGTCAGTCATTGGCCGATGATACGGGTAAGCATTTGTTTGTTGACAAATTTGTCGCTAATATGTTACCAGAAATAGCTAGTCGCTGAAAGGCCAGAGAGAGTTCTTGGACCACGTCTTCCCCAGTTTCCCTTTTGACTATGGCCCAATATTTTGAGCAACAGCAAGCGAAAGGCAGGGAGGATAAGAAGGTTAAAGAATTAAAGTTATGTTGGCTCAAGTATATGGTCCACCATTTAGTGGAGGTGGAAGAGGCGGACGTGCAATGTATAAACCTGGGGTACCCCCTCTCCCTGGAGCAAATTTGTCCCCTGATCAGTGTGCTTATTGTAAAGAGACTGGGCATTGGCGTTCTGAGTGTCCTCTTTTGCAAAGTCAGCAGTACCAACGGGGAAGGGGTAGTGTGAGAACACGCCCAGGGAATTTAGGAAACAGGGGAGATACAGGAGCTCGCCCCATACTTTTGAGAAACGAAATCAATTTCAAATGTCTGATTATTCTGCTGATGCCCTTGCAGATTCCGATTATGCATAAAATTGGCCCTGCCACTTGGAACACACTTCCTCTATCCATCAGATGTGATCCAAATCATAAATCATTTAGAAAAAACTTGAAAACTTGGCTATTCTGACCAAGATGTTCCATATCTTCCTTCTTCCTCTCTATCTGATTTTTCTGCAGCGCTATGAGACCTTTGGTGATTTATGCGCTATACAAAATCAATTACATACATACATACGTACATTGTCACCGCTGCCATTCTCTCACAATGGCTCATGCCCAGCTTGGTTCAAACTTTTATATGCTTCTAATGAACAACGTCTGTTATCCCAACGAGGATGGGGACCCATAAGCAAAAGGGACTGCTTTAGAAATGGAAGAATATAGTAAACGAAGTGCAGAAAAAAAACATGTGTTTCCAAAATCTAGGTCGACTAAAGTAAATGGACCCCTTGTTATCCATGACCACTGGCCCCCTGTTGCAGGGATTCTGTACATACACAGAACTATGTGCAGGAAACCAGGACCTTGGTGTGTATTGGTGTACCAGAAAACCTACCTCAGAGCCCAGAACCCCAATCCGACTAGCTATAGTGTCTCATTTGTTCTCCGTACTACAGCAAAGCTACCAATGATTAGACATCCTAGAACAAATTTCACTCCGTCCCTCTCAGGAATCGCGGGAAGAACACTCTTTCATTCAAACACTTATACTTGTCCACAACATGAGTAAATAGACACAGTATAGTTTAAAATGTTTATTTTAACTAATGTGCTTTACAATGCAGTATACTAGCTAACATTAGCAGCAAAATGCATAAGAACAATATCATCGGCACGGTTACAATTCCATAAAGCACAAACGGGGCAATCATTTTATAATGATAGTGGAAACAGGGCTACAGCGCCTTTCCACCCTCCCTGTGCTTCAAGCTAGTTTATTATAATTATAGAAGACCTCTAGGCTTTATCAGGGGGACCCCATACCTCTAAGTTTAGATGCAAGGAATCACATCTCAGGACAAGCACTGCTCTTCTTTGTTGGAATGAATTTCTCTAAGTGCTTTTTTATGCATGCAACACCATATTTAAAGCACTCGACTTTCAATAGTGTAGCTGTGCTCTATTTTGTGTCTATGGGCGCGGGACTGACCAAAGTGAATCAACAGCATACATTGTTTTTTTACCTTGAACACTCTCTGCAGACTAGGAGTACGATGTACAGCTAAATGTGTGAAGGGTAGACAATTCTCATGCACAAATACAGCAGCAGTTTGTCGACGAGAATAAAGGCATGTAGTAACGTGCGCAAAAGCGGCAAAATGGCTACCAAGCATAAACGAAATAATGCTAACTTATCAGTGTCTGCAGTTAATTATATGACCTCACTACACCCTCCCCTGGTCAGTCCATCGGACAGAGGTTTATGGAGAAGACGGAGTTCAACAAGATCAGAGTAAGAAGTTAGAGCATTGATTATTAAGTGAATTGAGATTTCAACAGAACAATGTCAATTTGGATTTTAGCCTGTAAGTATCGAGTTGATCGGAGGGAGAGAGAGAGAGAAAGAGAAAAAAAATCATTTGTCATTTAATAAGGAGGAAATAAAAAAGAAAACAAGCCAAAAACAACAATAACAACAACAAATATATATATATCCTTCAGATGATCGATGCCAGCCATGTTAAGCCATCAAAGTATATGAGCAGTAAATTGCAACAGCTTCCACGAGGAAGTCATTGTTATCATCAGAATAAAGAGACGCTACCCGTTCAAGCAAACTGAAAGAACAGACATGTTCCTCAATAAGTGGTGCTTCCAGAACCAGCACTGACCCGCTTGCGTGGTACTCGATGTAACTTCATTGCAGGAAATCTTATGCTGCTGCACAGATATTCCACTCTGCCAAAACTCCAAGCACAGCCACGCAGGCCATAATCTCAACATCGGAACACTCTTGCTCATGGGAAACTAAGGGACTCATCAGCAGATCAAAATCCGTGGCAGGAGACACCGTATTGGAGAGGCAAAGATCCAATGCCCATTCAAATGTACATTCCAAGGAGGTGAAGACAAGTTGCACACAAGTGTAATATGCAAAACGAAAGGACAATCCGTAAGCCACGCAGAGTGTGGCCAGGGGCAAAGTACCATAGCATTCAAGCATACGGCTACGGAGCATCTGCAGTCGGTCTTGACTGTGCAGTGCCACCAGAAAAGCAGCCATTATGCAGCAGGCAAATTAATAGCAGTATTCCAGCAGCTAAGGCAAGTAATAGTGGCAACCTACTGAAGACACTGGAAAAAATAGAGGGCCATATTATCAAGAACGGCGATAACATTATCGCCGCTTTAGCTGAAGGAAACTATTGCTAAAGCGGCGATAAGGGGTTTGATAATATGCCCTTGTGAATTCCCATAGAAGCCCAGGTTTGATGTCCTGCACACCAGTGTGAGGGCTTCTATAGGAATTTACAATGGCATATTATCAAGCCCCTTATCGCCGCTTTAGCAGCAGTTTTCTGCCGCTTAAGCGGCGATACTATTATCACCGTTCTTGATAATATGGCCCAGAATGAATAAATGCTGGTATTACATCAAAAATAGTTTGGAAAGAAGACACAAGGCCATAGCCTACAACTTTTAAAAAATGGGCCAGGCCTGTAGTATTAGAGGCATTGAATATTGCATGAATCAAAGAACTGAAATGCAGTGGGAGTTCAGTATTAAGAAGGGCTTGAACCTCAGAGCGGGTATTGGCCACATGAAGGACGAATGTCTCACGTGCAGATGTGAGAGAAACTTCTTATTGAAGTCCGCTCTCAAGGTTGGAATAGAAGGCCAGATAGAGCTATTGAGTCTCCCATGTAGGGTGGTAACAGCACATTTTTACAGCAAACCACAGGTTGCGATACTGTCACAATGTAAGGGATGCCAGCAAGCATACCGCAGCATTCCTCATTATTTAAAAGCAGATAACTACCATTTGCAAGCAGAGTGAAAGTTGGTGTAATATCGGGCACTGGAACACCTTTCAGAATGCATGCGAGATTCGGGGCTGTTAAATTACAGGCTCCGTGTAACTGCATATTTTTGCAAAGGAAAGAATGGCCTTTGGTTGAATCGCATGATTCCCCAGTTAGGTAAACCTCTATTTCATCCCGCAAGCATCTGTAAGCGAATGGTAAAGACCACACCTCATGAAGGAATGCACTGCCGAAAGGTTCATAGCGGCACAGGGCGTAATGCTTCATACAAGAGGTAAATTTAAATAATGGAAACAGTAATGTTATAAATCCATGGATGAGCCAGTCGGCAGCTTCAGTTTTGGCTACAGAAAAGGGAAGAGGTACTAATTTTTCATTGTGTAAAAGCGTGTATGTAGCATCTTTCTTGGACATAAATCGCTGTTTGTCTGTTAAGTTAAAAGGCATAAATAAAGATGTAGCATTCAAATACTCCCAAGAAATGTTCCCCATCTTAAGAGTTTGTAATGTCCATGCATACTGCATAATTGCACTGTCCATGATACAAAACAGACACATCATCTTGCACAATATCAACAACAGATGAAACAATACTGTCCAATGTATAAATGCGGGAGGAAAGTGTGTTAATACTATTATCCAGAACAGCAAGGACTTTTTCCAAATTAGCCTGATCTATGGCCCTCAACCGGGAAGCAGCCTCAATTTGGAAAAGCTTCCATATTTCATTATAGGTTGCGTAAATAAATCTTTTCGATGTAGCCCCAGCAGGGCCCTTTATAAAATCTGTCAAATCAATGTCACCTGATAATAACGACAAATGTTGTTTCAAAGAGGAAAGTATTGTGTGTTTTTTTTTCAGAACAAATTTTATTAGTGTTATGGCAGTTGACAGAATACAAAAGAAACACTGCTTCCAAGATTGCAGAAAGACAGTGAGCATAAAGGAGCAACAGCGTTCAAGAAATTCAGTCAACATCGTCCAACACCCCCCTCCCCGCATCCCCACCCGGGTCCCACCCCCCTCCCTGCACGGTGTACATACTGTCCAGAAACAGGAGCCAAAGCAGCATGGTAGCGACAAGTGGTCAGTTCACAACGGGGTAGAATAGTCACAATCCATATCAGAGGCTTGTGGCGCCGGGGGGTCCAGCAGTAGGCCTCTATAATCAGCCCATTTCTTCCAGATCCTATAGTGTTTCTTGGGGCAGCCCCTGGCCTCAAAGATCGGGCGTTCCAATCCCATGCTAAAGTCCATGCCCCGCTTCCACACCCCCACTAACGGAGCCTTGGGGGCTTTCCAAGCTTGAGCTATATCCCGTTTGGCTATTGTAAGACCTAGAAGGAGCAAGTGCCGTTTATACAAATTACCCCCAACATTTTCCATAACGTGAAGCAGGCCCAGCTGTGGCGTGCGAGGGAGTTCCCATGCCAGCACCTCCTCCAAGCATTCCCACACACCGGTCCAAAATCTCTGCAGCCGTGCACATCCCCACACTGTGTGTAAAAAGGAGCCAACCTCACTGCCACACCTCAAGCAATCCGGGGAGGCTACCAGCCCCGCCTTCCACAATCGTTCCCTCGTGAAGTATGCCCTGTGCAGGTATTTAAATTGAATAAAGCGCAGGCGCACCGCTATCGCTGCTCCCCTAGGGGCCTCCAGGGCTTCTCTCCAGTCCTCCTCCTCCAAGTCTCCCAGATCGCCCTCCCAGACCGCCCGTAGCTTATCAAGAGAGGGGGAGCAATGTGTAACTAACGTTTGATATATGGTTGAGATTTTTTTCGATTCCAATTCCCCCATAAAGACTTTTGCTTCTAGAGGACTAAACTCCGGCAAGGACGACAAGTCCGCCAGTGTAGGGGTCAGGGCGTGGCGGAGCTGTAGGTACCTGAAGAATTGGGACCGGTGCATATCGAATTCATCCTGTAACATCTGGAACGATTTGAGGACTGTGCCCCTCAGGACGTGTCCCAGCGCCGAAATGCCTATGGCATCCCAGCCCTCAAAGCCCCGGAGCGCAGCCAGGTCAGGCAACCTCCCATTATGCCATAGAGGAGTCTCGCCCGTGAGCGTGTTCCACCATCCCATGCGACGAAGCGCATCGCGCCACACTTTGAAGGTTACTTGCGTGACCCTCGGAAGTCTCTTCCGGATAGCCGCCGAGTATAAAATAGTATGGAGCGTGTGTGGGTCCATCATATACCTCTCCAGGGCATAGGTCGGGTCGTTGCGATCCCCGTACCACCATTCGTTAAGAACAAGTAGGTGCGATGCTTGATAGTAGGACTGGACATCAGATGTGGCCAGTCCCCCACAGTAGGTCGACAAGAAGCAGGTGCGGAGCGCCACTCTTATCGCTCCACCAGCCCATAGGAACCGACCCAGGGCCGAGTTCACCTGACGGAACCACTGCTGTGGAACTGGGTACGGGTAGTTCTGCAATTGGTACAGAATCCGGGGCAGGGCCACCATCTTAAAAATGGCCGAACGGCCATAGACATTCAGGGGCATCCTGGACCACAGCAGCATATCCGAGCGGATCCTGTCCCAGACAGGCACCACATTACGGGACCATGACACTCCCTGCACATCAGTCAGGAAGACACCAAGATATTTAAGGCCTCCCGCCGCCTCCTGAAGGACCGAGGCCCAGGGACCCACAGTCCCCCTGTCGCCCAGGACCCACAATTTCGACTTCTGTGGATTAAGCCGGAGGCCCGACACGTCACCGAAAACGCGCATTATTTCAAGAACCCTCGGCCCCGATTTATTGAGGTCCGTAAGGAAGAACAGGACGTCGTCCGCGTATAGCGCAATCCTGTCAGTCGGGCCCCCTACCCACTCCACACCATGCAACTGAGCATCCATCCTCACCCAGGCCGCAAGCGGCTCCATCGCCAGGGCGAATAGGTAAGGCGAGAGAGGGCATCCCTGTCGGGTGCCACGGCCGATGAGGAATGTGTCAGAGGTAGCTCCCGCTATTCTGACCGTCGCCGTCAGGTCCGTATATAGCAGATGAATGTACGACAGGAAGCGTGGGCCCAAATTGAGCCGGAGGAGGAGGGCCCGGAGGTATGACCAACTCAGGGAATCGAAGGCCCGATCCATGTCCGCCAGCAGGAGGGCCGCGGGGATGCCCGCTGCTCGTGCCGCTTCCACCACCAGGTGAGCGCGACGTATGTTGTGTCTTGTAGCCCTGTGGGGCATGAAGCCCGCCTGGTCGGCATGGATCAGGTCCGTGATGTAGGGGAGAAGACGGTTCACCAACGCCTTAGCCAATATTTTCGCTTCGAAGTTCAGCAATGATATCGGCCGATAAGAGTCTGGGCTATCCTGGGGCCTTCCCGGTTTGCAGAACACTACAATCTCGGCGTGTCGCCAGTCTGCTGGCAATCTGCCAAGCTCCCGAGCCGCCTCCAGGGCCTTCCTATAGCGCATCCCCAATTGGAGATGAAACAATTTCATAAATTCGCAGGGGAACCCATTGGGCCCAGGGGCCTTGCCCGTGTTCAGGCCACCCAGAGCTTCCCCAAGCTCCTCTGCCGACAGCGGGAGGTCTAGGCGGGCCCTTGCCTCGTCCGAGAGCGCCCGGGGTGGAAGGTCCGCGAGAAATCTGTCAATCTCCGCCGCCGGGAGAGATTCCCGGGGGGCGTACTGGGTCTCGTAATATTGGGCAAACATCTGGGCCAGGACCTCAGGGGCCGAGACAGGGCCGCCCGCGGCATCCCGGAGACCCGGCAGGGGCTGGGCCTGATAAGTGCTCTGACACAGCCTATATAGCATTGTGCTAGACTTGTCCCCCCATTGATAGATCCTGCTCTGCGTAGCGAGCCAAGCCTGTCGGGCTTCATCTAATAATAGCGAGGTGTATGATCGCTGGAGATGCAGGAGCTGGTCCACCGCCACTCCATCCTCCCCCGTGAGACATCTGGTCTCCTGGTTTCGCACCCGGGCAGCCGCCTCCTCCACCTCTTGTCTGCGGGCCCTACGATGCGCGGCGCACCACGCAATGTCTACGCCCCGAAGGACTGGCTTGAGGGCCTCCCATAGGGTCATAGCATCCATGCTCGGGTCCTCATTCTCTGACCAGTAGTGCGAGATAGCCTCCCTCATGTGCGATTGATAGTCGTGGCGCTGCAAGTGCCACACCGAGAGGCGCCAGCGAAACGGTTGTCGCCGCACACCGAGGCTCAGCGTCAGAGCGACCGGGGAGTGGTCCGACAGGCCCCTCGGAAGGATGGAGGTGGAGTCAACTCTGCCCAACCAGGGTTGCGGGACGAATAGGTAGTCCAGGCGCGAAAAGGATTTGTGGACCGCAGAGACAAATGTATATTCACGAACACCTGCATGCTGGTGGCGCCAAGTGTCAATCCATCCCATCCCCTGCGCCATCCTACTCAGCCTTGTAGAGGCATCCGACAGTTGGCCACCTCCAGGTCTACAACGGTCAAGTCTCCCATCCATCACATCGTTCCAATCACCACCCACTACTGTCAACACATGTGGGAGAGTCGTCCATAGCCCGAACAGCCGTTCAATCAGAGCATCCTGGAGCGGGGGCGGAGCATACACACTCCCGAAAATCACCGGCTCACTCCCCAGACACCCCTTAACAAAGACATACCGACCATGCACGTCCAGCCATTGAGTTTCATGCGTGTAGGAGACCCTACGGTGAATAAGAATTGCAACTCCTCTGGACCCCCGTGTGAACCCAGCATGGAACACCTGATCATACCCGTATCTGCGTAGACTCAGGACCTTGGTGCCCAAGAGGTGTGTCTCCTGAAGGAGCAACACATCCGCTCGTTCAGTCTTCCCCAGCCGTAAAACTGCACTCCGTTTAATTTTGTCGAGCATCCCTCGCACATTCCAGCTCAAGATTCGCATTGAGGCCAATGGGGGGCTCGTCCCCAGTGCTTCAGCCGCCATCAATCATCCATATACCAAAATCGTCGGGCCACTGAGGCCACACACACATGCTCAGTCGTCTCCAGCCTCCCATGTACACCGTGCCAAGACCCTTCCCAACTCCCCTCCCCACCGTCCCTGAAACCCCCAAACCCCCGCCCCTCCCCCTGCGAACTGTCCCCAGACCCCAACCACCCCAACAGCCTCCCCTCCAACCCCCCACCCCATACCTCAGCAACATTGAAGTACCTGTCGCGATGCAGGCAATCTCAGCCCTCCAACGGGAGGCCCAAGACCCACTGCACCAATGGATCCCACCCAACTACCCACAAAGAACCCAACTACTTCCCACTCAACACCTGGGAATGAACTCCGGGAGTAGGCCCGCTCTCGCACGAGCGTCTCCCGGCCAACCGTTCTCCCATGAGCAGATCGTCATGAAGTCAATCAACATGTGGCTTGTCGAAGAGGAGCGGCTGCTCCCGCCACCAAGGCAGCTCACCCACCCCGAAGTTCCACTGTGTGTACCAGTACAAGCGTGGGGGTCTCAGGATGTTGAAGGAGAAGAAGCCACTTCCTCCGGAGCGTCCGCCGCGGCAGCACTCGGAGGCGGGCGCTTCCGAGAGCGCGACCTCCAGTTACTCTTACTGCGCGATCGTCTGGGCGGTCTCGGGGGTCTGTCGGTGGTTGACGAGTCCGAGCCCCTCCGAGGGGGGGTGTTCACCCTGACTCGCACCGTCTCGTCCGTCCACTCAAACACTTCTTCCGGGGAGTTGAAGAACTGGGTGCGAGATTGAAAGACCACGCGCAGGCGAGCCGGAAATAGTAGAGCGTAGGGAATCTGGAGTTCCCGCAGCCGTGCTTTTGCCGCAGCGAAGGACTGTCTCTGCTGCTGAACCAGTTTAGTGTAATCCGGGAACACAAGGATCTTATGATTCTCAAACATCAGTGGGTCCTGGGCGCGGGCCTGCCGTAGGATGACATCTCTATCATGATAGTTGAGCAGTTTGGCTATCACCGAGCGCGGGCGAGCCCCAGTGGGCGGTTTGGGAAGCAGCGCTCGGTGTGCCCTCTCCACCACAAAGCAGCACGACAGGGAGTCTGGGGGGAGCCACCCCTCCAGCCACTGGGTCAGGAAGGCCTCCATATTTCCTTTCTCGCAGTTCTCCGGGAAGCCTATGAAGCGTAGGTTATTCCTTCTGGCTCTCCCTTCCGCGTCTTCCACCCGCAGTGCCAGTCCCTTCTGTATCCCTTCCATGGCGGCAACTCTCTTTTTGAGATTCACCACGTCGTCTTCAACTTCAGTGATTCGGGTTTCTGTTTCGGTGATTCGTGCCACTGCGTTGCGCAGATCCTGTCTGAGCAAGGTCACATCGGCCCCAACTGCTCCGATTTTCGCGTCGAGCATGTCCCTTGATTGTGTGATCGCTGCCATCAACGCCGCGTTGTCTGGCCCAGAGCCCTGGGGACCCCCGGACGCCCCAGCACTTCCATTGGGGCCCGCGAACTTGTCCATCGGTCCCTGTTTGGGAGCAGTCCCGCTGTTGCCCCCTCTCGTCATGTCGCCGGCGGAATAGTGACCCCAGGTGAGGGGGGCCGACAGACCAGGGGTACCTCCGGCTGAAGGAGTGGTTGCAGGCGGCAAGCGTCCCCGGGGCCGTCCAAGGATATTGTGGCCCGTCCGCGATCAGGCGTGGCGCACGCTTTGATGAAGCAGCCACTGGTCACCGCCTCGTCAGCGGTCAGAGAGGCGCTGCGCCACGGTGTATGCGGTCGATGGGGGGTCGTCCACCCCACGAAACAGCCCGACCGGGGCGTTCCAGAGTCCGCACCACGCTCTCAGGTGCCAAAAATGGGCCTGTCTGCCGGTTCGGCGGCCTGCAATAGTCCGGGAGAGGGGGGGGGGGGAGGGGGGGTCTCCTCAGCCCCGCCGCGGTCCGAGGTAACCGCCGAGCGCTCCCCAGGCGCGTGGCGCCAGTGCCCGGCAGGGGCACGCTTCAATAGAGATGGGAACAGGCAGGAGAGCTGGCAGAGCGTTCGCCCTCCCGCCTTGACTGTAGTGCCGTGCCCCGCGGCTCGAAGCCGCCGCCGAAGGGGCAGACACGTCCCCTCCCCCGCAGCACCACGGCTCCTTACCCCCACCTCGAACTCCGTGTACGCTCCGGCTGTTCTCCTCCCCAGCCGCAGCGTCCGCCCTTGCTCTGGATGGCTGCCCAATCTTCTCCGCCGCTCCGCAGCGTTGCGCGGTGTGTTGCGGGCGAGGCGGCACTTCCGGCCGGCGCCACCCGGCTCTCGGCTACTTCCGGTCGGACCGCTCTGCAGCGGAGGCCCCGGCTGCGGCGTGTGGTGCAGGCCTCGTCGCCAGGCGGGCTCCCAGCCGCCGTAAAGCACTGATCCCGGGCTGCCAGGACTCCGAGATCACTGTCGGGGGACCCCCGCGGGAACCGCTCTCCGCCACACAAATTTGGGTGTAGGTCGGTCGGGGCGACGCAGGATAACAGAAGGATAAAGTGCCGGCGGGACGGAGCTCACTTAAGCTGCGTCCGCCATGATCGCCGTCTTGGCCACGCCCCCCAAGTATTGTGTGTTTTAACCAGTTTTGACATAATTAACCAACCAAGTAAGTAGTGACCGAATGGGAATTAGAGAAACAGGGATCAGGCCTATCCTGTGTATAGCCAGGGGCCTTGCCATGGAAACAGTAGGCACACATCCGAGCTTGTTTGCCAGACCAACCAACCTAGGGGGTCTAAATCAGAAATATTAAAAGTAATATCCTGGAATAAGGACTGCAAGTCGTCCATGGAATAATCAGTATGATTGGTCCAGTTCAGATATGCAGCCATAGTGGGAATGTCAGGGGCATTTATTTGCTTTGAACTAGCCAATCCAAAACACGTAGTCTGATAGACCGAATCATTCAAAAATAAAATCTGAGCAGGAATAAGGCATGCGCGATGTAAAGCTTCAGTGCCACGCAACTGCCAGGGTCTGGAACCCCAAACAGATTTAAGGTCTATTGAGGCTTTCCACAGATCATAGCCACCCTCAGACAAATCATTAATAAAAGATTGGGAATACACTAATTTGGTGTTGGTGAGCATCACTTTAGAAGTTGCCAAAAAATGTAATTTAAATAAAAGGACTCTGGTTTGGATTTATCAAAATCAGTAAAATATGTAAATTTTTTCAAAACGTTTTGGAGCTCTCCTCCAATGGAGCCGGACAATGTTAACACTGTGTGAAATTAAAAACATTTCTAAATGTATTAGCTTTATGCAGGAAATGATGGCCATAATGCTGTTAGCAAAACAAATCAGCATAATTTGCAGTATTCAAATACAAATCTTCAGCATCAAAGGCAGCATAGTACTTCAAATCTGAAAACAGAGATTGTATAGCATGTACGTCCCAATCATCAGATTGTATATTGTGCTTCACTACATCACCCATGGAAACATAAAGTACATTTGGCAGGTTAATTACCTCTATAGGGCCATGAATCTGAAAATCCGCTGCATCCCAAACTATGCCATCTACAACTGGCCAGGCAGAGATGTTGACAGAAGTCAGGTCCCTCTTCA
The DNA here is from genome assembly GCF_964261635.1 of Lissotriton helveticus. NCBI lineage: Eukaryota > Metazoa > Chordata > Amphibia > Caudata > Salamandridae > Lissotriton > Lissotriton helveticus. The sequence continues at coordinate 191,155,290 of NC_136062.1, read as the reverse complement.
TGATGTGAGAAGATGAATGCGGGACAAAGCGCCATCGACCAGTTACAGCAGAGCGTTCTGGAATGTAGTGACCATTTATGAGAAGGAAAAAGAATGTCACAAATCCAATTGACATGAAAAGAAAAATGGCAAAAAGACCATCCAAATGTATGTCAAAGGCGGAATCAAATATTGAGAATTTGGAAGAGTTACTGATAATGTAGAGTCTGAGTCAAAAGAGAAACGTGACTGTTAAAGGGTATCAGGCTGTAACTCTGGTGATGACTCGGTTGCAGGATAAGTATACTCATTTTCTACATTTAGACCGGCAGGAGGGATGTTTAGTAAAGGTTTATCGACAGAGTCCATTTCTATGGCAGTATCGGGCTGCGCGGTGTCAGAAGAGTCCAACACTGGATTCCTGGAAATCACCGTATATGAAGACGTTGGTGTTATACTATTCAGGATTGGCCAGATGTTGTAACTTGACATTGTCCACAGAGACGTTTCTGTTGTCTTTTCGACCAGGAAGTGGCGGTAAAATGACTGTACGAGTTCCCTTCACGCCAAGCACTGGGACTGGTCTACTCTTTTTTTTCCCACCTTCTCTCGGACCAGGTCTCCGACTTTGGGTTGCCATCCGACTACCGGAATCTGCAGTGCTGCATCAGTGGCTGAGGTCAAATGTTCCTTTGCAAGACTGTCCCGGGTCTCTTGTAGCTTCTGTAATACAGCAAAGTGATTATTTACGTCAAAGGACACGGCAGAGGCTGCAATGTCTAGACCATCAAGATCTGGCACAAACATTTTCATGCCAAAGAGCATTTCGTATGGGGTCCGCCCACCCAGAGATCTTCTAGGGAGATAATTTAGTGGACGTTGTACGCTATACAAATGGGCGAACGAGTTTCTACCAGTACCTAGGACCCTAGCTGTCAAGGATTGCTTTAAATCACAGTTCATTCGCTCCACAACTGAATTAGCCTCAGGCCTGTATGGAGACAAAAATGTGACCAGCACTCCCAAAGACCCCATGGCCTCCTTGTACGCTGTAGAGGTAAACGCAGGACCCTGGTCTGAATGGAAAGTGCCACATGCAAAAATTCCCAGTGTCAGCACTTCATTGTGGCCACACCCAAAGAAAATGTGTGCATGAATTAACTGCAACTAAGATGAATATATATCCAGTATCAGAAGAAAATGGACTGCAGTGATCTAAATAAACACATCCAAAAGGTCTATTAGAAATACACTGCGGTGTTTGTGGTGGTTGTGTTATCGTAAACGGCTTAATCTGTTGGCAAATGTCATATGAATGAACATAATTACGGGTTTGTTTATACAACCCGTGCCACCAGATACGTTGCTGTGAGCTAGAAACTCTCGCAGACACTCCAGCATGGGCCGTAGCCAAGCCTTCGTGTGCGACTGTAATCACTGAAAGTCTGTAGTCCGCGTTGGGAATCAAACTGTCAACAACGTCGTTAATCCTCACATAAGGGACTTTATCGGGACTTAAGTGATAAGAGTATTTCGAAGGGAAACCCTGCAGGTAATTATGGGTAATACCACCCTTCTCTGTAGCAGCAATAGCTGCCAAGATGTCATTATCATCCTTATTCATAAATCTTGTAACCGCTGCAACTGTAAATGTAGCTACTGCTGATTTAGCTGCCTCATCAGCTAAACTATTGCCAACCGCGTGTACTCCTACACGTTGGTGACCAAGAGCATGAATTACATTTGTGAGAGGCAGACGATCTTTTAGATCTGCGACTCGAACCCAAAGCATTTCATGCTTGATTGCGCTGTCTTTAGAATCACTATAGTCATTTTGAGACCAAAAGTGTAAGTTGTCATTGAAGGGCTGGACACAGTAGTAAGAATCGCTCACGAAGAGTGTAGTCACAGTCGGATGTGCAAGCTCAAGTGCAAGCACCAGAGCGCGCAGCTCAGCTAATTGGGCGGTACAGTCTCCTAGTGATGGAGTGTGTAATACACTCGACTTGAACTCTCCGTTCACTATTGCACCAGCCACAATTGTGCAAACTGCCAAATAAGAATGCTTTGACCCCGTCGCCGGTTGTGCTGAACTGTCAGTATAAATGATACAATGGTACTCTTCCAACAGACGCATAGACATAGGAGCATGATGAACAAACTCATACTGTAAAAATGCATGTGTTTGCAGGGAGGAGTCGAAGATGAAGGTGACATCAGAAGATGTCAATGAAGTCGCTCACTATATCTAATGTGGATGCAAAGCATTTGAGTTAGGTACACTTGCTTTTGTCACCGCTTCTAGAGTAGGATATGGTGTCACAACCAAAATGCGCTTCCCCTATGCCAGGGCGCGTTCCTTCAGGATCGCCATCTGGACAGCCGTCAAGACTTTTTCAACAGTGGAAAACCGCAGCTCAGCCGAAGTGTACAAATGTGACTTGTAAGCAATAGGCACTGTGTCGCAATCATTAAATGTCAAGTATGTGAAACCCACTGCGCCTGGCACGATACGTATCACCAGGTTAGTGTGGTTATCACGTGTTAACAAGTATTTAGATTCAAGAAGATCAGACTGCAAAGAATGCAGGATAACAGAATGTTCCGGAAGCCAGCCGGCTTTTAAAAAGGTAGGCTGTATCAAAGAATACAATGGTTTGATACACTGGGCATACTCGGGAATATAGGTTCGACCGAAGTTTAAAAAATCCCAGCAAAGACTGTCATTTTTTCGGGGTTGTAGGAGGTCGCAAACCTGCACATTTCTCCAAGAAATGAGGCGCTAAGCCTCTACCTTCATTATTGAGCTCGTAGCCCAAGAACAAAACTGTGTACTCTGCAATGTGTGATTTAGCAAAGTTAAACTTATAACCGTAAAACATCTAGGCTGTTTTTGTTGCCCATAGCCAAACGCCGAAATTGGGTTTTTTTCCGCCAGAGGTAAAGGCGGTCCATTGACTATTTCAGGAGACAAATTGTGACTGAAAAAGCTGTTGGAAATATCAAGGGTAGTTTTATATTTTTTATGAACTATACTGTCCAGTAGGGCAGAACTATGGGTATTCTGAACCGCACATGTACGCCAATGAGAATTTAAATGCCGATAATCCAAAACTAGGTGGTACGACCCATTGGGTTTGGTTACGGTAAACAAAGAGTTATTCATTGGTGACACACATGTCTCAATTACTCCTTGATATTCTAATTGAGCCAGAATTTCTGAAACGGGAGCTTTTGCCTCCCGACGGATGGGATACTGCGGTTGTGGCTGTGGCATAGACTGTAAAGGTATCTCATGCGGGGGAGAATCTTTATCCCAGCCCACCTGAGTACGGTACAATGCAGGTGCAAGCACCAAAGCCCACTCTTCTGCAAAAGCCTCCGCATGCTCCTTAGAGACGTTGTGTGAAGAACTAGGGACTATTACTTCTTCCCCTCTCTGAGCTGCAAGTACAAAAGCGGGGGGGGGGGGCAATCTGCAATCTGTCTCTGCCAACAAAATGTCATAAGAAATCAGATTTTCCCAAAAGATAACTTTAATTACACGTTGTATGTCACCTTCAATCATAAGGACTATGTCATATATTCTGTCAGGGGAGCGACTTGGGTGTCTGCCATTTCAACTGTGATGAACGTTTCAGTTGCTGTCGCCTCCAGAAATGGACGCAGTGCTTGTCGTACTATGGTAATATCCGCTGCGCTGTCTAGCAGCGTTACCGCCCATGTTAAGTTTTGGAGCTGTGTCCTTACCGTCTGTGGCATATCTTGCTGTTAAAGCCGCAACTTTCTTTTTCTGAAACTGTGGGTGCTGACGATGAAAATCGTATAGTTTCCCTTTTCCGTCAGTTGGACAAGGTTGCTCATGTCCTTGTGGGGCACCTCGACCTTTTCCGCGCCCTTCGATTTCCCTGCCACCAGCCTGTGAGCCTGATGTGTGCTGTAAAGAACGAGGAGAACTCTGATCAAGAACCTGAAATCTGTCAGTCGACCAAATTTTCGTGCGGTTGCGCAAATCATAAGTGCGCTCAGAAGACTCGGGTGCCGGTGCCAGGCACGCGACCCCTGTTTCTGCTGTTGCTTACCCTTTTTTTTTATTTTCCCAGTTTTTCTTTGAAAAAGATGGACGGTCATCCTTAGTGGACTGTGTCGTCTGTTTTTGCTGTTACGCTGGTATTTTAGCAAAAGGCTTAACATCCAATCTATTGCGGCCAATCGTCTTATAGGCATTTGCAATGATTTTTGGTAAAGCGCTGGGTTTCTCCCCTTCCGGGACAAGGCTTAAGGCATTAGACACTTGAAAGTTGACTGCATCTCCCTTGACATTTGCAAGGATCAGATCAGCAACTATGTCGAACACTCCAACAAACCTCATCCCCAATTCCACAGCCGCCTACGGTCCGGGCTCATCCTGAACACGCTTAATCATGGAGGGGAGCACTGTCAAACATGGTGTGCCAAAACATTTCGTATACACCGCCATGAATATCTTACCCCAATTTTCACAATCGGTTACCTCGGGTATTAAGTCTTTCTGCAAACTAAGTTTAAGTTTAAGTTTAAAATATTTATACAGCGCAACGTACACCTGGGCGGTTTCTTGGCGCTAAAATAGCAGGCAGCCCGCTGAACAAGAACAGTCGCTAGAGCGTCAGCTGAGAAGGCAGGCAGGACTTACGAAAGAAGTGCCTGAGAAAATAAAAAGGTCTTCAGAGCTTTGCGAAAACTGGAGTACTGGGTAAGGGACCTAAGATGGAAGGGTAGAGAATTCCAGAAAATTGGGGCAAGAGTGGAAAATTTGGAACCACCCTGTTTTTTTTTCCGGTAGCGGGGTACTGCTAAAAGAAGTTGTGCCGAGGAGCGGAGGTCTCTGCCAGGGACATAGGCCTTGATGGCAGAGGAAATGAAAAGGGGGGCCAGGCCAGTCCTGGCCTGGAACGCCATGCAGCCTAATTTAAACAAGGCGCGTTCCCGCACAGGGAGCCAGTGGAGGGTTTTCAGGAGGGGGGAGGTATGGTGGAATTTGGGAAGACCGAAGGCCAGGTGGGCAGCCTGGTTCTGCACCAGTTGCAGTTTACGCAGGCTGTACTGAGGGATGCCATTGAACAAGATGTTCCCGTAGTCCAGGCGGGACAGGACCAGTGCGGACATAATTAGTTTGAGTGCAGAAAAGGAGAAGAAGCGAGAAATGGAGCGGATAGTACGGAGAGTAAGAAAGCAGGAAGAAACCACCGAACCAATCTGGGAGTGCAAGGTGAGTTTATCATTAAGCTTGATGCCAAGAGTCTTAACAGAGGAAGCAGGGGTAGGAGGAGAACCAAAGGAGGGGGGCCAAAAGAGAGAGTTCCAGGGACTGGAGCAACCACCTGTCACCACAAGTTCCGTTTTATCGGGATTGAGTTTCAGGTGGTTGAAATTCATCCAGTCCCTGATAAAAGATAAGATAGATTGGAAATTAGAGATAGAATCAGGGGTAGAAGACAGATTGAAGATGAGCTGGAGGTCATCGGCATAGTTATATACCGTGACCTCCAGCTGCTGAAGAGCAAAGATAAGAGGAGCGATATAAAGATTAAACAGCAAAGGAGAGAGGGAAGAGCCCTGGGGGACACCGCACTGGACCTGACAGGGGGTAGCTGAAAACTCCCCGAGATGGACCGCCTGGGTCCGGTCCCTCAAAAAGGAAGAAAGCCAGATAAGGGCTGAGCCTCCTATGCCCGCCGCCTTGACACGGGAAAGCAAGATGGAGTTAAAATCCTGTGCTTTTCCACAGGAGTGGTATTTGAAAATACCACTTCTGTTTATGCAGTCATCTCCAAACTACACAAAATAACTACTGAGAACCATCAAGACTCAGGAACATGAACTTGGGCTGGATGGTTCTAGAACGAATGTATGACATAATATCGACAGACAGAATATCTACATAAAAAATCTCGACACAAAAATATCGAAATCAAAAATATCGAAATTATATCTACATAATGGTAAGTACAAAAATATCGAAAAAATAATATCGTTGTACAAAAATATCGAAATTAAAAATATCGTTTTTTTAAATGTATTAATAATAATTTAAAATTAATTTAAAAATACATATAATTTTACAAATATTAACGCATGTTTTTACAACGCAGATACTTTTACAACGCATACCATTACAACGTAAGTATTGGTAAGTATATAATAATTTTTTTATGTAAATTAATTAAAATTAATATAATATAATTTAATTTAATTTAATTTAATTTAATTTAATTAATTTAATTTAAATTTAATTTTACTTTAATTTTTACACTGTACCCCTGTACCCCAAAAACCCAAAACTGACCCTGAACCCTAAAAATACCCCTTTACCAAAAAACTAAAAACTGACCCTGAACCCTAGAAATACCCATTTACCCAAAAACTAAAAACTGACCCTGAACCCTAAAAATACCCCTTTACCCAAAAACTAAAAACTGACCCTGAACCCTAAAAATACCCATTTACCCAAAAACCAAAAACTGACCCTGAACCCTAAAAATACCCCTTTACCCAAAAACTAAAAACTGACCCTGTGCCCTAAAAATACCCCTTTACCCAAAAACTAAAAACTGACCCTGAACCCTAAAAATACCCTTTTACCCAAAAACTAAAAACTGACCCTGAACCCTAAAAATACCCCTTTACCCAAAAACTAAAAACTGACCCTGAACCCTAAAAATACCCCTTTACCCAAAAACTAAAAACTGACCCTAAACCCTAAAAATACCCCTTGACCCAAAAACCCAAAACTATAACATTTTAAATATAATTATATACTTACCAATATTTACGTTGTAATGGTATGCGTTGTAAAGGTATCTGCGTTGTAAAAACATGCGTTGTAAATGCATGCGTTGTAATAGTTTTTGCGTTGTAAAAGTTTCGTTGTAATGGTAGTGCGTTGTAAAAGTTGCGTTGTAATGGTTGTTTCCCTATAAACACACAACCCACTACACATAAATAAATGAAATCATTTAATCACTTAATAATTATTAATTACCAATTAATTATTAAATAACAATAACACTAAATTAAATATATTAGCACAATAAATCTAATTAATGTAATTAACTAATTAACATTAATTAATTACCAATTAATTATTAATTAACAATAACAATAAATTATATATCTTAGCACATTAAATCTAATTAATTTAATTAACTAATTAATATTAATTAATTACCAATTAATTATTAATTAACAATAACACTAAATTAAATATATTACCACATTAAATCTAATTAATGTAATTAACTAATTAGTTTCAATTAATTACAAATTAATTATTAATTAAAAAATATTTAAAAGTATATATTAATTATTTAATTATTATTAAATTAGTTCCCACCCTATTAACCCACAACCCGCTCTAATACTAAAACGCAAAATGTTAACATAATTACTAATTTTCAAACATACATTTCTAAACATATTTAGCAAACATATAAACAACATAATAAAATACATAACACTAAACAACAAAATTTCGATATTACTAACATACATACCTTAATCTCGATATTCTGTCTGTCGATATTATGGCACATCGATATACTATACCATCGATATTAAAACATCGATATTATTGTATATCGATATTTTAATTTCGATATTTTGTCTGACTACCTTCTAGAACATATATCTTCTGCATGGGGCTTAAAAATATTATCGGCCTTGTTCATTATTATTTGTTGTTTATGTATCCAATGAGGGCCGATGCTTTGTTCCCTCTGTATTTCCACTTGTACTACTTGTCTACCATCTAAAACGAATATCCAAAATGTAAATGTCCGTTTAGCAATAGATCAAGAAGTCAGCAACATAATGCTTATTGATATACATCACACTTATCGTACCCCTTTTAAAGCATAAAAAAATGTCTTAGCTTATGCCAAAAGGGCCTTCTGTGGAAAACGTGTAATATTTTACTTGGCATAAGCAACAGCCATTTTGGCTGTGGTGTCCATTTAGTTTCCTTCATAATTCTCCCGTCCTCTGTTGCTCGTCTTTTCACTCTGCTTGTGTTATCTATTTTTGTTGATATCCTGACTCAGCTAAAAGCAATGTGTGTAACTGCCAGAGCACCTGGTCTCAGATGTTAACTGTCAACCATTTCCTGCTGCCATAAGCACTCCTGCTCCCCCTCCCACTTTGCTGACCACGTAGTTATCCATCTGCCCTTGTTTGCTGAAAACTATTTCTAAAACTTGTTGTCCCCTTTCCTGCACATGCTTACAGTGCAAAAAGCCTATATAAAAGACCTGTGTTCTGTGACTTCAGTTTACTGCCTCCTTGCTGCAATTGAGAGAGTGTTTTTGGACGTAGTCCCACACACAAGTGATTAATAAACTTGTTATTTATTTCCAACTCCAGTGCTGATCTCTATTTTGTTGGTCTTTGAAACCATGGACAAAAGGGTGATCCTACACCAGTGTACCCCTAAAAAAGGAACATTTCCACAGTTTTATCTATAAAACTGTATGTCTGTGCAAATTTGCTGCGATTTCTATGGAAATTGTGCAGTCTGTAAATGACAATGAACTAAGACATGATGCTTTAGTTATATTCAAAAATCACCCAGCCTATCGTCCATTAAAGGTAGATGGGTTACAAAAATGTATTGTCCAAAAAAGTGGGTCATTGGTCTAAAAGCTTTTGGAACCACTGGTCTAGATGATGCTCTGCACATTAGGAAATTGTTAGCATTCATCCGTAATACCTGACAAGTAAAAACAAGACCCCAGCTATCTTGCAGTGCAGGTGAGGTGGATGACTTTCTGGAGGTATGTCAGCAGCTGTTTATTGTCACAGAGTAGATTCAAAACAACATCTGCATCTACTGATTGGCAAGTCTGTACAATGTGTGGTACTGTGGCATGTGTGGTCCATGGTAAAATAGAAAAATCAGATCCGGGTAGCGTCACCTCAGTTAGGTGAAGTCCCCCTGAGCACCGCTGATAGATCCTTTTAAGGGGATTTGAAACATTGAAGAAGAAAGTATACCAAATGATGTCCCGTCATGTGTACGAGTGCAGTTTGAAAAATGTTTATTCCTATGTCGATATTATTCTTTCATATCAAGCGTGAATCCATCCAAATATGTATTACATCATTCTGAATTTCAAGCTTATCTCCCGATGCATTTCAGGCTGAAAGATGCCCTTCGTCAGGGGAGAGTATTAAAAGATAAACAAGGCAGAGGTAGTGTGAGGACACTACTCGTGCAAAGATCTAGTGCAATCACAAATAGAAAAATAATCAAAACAAAATTTGAGCCCACCAACATCATTTCCGTAACTAAAATAGAAAATGTTTAAAAAATACAGAATTTTAGCCCACCATTGTCATTTAAAAAAGTAAAACTGTGTAAGAAAGGCTGAAGCCTAGAAATGTCTGTTGTTCGACCAGTTGACATTACAAAGTGTTCCAAAATACAAAAGACACCTCTTTATCTGACAAAACCATGACTAACTATGATTCTGGAATGGAACTGGTCAGGTATGTCAGGATATTTGGCCTCCAAGCCGGGCTCCTGCAAAAAGAAGAGCATAGGTAATTGCTAAGTTTAGGTAATGCTTGTTAGACCATGATCCCCACAGAGCAGGGCTATTCCATAATTTAGATGGATGCTATCTCTATTCTTCAGGGATATTGACACTATCACATTTACAAATTTGGATAAGACTCCCTGTTTCATTTGTCAGTGCCACACTTTCGCCCACAGTTCATAATGAATTAGCGTCCATGGAACAACAAGTTGGCGGATTAATTTTTACAGCATACCACACAAGTTGCTTCTTTGAAGAAGTAAATAGCAAAGAGGACATTGGAACATATTTTGGTTGAAGCGGAACTTTTCAAAGCCAACACACTGGTTAAACTCAGATGTGTGAAAACCTACAAACTCCTATTCATGCAAAACATTTTAACTTACAGTAAAATTGCTTCGCCTTACTAATAATGAGAGACTTGGTAAAATAGTATTGTATGACTTTTAAAAATTATTTTATGTAGGTGGTTAATAATAGGTGATAGAGGGGTTTTAGTTTATATTCCATATGCGTACGTGAATTAAGAATTGCTCCTTCGCCAACAGATATTCAGTCCGTGCAAACAAATGTCCCTGAAGAATGTGTTGAGGATCATGACAGAAGCACATCAGAGAGTAGTGCATAGCCCACACCAACCACAGAACCAAGTAGAAGTATTGGAAGAAGAGCAATGATGCATCACAGGTGTTCTGCTCCTGTGCATTCAGCACCAATCTGTTTATATAAAGAGTCTGATATTTCCAGATCAACCTTAATTACCCAAAGATTCAAAGGCAAATAAGGTTAGCAATGAGTTCAAGGGATAGAGTAGATCTTTTTTTTATTTGAATCTAGATTGTTACTTAACGTCGACACACACAAACATGACATATCCTCTGTAGTGCAATCCAAGGAGTGACAACATTACAGCCTTTAACATATTTATGAAAGGAGTAGTTAAAACCAACAGCTACCCATCTATCATCCAATGCACTCCTCCTCCTTCCCCAGTTGATACAGCACGAGGCATCCAAAGGCATACATATCTGGTCATACACATTGGGGAGAGGATGTGGCCTAATAGCTAGAGTGGTCGACCTTGAAACTGGGGAACCGAGTTCGAGTCTCGGCAGCAACGCACAACATGCTGTGATTCTGGGCAAATTACTTAATCTCCGCTTGCCTAACAAAAATGAATGTGCACATCTGTAACACAAATGGTGCTCATGTAAAGTGCTCTGAAAACTTCAGGTCTAGTCCACCCTATTTAAAACTCCCTCAAAATCCTGCTGGGTTCTGAAGGGTCATCGCTGTCCTGGTCATACCCGTGAGTAGGCCAGGAGTGTTATAGGTGGATTCACTTCTATGTATCGATCAGTCATCTGCACTAGCACTGGCATACTCAGCATTGTATTCCAATAGGCGTGAAGAGAGGGGCACTCCCAGGCTGGATGTAGGAGGCCTGCATTGTCAGCCCCACAATGTATGCATCTATGGCAGCAAGTAGAATCAATGCAATGTTGGCTGGCTGGTGCACTGTAATGCAGATATTTGTGTCGATAGTTTAAGGATATACAACCAGTTTGTGTGCAACAGTACTTCCATTGTGCATGATTCAAGGGTGTTTCCTACTCTGTGCCCCATGCTTGTCATGCGGGATATGCTCTGCCTACTCAGCAATGCAACATACGTGCTTAACATATGTGCTTATAACCGGGATACCCATTGCGTCATATCAGAGGATGTAAGCATCTGGTTCAGTGGGGGGAGCTCCTCCAGTTCCAACGTTGTGGAGCTGGAATTGTTACAAAGTAAGAAATAGGCCATCTCTATACAGGTGGCACAATTCAGACCTTGCTATTTTTGTTTGCGTATTTTGAGCTGTCTGTTCTAAAGGAGGAGTAGCAAGGAGTTGTTGTGTAGGCGGAGTGCTTGTGGATATAAAAAGGAGGCACCCATTCTGCGGATTAATGTGCACCACGTCCAAACGTTGTGGCTTCTGTTTTTACCTCTCTCTGTGGCCTGGGCAGTCCCTGGGGGAAATATTGATGATAGCAGAATATTTCCTACCTGATCCCGCTCCGATATAAGGTATTTATTTATTTAAAGAGTTTTATATAGCGCTGGCTAGACCCGAAGGTATCAGAGCACTTTATATTAGGCTCGACAATGTAACAGAAAATGATCACAATTACACATTTCGTCAAAAAATAAGCAATACATTAAGAGAGGAGAGAAAGGAGAGAAAAAAAATAATGGAGGGGAAGGGGAGGTGAGAAAGGGAGGATGAGGGAAGAGACGACAGGAAGTCTGTCTAAATACCGACTGGGTAGGTGATGTCCAAGGAGGGGAATCCACTGTAGTGTAGTTCCTATTATCCCAATAGGCTCTGCGCATTGGAATAATATCTTCAATAGTATAGACCTAGGGCAGAGGTTAACTAGGTCTTCTACCGACGATATTAGACTTAAAGTTTTGTGTTTGCCAGCTAGCTCAGAGTTCACTAGAAACTTTCTCGAATAGGCAAGGAGGATTTTAACCTCCCTGGATAGACAAGAAGGGATTTAGTTTCTGACAACCATAGAACATGACAACTTTGCTCTCCCCTAATCAAGAGTGTATCTCTAGAGTCGTGTGAAAACAAAAGACAACTTATTTTACTCAGTCAGTTCAGTGCATTCTTAGTTTCACCAGATTGTAGAGAAAAGGAAGAGACGGGCGTGTTCAATAAAAGATGTTATTTATTGATCAGTCTCCTTTCTCATACAAGAGAAATGAATCGCTATTATTGTAATACTTATAGTTAAGTAAAGTGCATACAGTAAAGACAGAATTATAAAATAATACTGTAAAAGCATTGATATGGTTTCTGAGCCATATGATACTTTAAAATGGATAAAATAGATACATACATATATACATTTGACTAATCATACTCAACTGGTGCTTCTAACCACGCCTACCCCAGTGTACCTGACCTAAGCCTAATACGTGGGCGGGAGTAGATAAGTAGCAGTTTAAGTTAAGTTTGTTTTTGCCAAGGGACTGTCTCGAGAATTCTCTGCAAGGGGTTATTCAGTTCTGTACCTGAGATCTAGAATGATGGAGGGCTGGTATCTCTTATCCCAGGTCTTGATATTCTAGCTGCCTGCGAGGGCTGCTTGGAAGCGCCGGAGCTGGATTTCTCAGCAGGAGAAAGGCAGCGTCTCGTTCTCAGCGCGTCAGGAAGGCGGGGCAGCGCCTGTGGGCTTCGCTCTCTGCTGGGCTCCTCGGCACGTCTCGCTGCTCCAATCTCGTCACCACCGCATGTGTTTGCTTAAGGCAATGTCGGTAATATTTATACCTGAAAGGTGCCGAGATTGACGTAAGGATGGATATATATACGTCAATAAGGATGTCATATGAACGGGCTCATTCGCACATTCTTTTGCTGAAGTTCTCGGTGAAATCAAAACAATGGCTATGGGAATTTCCCAGGTCGCTGTAGGTTTGATTTGTTTTGAGAACTCCGTATGCCTTATCAGGGGCTGGAGGAATATCGTTTGTCTAATTAGATGGCATGCGTTATGACCTAATCAGATAACGCGCTTCTGTGCCGTGGTGTGGCTTAAGCACGTCTTCAAGGCCACTCTGGCTGCGCCCCCGGCCCACAGGAAGCGACCCAGGGCAGAATTAATCTGTCGAAACCACTGGGGAGGGATGGGGTGGGGGTAGTTCTGTAATTGGTACAATAGACGGGGAAGAGCCACCATCTTGAATATTGCCGATTTGCCAAAAATGGTTAAGGGCATCCGAGACCAAGTTTTAACATCCTCTTGAACCTTAACCCACACAGGCACGATATTACGCTCCCACGTAACACTGGCGGATTCTGAAAGGAACACCCCTAAATATTTCAGACCGTCGGTCGCCCGCCGTAAGCCCGACGCCCAGAGGCCCACCCCCACCTCGCCTCCCAGCACCCAGAGGGTAGACTTGCCTAAGCTCAAGCTAAGACCCGAGACCTCACCAAAAATTCTCATTATTTCTAACACTCGGGGCCCAGAGCGGTCCAAGTCAGTAATAAAGAAGAGGACGTCATCCGCATACAAGGCAATCCTATCCACAAGGGTTTCAGACCATACAAAGCCCCGGAGCTGTGCGTCTATGCGAACCCAAGATGCTAGGGGCTCCATAGCCAGCGCAAACAAGTACGGGGACAACGGGCACCCCTGACGGGTCCCCCGTCCGATGGAAAATACCTCCGATGTGGCCCCAGCGACCCTAACGGACGCCGTGACGTCTGTATACAGCAGCGAGATGTACGATAGGAGCACCGGACCCAGGTTGAGACGAGACAGGAGCGCGAAAAGGTACGTCCAGCTGACGGAATCAAACGCCTTATGGATATCTGCTAATAACAAAGCCGCCTCCTCTCCCAGAACCCCCATCGCGTCCACCGCCGCCTGCGCTCGCCGGATGTTGTGCCGCGTCGCCCGATGTGGCATAAAGCCTGCTTGGTCCGGGTGGACCAAATCCACCATATAGGGGAGTAGGCGGTTCGCCAACGCCTTTGCTAGAATCTTGGCTTCTATATTCAATAACGAAATGGGGCGATACGAGTCATGTTTGTCCGGGGGCTTGCCAGGTTTTTGAAAAACAACGATTTCGGCATGGCACCAGTCAGGTGGCAATCTGCCCCGCTCCCGTGCCGCCTCCAGAGTAGACCGGTAATGGGTCCCTAGGAGAAGCTGGAATTTCTTAAAGAATTCACATGGGTAGCCGTTCGGGCCTGGAGCTTTACCAACATTAAGTTGGCCCAGCGCCTCCCCAAGCTCCTCCGCCGTAAGCGGAGCATCTAGGTCCCGTCTGGCCTCATCAGACACCGCCCGAGGGGGCAAGTCGTCAATGAATTTAGCCACATCTTCAGCGCTTAGACTATCGTGTGGGGCATACTGTGACCTAAAGTAATCGGCGAAACTCGCCGCAAGGTCGGCCGGCTCCGTAATCGTCACGCCGTCCTCGCCAATGTGGCCCGGCAGTGTAATCGGCTGGAGACGCCGCTGACACAACCTATGGAGCATGGCACTGGACTTGTCCCCCCACTGGTATACCCTGCTCCGCGTGGCCAGCCACGCCTGTTTAGCCTCATCCATCAAGAGAGTGGCATAGGACTGCTGCGCCTGGAGAAGCAGCCGTACCGCTACCTCGTCCCCTCCTCCCCGACTCCGCCGCTCCAGGTCCTCCACGAGTTTGGCAGCCGTAGTGGTCGACTCCCGATGTTTACGGCGGGCTTCAGCGCACCAAGCAATATCCACCCCCCTTATAGTAGGTTTCATGGCTTCCCAAGCTACCACAACGTCCATATCCCCCACCAGGTTGTCTCGCCAGTAGTGTGCAACAGCTTCCCGCAGGTGTTGGACATAAGAGGGCTGTTGGAGATGCCACGCGGACATCCTCCACCTGAAAGGTTGCTTCTTCGTAAGCAGGTCAATCGTGACTGAAACAGGGGAGTGGTCTGAGAGCCCCCTCGGAAGTATCGCAGCGCTACGTACCCTACTCAGACAGACGGCAGGCATAAACATATAATCCAGCCTCGAGAACGAGCCATGCACAGCAGAGACATACGTGTAGTCGCGCGCTGTCAGATGCAGATGTCGCCATACATCCACCCATCCTAATCCCTCAACCATGGCCTGCAACCGGGTAGGGGAACTTGAAGAAGGGCCAGCAAGAACTCCCTGCTTCCTCTGGCGGTCCACATGTACATCCATCACCTCATTCCAATCACCTCCAATCACCGCCAAGGACTCCGGAATGTCATCCCACACCGTAAACAGCTTCTCGGAAAGGGCCCACTGCAGAGGGGGGGGCATACACACTACCAAACACAACCGGTTCCATGCCCACCGTGCCCTTGATGAATATATAGCGACCTTGAGGGTCCGCCCACTGCTTCTCATGAACGTATGCAACTCTACGATGCACCAGTGTAGCAACACCCCGAGAGCCCCTGACAAAACCCGCATGAAAGACCTGATGATATCCAAATCTCTGTAAGCTAAGTACCTTAGAGCCCATCATGTGAGTTTCTTGGAGCAGGAGTACATCAGCAGCTTCTCTCTTACCCCACCGCAAAACTGCCCCCCTTTTAATTACATCCAGCATCCCCCTGACATTCCAAGTGATTATTCGTAGGGACTCCCGGGGGAGTCCGCGAGGCGAGTCAGCCATAGTCAATCGAGGTCCAACATGACGGCCCCCCATGCCATCGCCACCCACCGTGTAGTACTTCCAGGTCTTCAACAAACAGCACGTGCCTTCTCCCACCCCTCCCGCCCCCGATCCCCCAAACAACTACAGGAACTACTCCAACACACCCTACTGTTTCAGTCATCACTATCCCAACATGGCCTACCCCCAACCCCTGCTCCCAACACCCCCCACCCCAATACCTCAGAGAACATAGAAGTATCTGTCGCGGCATGGGCCGCCCCGAGCCCAAAACAGAGGGCCCAGGACCAACCATACCAATGGATCCCAACACCCCTTAAAGACCGCACGTCCCACCCTACCCCTAACCAACACCCACTGTGCGTGGTAGTCGGAGGCCCTATCTAGGCACTCCCAGATCCCTATCTTCCACCATCATTACAAGTAAACCGTCCCCAAGAACAAGAACAAGCATCATGGACATCGCCCACCCTCCTCGGAACTGGTCCCAGCCACGGACCCTCCGGCTGCCCAAGCGCACCACAACAGCGCAGTATCACCCTTGGGCTCACGAATTATCTTCGGAGAAGTCGGACACCCCAGTCTCAGTAGTACGAGTCACACTGGCTGAGGCGGATCTCTTCCTCGACCTGGACCTCCGCTGCCTGCCCGTACGGGTCGGTTGGCCCCTCCGCTCCTGTGACGAACCTCCAGGGGCATCAGGATTGAGACCCGGCTGGGCATGGGGCCTGATCTGCACAGACTCGTCAGTCCACCTGAAAACATCCTCGGGAGAGTCGAAGAAATGGGTTCGGGACTGATAAACAACCCGCAGGCGGGCCGGGTACAGCAGGGAGTATTGGATCTTCAATCCACGCAGTTTAGCCTTAGCATCCAAAAATGAGCGACGCTGCTGCTGCACTAACCTGGTATAGTCAGGGAAGATCATGATCTTTCGATTCTCATACACGATGGAGTCTCTGGCCCTCGCCTCACGCAGAATCACGTCCCGATCATGATAGTTTAACAGTCTGGCGATAACAGCTCGGGCCGTTCCCCCTCCGGTGGTCGCTGCGTTAACGCACGATGCGCACGTTCAATCACAAAGCAGGTGGAAAGCGCCCCCTCGGGGAGCCAGCTCTCCAGCCATCCGGTTAGAAACCACTCCATATTGTCCTTTTCGCACCGTTCCGGAAAGCCAACAAAGCGTAGGTTGTTCCTTCGTGCGCGACCTTCCGCATCCTCCACTCGGGTCGCAAGAGCCTTCTGAACGTGCGCCATCGCGGCCATTTTGCGTTTCAATGATCCCACTTCATCTTCGACCACCGAGATCCTCGACTCCGTCTCAGTAATTCTCTCCACAGCGTTCCGTAGGTCCTGTCGCAGCAGGGTCACGTCTGCACCCACTGCCCCGATCTTTGCATCCAGCATGTCCCTGGACTGGGTAATTGCCGCCATGAGTGCCGCGTTGTCCGGTCCAGCTCCTCCACTCCCACCGGGAGCCCCAGACCCTCCACTGGGTCCGGTAAATTTATCTATAGGCCCTTGCTTGGGCGGGCCGCCACCTCCCCTAGTCATAGCTGCGTGAAGGTGTAGAGTTCTGTATCAGGAGGCTCTACAGAGGAGAGGGGGGGGCTCCACCAAAGAGCGGACCTGTCCGTGGTCCCACGGCCCCCGAAGAGGAGGCGGCCCCCAGCCAAGGGTTACTGGAGCCGATCACCAGGCCGAGTCCCTCACGCCCCTGCCCCCAATGGTTTCGCGGGGCACACAGCGGGTCACTTCGGAGTCTCCGGTCCCACTGGACCCAGGGCGTCACGACCGCCACACCACCAGCCCCGCCAAGGATAGTCCAGGGGAGGTCCAACGTGGCCCACCCGCCGTCTTAGGCAGGGTCCGTACACCCAAACGTGGTAAGTCCAGCAGGGCACCCCAGCAGGCAGCTCAGCGGTGCCCCCCCCAACCAACCACCACCTCCACAGGCACGGGGGCACTCAGACACCTCCAGTGGTCCACGTCGGCTCCGCCAGCAGCCAGCACCGGGAGAGCACGAGAACCCAGGTCCCGGCTTACCGGCAAGGATGCAGGCCACTATTCTCCCCAGGTGCACCAGGTGTGTCCCAAAATTGCGCGACGCCGATCAGCGTCCAGCCGCTGCGCCCTGGAGTCGCCGCCACTCAGGGTCTGTCCGTCAGCCGAATGGTCTGCCGGCTCGGCCGAATCGCACCCACCACTTCACTGCCGGCAAGGTCGGAGGTCCTGAAAATCGAGGGCCCGGTCCTGCAGCTCCGACGTAGGCCTCGTCTCACTGTTGCCCCTTCCACACGTCAAAGCGGGCACCCACCACAGCCAGAGGGCCCCTCCAGCAGCCTTTCCCTCCGCCCGGAAGAAGGATTCCGCCAGCCCCCGGGGGACGGACCAATGCAGGTCGGCACTTCGACTCCCCGGCCGGGGAGCGCAAAACTCGAGGTCCCGGCTTTACCCCGGGGACCAGGCCGCAGACTGCCGCCTCGGTTTCCTGCTCCACCAGCAGACCAGGAGCACCAAAGAACACACCGGGCGATACCTCCTGCCCACTGCACTGCTCGCCAGCTGTTTGGGGAACAAAACGGGTCTGGAAGCTCGGATTAATGGTCGGATAAAGAACGGGCCGGTGGGAGCTTTAGCAAGCTGCGTCCACCATCGTCGCCCGCGTAGCCACGCCCCCGTCCAGAGAGATTTTGTCTTTGTTTAGCATTTATGCTGTTTTACTTCTGTGTTGCCTCTCTGTGCTTTCTTTCTGTATTATAGTATATAGGTTTATTGGCAGTGGACCTTGGAGGTGGGCAACAAAAATTCTGTGCCTTACATTATAAGAGTTGTAGGAAGGTAGATCCCTGACTATGGTTGCCCCCAACTTTTTGCCTGGTGTTTTGCTGGTTTTCTGACTTAGTTGACCTGGGGCCCTGCTATTCAGGACCCCAGGCCTACTGCTCTCTCTGTAAAATGGATTCCATGTACCCTAGGTACATATCTAATTGGATACTGAGTCACCTTATCAGTCCCTGTACAGTGTACCTTAGGTACCCAGGGCATAGGTGTAACCAGGGCCTACCAGGGGCTGCAGCATGTATTATGCCACCCCTGGCTGGCCATCCAGATCTGACACAACTGGCTGCACGACAGCTGGGGCAAGGTGGTGTAATCACCCTTTGCTTTAGATATAGTATACCTATATCTAACCCTAAAAATGGACACACAGATCTCCTATCAGTCACTCCTATGGCAGGCCTTAACAGTCCTGAAGGCAGAGTGCTTGGAATCGTGTGAGATAGTGCTCTGGCATGAGCTGAGCCTTTCTGCGGCTTTCGGGATCCATCCCTTAGCCGTTTCCATGATATCGCATACCATATACTCTTAAGTGCATTATAATCCTCGCGGTTATATGCCAACTCTGGTATCGCTTTATCAAAACATGTCGAGTAAGGTGTCATACGAATTGGAATACTAACCCCTCGCCAATTCTGGCGACGGGGTTAGCATTCCACCCTTCTAGAGGGACACGACATGTATGTAACCTGTAACCCCGGTTAAAGTTAGACAGAGCCTTAGCTCCACAAAATGGATGCTGCCACCGAGACACAAGTCTGCCCTCCTGCTGCTGGGAGTCCTCCCAGCCCAGGAGGCAAGGACAAAGGGTTTCCTGCCAGGGGCGGTGCCAGCACCGTCCCAGACAGGATTTTGTGTATTCTAGGTAGGCAGGGCTTTAGAGGAAGGTGACTGCAAGTGGCACCCCGGTGCTCACTGTGCATAGGCCGGCTGGAACCAGTTCCAGGGGCACTCCAGCCCCTGGCCTGGGGAAAGCCCGCCAAAGGAGAGGGGTGTAACCACCCCCCTCCTAGTCCCACCCATAGGGCAGGACTTAGTCGCGTGCCAGCCCCTTTTTGCAGGATAAAGGTAGGAACTGGCCCCCTTCCAGATCAGATCATCTTTGAATCCTGAAACTACTTTCCACGAAAGGAACTCAAGACTCTTCCCAAGATTCTCCCTTGTGACTAAGGAGTAGTCACCCTGCAGCAGCAGGCACCAACCAAGCATCGCGGTTTGTTGCCAGTCTCTCCTTCGGATCAAGACTGCTCCAGCACGACGAGAACCGGCTTCCCTGGCACCTCTGACCTCAACCTACATCATCAGCCCAGCTGTGATCGGTGGGTGCGACGAGACCTCGAGGGACCGGCCATCTTCAGAACTGCACGACGCTTGTCCAGCACGACTCCCGAGTGACCCTCGACTGAGTGCTTTGGGGTAAGAGAAGCCCCGACCCTGAGCAGCTCCAGCACCGAAGTTCAGCCCCCCTGCATCCACGAGATCTGCGTGGGGCCCTTCTGCTCTTTGCTGCCAACCGCGTTGTCCAGGTCGCTTGCCCGTTGGCTAGTGGCCCTCTCACGACGCTCCATGACGACAAACACTGCTGGTCTGGTTGCTCCAGACTAGCCCTTGCTCCCCTCCAAAAGAGGAGCACCCTGGACCCTCCTGGTCCACTCAAGACGCCATTTTAGGTCCACCGCGTGGGCCTTGCATTTGCCAAGACTTGTTGCCCAATCCTGGGTCCAGCGACGTCGACAGCAAGAACCTTCGTGGGACAGCTCGCACCTCCATCCTGGTCGCCGACAACGCCTCCTGGTCCGAGAGACTGCAGAGCCCAGCAGCGCCCACTCACCTGGCTGAGGTGACTTTGTCCGGTGCCATCCTGGTGCCCACTCAAATCACTGGCTAGTGATTCAGAACTTGGTCCCCTCTGCTTACAGGTTTCTTCTTCCTTGATCCAGGCTTGGATCACTCCGAACTTTCTTCACTGGCCGCCTGCCAGCAACTCTTTCTTCAGGCTCCTGGATCTTCAACGAGGGTTTCCGACGCAACTTCAACCCTATGCAGCCGCAGCCCCTGGGCTAGGTAACCTGAGTACTCCGGTGCTCCAGCATAGTCCAACACCCTAAGTGTTCGGATCCACTCTTGTTTTCGACCCACCTAGTCGGGTTCGCCCGAGAACAGTAACTTTGCAACTGCTAGCCTCCATAGACTTTTTCCCGCCTTACGCGTGAGAGTTCCCACTCTGCACACGACGTCCACAGACCTCCTGCATCTAATCTGACTCCATCAAGTTCCTGCAGGATGAGGGCAGGCAGGCCGTCCTCATCCTGCTTGACCTTACAGCAGCGTTCGACACCATCTCGCACGTCATTCTTATCAACAGACTGCGAGAGATTGGCGTGACAGACACAGTTTTGGCTTGGGTTACATCTTTCCTATCTAACAGGTCCCAAACTGTGTCCCTTGGCCCCTATCTATCCAGCGAGAAACCCATAACATCAGGAGTCCCTCAGGGGTCCATATTAAGTCCTCTCTTCTTTAACATCTATATGGCACCCCTCCTCGCTGTGATAGAATCTCATGGGATCCTTGTCACGTCATACGCTGACGACACACAACTAGTCGTCACGATTGACAAAAAGTGTACGAACGCAGAGTTGCGTTTTCAAAATTGTCTTTCTGATGTTTTCCAGTGGCTAAATAAAAATCATTTAAAATGTAATAGCGCCAAAACTGAAATTATACCGCTGAGTAAAGATCTGTCCTTCTGCCCGAAGGACTGGTGGCCCATAGGATCTGAGGCCCCTCCCAGCGCCGTATCTTCAGCACGGAACCTGGGCGTGCAATTCGACTCATCCCTCTCTTTTGACGAACACGTCAGGAGTACGGCTGGACGCTGTTTTGGACTTATTAAGTCCCTAAAGAAATTCTTTGACCTCCTCCCCATTGCAGCCCGAAAATCAGTCGCGGTAGCTTTGATACTCTCCAGACTTGATTACTGTAATGGTTTAATGGCGGGAGTGAAAAAGTCCACCCTCAAAAAGCTGCAGAGCATACAACACGCAGCTGCTCGATTAGTGTTGGGACTTCCTAGAAGGTCATCAGCTTCAATGGCGCTAAACACCCTCCACTGGCTACCTTTACACAAAAGGATCTTCTTTAAACTTCTTCTTACCGTCTTCAGAGTTATGAAAAACTCAGGGCCTCTTTATCTTGCAAAGCGTTTTATACGCTACCACCCCTCGCGTTGTCTGAGATCCTCTGGCAAAAATCTTATCACCATTCCAAGATTTAAGTACAAGACCAGGGGTGGGAAGACCTTTACTGTCCTGGCAGCCAGGGCATGGAACACTCTACCGGTCAATCTTAGATTGACGGACAAGGAGAGCATCTTTAGAAAACTTCTAAAGACATGGGTGTACCAACAATCAGACACCGCAGTATTGGCAGCCATCTAGTTTCAGCTTCTTCACTTTTTCTTCATCCTTTTCCACTTTCATGTGCTCGTAGCACGCTTTCCTAGCGCCAAGATGCTCCTGTCGGAGCGAATGTCTGCGCTCTATAAATACACATAAATATCAAATATCAAAATATCAAATCCCAGTGTTTAGAATTGTAGGCCTAGCGATTCCTAAGTCTAGAAAAGTATTACTTACCTGCTAGCAAGTTTGCATTCCACTTACTGTGTATATAGTTTTTCGTGCCCCATGGGCACCTGTGTAAATTGTGCGACTTAAAGTATTTTCGTAAGAGTTTCGTTGTGTGCTTAGCTCCCTGACTCATAAAGAGTTCAGGGTAGACTTGTTATAAATAAATATACGTTTATTTTCATAACAACTTGTGTGGTGTCCTTTCACTTGGTGTTCAAGGGGTAATGTGATGGTAAAACAGCTGGCTTAACACGCCCTCTAGAGTCTTAGCCTTAGACTGCTCGTATCCATGCTACTAGGTTAGCTGGTCTATAAGGTTGACTTACAACCAATCATCAATAAGGGTTGTTTGGACTGATACATAGTGATCACTAGAATAGTGAGCACTGCATATCAGGCCAACTTCTCACATTGGTGAGCAGCGGTTGGGATTTGAGCTTGCTGTTGTTTTACCACACATATCCTAAGAATATCATTTGAAAGATCACATAAGTACTAAGGTACATATAACTGTAGCGATTGCTGGGTCCTGGGGGCTGGGTACCGGTCACCTTCGAAATCCCCGTCGCTGTAGTGCGCCTGGGAGGATCTGTAGGACACGTCACACGAACTACAGGAACCAGCATGCCCAGGGAAAAGTGGGCGGAGCCACGAGACCAAGCATTCATAGGCACCTCCCTTCCTTCAGAAAGGTGCTTGTCAATCGATCCGGAAGCCGTGGGAAGGGCGGATGGTGTTCCCCGCCGGATTTCAGCTAGAAGCACAAGACTGCAGAGGAGCTGAAGCCGTTTACATCCTGCCGCCTGCTGTCTGCATACCGATAAGTACTTTGTCAAACGGAGGCGGGCTCGTCTCCGTTTCAGACCCTGTGTTCGCATGGTACCATAGTTAGATAGGGATTCAGTTGGTACCGTGCGCTTGCTTGTTTGTGGACCCTGGTTGCCCCCCTCTGATGATTCCAAGAGGGGAACTCGTCTGCTGTTACGACGAGGATTTGCCTATTTTCAGTCCGCTACTCCCCAGAGAGGCATTCTGGGAGATGTAGTGTTTGTGACGTTCTGTACGGGAAGCCTTGAATGTGAGGCAGAGACTTTTTCATTAACTTTGTGAACACTCGTATACTTCCCTGGAATTAAGGCTGTGTTCGGCTTGTGCTGTCAACAAACCGTCACAGTCTATGTACTCTGTCCGCAAAAGGTCCAGTTCTGGTAACGCCTGTCCAAGGAACAGTCAACCATCCTCCGGACGCATTTCTTCCTGAAGAGTCAGAGGGCTCTCTGTTCCACAGGAGTCTGTTGTTGTCCGGTTTCAAAGGCCTGGGTGGTGTGTGAGTCTGGTAAGCTCCAGAAACCAAAGGGGGGGTTAGCGGTGTTCTCCGACTCAGGGGCATTGGTGGTAACGTTGTTCCTTTGTTCTCCCTGGACAGGTGGAGTGCCCTTGTCGGTCCCCTGCCACCATTAGACCAGACCAAGAGGGATCCTCAAGATTCACCATTACCTGTTTTTTATTTTATCCACTTACCCTTTCCCTGCTGGGTATGTGTTCACACAGTGAGTAATCCTTCACTGTGGGATCCGTAGCTGGTAGGGCTGGGGAACTTAGCGTCTGACGTCGTTTCTGCCGGACATCCTGAGCAAAGGTTAGTAGCGATTATATGCTTGCGCTGCTGCCAATCCCCGACAGATTGACAAGCCCAAGTTTATAAGCCGGCCCAAACGATGAATATAGAAACAGTGTTGGCTTCCGTGGTGGAAGGCCTGGCTGCCCTGCAGCAAGAAGTCGCGACATCTAGAGCAGAAAACCAGACCCTGCATAAAGAAGTAGGCACACTACGGAGAGAGGTTGCAGGTCTAACTCGTAAAGGACCAGGGGGGAGTCCGTATTTGAAACCTGCTACCTTACCCCCTCCTGGCGCCAGGACACCTACACCTCTGGGAGCAGAAGGGGGTGGGTTTTTTGTTCCTCCTCAAGCAGCCCCAAACACGGCACCCACGACGGATCCAGTCCATACTGTTCACGTAGTACAGACAGTGGGTGTTCCTTTGGCTCCGCCTGAACGCTTTTACGGGGACCCCCGAAAATTCGAGACATTCTTGAATCAGTGTAGGTTGCATTTCCTATGTAAACCTGGGGTTTTTCAGGACGACCCCGCTAAAACCGCATTTATGATGTCCTATATGGGTGGTAACGCTGCTAGTTGGACCATCCCCTTGTTGGAGAAAAACGACCCAGTGTTGCACAATTTTCCTGCTTTTTGTGTGGAACTACGAAAGCTTTTTGACCGGAAATCCCATATGCTGACCCTGGATAGGGAACTGCTCACCATTCGGCAAGGTTCACAGGACTTGTTATCTTACATAACCTTGTTCAATAGGCTGGTGGTCGAAACTGACTGGCCCCCTAATAAACGTATCTCACTGTTCTACCAAGGCCTCCGAGGGGAACTGAAAGATGTCCTAGCACAAGTGGTACAGCTGCCTGATACGTGTGAGGAATTCATTGATCTCACGGTTCAGTTGGACCATCGGCTCTTGGAGAGGAGAGGGGACAAAACAAAAGGGGACAATCGTCCATTCTACCCTCGCTTTAAAGGCCCTACGGAAGAACGTGCCAAAACGCCTGATGGCCCTGAACCCATGCAGTTAGGCGGAATACGTGGTCCCTTGACACAGGAGGAGAAAGACAAAAGACGCCGTCTGAAACAATGTTTGTACTGTGGGAAAGGCGGTCACTTTATCAAAGAATGCCGAGCCAGAAACGCAGTACCAGAAAGAACCCTCGTTCCAAGGGTACAAGCCCTCCTGCAGTCCGAGAAACCGACGGAAAACTGAAGAACCCAAATCAGGAAGAGGTCTCTGCCTTGGGTTGTTTGCCACTAATGATCTCCCCTTCTCTTGCTAACACATTGCATCCTGCTGTGGCGCACATGAATCTTCAGGTCATCCTATGGGTCACACCTCAGAAATCCATGACCATAGACGCTTTGGTAGATTCCGGGGCCACCGGGAACTATATCGATCAGGAATTCGCTATGAGGATCGGTATTGCCTGTGAGAAAAAGGAAAAACCTGAATTGGTGAAAGCCGTTGATGGAACCGTTTTGTCATCTGGTCCAGTGGCTTACCACACCCGTCCTATGCTGATGCAAACAGGCCTTAATCATCAGGAACATATCCAGTTTGATTTAATCGACGCCCCCCACTTTCGTCTCATACTGGGGATGCCCTGGCTAACTCTGCACGACCCGAAGGTCAGTTGGGCAGCCCGTACCATCACGCTGTCCTCCGAATATTGTCAGGAACATTGTAACCACGATTCCTCTGACACCTGCATACCTGAAACATCACCGTCTGCATGTTTGGCTGCTGCATGCTCACAAGTCCGTTATTGTTGCGCTACCGTGCTCCCTGTGGACTATCAGGCATTTCTTCCTGTGTTCGATAAACAACAGGCTACCCATTTGCCCCCACACCGGGTGTACGACTGTCGGATTGACCTTGTACCTGGAGCCGACATTCCATGCAGTAGGGTCTATGCCATGACTGAAAAAGAAACTCAGTACTTAAAGGTGTATATAGAGGAGAACCTAGCGTCCGGATTCATCAGACACTCGACTTCCCCTGCCTCTTCTCCCATGTTCTTCATTCCGAAGAAGGACTGCGCGGAATTACGGCCCTGTATTGACTATAGAGCCATCAATCGGGTGACCATCAAGAACCGATACCCTCTCCCCCTGATACCAGTGCTCATGGACCAGCTAAAAGGGGCCAGATTCTTCACAAAACTCGATCTCCGTGGGGCCTATCATCTGGTGCGCGTAAAGAAAGGGGATGAGTGGAAAACAGCGTTTCGCACAAAGTTCGGTTTATTCGAATACAGGGTAATGCCCTTTGGGTTATGCAACGCCCCCGCGGCGTTTCAATTCTTTATGGACGAAGTCTTGCGCGGGTGTCTGGAGACCTATTGCATCGTCTACATAGACGATATTTTGGTGTACTCGTCTACCCTCTCAGAACACGTCATGCATGTGAAATCCGTGCTAGGCAGATTACAACAAAACTCATTGTATGCAAAACTGGAGAAATGTTTGTTCCATGTGCAGGAGGTGTCATTCCTTGGATATGTGATCAACGCACAAGGTTTTCAAATGGATTCGAGCAAAGTGGACGCAATCATCAACTGGAGTACCCCGAAGACCGTTAAGGCTGTGCAGGGCTTTCTCGGTTTTGCGAATTACTACAGAAGATTTATAAAGGATTTCTCCAAAATCATACATCCAATCTCCAGTCTGTTGAGGAAGAATACACCATTTGTCTGGAGCGAGGACGCGGCTGCGTCCTTTCAGTATCTGAAGAAGCAGTTCACCCAGGCTCCCATCCTCCGTCATCCTGATCCGCAACGACCATATATATTGGAGACTGACGCTTCTCAATATGCGGTCGGAGGCGTGCTATCCCAACGACATCCATCCACCGGTCAAATACACCCAGTCGCCTTCTTCTCCAAGAAGCTCTCGCCCTGCGAGGTAAATTACACCATCACAGATAAGGAACTACTCGCCATTAAACGGGCATGTGAGGAATGGCGTCACTATCTCCTTGGAGCGATGCATACTGTGGAAATTTACACGGATCACAGGAATCTGCTCTTCCTGAAAACCGCGAAGGCCCTTACTCCAAGACAGCTAAGGTGGTCCCTGTTCTTTTCGGATTATGATTTTACCATCAAGTACAAACCCGGACCCCAAAACGGCAAGGCGGATGCACTATCGCGGTTGGTTGAAGGAGAACCGGAAAGGGTGAATGAAGCTGAAACGCCTTTGATACTCAAGGAAGCAGAAACGAACGCAGGAGCGGTAGCACTTCTGTCAACCAATGACTTCCTAGAGGACGTTAAGATCGCCCTGGCGGGGATGAATCTACAGGAATGGATACAAGAAGACCCAGAACATCGCCTAGAGAAGGATGACCTCGCCTATCACGGTACCTCCTTGTTTGTTCCTACAGAAAACCTGCGGCAGCAAGTGCTGACATGGTCCCACGATTCTGTGTTGGGTGGCCATATGGGAATGTACAAAACCATCGCCAACGTAGAACGTTCCTTCTGGTGGCCCCGGTTAAGAGAGGACGTCCGGTCCTACGTAAGGAATTGTGCTGTCTGTGCACAGGGAAAGGCAGTACATACTCGACCCGTGGGTCTGCTTCGACCATTACCCATACCTCCCTTACCCTGGCATACTCTCTCCATGGACTTCATTGTTGAGATGCCCCCCTGTGATGGAATGACCGTGATCCTGGTTGTCATCGATCATCTGACAAAGATGGGTCATTTTATACCATTGCCGGAAGTACCCACGTCTACAGAACTAGCGAAGGTGTTTCTCCAACATGTTGTAAGGGCCCACGGACTTCCCAGAGTGCTAATAACGGACAGGGGCGCTCAGTTCACGTCCCGATTCTGGAAGGCACTGTGCACCACCTTGGACATCGATGCCCGTCTTTCATCCAGTTACCACCCTCAGACGGATGGCAAAACGGAACGTCTGAACCAGACGTTGGAACAGTACCTTCGTTGCTTCTCTCTGCAAAACGAGATGGACTGGACTGTGCTCCTATGGATGGCAGAATTTGCATACAATAATGCTGTGCACACAACACTGGGTTGTTCTCCTTTTTTTTGTCTCCATGGGTTTCACCCGAATGTCCTACCCTTTGAGTGGCCTATTCGCTCCCCAGTCCCTAGCATTCACGAACACCATGCACATCTCAGGGCTGTGTTGATAGATGCAAGACGTAGTCTGGCCGATGCTCAGTCCGCGCAGAAACGCTTCGCTGATAGGAAGAGGGCGGTTGAGCCGAGCTATGGGGTGGGAGACAAAGTGTGGCTCTCCACTAGGAATCTCCGTGTTAAAGGGAATTCCAAACTGAAGCCCAAATACGTGGGTCCCTACGTCATTACGGAGGTGATCAACCCTGTCGCGGTCAGACTCCAGCTCCCGGAGGGTTGGAAGGTCCACCCTGTGTTCCATGTTTCTCTCCTCGTCCCTTGCCCTCCCAGTACGAGACTCCCGGTGAGACCCCTTCCCATTGAGGTGGACGGGCAGGAGGAGTATGAGGTGCGCGCCATTCTTGACTCCAGGATGGTGAGGGGAGGGATCCAGTATCTGGTGGAGTGGAAAGGGTATGGCCCTGAAGATCGGTCTTGGGAACCCGTGGGTAATCTGCATTGTCCTGAGTTGGTTGAGCGTTTCCATGCCCTGCATCCGGGTAGACCGGGTCGACCGCCGAGTCGGCAGTCCTCGAGAGGGGGTTCTGTAGCGATTGCTGGGTCCTGGGGGCTGGGTACCGGTCACCTTCGAAATCCCCGTCGCTGTAGTGCGCCTGGGAGGATCTGTAGGACACGTCACACGAACTACAGGAACCAGCATGCCCAGGGAAAAGTGGGCGGAGCCACGAGACCAAGCATTCATAGGCACCTCCCTTCCTTCAGAAAGGTGCTTGTCAATCGATCCGGAAGCCGTGGGAAGGGCGGATGGTGTTCCCCGCCGGATTTCAGCTAGAAGCACAAGACTGCAGAGGAGCTGAAGCCGTTTACATCCTGCCGCCTGCTGTCTGCATACCGATAAGTACTTTGTCAAACGGAGGCGGGCTCGTCTCCGTTTCAGACCCTGTGTTCGCATGGTACCATAGTTAGATAGGGATTCAGTTGGTACCGTGCGCTTGCTTGTTTGTGGACCCTGGTTGCCCCCCTCTGATGATTCCAAGAGGGGAACTCGTCTGCTGTTACGACGAGGATTTGCCTATTTTCAGTCCGCTACTCCCCAGAGAGGCATTCTGGGAGATGTAGTGTTTGTGACGTTCTGTACGGGAAGCCTTGAATGTGAGGCAGAGACTTTTTCATTAACTTTGTGAACACTCGTATACTTCCCTGGAATTAAGGCTGTGTTCGGCTTGTGCTGTCAACAAACCGTCACAGTCTATGTACTCTGTCCGCAAAAGGTCCAGTTCTGGTAACGCCTGTCCAAGGAACAGTCAACCATCCTCCGGACGCATTTCTTCCTGAAGAGTCAGAGGGCTCTCTGTTCCACAGGAGTCTGTTGTTGCCGGTTTCAAAGGCCTGGGTGGTGTGTGAGTCTGGTAAGCTCCAGAAACCAAAGGGGGGGTTAGCGGTGTTCTCCGACTCAGGGGCATTGGTGGTAACGTTGTTCCTTTGTTCTCCCTGGACAGGTGGAGTGCCCTTGTCGGTCCCCTGCCACCATTAGACCAGACCAAGAGGGATCCTCAAGATTCACCATTACCTGTTTTTTATTTTATCCACTTACCCTTTCCCTGCTTGGTATGTGTTCACACAGTGAGTAATCCTTCACTGTGGGATCCGTAGCTGGTAGGGCTGGGGAACTTAGCGTCTGACGTCGTTTCTGCCGGACATCCTGAGCAAAGGTTAGTGGCGATTATATGCTTGCGCTGCTGCCAATCCCCGACAATAACTTAGCTTAGAATACTCTGAGTTCTACTGAACCAGCTGTTGTAGCTCCTAGGGCCTAGCACACCCTAAACTACAACTCTAGCAAGGGATCAGTAGGTAAACATATAGTGTAGGTAAGTGCACCACTTACACCTCACTAGAAAAGCATGTCTACCCAGGGAGAGTCTACTGAGACTCCCCTTGTGGATCTTGACCCTCCACAGGTCAAGTCAAGATATGCAGCTCTCAGTTTCCAGGAGATGAGACAAGTGTGTACCTCCAGGAAACTGAAACAGGGGTCTAACCCCACCATTCCCTTTCTGATAGGTCTCTTAGAGACATATGATGCGAGAAAGATTTCTCAGCTAGATGGGAATATGCCAGCCTTAGAGGGTACCACTGGGGATCCAGACCTCCACAACACTGTAAATACAGTTGAGGAGGAGGATCTAGAGGAACTCTCTGAGGGTGAGGCAACCAAGGGTCCTGAGTTAGTCAGCAGACTCACTAGGGCCAACTTAGACCTACTTGGGGAAGGATCTGGGGGACCCCCAGTACTGACCCTGATGAGGCCTAACCTTGGAGTTAGGAGAGATAGATCTCTTTCTAGGGACTCCATTAGATCTCTGCACTCTAATGCCTCTTCTCAGAGGAGAAGGAACTCTCCCCAGAGGAGATTGACTTCCCCTCAGAGAAGAGAGCATGAAGCAAGGATGAGACAAGCTAAACTGAGGATTGAAAGGGAAGAACTTGCCCTGGCCAAAGAGAAGCTTGCCTTTGCTAGAGAGCAGCAGATGAGTGGGTTAGCTCCCACTGGTGGCAGCAATCTCCCAAGAGAAAAAGAGAAGGGTTTAGATACTAAACACCTGACAAAGATAGTGCCCCCCTTTAAACAAGGGGATGACATCCAGAAATGGATGGCTGCTTTGGAGAGGGCCTGCACTGTGCAGTGCATTCCCCAAAGTCAGTGGGCAGCTATACTGTGGCTCTCCTTTGATGGCAAAGGGAGAGATAAGCTCCTCACTACTAGAGTTGAGGATGCTAACAATTACCAGGTCCTGAAAAATTCACTGGTTGATGGGTTTGGCTTAACCACTGAGCAGTACAGGTTGCAGTTCAGAGACACCCAGAAAACTCAGTCTCAGGACTGGTCTGACTTTGTTGATTGTGTCACTAAGGCTTTGGAAGGCTGGGTACTGGGTAGCAAGGTTACTGACTTCACAGGATTATATAATCTTATTATGAGAGAGCAAGTCTTAAATAATTGTCAGAACCAGTTATTACACCAGCACCTGGTAGACTCTGATCTGACCTCTCCACAAGAATTGGGTAAGAGGGCAGACAAATGGGTCAGAACCAGGATTAGGCCCAAGAACCAAGGTGGTGACCAGAAAAAGGAATCAACCAAGCCTCAAGAGAAGGGTGGGAATAAATCTCCAGATCAAACCACACCAGGGCCCCAAAAATCCTCTGAGGGGGGTGGGTCCCAGAATCCTTCTAATAACCAGAAGAAACCTTATTGTTATCCCTGTAAACAGGTGGGTCATTTGAAAACTGACAGCAGTTGCCCAAAGAATAATAATAAGGAGAACATACCCCCAAGTAACATTCCCAAACCTCCTGTTACTACTAGTAGTAATCCCCCAGGTGGTGGGAGTGCCCCCAAGAATTTGGGTGCATTTACTTTGGGAGTTCCTGGGGACTCTGGCCTAACCAGGTCCCCAAACTTAGATACTCTTGTCTGTGAGACTGGCATGGGGTTTGCCAACTTCACAACTTGTGACAACACTTTGGGCAAGTACAGACAGGAGCCCCTCATCAATTGTATAAAAGATGAGGCCTATAGAGATACAGGGGCTAGCATCACTATGGTGACTGAGAGTCTAGTCCCCTCAAGGCAACTTTTACCTGGTGCCACATACCAGGTGACCAATATTGATGGAATACAGAGAGATCATCCCATGGCAGTGGTCAATCTCAGCTGGGGAGGTGTCACTGGCCACAAGAGAGTGGCAGTGTCACCAAACTTGCCTGTAGATTGCCTACTGGGGAATGATTTAGAGCTCTCAGCCTGGGCTGAAGTAGAGCAAGAAACCCATTCTAAAATGGTAAACTTCCATGGTAAGGTTAGTGGGGCAGTGATAGCCACAGCCCCAGTCCAAGATATCCTCCCTGAACAGGTCAGGAGGGCTGTGCCAGTCACAGCCCAATCTCAGACAACTTCCTTCCCAGAACAGGTTGTAAAGGCTGTGATGGTCACAGCCCACACCCAAACTGAGCCCCCTCCTGAAAAGGTTGGGAGAGTTGTGATGGCCACAGCTCAAACTCAGACAGATGATAGTGTTGTGAAGCCTGAAACTATGGATAACTCCACTCAGACAGAGAGCATTGAGGAGGAAGAGAAATCTCCCTCCCACCAGACTTTAGGAAAGGATCAGCCTCCTCAGGGAACTGATCCGACCCCTTGTGAAGGAACTGCCCCAGAGGTAGTCAGGCCTAGCCTGGCAGAGCCCCTGATGTCAGTGGACCCTTCCAAGGTGGGACCCAGTCTGGAGCAGGTAACCTGCCCCGCTCTACCCTGCCTCAGTCAGCCCAGGGCTGTAGAGGTCAGGGAGGCCAGTGGTGGACCCCAAAGGGCCCCCTGTCCAAAAGAACTTCCCAATCAACAGATTAAGGGCACTGAAGCTAGTAATCCTAGCCAAGTGAAAATAAAACAGACTCCTGAGGGATCCCCCTTAAATTTAGTTAGGGACCTCCCACAGATGGACACTGTTGGGCACAGCCAAACCTGGGACCTGAGGGCCCCAAACCTGACCTGTCCCTCCAGTAAGCCAAACAGAGGGACCCAACCTCCAGCTGTAGGTAGCCAGAGGTTGACCCCGAGAGCCCAAAACAACTCAGTCTTTGAAAGAAAGGCCTCTATGGTGGAAAATGATTGGAGGAAGCTGAGCCCAAAATTAGTGGAGCCTCACTTCAGTACTCCATTTCAGCACCAGCCTTTTACTTTGCCAAAGCACACCACAGGTAGGGATTCCCTATGGTGGAGACCCTCAGACACCCTTAGGGTGAGGGATTGCTTAGTGGACCATGAGATAGGGGGTAACCATGCCAGTGCTGGTACTTCCTTATATGGCCACTCAGGCAATATAGGCTTACCTGGCAAGGATAGCCTTATCTCCTTTCGTTTGGGGGGGGTTATGTAGGAAGGTAGATCCCTGACTATGGTTGCCCCCAACTTTTTGCCTGGTGTTTTGCTGGTTTTCTGACTTAGTTGACCTGGGGCCCTGCTATTCAGGACCCCAGGCCTACTGCTCTCTCTGTAAAATGGATTCCATGTACCCTAGGTACATATCTAATTGGATACTGAGTCACCTTATCAGTCCCTGTACAGTGTACCTTAGGTACCCAGGGCATAGGTGTAACCAGGGCCTACCAGGGGCTGCAGCATGTATTATGCCACCCCTGGCTGGCCATCCAGATCTGACACAACTGGCTGCACGACAGCTGGGGCAAGGTGGTGTAATCACCCTTTGCTTTAGATATAGTATACCTATATCTAACCCTAAAAATGGACACACAGATCTCCTATCAGTCACTCCTATGGCAGGCCTTAACAATCCTGAAGGCAGAGTGCTTGGAATCGTGTGAGATAGTGCTCTGGCATGAGCTGAGCCTGTCTGCGGCTTTCGGGATCCATCCCTTAGCCGTTTCCATGATATCGCATACCATATACTCTTAAGTGCATTATAATCCTCGCGGTTATATGCCAACTCTGGTATCGCTTTATCAAAACATGTCGAGTAAGGTGTCATACGAATTGGAATACTAACCCCTCGCCAATTCTGGCGACGGGGTTAGCATTCCACCCTTCTAGAGGGACACGACATGTATGTAACCTGTAACCCCGGTTAAAGTTAGACAGAGCCTTAGCTCCACAAAATGGATGCTGCCACCGAGACACAAGTCTGCCCTCCTGCTGCTGGGAGTCCTCCCAGCCCAGGAGGCAAGGACAAAGGGTTTCCTGCCAGGGGCGGTGCCAGCACCGTCCCAGACAGGATTTTGTGTATTCTAGGTAGGCAGGGCTTTAGAGGAAGGTGACTGCAAGTGGCACCCCGGTGCTCACTGTGCATAGGCCGGCTGGAACCAGTTCCAGGGGCACTCCAGCCCCTGGCCTGGGGAAAGCCCGCCAAAGGAGAGGGGTGTAACCACCCCCCTCCTAGTCCCACCCATAGGGCAGGACTTAGTCGCGTGCCAGCCCCTTTTTGCAGGATAAAGGTAGGAACTGGCCCCCTTCCAGATCAGATCATCTTTGAATCCTGAAACTACTTTCCACGAAAGGAACTCAAGACTCTTCCCAAGATTCTCCCTTGTGACTAAGGAGTAGTCACCCTGCAGCAGCAGGCACCAACCAAGCATCGCGGTTTGTTGCCAGTCTCTCCTTCGGATCAAGACTGCTCCAGCACGACGAGAACCGGCTTCCCTGGCACCTCTGACCTCAACCTACATCATCAGCCCAGCTGTGATCCGTGGGTGCGACGAGACCTCGAGGGCCCTTCTGCTCTTTGCTGCCAACGGCGTTGTCCAGGTCGCTTGCCCGTTGGCTAGTGGCCCTCTCACGACGCTCCACGACGACAAACACTGCTGGTCTGGTTGCTCCAGACTAGCCCTTGCTCCCCTCCAAAAGAGGAGCACCCTGGACCCTCCTGGTCCACTCAAGACGCCATTTTAGGTCCACCGCGTGGGCCTTGCATTTGCCAAGACTTGTTGCCCAATCCTGGGTCCAGCGACGTCGACAGCAAGAACCTTCGTGGGACAGCTCGCACCTCCATCCTGGTCGCCGACAACGCCTCCTGGTCCGAGAGACTGCAGAGCCCAGCAGCGCCCACTCACCTGGCTGAGGTGACTTCGTCCGGTGCCATCCTGGTGCCCACTCAAATCACTGGCTAGTGATTCAGAACTTGGTCCCCTCTGCTTACAGGTTTCTTCTTCCTTGATCCAGGCTTGGATCACTCCGAGCTTTCTTCACTGGCCGCCTGCCAGCAACTCTTTCTTCAGGCTCCTGGATCTTCAACGAGGGTTTCCGACGCAACTTCAACCCTATGCAGCCGCAGCCCCTGGGCTAGGTAACCTGAGTACTCCGGTGCTCCAGCATAGTCCAACACCCTAAGTGTTCGGATCCACTCTTGTTTTCGACCCACCTAGTCGGGTTCGCCCGAGAACAGTAACTTTGCAACTGCTAGCCTCCATAGACTTTTTCCCGCCTTACGCGTGAGAGTTCCCACTCTGCACACGACGTCCACAGACCTCCTGCATCTAATCCCAGTGTTTAGAATTGTAGGCCTAGCGATTCCTAAGTCTAGAAAAGTATTACTTACCTGCTAGCAAGTTCGCATTCCACTTACTGTGTATATGGTTTTTCGTGCCCCTAGGGCACCTGTGTAAATTGTGCGACTTAAAGTATTTTCGTAAGAGTTTTGTTGTGTGCTTAGCTCCCTGACTCATAAAGAGTTCAGGGTAGACTTGTTATAAATAAATATACGTTTATTTTCATAACAACTTGTGTGGTGTCCTTTCACTTGGTGTTCAAGGGGTAATGTGATGGTAAAACAGCTGGCTTAACACGCCCTCTAGAGTCTTAGCCTTAGACTGCTCGTATCCATGCTACTAGGATAGCTGGTCTATAAGGTTGACTTACAACCAATCATCAATAAGGGTTGTTTGGACTGATACATAGTGATCACTAGAATAGTGAGCACTGCATATCAGGCCAACTTCTCACAAGAGTGTATAGTTTGTTAGTGCAGCGCTAATTATCCCTCACTGCCACCTTTCTCCTTTTTTCAGAGTCATTCCTTCATTAGAGACAATTGCGCAAAGAAAACACAAAAGCAGATAAGGAAAAAAGAAGAAAAAATTTCCTGAGATTAGACACCACCAGATACAGTGAAGATTTCTAGAAAGTGACTTAATAACAGACGAGTCAAGTGACACATTTTGCCATAAAAGTCCACCACTAAGATGTACTCCATACTCTGAAATTGCTCCTCACCATGTTAGTCTTGTTTTGTGAAACTCACACTTTTCAGCACTCAACGTAAGACCTGCATCAGCCAGTAGATGGCACACTTGAGTAAGGGCGCTATCATGTTCCTTTCGGTTGGCCCCCAAACACTAGTGTATCATCACTATAATTGAAAGCATGCATGACAGGCTGTATAATGCGACAAATTACATCTTGGAAACCGTAAGCAGCTGAAGACACTCTGAAACTTAATCTCTTAAATCTGAACAAACCAATATGAATTGAAAAGGTAATAATGTGCCTTCAATTTTCTTACAATTCAAGTTGATTATATCCTTTATTCAGATCAAGGCCGGAAATGAGTTCTGCAACATTCAACTGGGTAATCATATCCGCAAAGAGCGGACCTAGGTGTCATTCTCTTTCGATTAGCTTGTTTGTTTGATACACGTCAACACAAATTCGCACAGACCCTCCACTGTCCATTTTAGGTACCACCACTATGGGAGACATCCATGGTGTCGGACCAGTAGAGCGCTCAACAAGATCATGTCTTAGTGAAGTCTCAATTTCTTTTTCCCCAGTCACTTGGAGAACAAATGCAATTTGATGAAGAAGTTGTGCAACAGAACGAATTTCCACCTTAATGTGGAGCTGTACTTTTATTTTTCTTAACCTTTCCTAATCCATGAAACAATGACCAAAACTATTCACAAGTCATGATGAGCATTGACATTGCAATTTACAGAAATTGGTCTGATGTCAGCAGCAGTGCTTAAGCTGAGCAAACTGATTTGCATATGGCTGGGTCTGACCTAGGGTGGCGATGTGAGCTAAAGAATGATAATGGATTCAACCCAGATCTGTGACTAGGGGTGAGTGTCTGAAAAGTTTCAGCGGTCCGTCCACCATCTCCTTGTGTTTGCTTTGTTTGCCCCAAGCTGAGCAAACATGCACTCAATGAAGTACTCTGAAGGACATGGATTGGGGCTTGCACCTTGTCATTTTACATTTCATGGTCAACATGAATGAACCTTGACTTTGTAATGACTTCGAGGCTGTCCACATATATACCTTGGTTTTCGATGGTGTAAGACGGGGCACTGGAAACAGTTCATGCTAATTTTCGACTGGCATGATATTTATTGAGGCACCACTGTCTATGATAAACGGTATATAGCAACCATTAACCTTCAATTTTATTTTTGGACAATGTCCAAGTGAATTTCACTGTTTCACTTGTCGATCTTTTTCCATCTTGTAGTCTTCTCTGCAAGAAGCCAAACCTTCATGAGCACGTCATTCAGTAGCATTGACATTGCACACCCATCTTCTTCACTGTCGCTCAACAGTGATCTTGACGAAGAATTGGATAACAATCGAACTCTTCATTTCTGCTTACTTCAACTGTTGTTGCAATTTACTGTGGTGGGCATGACGGGAATGCTTTTGGAATTTTCTGGTAGCCATTTTGTCTGCACATGATGCACTGGCAGCCATGCTGTCTTCACAATGTGACGCGCTCACTTTTTCTCTCGCTTTGCTAACTGTTACAAAATGGTTCTGTTTCTCGTAGTCTTAACATATCTGTTGAATGGCGGGACATTTACCTTCTTGCGGAAAGGAAAATCCACGTCCATAACACAACTTCTTTTTCTTTGGAGACATCACTTTGTGGCCTTCTCCCTTGTGCTTTTTCTTCCTCTTCACTTTCAACGCCGATTCACTCTGGACACTTCCGGCTTCCACGTCAGCAGTTCTTTCTTGGCCCACTTCTCTACTCTGGCCATCATGAGCACAGGCTCCAGATTGAACGTTTCTCTCAGCATTCGTCGTCGAAAGAATGGGACAGGGCGTAGATCCGCATGTCTCTTGTAGCTTGTTTTAGCTTTCTGAAGATTCAACTGTGTCTTTTTGATAGTGTGTTGTATTTGTTTCACTCTGTCCTGCACTTCAGGTAAGTTATGATCCATCCAAGGGTGGACCAAATGCAAGAATCTAGGATGAAACCCATAGTTGCTGTAGTAAGGGGTGTGATTGGTGGACTGGTGAGTCGCACTGTTGTAAGCTGTTTCTGCCACCCACAACAGATCCATCCATTCATCAGTGTTTTCTTGGACATAGCACCTTAGATATTGTTTTAATGTTTGATTTAAACGCTCAGTCTGCCCGTCCATCTGCGGATGGAAACTTGTGAATTTGGCGGATTTTATTTGCAACGCCTCACACCACACTTTCCAGAAGTGCGCGGTGAATTGGGATTCACGATCGGATACAATAGTGGAGGGCATGCCATGTAATCGCACTATCTGACTCAGAAAGATTTTGGCTAACTGCTCAGAAGTAGGTAACGTCTTGCAGGCTATAAAATGCCCCATCTTTTTGAGACTGTCTACTACTACCAAGATCACAGTGTGCCCTTGATCTTTAGGCAACCCTACTCTGAAATCTATGGATATAGTATTCCATGGAATCAAGGGTGTGGGTAACGGTTGCAATAACCCTTGAACTTTTCTGTGATCAGTTTTTGCTTTTGCGCACGTTTCACATTTCTGTACAAAAATCACCACGTCGGTCTTTACTGAAGGCCACCAAAATATCTCAAAATTCTGTCTCGTGTCTTTTCGATGCCATTGTGACCTGCACTGGGAACCATATGGCACCGATGAAGCACTCTTGCTTGTAATGCTTTTGAAGTAATTAACATTTGTTGATTTCTGATCGGCACCCCTTGTTTCATCTTCCATTGAGAATGTTCTTTGAGCCATTTCCTCCATAAGGGAATTGGGCTTGCACGAGCCACAGAAAGTAAGAACTGTTCAGAGTGCACCACGCCTATGACTTGATCAGGGGCCAATATAGAAAGAGTTGGTTTATTCTCCTGGCCACACACTGTTTCCTGTCTGGTAAGAGCATCTGCTTTCCCATTCTCTGCACCTGGTCTGTAGGTAACAATGTAATCGAATTACGAGTAAAACAACATCCAGTGCATTTGCCTAGGGGACAATAAGCGGGCAGACCTCATAAATTGTAGATTTCTATGGTCAGTGTATACTGTGACCACATGCTTGGCCCCCATCAAATGATCTCTCCAGGTAGAGAAAGCATCCTTGATGGCCATTAACTCTTTTTCCGCAATAGTGTATCTTGTTTCAGCCTCCTTAAGTTTGCGAGACATGTAGGCAACTGGATGTAGCTGTCCTGTCTTTGCATTCCTTTGTGACAAAATTGCACCCACTGCCATGTCTGAAGCATCTGCTTCCACTACAAGCGGTTTCTCCAGATCTGG
Organism: Lissotriton helveticus; assembly: GCF_964261635.1. Taxonomy (NCBI): domain Eukaryota; kingdom Metazoa; phylum Chordata; class Amphibia; order Caudata; family Salamandridae; genus Lissotriton; species Lissotriton helveticus. The sequence continues at coordinate 191,116,290 of NC_136062.1, read as the reverse complement.
GTGGGCCAAAACTGGGGCTGAGGCAAAGGATACTTTCAGCTGTGAAAAGGAGGCTTCGGTTTCTTTAGTCCATTCAAACCGAATGTTTTTTCTTAACAGTTTTGTTATCGGTGTTACCATTTTTGAAAACTGTGGTATGAACCTTCGGTAGAAATTAGGGAAGCCCCCAAAAAAGTGGACTTCCTTCACATTGCCTGGTTGTGGCCAATCTTTCACAGCTTTTATTTTACGATCAGACATTTCCAATCGATGAGGTTAAATGATGACTCCTAAAAACTCCACTCTCTGAACATGGAATTCACATGTACTCAGCTTGCAGAATAACCCATTGTCACGTAAGGCTTGCAGGACCAAACACACATGCTGGTAATGCTGGTCCACAAAATCAGAATAAATCAAAATATCGTCAAAATAAACAACTGTGAAAACGTCCAGATACTCCTGCAACACTTCATTAAAAAAAAACTGAAAAGCAGCGTGAGCATTACATAGCCCAAAGGGCATCACTGTGTATTCAAATAACCCACAACGAGTGCGAAAAGCGGTTTTCCACTCATCACCTTTCATTACCCTGACTAGGTGATAGGCTCCATTTAAGTCCAGCCGTGTGTATATTTGAGCTGTTTTCACCTGATCTAATAGAACAGGGATGAGAGGTAGGGGATACCTGTTTTTTTTGGTGATGTGGTTCAAGGCTCTAAAATCTATGCACGCGCGTTTTTCCCCATTTGCTTTTGGTATGAAAAACAAAGGGGAGGCTGCAGGAGACTTAGAGGGTCTTATGAAGCTATTTGCCAAATATTGATCCAAATAGGACTTGAGATGCTCGTTTTCCGTGTCCGTGAGAGCATAGAATCTGCTACACGGTACTACCGCACCTGGCACTAGGTCAATTTGACAGTCATAAGTCCTATGAGGGGGTAACACATTGGCTTGTTGTTCATTGAACACTTCCCTGTATTGTTCATATTCCACTGGTAAAGTAATATCCTGCTCTGCCGTGGTAGCAATGTGAAGAAGTGTGGCTAAATCTTTTACTAGAAAATCACTATGTTCTTGGCTGCCATGTTCCTACCATTCCGGACTGTTAAAGAGAACCGTCCTGGAAACCCAGTCTATGGAAGGATTGTGCTTGATCAACCAATGTAACCCCAGAATAATGCCATATTACGGTGCACGAATGATGTTGAAGGTTAGGGATTCTACGTGTTTAGGCGTGCTACGCACTAATAAGGCACTTGTGGAGAAACTGACGTGTCCTGTGATCAATTCCCTCCCATCTGTGGCCAAAACAGTTTCAGGTACCTCTTTCTTAACCAAGGACAACTGTAAGTTAGCTGCCAAGTTCTCATTCATAAACAACCCAGTGGCCCCTGAGTCTAGCATAGCTTCCAGGTCTCTCCACCCATTAGGCAACTGGATACAGATAGGGATCCTAAAATGTTTTGACGTGATCGCCTGTATCTCCTGAGTTGAAGGGATTACTAAGCCGCTCAAAAAGCCCCCCCCCTTTTACCTTTGAGCATTCTAATTTTCCGACTTAGGGGACATTCATGCTACCAAACCCGGGTTTAGTCTTGGGATTGGCTAGACAATCCCTTACAAAATGGCCTTTCTTGCCACAATACAAATATAATCCATTCTTGGGTCTTTGGTCTCGTTCCTCCTGTGATAAAGGAGCCCTAACCGTTCCTATCTCCATAGGACCCGGGGCCCTCCAGCCGTGCTAGGTTTAGAGAACCTTGGTTTCTCGTATCTAGGAAAAACCCTGTCAGGTCTTCTCCTATCAGCCCTACAATCGTTCATCCTACTATCGAACCTCAAGGCCAAATTAACTAGATCAGTGCACGTGGATGGTTGAGGATCTACCTGGACTATCACGTCTTTGAGCTCTTCTCGTAATCCCTGATGAAACAAGGTTGCACTCTTATCCTCAGGCCATTCAGTCTCTGATATCAATCGCTGAAAGGTATTCAAATACACAACTAGATCTTTATTGCCTTGCCTCAGTTCCAGCAACTCCCTATCTGCTGCGAGACTGTGGGCTTGTCTATCAAAAATATTCTCAAACTCTTTTCTAAACCCATCCCAATCGTACAACAGAGGATCATCATTACGAACTAATGGAACAGCCCACAAAGTGGCATCTCCAGCCAGATATGAAATAAGGAAAGCCACCCTTGCTTGATTAGTAGGAAATGCCTTAGGTTTACAGGTAAAGTGAAACAACACATGTGTCATAAAAATCAGTACCTTGCTCTCATCCCCTGTAAACCTTTCAGGGGCCGCCAAAGGTATAGGGTTGGGAAAGTCCATCGACAATGGTGGTGCCACTCCAGTAAAGGAACTCGAGGATCACATGGCACCGCTACCTTTACCTGCGCCCACATCAAATGGGTTCCTCTGTAACAAATCAACATGGTCTTGTAAAACAGTGGTTTCTGCCCTAGAGGCAGCTAATTCCTGTTGAACCATAACCAAGGTTGCCATAACATCCTCTAAGGTGGGCATCATCAACCAAACACCGATCAGGAGAGAATAAATTCTTGGGCTGCGAATTCTGTCAAGGTTTTATTCCAAACTCCCAGGATCGGTGCGTTGATCAAATGGGTCCACCTCTCAATCACTCCACCCTCTGATGCTATAACAGTGCAGAGGGTAAGAATGATTAGGCGAAGGAAGGACAGCGGGGAGGGAGACCTACAACACAAAAAACACAGTTAAAGGCCTGTACTACTTCCAATAATACATGTTCAAACTCATATCACTAGACTGAGCAAAAACTACATGTAAAGGAAAAAAAGAACGTGCATTCTTGTAACCAGGTTCTTGATGAGGATATTGTGTATATGAAGGCTCTTTATATGCAAAACAAATGAGAAAACACTCAATGTCAAGTTTCAATGCACTAAGAAGTTACACAACTCACACACTACTCACTCACACTGTACCCACCACAATGTTTGTCGGTACTTGCATCACAGAGGAGGTTGAGCCTAACTCACACCAAGCCCCCTGCTAGGAAGAGAGATCACAAGAGCATATAAAGTATTTAGGGATACCCATCACAAGAATGAAATAAAAGGTACTGGCATTACCCTTGTGCCAAGCACTCCTCTGCTGTTTCAGCACAGCTAATGACATGCATACAAATCCATGGATAAGGTATATCTTAGGAGTCACACTATACTTCTATAAACAGTACACGTTGGAGGTATAGCTTCCACCTCAATGATTAGGGTAGCAGTACGAAACTGGGCACAAGGTTCCAAATCACATCTTTGGGAAGATAGAAAGTTATGCCCCCAGAGCGGTGACGTCTTCACCCTTACCGCCCTTCTAGAAAGCGTCCAAAATCGTTGAAGAATCCCAGAGCGTGGTTCTTCCTTAGTCCAGCGTCTCTGCCGAACAGAATTCGCAGCATTGATCGCTGCTGCCGCCCAGCATAAATTAATCTGGGTAGGCGCGTCATCGGAATGCGTGCGCGCCTACCCGGAAACAGGAAACATGGGAAATGTAGTCTGGTCCTAGGACGTGAGCGAACGCCGACATCGCGCTCGCCCTCCTGTTGCGTCCCTTGAGATGAGTGTGACAGGTTGATGAGCATTTCCAGTTTTTCAACAAATTCATCCATCGGTTCACCATGTCTCTGTCTCTCCTGACTGAAAATGTACCTTTTATAGTCAACGTTCGGCAATGCAATTGTAGTTGATGTTCAATGCCACCTTGACATCCTGGTAAGATACTCTGCCCATCTGTGGTATCTCCTTTAACACTTCTTTTACTCCTTCTACTGCTATGTTCTTAAGATATTTGATGACATTTTTGTCATTGGTTATTTCTTGCACATCATTGAAATCTTCAGTGTTTCGATCCAAGCAGTCTATCGGATACCAACAGTATCCAATGAAGACAACGAGTTTAAGAAAACTGCGGCATCATACTTTGCTCTGTTTCCTGCAGTTGCTGCCAGGATTATATGTTGTTCAGGCCGCACTTGACCTTCAGCGTCTTCTGGCCCGGAGTCACTGCTGTGGGCTCGGACCGTTGTGCCCAACTGGAGGTGAGGAGGCATCATCTTTTTTTTTGACGGTGAGTAGTGTCACTCTTGTTCGTCACCACTCTCAGCCTTCTACATTGTACCTGGTTTTCACCACTTGTAACTCTCCTTTACTTTCCTCTGCTTCCCCATGCAGCGTTCTCTTGTACCTGGCTGTCGCTGCTTTCTGTACTTGGTTATCACTACATTTAGTGTTATTGTACTGTATGAATGAAGGCTCTGTATCAAGTTGTGTTCCACTACTTATCTTGGTCATATTAGCAATGTTCTGACCGATGATAAATGAAACTTTCTGTGGGGCCTTTACTGTCTTGAAGGTCTAATACTGGCTGGAGTTGCGCTATGATGCTACGTTCGTCAACCCTCGATTCTTCACTACAACTTAGAGGAGGGAGGGAGTCGGAAGTGAGTGAGGGCCTGCCATCGGCCCGGTTAGCGGTCTAGTGGTCAGGCGCCTGCCTACTTAAGAGGCATGCTGACGCGCAGCTGACGCGTGCAGCGGGCGCAACAAAGGAAAGCCCGTCTGCGCCCACCTGGACCGGGCTCAGGGCCAATCCGCCTGGCTGGTCGACCCTAGAAACTACAATGTATACTAGAGAAGAACTACGGAGGTTGGATCCAGGAATGGGAACACTTAGATGTCTTTTGATCCCTTTAACGGCCATGAACAATATCACAGCATTTACTTGCTCTAACTTCTGGCTACACCTCCCCCACATGTTAGACTCTCCAGTCACGGGCCCAGATAGGAGGGTAAAGGAAGTCGATGCAGGCCCACTAAAATGTGTCCTAGTAAATGTCTGATCACTGATCAAACATAGTACCGAATGCGCATTTTTGTTGGAGGAATATAAGATTAAACTGGCTTTCATTACAGAGACCTGGGCAGATAGTGCTTCGGGACCAGACCTAGTGATAGTGACCCCTCCAGGTTTCCAATGCTACACTTTGGATAGACCGCATAAAAGGGGAAGGGAGTTGACTGTCATATATCACGCATCACTGGAGCCTACCTTTCACAATGTCTTCAATACTTGCTGTGAGGCGCTATCATTTAGTTTCCACAGAGTACAGCATAGCACCTTTAAGGGTATATTGTTCTACCGCCTGCCAGGCCCCAGAAGCGGTTTTCTGGAGCTGCTAGGCACACTGCTTGAGGAAGGGCTATGCTTAGATTCCTTTACGGTGTTGGGGGATTTCAACTTTTATCTGGAGGTCCCCTCTGACTCAGATACTTCCTTACTGGAGCAAATCATGGGAGCGGGAGACCTCAAGCAGTTGGTAGAAGCCCCAACTCATGATAAAGGAGACACTCTGGATGGGATATATTCTAATCACCCAGACCTAGCCTGCACTGCAGTCCTCCCTTTTCTGTGGTCTGATCACAGTGCTATTCAATTTGTATTGAAGTCCCCCATGAGCCATCGAGCTACTTCAAAACCCGCTCAGAAGATTGAAACTAGAGTATGGAAAGATGTGGACAGCACAAAACTAGAAGTAACTTTGAGGAGTTCATTGCATCCCCTCCCTTTTGGAGTGGAATAGGCTACAGTGGCCTATACACAATGACTTGATGCAATCTGTAACATACTAGCCCCTGTAAAGAAGTAGACCCCTAAACGGGCCCAACCCTCAGCCCCCTGGTATTCTGACGAACTAAAAAATCAAAAATTAGCCTGCAAGTGCCTGGAACGAACTTGGTGGAGAAGCTATAAAAGTTTGGATATGGAAGCATATAGACATAGTATTGCTATCTACAAGGACAAGGAGCTAGTGCTGGACACCCAAAAAAACTTTGTTTGCGGTGCACAATTTACAAGCTAAATCTAATTTGAAGGAACTCTTTAAAACTACTAACAAATTGGCTAATCCGAATGTCCCTAAGAGTTCAAGAAGCCCTGGACTCTGCAATACACTGGCCAACAAAAGGTCGAATCCATCTTTTCCTCTTTTACATTTGCTGACAAAAAGGAACAACAGTCGCTGCCGGCGAAACCAGATAGCGCTAGCCTTATACCGGTCTTAAACCAATTTCTTCCTCTTGAGATACCAGATACGATTAAACTTTTGAGTTTTATTCGTTCTGGGGCTCCCACTGATTCCTGTCCTGTGTCGGTTCTGAAACAAATTTCAGATGTCATTGGGCCAGCACTTACACCTCTGTCGAATGCCATATTTAGCTCAGGCATTTTCCCAGTATGTGGAAGGCCTCCATTCTTCCCCTACTGAAGAAACAGACCCTTGACCCAAAGGACCCTAATAATTATAGGCCTATATCGCGTCTTCCGCTTCCCGCTAAGGCCACGGAAAAAGCCATGAACATCCAACTCAGTGCATTCCTCCAATCTAATAAAATACTCGATCCATCCCAATAAGGGTTTAGAGCAGAGCACAGCACTGAGCTAGCCCTAATTAAATCTACAGAAAAAATCAGAGAGGTCCTGGATAGGGGAGGCAATGCTATACTAATTCTGCTAGATCTGTCCGCGGCCTTTGACACGGTCCATCATAAAGTTTTGATGGACCGGCTGTCTGAGGTGGGGATAAGAGGACTAGCTTGGAAGCTACTGCAGTCGTTTCTCTCTGACAGAATGCAAACTGTGGATTTGGATAGCTGCAGCTCAAAGTCTTTTTTCCTCCCATGTGGTGTGCCACAGGGCTCGTCTCTTAGCCCGACGCTTTTTAATGTGTATGTGGCACCCTTAGCCGGAGTGATAAGACCCTCTGGTTTCCAACTCACCTCCTATGCAGACGACGCTGAAATAGTGTTGTCACTAAGAGATGGGGCTGAAAAGGTAACTGGGGCACGTTTTCACAACTGTATGGTGGCCATCTCAGGATGGATGTCCGCTAACTGTTTAAAACTGAACTCAAGTAAAACCGAGGTCATTACGTTCGGGAACAATCCACATGTGTGGACACCGGACTGGTGGCCTGAAGGTTTGGGAATCTGCCCTACACCCACTAAGAAAGCAAAGAATTTCGGGGTAATGGTGGACAACAAGCTTGCGCTGGGTGACCAAATAAGTATGGTAATTTCTGTCTGCTTCTTGGCACTCAAAAAAAGTAGAACATTTTTGTTTTTTCTCACCGAAAACAGCCTCAAGACTGTGATCACGGCCCTTATTCATGTCACGTCTTGATTACTGCAACGGCCTATATTTGAATGCCCAAAAGCAACATATCAACAGACTACAAATCGCTCAGAATGCTGCGGCCAGAATGTTGTCAGGGACTCCGAAATTTGTTTCCGTCAGGAAGAATTAAAACAACTCCACTGGCTCCCCGTTAAACCAAGAGTAGGTTTTAAAGCACTTTGCACAGTTTTTAAGGCTCTCAATGGAGTAGGACCTGACATCCTATGGCAAAAATTCCAGTGGTATGTCTCCAGATGAAGAACGCTACGCTCAATTGGAGCTAAACAAGCGCTAGTCCCTTCATTTAAAAAAGTCAATTGGGGAGGCAGGAGCTTTATCACCTGCGCGTCAAAGGCATGGAATGATCTCCCTTGCTATCTGAGAAACTCCACAGACCTCCTTTCATTTAGGAGGGGATTGAAAACATGGCTCTTTAACCAGTAGAATACGTATTACTTTTTCCAGCAGGCAGTGCTCAGCGCCAGGACACCAGAGGGTAACCGTGTGCTCTAAAAAAGCAAATAACATAACATAACTGAGGCACGAGCAACTGAGGCACGAGCAATTTGCTGGACCTCGGCAAACTCTCTGGGAGGGCACTCTCAACTCTTCGGGTTGTGGGGTTTACGTATCCCCTATCTCGTCGCCAGCTGCGCCTCCTCCCCTTATGGTAGCATGTAAATTAATCATGCCACACATGGAGCTAGTATTATAAGTCTTGTCTTTATTCTCTAGAGCACAACCGGACACTGGTGGAGTGGTGTGGCTCACTGGTTAGAGGCGGCAGACCCGGAAGCAGAAGTCGGCCCGGGACCAGGGTTTGATTCCCGACGCGGCAGGGTTGTGGACCAGGGTCAGCAGACTCGATAATTCTCGCCTCGATGCCTACTCTAAGCAGGGGTCCCACTTGGCAACTCTGGGCATTAGCTTGCCTAATCTCCACAACGGCCCCATCAACGCTGGGGATGCCTGGCTCCACCTTGGGGATTCCCAGCAGGAACCATCCCACAGGGAAAGCCAGGACGGGTTCCCCAGCGGTATACAGCGCCAGGACGCCGACTGGCAACAGTGCGCTTTACAAGTATACACATTATATTACATTACATTACACTGAAACTTACTGTGTCACAAATGTAATTAACCTCACCCAATCACTTGCGTCACTAGACTACAGAGTCTGTTAAAGACCAGAGGAGTCATGTGTGCAATAATAGACAAGACACTACAGACACTTCATTGTTTTTTAACAGGCCTAAATTGAAAATCATAAAACAACGTACCTTATCCCATATGAAACATACATTTAATGTATTAAACACATGAACTAATTGATTAAAAAGTAATTGAGAAATGTATTTCTTTAAGATTATTAAAGAAAACAGACGGGTAATTGCAATGTTTAAAACATTTTAGGATTTTACACAAATTATTAATGGCCTATTACCTCTTGACCCTTTCAAAACATAAGCATATGACCTGGATTTTTTTCTGACATCCTTATCTGCTGCGTGTGCACTACTACCCAGTCCTGTTTTTGATGGCGCTATTGCTGGCCCTTCTTCTTCAGTCAGCCTCTACCTTTAGCCTTTATCTTTTTAACTGGTTTTCTATGCTGTAGTGTAAAGCACTTCGACTTCTTATGACTACGCTACAGAAAAACAGTAAACAAATGTTTCCCGAGTGTCGGCTGTACTGTGTGTGTGTCAGGTACAGCTCCATCAGTGGGGAGACTGCACGTGACAGGTTGCACAAGGCCACTAAACTTCTTGAGAATCGTTGGACTGTTGGAGTGGGAGGGCTCTGTCGAGAATGTTTCACAAAGCTGAAGTCAGGCAGCGCCCCGCCCAAAGGCTTAACCCCAGATGTTCCTACACGTTGGAACGGCGGGATCCTGACTGACTCGAAAATGGCCTCTGGTCAGGACGTGACCCCGCCCTTGCGCGGCTTGCGATGCGCAGTACCGTGTGTCATTCTGTTCGGTGTGTCATATGACTGTCAGCTCAGAGGTGCTGTGCATTTCATTGTGGAAGACATGGAGCTCGCAAGTGCCCCTCGGTGCCTTCATCTCTGGCCTCTGCTGCTTATTCTAGCCCCACTGCACCTCACCCCGGTGAACGCAGTATGGCCGTGGCCGCAGACTCTCATTTCTTCCCCACAGATCCTGCCTTTGCTCCCTGATAGATTCCGCTTCTTGCATGGGGAAGCATCTGCAGTGGGACCCGAATGTATGGTGTTGGAGCAGGCGTTCAAGCGGTACTACCCTCTGCTCTTCCAGGGAACGCTGGCAGGTAAAAGAAGGTGATCTACTAATTGTACAGTTCAGGAGCCCTGCCCAGCTGAAATAACTCGGATGCTAGGTAGAATGTAGTAAGGGTTGCAGTTAAGTTTTAAGGTTGCTTCCTATCGCTAATGCAGAAGAGAGGAGTGGTACCTGTCCTTGGCAGTCACAGGGGACAGATGCATCATGATGGGGTCTTTGCACTTAGTGGGGGTACATATGGACATCTATATATACCTCACGTCGAGCTGTTGCCTTCAGTTGTCTTCTTAAAGTAAACCGAAATAGCATTGGTGTGAGCTTTTGTAGCCCCGGTGTGCACTTCGGAGGGAATTCGTTTATTCTACTTTTTTGTTTCTTATCTTTTCCTCCATTTGAATGTTTATAATCCAGTTTTGGACATTCTTCAGTATTGTATTCCTTGCTGTATAATGCTCTTTTGCATAATGATTATTAGTTTATAAACCGCAATAAAATATTAAATTTTCACATGAAGATGTGCTGCTACCTTCTGGCCTTTACTTTAATCAATCAATCAATCACAGACATTTATATAGCGCACTACTCACCCGGAGGGTCTCAAGGCGCTGGGGGGGGGGGGGGGGGGGGGGGGGGGAGTGCTGCTACTGCTCGAATAGCCAGGTCTTGAGCTTCTTCCTGAAGGAGAGGTGGTCCTGGGTCAGGCGCAGGGAGGGAGGGAGGGAGTTCCAGGTCTTGGCGGCCAGGTAGGAGAAGGACCTTCCTCCTGTTGTCGTTCTTCGGATGCGGGGGACGGCGGCGAGGGCGTGGCTGGCTGAACGGAGATGTCGTTTGGGAGCGTAGAAGTTGATGCGGTTGATGAGGTAGCTCGGGCCTTGATCGTGTAGGGCTTTGTGTGCGTGGGTGAGGAGGCGGAAGGTGATTCTTTTGTTGACGGGGAGCCAATGCAGGTCTCTCAGATGTCCGGAGATGTGGCTGTGTCGTGGGATGTCGAGGATGAGTCTGGCTGAGGCGTTCTGGATCCGCTGGAGTCTCTTCTGGAGCTTGGCGGTGGTTCCGGCGTAGAGGGCGTTGCCGTAGTCCAGTCGGCTGGTGACGAGGGCCTGGGTGACCGTCTTCCTGGTCTCGGTGGGGATCCACCGGAAGATCTTCCGTAGCATGCGCAGGATGTTGAAGCATGACGAGGAGACGGCGTTGACTTGTCTGGTCATGGTGAGGGAGGAGTCCAGGATGAAGCCCAGGTTGCGTGCGTGGTCTGTCGGTTTGGGTGCGCTGCCCAGGGCGGGGGGCCACCAGGAGTCGTCCCAGGCGGAGGGCGAGGAACCCAGGATGAGGACTTCCGTCTTGTCTGAGTTCAGTTTCAGGCGGCTGGTCGTCATCCACTCGGCTACGTCTTTCATCCCTTCGTGGAGGTTGGCTCTGGCGGCGGCGGGGTCGTTGGTCAGGGAGAGGATCAGCTGGGTGTCGTCAGCGTAGGAGATGATGTTGAGGTTGTGTTGGCGTGCGATGGCCGCGAGGGGGCTCATGTAGATGTTGAAGAGGGTGGGGCTCAGCGAGGATCCCTGAGGGACGCCGCAGATGACTTCGGTGGCCTCTGACTTGTACGGTGGTAGACGGACTCTCTGTGTTCTTCCGTCGAGGAAGGAGATGATCCATTCCAGTGCCTTCTCCCGGATTCCGACGCTGCTGAGGCGCTGCACTAGGGTGCGGTGGCAGACCGTGTCGAATGCTGCGGAGAGGTCTAGGAGGATGAGGGCCGCTGTTTCTCCGTTGTCCATCAGGGTTCGGATGTCATCGGTGGCAGCGATGAGGGCGGTCTCGGTGCTGTGGTTGGCTCGGAAGCCAGACTGTGAGGGGTCGAGGGATCCATTTGTCTCGAGGAAGGCGGCCAGCTGCTTGTTGACGGTCTTCTCGATGACTTTGGCTGGTAACGGGAGGAGCGAGATGGGGCGGTAATTCTTGAGTTCGGTGGGGTCCGCTGTTGGTTTCTTTAGTAGAGCGCTGAGTTCGGCGTGCTTCCAGCTCTCCGGGAAGGTGGCGGTGTTGAAGGAGGTGTTGATGATGTCCCGCAGGTGGGGTGCGATGACAGCGTCGGCCTTGTTGAAGACGTGGTGAGGGCAGGGGTCGGTTGGAGATCCGGAGTGGATGGAGTTCATCATGCGGATGGTGTCTTCGGTGCTGATCGGATTCCAGGCGCGGAGGGTGGTGGTGGGGGGCGGTGGTTCGGTTGTGGCGTGCGTCGGTTGAGTGCTGAAGCTGAAGCTGTTGTGTATGTCCGCGATCTTGTTGTGGAAGTAGGAGGCGAGGGAGTTGCAGAGGTCTTGCGATGGGGTGATGTTGTTGTTTCCGGCGTTGGGGTTGGAGAGCTCTTTGACGATGTTGAAGAGTTCCTTGCAATTGTGTGCGTTGTTGTCCAGCCGGTCCTTGAATGCAGTTTTCTTAGTGGCGCGGATCAGTTGGTGGTGCTTCCGGGTGGCAAGCTTGAGGGCGGTCGTGTTGTCCGGTGTTGGTTCCCTTGTCCAGGCTTTCTCGAGGGCTCGGCAGTTCTTCTTGGAGTTCTTGAGTTCGTCGGTGAACCATGGGGCCTTCTTGCTGCTGGGTCTGCTGGGCGGGGTCCTCAGTGGGGCGAGTTCGTCCGCACAGTTGCTGATCCACTTCGTGAGGTTGTCGGCGGCCTGGCTGGGGTTCGCTGAGCTGGCGGGGGGGTGCTGGCTCAGGGAAGCGGCGAGCTGGTCGGCTGTGATCTTGTTCCAGCTTCTTCGAGCAACCGGTTGCTGGTGGTGGTGGATCGTCGTTCTTCTGAAGGTGAAGTGGACGCAGCTGTGGTCCGTCCAGTGGAGTCCGGTGGCGTGGCTGAAGGTGATGTCTTTGCTGGATGAGAAGACGGCGTCGAGTGTGTGTCCGGCGAGGTGGGTGGGGGTGGACACCAGCTGCTTGAGTCCGAGGTTGGCGAGGTTGTCGAGCAGGGTGGTGGTGTTGCGGTCGTTGTTGTTTTCCAGGTGGAAGTTGATGTCCCCCAGGAGGATGTAGTCAGTGGAGGGGAGGGCATGCGGGCTGACGAAGTCGGCGATGTCCTCGCTGAATTGTGTGCGTGGTCCCGGGGGTCGGTAGATCAGGGTGCCTCTGAGGGTGGTTTTGGGGTCCGTGTGGATCTGGAAGTGTAGGTGTTCGGCTGTAGTCAGGGTGTCGTCGGTGTTGGTCGTGATGTGGGTGGTGTCCCTGTGGATGATGGCGATACCTCCTCCAGTCTGGTTGACGCGATCTCTCCGGGTGATCTTGTATCCCTCTGGGATGGCGATGGCGATGTCGGGCGCTGAGGAGTCGTTCATCCAGGTTTCCGTGAGGAAGGCAACGTCAGGGGCTGTGGTGTCGAGGAGGTTCCAGAGTTCGATGGCGTGTCTGTGGACGGAGCGGGTGTTGAGCAGGATGCACTTGAGGTGGTTGCTGCTGGTGTTCGGCTTGGCGGGTGCTGGTGCGGGGCAGGTCCGGATGCAGGTGAACTTGCAGGCGTGGCAGCTGAAGGGTCCGTGGGTGCGCCTCGGGGTGGCTCGGTAGCATCCAGGGATCCCGCCGGTGTTGAGTGCGATGAGTTCGGTGGCGTTGTAGGACATTCGGGTCGTCTCCCGTCGGTGGGGGCCAGGGGTCCTGGCGCTGGGCGCGGTCCGGTCGCGGATGGGCGCAGACGGGCTTACCTTTGGCGCGCCTTCGGCGCACAATCGGCGCGCCCGCTGCGCGTTCGCACGGTTGCCATATATGGCCAAGTGCGAGGGAGGGCGGAGCAGCTGGGAGGCGGGAGCGGGGAGGGTACAGAAAGAAAAAAGGGGGCGTGGTTAGCGGCGGTGGCGGGAAGCGGGGAGCGGGTTGGGATGAGACGGGGGAGCGCGAAACAGGCAAACAGGCAAAAAACAAATACAAATTCACAATAAAATACAATAAATGCAGAGGGGCACAGGTCAAGATAGCGGGGTAAAGGAGCCTGCATGTCAGGCGAGCACAGCGCTACGCCGTAGGATACCACGCCGCTCGGAGGCAGGGGACGTGGTCACACGGCGGCGGCCGGGGCAGCGAGGCAGGCAGGCGGGAGGCACACGCAGCAGCTGGTGGCCGTGCGGCGCGGGGGTGTCCTAAACTAGGTCACACTCACCTGCGTCGCACGGTCGCCATATATGGCCAAGTGCGAGGGAGGGCGGAGCAGCTGGGAGGCGGGAGCGGGGAGGGTACAGAAAGAAAAAAGGGGGCGTGGTTAGCGGCGGTGGCGGGAAGCGGGGAGCGGGTTGGGATCAGACGGGGGGAGCGCGAAACAGGCAAACAGGCAAAATACAAATATACAATAAATGCAGAGGGGCACAGGTCAAGATAGCGGGGTAAAGGAGCCTGCAGGTCAGGCGAGCACAGCACTACGCCGTAGGAGACCACGCCGCTCGGAGGCAGGGGGCGTGGTCACACGGCGGCGGCCGGGGCAGCGAGGCAGGCAGGCGGGAGGCACACGCAGCAGCTGGTGGCCGTGCGGCGCGGGGGTGTCCTAAACTAGGTCACTTTAGATATAGCAGCTAAGTAAATATATTCGTACAAGGCGCAGAACTTCATAATGTGGCATCCACTTGCCATACCTGGCAAATAGCTCTGAAAGGCGCACCTCAAGTGTGATTTCATACCACGTGCCCCATGCACAACCCTTGGGGATCAGAAACCCCTCCAGCTCCACAGATGGGGCATTTTGTAAAGCGTTAACCCTTTGTCTTGTTTTTTATTGAATGCATAGCATTTTAATCTGTATGTTGAAAAGCCTAGTCAGGGTAAATGTACTGATGCCAGAGCTGCGCGCTTGCATTTCTGATGAGTTATGTGAGAGGAACAGCCTAAGGCGCCTCGGAAATTCCCAGTAGCCTCGCCTATTCTAAGTTCTTTGTGATCTAACCTGGAATGAGCGGGATATCCAGCGCTTAATTTGTAATAAAATGAGTTACTGTGCGCAAAGCCATGCTCAGAAGTCCACGCTGGTGCAATCAAATGTGAGCGCGCCGAATAGGGAGGCTGCGTGGAGTTGAATTCACCTGTGCATCTTTAATCCACTCCCTGGCTCTTTAGCCAACTCTTACAGGTTCCTGCTTTCTCCCTTTATGACAATTTTGCCGTCGTTCTCTACTTCAATCCTTCTGCTTGGTTTAATGTTGCCTCTCTTGCTCTTAGTTAATGCCTTATGCAAAAAAATACACGCCAGTCTCCAAAATTGAAGGCAGGTGGCTTTCACCAGCTCAAATTAAGCACTGGTCGCAGCGGCTGACTCCTGGTAATGTTCGAACGTGCTCTTGTCTGACTCCATCTTGCTTTCATTGTTGTCTCTCTCCTTTCAGAGAACCCTGCATTTCTAGTCGATCCTGTTACCGCCCTGGTTGTCTCTGTCACTACTCCCGGCTGTGAAGACTTCCCCGCCTTGGACTCAAAGGAGAATTGTACGTATTGACATTGCCCAACATAAGTCACGCTGGTGGCGCTCCTTAGCTTTCTGCCTTCTGGGCCTGAGCAATCACCTGCTTTTACTGCAAGATACTTGAGTGATGAGTGTACAGTTTCCAACTATGTGTGCTTAAGGTTATACAGTCTCGTCTCACAAGGACCAGGGCCTTTCAAGAATCAAACGGGAGAGCTGTGCTCACACATTAATATTTATAAAACTGTGTTAAAATATGATTTTATGCTGTTTTTACTTGTGTTAATCTTACCCAAATTAATGGTACTCAGTTTACCAACATCGGAAGGATGGAAGTCAGAGTTTTCTTGACGAGATTCAAATTCATAACCCTGCATTCAATTCATATCCCAGACGTTTAAGTGTTCAACTCATTACCTGTTAACTTGACTTTATTCGGCGTCTGTCATCTTTTGTTACGTGATTTTCACCCCACCAAAAAGTGACATGACTTTATACCGTGAGGTCCACTGAATATCCGTCCCAAATTATGTTTTCTACAGTTCCCTTCAAGTGGGATTATCCTCTTAAGCATCAGAGGCCTCATTATCGAGCCACCAGGGTGTAGGTATGCAAATCACTGAGCCATTTTACCAGATTCTCCTTCATTGTAACTCCACGACTTACTTGCCGATTGGTTTAATGTTTATAGTGACTCAGATTAACATCATTCAAGATTAGTCAGTCAGTCATAAATTCTTTATTCGGTTTGAAACAACCATAAAAGCATACAAATAAAACATTAAAAGCATCCAGTTAATTAGTTACAGGAATTCATCTGCGAAAAATCCCTGATAAAATACATGTACAGATAAAATGCTACAGTACAAAGTTAAGATGATCACTCTAAAATAGATTCCATTCAATAATTTAAGGCAATTGGCACTGATGCAGTTCATCATCATTTACCCACTATTTTTCTATGTTTAATAACAAGAGTAAGAAATCCAAAACCATTGATGCACACTTGATCTGTCTTCAGCAATTGTAAATGCTCTAAAGCCGCTCATTCAAGATTAATAACACTCTGGGAAAATGTACTGTTCAACTGGTGTCCGTTTATAAATGTATGTCCTTGAGCTTTCAAATAGCTGGATGCTGTCATGAAACCACAGATTGGATTTGTCACTGGATTAAACCCACACCATGCACTATCCCAAGGGGTTCTGTAGCACAAGGTCCACTTTCCAGACCTGTTGGCAGAGCTGGGATTTCTCTTATCGCGACTGTGACTTAGATATAAAGATATCCAAAGGTCTGTTCTGAGCAGCAAGCTGACCTCGTCGACCTGGCCTAAGCGGTAGAGAGTGGTAGGGGCAGGGAGATGCAGATGAGGTGGTTCCTTTATGGCCGAGGAGTAGTCCTATGGGAACATTCTTTTAACTCCATTTAGTTTCTGTGCGAGAGTGGCACTTCTGACTGCATCTCAGCTGGAAAGTGTTCTTCTAATGGCATAACCATTCAAGTCAAGTCAGATAATTTATATAGCGCACTACATACCCAGAGGGTCTCAAGGCGCTTGAGGAAGGGTGCAGGATTACTTGTCGAATATCCATGTTTTAAGCTGTTTTCTGAAAGCTAGGTGGTCTTGGGTAAGGCGGAGGTGAATGGGAATGGAGTTCCAGGTCTTAGCCGCTAGGTAGGAGAAGGATCTTCCCCCCATGGTGGTTTTGTTGATGCGTGGAACAGCAGCGAGGGCAAGGTTGGAAGAACGAAGCTGGCGGGGGGGAGTGTAGAATGATAGTCGTGTGTTGAGGCATTCGGGTCCAAGTTCGTAGAGGGCTTTGTGTGCGTGGGTGAGGAGGCGGAATGTTATTCTTTTATTGACCGGAAGCCAGTGGAGGTCTTTCAGGTGACCGGAGATGTGGTCTTTGCGCGGGATGTCTAGTATGAGTCTGGCTGATGCGTTTTGGATGCGTTGTAGTTTTTTCTGAAGTTTTGCGGTGGTACCGGCGTACAGGGTGTTTCCGTAGTCCAGGCGGCTTGTAACCAGTGCATGGGTTACCGTTTTTCTGGTATCGGTGGGGATCCAGCGAAATGTTTTTTTGAGCATGCGAAGAATGTTGAAGCATGATGATGAAACTGCGTTGACTTGTCTGGTCATCGAGAGTGAGGAGTCCAGGATGACGCCCAGGTTCCTTGCGTGGTCCGTTGGGATGGGTGCTTTTCCTAGGGCCGTTGGCCACCAGGAGTCGTCCCAGGCGGAAGGTGAAGTACCTAAGATGAGGACTTCTGTCTTATCCGAGTTCAGTTTAAGACGGCTATGCTTCATCCATTCGGCTACTTCTTGCATCCCTTCATGTAGGTTAGTTTTGGCGGTGTTTGGGTCTTTGGTGAGTGAAAGGATCAGTTGAGTGTCATCGGCGTAGGAGATGATGTTAAGGTTGTGATGGCGTGCGATGGCCGCGAGGGGGCTCATATATACGTTGAAGAGTGTGGGACTGAGTGATGATCCTTGCGGCACGCCGCAGATGACTTCGGTGGCCTCTGACTTAAACGGTGGGAGGCGGACTCTTTGAGTTCTTCCGGTAAGGAACGAGGTGATCCAGTCCAGTGCTTTTCCTTGAATTCCGATGTTGTTGAGACGTTGTATAAGGGTGCTATGACAAACTGTGTCGAATGCTGCGGATAGGTCAAGGAGGATGAGGGCGACTGTGTCTCCATTGTCCAGTAGTGTTCGAATGTCGTCAGTTGCTGCGATGAGGGCTGTTTCGGTGCTATGTTTGGCTCGGAAGCCGGACTGTGAGGAGTCGAGGGATTTATTGGTTTCGAGGAAGGCGGCGAGCTGGTTGTTGACGGCTTTCTCAATGACTTTGGCCGGGAATGGTAGGAGCGAGATGGGGCGGTAGTTTTTGAGTTCGGAGGGGTCTGCTGTGGGTTTTTTCAGAAGGGCGCTGAGCTCGGCGTGTTTCCAGCTTTCCGGGAATGTGGCGGAGTTGAGTGAGCAGTTGATGACGTCTCGGAGGTGGGGTGCGATGAAGGAGTCTGCTTTGTTGAAGATGTGGTGGGGACATGGGTCTGTGGGGGATCCTGAGTGGATGGAGTTCATCAGGCGAATGGTGTCCTCAGTTGAGATTGGGTTCCAGTCCTGAAGGATGTTCAGGGGGGGTTTAGGATCGGGGGTAGGTTGGGTAGGTTGGTTTCCGGGATGGTTGTCGAAACTGTTGTGGATGTCGGCGATTTTGTTGTGGAAGAATGAAGCTAGGGAGTCGCAGAGGATTTGAGAGGGAGTGATGTCGTTGGAGTTGGCAGTGGGGTTGGTAAACTCTTTGACGATGTTGAATAGTTCCTTGCTGTTGTGGGCGTTGTTGTCTAGTCGGTCTTTAAATGCGGATTTCTTGGCTGATCTGATAAGTTGGTGGTGTTTACGGGTGGCGTTTTTGAAGGCGTCTCTAGTCCTAATGTTTGGTTCTTTTTTCCAGGCTTTCTCCAGGGAACGACAGTTTCTTTGATTTCTTAAGGTCATCGTTGAACATGGGGGCGTTTTTGCTGCCTGGTTTGATTTGACGTTTTTTCAAGGGTGCTAGGTTGTCTGCGCTGTGGGTTAGCCATTGAGTGAGGTTGATGGCTGCTTGGTTAGGGTTCGACGAATAGGCAGGGGGGTTTTGAAGAAGCGATGTGGAGATCTGGTCGATGGTGATTTTGTTCCAGTTTCTTCGGAGTGTTGGTTGAGGGTGGTTGTGGATTGTGGTTTTTTTGTACTCAAAGTGGACGCAGCTGTGGTCCGTCCAGGGGAGAGCTGTGGTGTGATTGAAGGAGATGTGCTTGCTGGAGGTGAAGATAGGGTCGAGAGTGTGTCCTGCGTAGTGGGTGGGGGTGTTTACGATTTGTTTGAGTCCGAGGTTGGCGAGATTGTCCAGAAGGGTGGTGGTGTTGCTGTCGTTGTTCTTTTCCAGGTGGAAATTGAGGTCTCCCAGTAGAATGTAGTCCTCGGAGGGGAGGGCGTGTGGGCTGATGAAGTCAGTGATGTCTTCACTGAATTGTGTGCGGGGTCCTGGTGGTCTGTAGAGGAGGGTGCCTCTGAGTGTGGTCTTGGGGTCGATGTGGATCTGGAAGTGAAGATGTTCGGCGATAGTGAAGTTGTCGTCTGAGCTTGTTGAGACGCGGATGGTGTTCTTATGGACTATGGCGATGCCTCCTCCTGTTTGGTTGGTGCGGTCTTTTTGGATGATCTTGTAGCCGTCCGGGATGGCTATGGTGATGTCTGGAGCTGAAGAGGCGTTCATCCAGGTTTCTGTGAGGAAGGCGAGGTCCGGTTCTGTAGTGTCGAGTAGGTCGCAGAGTTGGACGGCTTGACTGTGGACTGAGCGGGTGTTGAGAAGGATACAATTCAGCTGATTGGTGTTAGGAGTATGTTTGGAAGTGGTGGGTTTGGTAAGGGTTCTAATGCAGGCAAACTTGCATGAATTACAGGTGAAAGGTCCATGGGTGTGACCGGGTGCTGCTTGGTAGCAGTGTGGTGGTCGTCCGGGGTTAAGGGCTGTGAGGGTGGCAGCATCATATGTAATGCGGGGGGATTGGGAATTGCAGGGGCCAGGGGGTCTGGCGCTGGGCGCGGTCCAGGCGCGGACGGGCGTAGACTGGCTTACCTTTGGCGCACCTTCGGCGCGGCCGTAGCGCGTGGACGCTGCGCGTGGAGTCATCTGTCATAAGTGGATAGTAGGGGGGGCGGAGCATGGGAGGGTCAGCTGGGAGGCGGGAGTCAGGTGGAGTGACGGTGTGGGAGGACGGCACTACAAACAAAATGGCGGCAACAGTAAACAAACAAATGTTGCAAGGCAGGACGATATTAGGTCCAGGCTGTAGTTATAGTGGAGCGCTTATGGGGAGGATAAAGCGCTACGAGGTTTGGCAGTACTTTAGGGAATGTGCGCTAAGCTATCTAATTGTGCAGCCAGTAAGTCGAGGCTAGACTAATTCAGCAATGACAGAGTGTACTCGGTGATCAGATTAAAAACACCAAGCGCTATGAGCCCAGCAGTGCAATAGCATAAGCCTTACTTAATCCCAGCAGAGCGATACCGGCAGAGTGTTACAGAAGTGCCCTCAGTGCGATATTAGCAGATCGCTACAAGTCCAGCAGATCGAAACCAACAAAGCGCTACAAAAGTGCCCACAGTGCGATATTAGCAGAGCGCTACAAGCCCAGCAGAACGAAAACAACAAAGCGTTACAGAAGTGCCCGCAGTGCGATATTAACAGAGCGCAGCAGAAGCCCAGCAGAGCGAGTACTTAGCAGAGTTGAAGAGCTGTGGTAGGATACCAGGTCGGGAGGAGGTGGTGGGAGCGACCGCTTCTGCCGAGGACAGGACGGTCACCATTGCATATTCTTTTTGGTAGTCGCTTTATTTAGTATAACATGAGGATTGTGAAGTCGGAGCACAGTTTGTGTGCATGTAAATTTGCAAATATATAATGTTCAAAATAGAGTATTTATGCAAATACTCGAGTGTAATATGCTTGCTATTTATTAGTATTATGTTTAGTTTGGAGAGGGCCATCACTCATGAGAGGAGAGGCCATGGGTGGGTCATGATACCCCTACTCCCCGAACAGTTGTAATAAATAGCATATTACATCTGCATTTTTGGCTTATACCATGGCATTTTCCCATGTCTATTACATCTGAATAAAGATTTGAATATATGGGTTAAACTTGTACAGTGCGGTAAAATGACATTGAATAGCCATCCTAAATACCAAGAGCCTTGTTTTTCTGTGTTAGTAGACCGGTTTTCTAATTTCAGATCAGATTTTCAGTTCTGTTATAATATGGAATTTGGCCTTCCACTACTATCTATCATGCTTGGGTGTTGTTATTGCACGAAATGCACTGGTATAAAAACATATCTTTACAGTGAACCTTCTAATGTGGGAAATATTTCACAGTTCCTCGTGAAATATTTCACAGTTCCTCGTGAAATACTGATTTCATATTCCTAATGACAGCTCTCAAACCACGCTGCAGAGCTTTAACATTGTCTGGGCTACTAGTTGTCTCCCTCTTTCTTTCTCCCTCTCCCCCCTCCCCCCTACTCAAGGCAATAAAGCTCTTTCAAATTCTTGCATTTCATCAAGTTATTGTTATTGTTATTGTTAATTTAGATTTATAGCGCGCCCAATCACCTGCAGGTCTCTAAGCGCTTGGAAATCGATGTTATTACAATAACTTGGCTCACTCCTCAGAGAGACGCAGCTGCAGGACAATATTGCGATCAGGGCTCTTCCAAACAGCAGTGTTTTCAGTGATTTCCTGAATCGTAGGAGATTCACCTCCCTGCGTAGCCCCTCAGGCAGTTTGTTCCATAGCTGGGGGGCCAGAACAGAGAAGGCTCTCCCTCCTTTAGTCACCAATTTGTAGCGAGGGCAGACCAATAACTGAGAATCCGATGATCTAAGTATTCTCTTCGGGTTGTATACTTCCAGGCGAGCTTTGATATAGGCCGGCGCATGACCGTAAATCGCCTTGTGTGCTATACAGAGGCTCTTAAACTCAACCCTCTCTTTAACAGGGAGCCAATGAAGGTTTCGGAGAAGGGGGGAGGCCTTTGTTCGTCTGGGCAATCCGAAGATTAGCCGTGCGGCGTCATTCATTACGACCTGAAGTCTGTTTGTCAATATTTTTGGGAGGCCAAGGTACAGGGCATTCCCATAATCGACCCGCGAAATGACGGTTGCTGCTACAATTGAGCGCATCATGGAATGAGAGAGGAAGGGAGCTAACTTTCTCAGTTGCCTGATGATGCTTGTGCAGGTTCCAACCACGGTGGAAATTTGGCTGCACATTGACAGGTCACAATCCAATTTAATCCCCAGGCTCTTTACGTTAGTACTAGGTTTTGGGGCTGATCCAAGCTCTACAGGCCAATACAGGTCACTCCACGGTGAGGTGGTAGATGGAATTACCAATACCTCGGTCTTATCCGGGTTGATTTTTAGTAGATTTTTCGTCATCCACCCTACGGTGTACCTCAAGATGTTTTGAGCTTGGATTTGTGCTGTCCCTGTGTTATCGATACTCAGCAGTAGCTGAGTATCGTCAGCATAGTTGTAAACTCTACAGCCCATCTCGGCCAGGGATGCAATCAAAGGCTGCAGGTAAAGATTGAACAGAAGTGGGGACAGTGCAGAGCCCTGTGGTACTCCGCACTCTAAGGACCCCACTTCAGATATTGCCTCCCCTAGTTGTATCCTCTGAGTCCTTCCTAAAAGGAAGGATTGCAGCCACTTAAAGGCCAAGCCTTTGATCCCAAAGGCCTCCAGTCTTCCCAGGAGCAGGTCATGGCTGACGGTATCGAACGCCGCTGACAGGTCTAATAAAATCAGGGCGCTCGGTTTTTTGCCGTCAGCCATGCCTCTCAGTTCGTCTAACACCGAGAGCATTACTAACTCGGTGCTATGGTGTGCTCGAAACCCCGCCTGTCGCTCATGCAGTAAGCCATGAGATTCAAGGTACAGAGACAGGGACTTCAGCACGTGTTGCTCCAGGACCTTTGCAAGGAAAGGCAACTGGGAAATCGGCCTATAGTTCTTCAAGGCAGCCGGATCAGCGCCTGGTTTCTTCAATAAGGGTCTAACTCGCGCCTCCTTGAGGTCACCAGGTAAATACCCTGTTTCTAGGGACCTATTAAGGAGAGAGATGATCCGAGCTTCCAATAGCGGCTGTGCCACACGGAAGATACTCGGGGGACATGGGTCCGCTGGGGAACCAGATTTAGTTTTCCCCATTAGCTGCTCTAGGCTCAGCTCATCCAACTCAGGGAACTGTACTATAGAGCAGTGAGCAGGATTATGGACCACAGAATGTATAGTATCACAGTTCACCATACTATTCTTAATTTCCAGGATGATAGTCTTTACCTTTCCTAAAAAATACCCCTGGAAGGTGTTACAGTTTATGGGAGACTCAGAGTTCTCCTGTTTTTTACTCAACTCCGACAGGATTTGGAACGTCTCCTTCTGGGTATTCCTGGCCTTCTGCAGGCGAGACTCATAGTACTCCGCCTTGGCTTGTGAGATAAGGTTTTTATACATAAGTAGTGAGTCTTTATATTGGTTCCTTGCTGTGTCCTGCTTAGTTTTCCTCCAGATTCTCTCCCGAGCTCGGAGCTTTCGTTTTTGTTCCCTTAACAATGGAGTAAACCATGGGGCCTCTTTACCAGGTCCTTTAATTGGCTGAGTTTTTACCGGCGCTATCTGATCAATAGCTATGTTCAAGCTCTGGGTAAGGTCCGCGTATTCTACATCCAGGCTTCTATCTGTATTCGTCAGACAAGCCATTTTCGGAAGCACAGAGGTTAGGGTTTTTAAATCCACCTCGACCCATTTACGGGTCCTTCTAGTACCTCGGGGTAGGTGCTTTAAGTGGTCTTTAACGTTTACCTCACAGGTCACCAGGTAATGGTCAGTCCAGACACAAGGAACCACATCCTTAAGAAGGACATTTGGGTCCGTGGACCATACTAAGTCAAGGGTATGACCCTTGATGTGGGTGGGTACTTCCACGAGTTGACTAAAACTCAAGGCGGACATGGTAGTGTCCAGTTGGCGTGTTGGTAGGTCCTTTTGGGGGCTATCCCAATGCAAATTAAAATCTCCTAATATCACGATGTTTTTGTACCTTGTACATAGATCTGATATGATGGGGGTAAATAAATCATTAAAAAGTGGGGATGAGTTGGGTGGGCGGTAGATCGACAGAATCACCCAGCAGGAGTTGTTTAGGGAAATCTTTATTCCTACTAGATCAGCTAGATCCACTGTTTCTGATATTATTTCTTCCGCAGATAGTTTTTTAAAAAATAAAATCGCTACCCCACCCCCCCGAGCCGACCCTGCGCGGTTCTGCCAAAATGCGTCATATCCATTAGGGAGGGCAGCAATGATATCCGGCATGGAATAGTCACCCATCCAGGTTTCTGAGAGTGTCAGGATATCAAGGTCTCTATCCTGAAGTAGATTATAGATCTCCACATGATGACTGTGAAGGGACCTAGTGTTCAGGCTAGCTATCTTTAGTACCGGGTATTGGATTCTAGAACTTCGTTTGTGAGACCGTAGTATGGCATGATTTTTTAGCCGAGTAATTGCACCTTGATCGAGTAACAACTGACCGTTATCTAGACAGTGAAGTTCTTCCACCGTATAAGTATAGCGATGGTCAGGGGTCCGAGCCACCGAGCCCAGCCGTGCGCGGACGGGCGCAGACGGGCTGGACTCTGGCGTGACTCCGGCGATGCTCTGGCGATCCCGCAGCGCGAAACCGCTGCGCGTAGGCATGGTCGTCTTTAAATACCGGTCTAGCGTCCTTGTGACGACTAGACCGTGCAGATCCTCAGCCCCCACCCAAGATGTCCGCCGCTATTGTATTCAATCTGAGGAAGCGAGTGAAATGAAGCTGTTAGCTTCTCAATGTCAGGAGGAGCCGCCCCAACGCGGTGTTTGGTAATTTTAATGTGCAAGTAAGTGGCGCATTTTAAAATAGAGTAAACAAATCAAATTTTCACCTAACACACAAAAAAACGATAATGTTAAAATTTTAGGCTGTGAAGGCTCCTAGTGAGCGCAATATGCTCTGTACTGCCTTCTGGCTTCAGGGTATGCCAAAAGCGTGTTTCCAAGTGGCAGGCCGCCTAATTTGCTCGTCTTAAATACCGGTCTAGCGTCCTTGTGACGACTAGACCGTGCAGAGCCTCAGCCCCCACCCAAGATGTCCGCCGCTATGGTATTCAATCTGAAGGAGCGAGTGAAATGAAGCTGTTAGCTTCTCAATGTCAGGAGGAGCCGCCCCAACGCGGTGTTTGGTAATTTTAATGTGCAAGTAAGTGGCGCATTTTAAAATAGAGTAAACAAATCAAATTTTCACCTAACACACAAAAAAACGATAATGTTAAAATTTTAGGCTGTGAAGGCTCCTAGTGAGCGCAATATGCTCTGTACTGCCTTCTGGCTTCAGGGTATGCCAAAAGCGTGTTTCCAAGTCAAAGCTGTAGAAGCTATTTGAAGTCCAACCCATGCTGCGTTGCTCTGAGCTTGGGAAAACTGAATGAAATGTGTCTGGCACTAACATCTAATTAAAATCTTGACAAAGAAGTGCATTTAGGAAATAGTACAACTTTACAAATAAATTTGCAAGTGATAATACTGAAGAATAGCAAGTAGCTAGTAAGCTTTGCATCGCTGAGGAATATGAAGAGATCCCATAAGTGAACTACCATGATCAGGATGGTAACTGCGGCTGTGTTTTACTAAAAGCCCACCACGGTTGAAGAGAATAGTTGGGTGCCTACTTGTTTTCAGGGCGGCCAGCTATGAAAGAAATGCTATGGCTATCGCTGATTGTTGGAGAGCTATGCACCGGAGGCGAAATGAAACCTCGCTGGACTATTCTTTATAATAAGAAACGTTGACAAAAAGTGCATCAAGAAATGAAAATTGTAATGCAGTTAGAAACGATAAGGCTGGAAAAACAGCTACTAAGCTGGGGGATATGCAAGCATTGCATGGTTGAACCATGGCTAGAATTCACTAGGAGGGAAAAGGACCCCGTCCTATACTAAAAGTCCACAGCTGAAGGTAATTATTTGTGCGTCTAATTATCTTGTGTGTATGTCCACCTTTGGACTTAAACTGTTCTTTAAATTAAAGTTTAACGCGTAGTTACGCTTGTGATTCAAAACTGAAACCCCCTGTAATTCACCAGTTACTGTCAGCTCTGCAATTTATAACTCACAATCTAAATGCAAAGCTCATGCCATCTCCCATAATGTGACAGATGACTTCATAAAGAACATGAATGACTTCACAGGTGACATTGCAAATGACATCACCATTAACATTCTATATGACTTGTGTATGAATATAATAGGATGCGTTTCTTTAGCTATGCATTATTTCCTGATGTTGTGATGTCATCTTATTGGTATAACATTTGTGAGGTCATACGCATTGCATTTTGTGTGAGGTATGGCTTGCCTGGCTGCTGTGCAAGTTATGGATTACTAACTAGAACTGGTGAATTTCAGGGATTTTTTTATTTTCAATTGTAAATGTAACTTTATTTTTACTATGTTTTTAACATGATTTTCAGAGTACTTGGGTGTTTACAAAAATAACCATCCCTTCACTGTAACCGTTTATTACAGTCAATGTTTCTTTCTCTTTTTTTTGTTGATGATATAAGTGGACACCACTGCTGGGCTTGGCCATGTGCAGCATGGATGCCAAAAAGGGTTGCCAAAATCTGGACTAAACCCCAAGTGGGTGACTAAACCCAGCCACGCAAGACCTTAAGCTGTGCACTGCGGGGCCTGACTGCAGACCTTCAACACGTCCCACAGCAGCTGGCCAGGGTGGTTGCAGTGTTTGGCCTCTAGCCGAGCACAGAACCCCTGTCTCCCTCGAAATGTGTCTTGCCAATCCTTCATTCGTGTATAGCGAGGTTGGCCAAAGGGCCTGTGCCTAAAACCCCATTGCCTGCTAACCTCCACTGCACACACACATGATATTTTTGCTTGTGTAGCCAGGGTGGTTGCAAGGCCCCTTTTCTTGTTATTTACTTATTTATTTTTTGTCTTAAATTTGGATCTTCGAGCGTGAGTTCGGGGTCCACAGGAGTCATTTTATGTCCACAAATTCAGATTTGGTGTTTGCAAACCCAGTGACGAAAATCCTTTTTTTTTTTTCTTCTTCAAATTGATTACCCCTGTGGGCATGCCCTTCCACCCCTAAAGGCGCCTTTGTTATTACAGGACATAGGGAATGACCGCTGCAACAACATTTAGAGTTTTATTGCCCCATTCCGAGCAGTAGGGTCTGCAGACCTGGGTACAGGTTCATGAACCTCATATGACGATACAAGAAAATGCTCCCTCATTCAGTGGTGCAGGCCATTCCGTGCATAAAGAGCCTGCTGTGCACATCAAAAGGACCTGTCAGTGGCTTGGATGGCATGTGCCCTACTCCCATATACACACCAGCTAATGTCTTATTCAGAAGACCATAAGGCGGGTTGACTGGTGCAGGGGCCTAGCTGCAGGTTCCACCGTGTTTTCAAATCCCACTGGGCATGACTGAACAGGGGCAGCGTCAACTCACTGCTTTAAAGCAGTGCAAAGGAAAAATAAAATAATAATGGGGAGTTATTAGCATTTTATTTTGAGTATGGCAGTTGCGCTGCAGCCAGGTTGTTAAGGCAGTCCGGGCTGGGCTCCCCTGATGTTGAGGGAGGAGTGGTGGTTGCACCTTAAGTACGCATGTCGGTTTGGCTGGCCGTCTTGGGCTGGCCAAACAATCATGCGCACTTTGCATTCATGTTCGTTTTGCATGTTTTCCACAGGCAATATTGTACAGCCTGGGTGGAGAACATGCACAGCCTCCCAGTCCCTCTCAGAGTGCCAAAAACACGGCGCTCAGACCAATCCCAACACTGCTGTAAGGCAGTGTTGTGATTGGTCAGGGGATTCTAGGAGGCTGTGTGCTACCTGGTCCCTGCTGGAGGAGAGACAGCGGGGACTACCAGGTAAGTTTTCTTTTTATCCTTTTTTTTCTCACCTACCCCCGTCCTCCAGCCCGCCACTGTTCCCTATCAGCTGCCGCTGTGACGGAAGACTGGACACAGTGTTTTTGGTGACTCGGAAGCTGCCTCATGGCTTTACCTCAGGCCAGGCCCTGCCCCCAGAATCATTTCACACAGCCAATGATTACTCCCATTACATTAAACACAGTAGCTGGATGCAGTAGATAAAAATAACAGAAATACCTTCACGAAACTTCGCTAACCACTTTATTCTTTGTTGTGTATGGATTCTGTTTGAGGTGACAGTCTATATTTCCTTTCTTTCTGGTGGTTATATACCCCTTCTTTACCCCTCTGAGCTAGAATTAATTTCTGTGGGCTGCTTATCTCTGTGCTCTGAACTCCCTTAATTTTTGTGTCCCTGCACTTGCCTGACATGCTTCTCTCCTCACCTACTCAAAGGCTCTGTTGTGGCCCAAGGCTCCCTTGTTGCCTTAGACACCCTGCCTCCTCAACAGCGAGTGGTGGATAGTCGATGCAGTCCTTGCTGTGGACCTAGGAAAATAACTCAACCTTTAAGCCTGGTAATTGCCTCTTTTATGGGTTCTCCTCATTTGTAGATTTTATACTGACTCTACCCTCAGTTTTCCCTATTGACATATAATTAAATTATCACAGTTTAGGGACAAGATAAGCTTAATCATGTATTGGAGATGTGTGCTTAGCTGCTCTTCTGCCACTCTCTTGGCCATTCCCCTGTTTCTTTCCCAGAGCGCCACATGTCCCCGACTCCTCTGAGCAGTGCGGTCATCATGCAGATCTCTCATCTCTTTGGTGTCACTTTTTTCCCACCCGTAAACTATTGCCAATTTGCTTTCCCCTGTTGTCAATAATATCTATAGTTATCTCCCTGTTTTCCATATTGCATTTTGCAGTGCTTTTTTAAGTTTAAGCTTCTCACCCCAATTTTCAACTCAAAGTGCGTGGAATGAACTGTTGCTAAAATTACTAGTTTAGTGCCTAAAGTAAATGGTTTAATGCCCCTACTCTACAAACTTTAATTTTGCTTCTTCCAAGTAACCATTTTGATGCTCTTCTGTAGGTCTCACTAGTATTCGCAGTGCCAAAATAGATCTCTTTCCCATCAGTTCCCACTGATTGCATGCATGACTAGATAATGGATGGGGGACTGAGGACTGTCAGTGCTGCACCACCAAAGAAATGTTCATACTATCCCTGTCAACTATGCTTCAATGGAGCACTCAGATTCCCACCCACCATCTTTTTATTTTGAGTTGTGACGTAAGATGGGTTCCTGCCCTTTGGTGGCAGGGATTCAAATGGGATTGCAATGTCCAGGCTTGTCTGCATTACATTTTCTGACTTCATTGTCCTAGATTTGATGTCGGGTCTGGCTTATTACAATGATAGGATGTGGATTGATTATGAATAGTTATGTCTACCTGCCATAGAAAATTGTATTTAGACTGCCGTGTTACATTAGTTAGCCTACTAGTAAAAAGACTAGACTTTTCAGTCCCCGTTCATCTATATTGAAGCTTTTACGCATCAGACTTTTCCTGTTTTTAAATACCATAAACCCATGCTTATAGTAGAGTACTCAGTCATAACGAGCTGCTAAGGCAATGGGCTTGAGCAATGCCAAATTTAATGATGCAGGGTTCATTTAAGGGCATTGTTAAAATATAAAAACAGGTGTATGCAAACATATTTTTTGCACCTAAACGTATCCCTTCGATTACTTCTGCAGTTGTTCTCGCACGCCTTTATCTGCGCAGAGCTGACTAAATATTCCAACTCCAGTCCTTGCAATTGTTTTACAGAATTAAATTCAAAGTAAAGGTGTGGATAAAGTCCAGTTCATTGTGCCTGAAAGTGAATTTGCCAAAGTAGTGGTGTGAACACGGTAAAGTAATAGTGTGGTCAACTGAACAAGGGAAGGTAATGCTGTCACAGTGAGTGCTGTGACAAACTGAGTTGAAATGGGATCTAATTGGGATTGAAGACTGAATCCTATTCTCAAATGTACTGTGCAACAATGTTGAGGTGTAACCTGAACCTGTTTTGTGTTCCAGATACACTGAGTATTTCGAAGGATGCTTGGCTGCTGAATGCACACACTGTGTGGGGGGGCCTTCGAGGTAACTTTCCATTGGTCTCTTCACTGTTCTGTCTTAACATGCATGACGAAGTGTGCTCTATTATGCTGATGCATGTTTGGAATAGGTGGGAAGGTGTTATTGGGCTTGCTGTGGGCAGTACTGTTAGTTTTGAGGGCGCATTTCTTGTGGGTAACATGAAATACTTTGAGATTTGTTGCAGAATGATGTGCTTTGGGGACGATTGACCAAGGCAATGGTGGACGTTTTAACGACCGAAAAACGTCCATTATTGGAGGTCTTCCCTCAGTAGAGTAGAGTCGACCTTGAAGGTTGTATGGGTGCTAGGAGGAAAGTTGGTGTATGACTTGTGGTACGCTGT
The DNA here is from genome assembly GCF_964261635.1 of Lissotriton helveticus. NCBI lineage: Eukaryota > Metazoa > Chordata > Amphibia > Caudata > Salamandridae > Lissotriton > Lissotriton helveticus. Next base: position 191,086,347 of record NC_136062.1, on the reverse strand, counting down.
GGGCTCAAGAAAACAAATTCAGGGTTTTGGTTTCTTCATAGATAATGGTGACTTGATGCAGATCCAAGGAGAAGACGCAATATTGCATAGGGCCACAAGATGTAGATTATTGGGTGTGGGCATACTGATAATTGCACTATTGAACAGCCTGCTCTATGCTGTTTATTGACCACTGATAGCAGTTCCTGGTGATGTTAGACGTCATGTAGGAGTAGATCTACGTGCAGTAGGAACATGAGACTGTTGAATGTATGATTGATTCAATGGTTCTAAATGGAATGTGTTAACTGATGTGGTCCTGGGCTGTACCGCGGGTGGTATTTGAATGCTGAACTCTCATAGGATACCTCTTACATTGTAGAACGTTGCTTTCACAGGGTTGGAGACATTCAGCCAGTTAGTATGGCGAGCAGAGGATGGAGCGGTGAGTACATGGCACCTGCATAGACAGGAGGAAGCAATCTGCCTTCGCATCCTGTTCCAAATGCAAAGTCTTTCTTTCATATCTTCTCTTGTCCCCCATGTATCACGATTAGTCCATGGTGGCAATCGTCTATGGATATACAGTGCTGGCCTGATTGATGTTTGTTGTAGTATTAGCATATTTTCTAATCTGGCCTCTAGTGCTTACAGGGTAATACACCTGCAAACTAAATAACTTTATAAAAATGTAAAGTTTTCCACTGAATGAGAGAGGAAAAAGGCTGTCTCTTCGAAAAGAAAACACATAAGTAAGATGGGGAAGACCTGATATGGGAACGGTCAGATGCTATGCAAGCCATTGCAGATATCTTAGTGATTGCATATACTTCCTCAAGGCCTTTCAACCACTGCAACAGCTTGGTGCTCCTTTGTTGCTAGTGCTTGTTCTGCAGTGACTGGACTTCCGGACAGTGCACGATTTGTGGTGAAACTGTGAAGACAATATGTAGGCTACGCTTGCATGAATGATGTATGGCATACTTTGCCTTTTGTTATACAGACTTTACTGCACGATGAGCAAGCAAAAGTTCAAAAACATATTGTTAGACCTGGTATCTTTGGCGTGGTTTCCCCTTATCTTTTTGCCTCTACCTCCTGTATTTTTGATGCTGTGCTGGATTTCGTTTTTGCTGGTTTAGATGCTTTGTGCACTTTGCCACTGCTGTTCAGTGTCAAAGTGCAAGTGCTCCATGTATAAATTGTTATTGAGATTGGTTATCCATGATTGGCATATTTGTGTCACCAAGAAGTCCCTAGTAAAGTGCACTGAGTGTGGCAGGGCTGGTGATAACAAATGCTACTAGTGGGCCTGCGATACAAAAGGGGATGATGGACGGAGCGTTTGTATAAATCAAACACTCATCCCCAGCCAACTGATCTGGGTTTAATCCATCACCATTCTTTAGTTCACTCAGCCACCCCAGTTCAGACATGGCTATATGCAAATCAGTCTGACCCTGTGCCTTATGGGAACAGTCCAGCCCGAACTGCCAAGCCATGTCTTCCCTGGACCGGAAACAAGCATCCTGGGACCGGTTTCGGATTCATAATCCTCATCAGCCAGGCTATCTTGAATCCAGTGGCCAAGTGAACAAGGGACTCACGTCTGAGCATACCCTGCCACACTTAGGGCGAACAAAGCGATACAAAAGGGGATGATGGACGGAGCGTTTGTATAAATCAAACACTCACCCCCAGTCAACTGATCTGGGTTTAATCCATCACCATTCTTTAGTTCACTCAGCCACCCCAGTTCAGACATGGCTATATGCAAATCAGTCTGACCCTGTGCCTTATGGGAACAGTCCAGCCCGAACTGCCAAGCCATGTCTTCCCTGGACCGGAAACAAGCATCCTGGGACCGGTTTCGGATTCATAATCCTCATCAGCCAGGCTATCTTGAATCCAGTGGCCAAGTGAACAAGGGACTCACGTCTGAGCATACCCTGCCACACTTAGGGCGAACAAAGCGATACAAAAGGGGATGATGGACGGAGCGTTTGTATAAATCAAACACTCACCCCCAGTCAACTGATCTGGGTTTAATCCATCACCATTCTTTAGTTCACTCAGGCACCCCAGTTCAGACATGGCTATATGCAAATCAGTCTGACCCTGTGCCTTATGGGAACAGTCCAGCCCGAACTGCCAAGCCATGTCTTCCCTGGACCGGAAACAAGCATCCTGGGACCGGTTTCGGATTCATAATCCTCATCAGCCAGGCTATCTTGAATCCAGTGGCCAAGTGAACAAGGGACTCACGTCTGAGCATACCCTGCCACACTTAGGGCGAACAAAGCGATACAAAAGGGGATGATGGACGGAGCGTTTGTATAAATCAAACACTCACCCCCAGTCAACTGATCTGGGTTTAATCCATCACCATTCTTTAGTTCACTCAGCCACCCCAGTTCAGACATGGCTATATGCAAATCAGTCTGACCCTGTGCCTTATGGGAACAGTCCAGCCCGAACTGCCAAGCCATGTCTTCCCTGGACCGGAAACAAGCATCCTGGGACCGGTTTCGGATTCATAATCCTCATCAGCCAGGCTATCTTGAATCCAGTGGCCAAGTGAACAAGGGACTCACGTCTGAGCATACCCTGCCACACTTAGGGCGAACAAAGCGATACAAAAGGGGATGATGGACGGAGCGTTTGTATAAATCAAACACTCACCCCCAGTCAACTGATCTGGGTTTAATCCATCACCATTCTTTAGTTCACTCAGCCACCCCAGTTCAGACATGGCTATATGCAAATCAGTCTGACCCTGTGCCTTATGGGAACAGTCCAGCCCGAACTGCCAAGCCATGTCTTCCCTGGACCGGAAACAAGCATCCTGGGACCGGTTTCGGATTCATAATCCTCATCAGCCAGGCTATCTTGAATCCAGTGGCCAAGTGAACAAGGGACTCGCGTCTGAGCATACCCTGCCACACTTAGGGCGAACAAAGCGATACAAAAGGGGATGATGGACGGAGCGTTTGTATAAATCAAACACTCACCCCCAGTCAACTGATCTGGGTTTAATCCATCACCATACTTTAGTTCACTCAGCCACCCCAGTTCAGACATGGCTATGTGCAAATCAGTCTGACCCTGTGCCTTATGGAACAGTCCAGCCCGAACTGCCAAGCTGGACTGGGCTGGACTGTTCCCATAGGGCACAGGGTCAGACTGATTTGCATATAGCCATGTCTGAACTGGGGTGGCTGAGTGAACTAAAGAATGGTGATGGATTAAACCCAGATCAGTTGACTGGGGGTGAGTGTTTGATTTATACAAACGCTCCGTCCATCATCCCCTTTTGTATCGCTTTGTTCGCCCTAAGTGTGGCAGGGTATGCTCAGACGTGAGTCCCTTGTTCACTTGGCCACTGGATTCAAGATAGCCTGGCTGATGAGGATTACGAATCCGAAACCGGTCCCAGGATGCTTGTTTCCGGTCCAGGGAAGACATGGCTTGGCAGTTCGGGCTGGACTGTTCCCATAAGGCACAGGGTCAGACTGATTTGCATATAGCCATGTCTGAACTGGGGTGGCTGAGTGAACTAAAGAATGGTGATGGATTAAACCCAGATCAGTTGACTGGGGGTGAGTGTTTGATTTATACAAATGCTCCGTCCATCATCCCCTTTTGTATCGCTTTGTTCGCCCTAAGTGTGGCAGGGTATGCTCAGACGTGAGTCCCTTGTTCACTTGGCCACTGGATTCAAGATAGCCTGGCTGATGAGGATTATGAATCCGAAACCGGTCCCAGGATGCTTGTTTCCGGTCCAGGGAAGACATGGCTTGGCAGTTCGGGCTGGACTGTTCCCATAAGGCACACGGTCAGACTGATTTGCATATAGCCATGTCTGAACTGGGGTGGCTGAGTGAACTAAAGAATGGTGATGGATTAAACCCAAATCAGTTGACTGGGGGTGAGTGTTTGATTTATACAAACGCTCCGTCCATCATCCCCTTTTGTATCGCTTTGTTCGCCCTAAGTGTGGCAGGGTATGCTCAGACGTGAGTCCCTTGTTCACCTGGCCACTGGATTCAAGATAGCCTGGCTGATGAGGATTATGAATCCGAAACCGGTCCCAGGATGCTTGTTTCCGGTCCAGGGAAGACATGGCTTGGCAGTTCGGGCTGGACTGTTCCCATAAGGCACAGGGTCAGACTGATTTGCATATAGCCATGTCTGAACTGGGGTGGCTGAGTGAACTAAAGAATGGTGATGGATTAAACCCAGATCAGTTGACTGGGGGTGAGTGTTTGATTTATACAAACGCTCCGTCCATCATCCCCTTTTGTATCACTAGTGGGCCTGCAGCACTGATTGTGCCACCCACATGAGTAGCCCTTAAATGGTGTCTCAGGCCTGCCAACGCAGTGCCTGTGTGTAGTCTGTAAACTGCCATGTCCTCCTGGTCAGTGTCTCCACTGGCCAGGCCAAACCCTTCCCTTTCTGTGCACATTGGTCACCCCTATGGAAGGCCCAAGGTTCCCCCTTGGGCAGGGTGCAGTGTATGTGAAAGGTAGAGCATGTACTTGTGCAGGTGACATGCTCTTGTAGTGAATTACAACCATTTTCGTTTCTCACTATTGTAAGGCTATCTTGCCCCTTAGGCTATCATGGAGGATGCTGGCTACAGTGGCTACCAGCATATCTTCCCATAGGAGCAAGATAAGAAATAAAAGTCTGATATCCCTGAACTCAGAATTTAATAACACACCTTTTAGGAAAGGTAGTTTTTAAATCCTGGGTTTGAGAACGGCACTTTTAGAAAGTTGATGTTCTCTTGTCTGATTCTTCTGTGTGCATTGGCCTGTTTGTGAATTGGCTGTCTGGTTTGAGAGTGACAGGGTCTGGGAGCCCCCAGGAGGCTGTCTGAGTCAGCCCTAGGCTGAATGACTGCATCTGCATCTTGAGTGGTGGGAGGGGATAGCACCTGGGCCTGAATAGGGCTGTGCCTGCCTTCCACAATGCTGGCTCCACCTCCTGCTGGGCGGCTGACGACCCTGCCTTTCTCTCTGAAAGGAAAGGCCAGGAAACCAAAGTGCTCAAGGAACACCCAGAACTGGTTCAGACCGGGCTCAGAGCCCTCCTGCACAAAGGGATCAAAGACTTTTAGGGGTATAAGTACAGGACCTGAAGAAATGTAGTCTTCAATCTCAGGGAATACTTACTAATAGAAAAAAGAACTTGGCACAGAAGCTGAAATATGAAAAGACATCTTTATTAAATTTAATAAGTGAGGCCACGTCACACAGAAGCCGTAGCAACTGAATGAGGTAGTCTAAAGAGTACAGAGCACAGAGGCCTTTTATATGCTTAGAGTTACAAAACTCAGCATAAAAGAAAGGGGCAGTCCTTGCTTTTGCAAGCATGCAAAATGCCTAACATTCCTTCTTACACAAGCCGGACAAACCCATAATAAAAGGACCACAACCCATATCATAAACAGACCATAAAAGAAGGAACAGAAAACAGATAAGAAGCAGGATAAGGGGTGTGTGTGTGCATACCAAACTCTGCAATGTCCTATGCTTTGATCCTCAATCTTGATCAGCTAAAGGGCAGGAACTGGTTTAACAAGGTCCACTTCAGGCAACAGGGTCAGTTCACTCAGGTCAAACAGGAGTCAGCATGAACTCAAGTTAAGGTGTACATGTCCTTAAAAGACTAGTTCAGCCACAATCATGGCCTATGTGAGGGCAACCACAAAATGGCTGCCATACACAAAATGGAACCCACGGGTTCAGAATTCACAGAACCTCAGACCCTCCTTTTGCCCTTACATAGGCAATCACTCAGTCTGTATCTGAATCAATGTCAATATTATCCGTTATTCCCTTCACTAAGGCATTATTACTCGAGTTATCTTTCATGGAACACAAGGGATAGACTTCGTTGGCATAAATAAACATCGTCTGATATGCCCATACAGACCCATTGTAACTAAATGACAGAACCAAATAGGGAATACCTCTATCTGTAGTATGTGGCATAAGACCACACACCCAACAATTAGTGGTGCTCATACTAACTGGTGTTGATGCAGAAGCTGTGACAAAGGAATTATTAGTAAACTCTGACCTCCTAACCAGTTCATGTTCAGGTAAAGTATGGAAAGCATGCGAAGAAGTAGTAGTAGGAAGAGACATAGGTTGGGAGGTAGGTACAGATGTCAATTGGGTAGCAAAATCAATCCAACCCACAAAAGACAACGTCATGCTTAAAAATACCAGAAAACATGTTGTTAAGAACATATGGACAACAGGAGAAAGTAATGACCAATATTACAAACAAAATTATCATTTTCACAACACTAAGCGAAAGCAAATCCTAAAATGATCTAATAACATTTTAGGGCTCCTATGCATTTCAGAAACTTATTATATACTCAGGTGAAACAGTGGCGATTCTTATTAATGCTCTCAGGTGAAAAGGGATACTCTTCCACAGAGAATGGACTTTATTCCGCTTTTACAAAACAGAATACTATTTTAAAACAATGCCAGCAAAACAGCAAAAATCAGTCTCCTAACACCCATTTTATGCAATCGCACGGGAAATACCCAGAGTCCGTCCAAGCCTCTCCGGCAGGCTTCTATTGTTCATCAAATCTTCTTCTGTTGTTTTCTTCCGCATGGGCCTCTTCGTTCAGGCCTTTCATGAAAATGGTCCTTCTCAGTATCCATTGGAGTGCCCTCCTGGCAAACACTCGCAGCTTATTTGAAAGTCTCAATGTCTCAAGGCAGTGCACCAATATCTCTCCTCTTCGGCAGGCACTACAGATAGTGTGCTCTTCATTGATCAAGGGCACAGATCATCTTCTGCAGATACGGGTCCACATTCTCAGGCTCCAGCACTCATTACTCCGTGTCAGAGAACGTTCAGGCTGCTCTTTCATGGGCACCAGAATGTAGTGCCTTTTGCCAAACTCGAATCCTCCGGTGCACTGCACTTCCGTTGGAGCAAAGGAAAAGGGGGTGTGTGGCCAAAACTCAGGCCAAGGGGCTCAAGGGACTGCACACTGTCAGAGGTTACCAGCACATGACAGGTGGGTGGAAAACTGAAGCCTCAAACAACAAGAATCCTTCTCTTTCGCTCTTTGCACTGAAATTATTGTTCTGTGATGTCCAATGCCGTCTGATGGAGCAAGTGCGATGCTTTAAACAGTTCATTGTATAACAAGAGGACTGCAAGCAGGTGGCCTGCAATCTTCAAAGGAGTGGCCATATGCCATGGGACAATTCTGGTCTAGACTATACTGTCATTTCTCAAAGGCAATACAAAGACAAAGGCAGTAGGCAAAACAGTGCCTCTAGGCTCTTCAATTGGGTTTCCGTGTGAGAGCATATCCTCCACCATCTAAGGGTAGATAGCGACATGATTAAGTCTAGGTATTCCTAAATTCCTTATCTAGAACATCTCAAAAGAAAAATTGCATAATACAGATTATCAGGGACATGTAGATACCTCACTTTTAATAACTGTGCATCAAGTGCACTACGCAATACACAGGCTAATAATCAAAATGTGGAAACTTGTCTTATAATAGCATTGAGTCAGTTAACCAGTCCATCACTACCATGACGGTTAGACTGGAAAACATCGAGTTAGGCCTAAAGAAAATTCTTAAAAAACAGTCTAGTCATACAAAAGGGACTTATACATAATATAGGGGTTCCTAGTACATTACTGCAATCTGGAAGTGTGAACCTAAACAATACACCTACAATAATAAAAAGGGTTGACTGTTGAAAGGAATATAGAAAAGGGAAATGGGACTAGGTCACAGCTAAAATCCCCAAACGCTAGGCACTATGTGACATCGGTCAGGGGAGAAAAAGAAAAATCTATAGGAAGAACAAGAAATTACTTGGGTGAACAAAAATCAAAAATAGTTCAGAAATGTTAACTCTACCGCTGGCCGCTACACCATATACGATAATCTCAGCTAATGTTCCAGTTCCTTCTTCAGGGAAAAATGAAACCTTGTTTCCTTTATGGTACAAAGCCATACACTGCTTAGGAAGCAGAACAAAACTGACTAATGTAATATAGAAATTAGGTCACCATGTACAAGAGTCACAAATCTATAATTTTATCCTTACGTCCAATCAGGATACATAAATGTAGGGCTGCCTGTTCCTTAAGGGAAGGGGCAGTACGTGACTAACAGCATGTGACACACTTTGATCCTGTATATCTCTTTTTTTATTTTCCTTCAAATACCATTAAAGCCAAATTTGACATACACTGATGAAGTGTTGTCTGTCTGTCTATCTGTGAAATTTAGTGTCAGAGCAAATCTACCCAACTGTTGTGCAGGAAACACATCGTCATGTATGTCCCTACACAACACAGGTAAACTTGTTATAGTATCAAAAGCAGCAACATAAAGGCAGCAACATAAAACAAAAAACATGCAACAAAAAAAACGCACATGTCAAGCCATCAGATATACTTGCTGTATATCAAGCACAAAAAATATAGACAAACAATAGCAAATGTGAATGAGCGGTGACACATAACACCGTGTCAGGTTTAAAATCCTTACCCTCCTTTTTGACAGTAGATCACCAATTAGTGGATATCTGCTGTCAAATACAACTTTCAGACACACAGAACTAGCAAGAACAATTCATGATAGAACCAAATACACAAACATGAAAAACGCATGGACATTTCTTTCCAAAGGAGTTACGCAAAAACACATCTCATTTCAACCAACCAAACTCACGTGTCTTGTCAGCCTTAAAATCACCCAGAGCAATCCATGGATGATCTGTGAGCAGAAGCAAAAAAAACAAAAAAAATACACAACACACAAAAGAGAAAACGTTTCTCATAACAAACAAATATTCTGTATAACTTGTAATCAGAAGACCAAACATGATACAAATTAACAGACACAAAAATAAATTTCCATTACTTAACTGATACTATCTTGTCAGTCAGCTTGCAACATTAAACTAAAACTAAAATTCTTTCCCTGACACTCCATGTTATTTTTGGGCCACAATTTCCACTGTAAAAAATAATTCTTAATTGGCAAATCGTTCTCACTTAGGCATGTAGCCTTCAAAATTTCAATAAAAAGCTTCGTCTTATTTTCTGTCTAAGACTTAATGCAATGCTTCATTTTCGGTCAAATAAAAGTAACTAGCAGACATTATTTTTTTAGAGGCAGAGATACAAATATATCATTTCTGCAGAGCATTTAGCATGTGTTGGGACTTTCAAAGAAACCTTTTTCATATTTTCCCTTTGAAATTAAGTTCTTTATTTTGTGGAGAAACCAGAAACCCTTCCTTTTAGAGGCCTGTTTAGCAAGGTCATTCTGCATTTCACAGAGACAAGGCCCTAATTTAAAAGGTCACAAATGTCAACATGACAGCCTCCTTCCATTGTTTACAGGGAAACTAAAGATAACACCTCAGCGCGACTTGATCAGCCTCTGCAGCTCTACTAGCCCCCACCCTCTGCTCATTCTGAGGCTGACAAAGGCAAAGGCCTTCCTAATTCCTCCTAACCTGCAATAATTCACTCTATATTGAAAAATAATGTCTCCTTTTTAGGCGCTAAAATTTTTTTATCTCTGTTTCCAGATTATTAAACAACATTTACTGTGAATAATTCACAGAACCTAATAACACACATACCAGTTTTTAGAACAAATGCTTGTTGCAATGGTACTTCTTTCATCAACCTTAAATGGATCTCACTGGGTCATTTAAAAGCAAACCCCAAATGGGGACAACCTGCAAATTTGTATTATACCTAAATGTATGCATTTACTGAAGCCTAAAGCACTTTAAAGCTATTATAAATGGCAAAAATACCCAAATTCGACTTTGATATTTGGGGCACTTAAAAATAAATATCCTACAAGTATGTTACATATTAATCATCCTCAGAATGTTCTTTACACATTACAGATATTAGACATTAGACATATCTCATGTAAATCCTTAGAAAAATGAGTTGTTTACGCCTGCGCTAAGTGAGTTGTCATATGCTAATGTCCTCATTATGCAGTGCAACACACCTCAAATTAAATTATAATGCTAGGAGGTCACAGTATGAGCACTAAGCTTCATGAATAGTAAAAAACGAATTTTGTAGCACTTATTTTTAATAATTATTTTTCATAATTTTAATTTTATTTTTTTAAGCATTTAGACAGTTTGCTTAATAGACTGAAAACATCAAAAAGAAACACAAACACACATTTGGGCTCATTTCAGACATAAACAGAAAGGGGTCAAACACTCAGGACACACAATACAGCGCGCTTTAGCCATGCATTTCGTGAATAGCGCCAACGCTATTCACTTACAGAAATTGCACTAATGAGAAAACCACATAGACATTTAAACATATATTTAACCCACAAACCAATACTCAGAACAAAAACAAAGGACAGCCCACAGACTGTACTTAAACCAAACCATTTGTAAATACTAGTTGTAAGTCATATTTACAAGAAACACTTCTCAATTGTGTTTCAAAAGACTGCAAAAACAGCCCAACAGACTGATGTATGTCCAAGAAGCGAAAATACACTCAATTCACTAGCTTTGGCTAGCAGAACACCAACAAATCGCTCTGCATATCTTCATTTATAAAATTGCGCAGAACAAAGGATCCTTGTTTTGTATCATGTCATATTTTAATTCCCTGGGGATACAAAATCACCAAGGAGGAAATATGTTTGTATACCTACCTATTTAGGAATTCCTTCTAGGAGAGACGGCTAATTAATTTCACATCACAACATGGTACCTTTCAAACAAAGCAACACATTCTTCTATGTGAGCTTTTAAACAGGCATGTCAAAAATATTGCAAAATATACAATATTATAATCAATGTAGTGCTTAATGTACTTTTCGTACGTGCACCGTTCAACTAAACCAAATAGAGAAAATTCTCCTCATTACCTGTTCTACACAAATTGCAATTCGCATATACAAACCTATACAAATCCAAAGTTGGCCAACACAAATTCCAAAGTTCCAAAGTTACAGTCCTAAATTTGCTAGACCAGGCATCTTATAGCTCACTAATCTAGCTTCAAACTTCAAGGGGTTATCAAAAACGATATACTCGCAAATATACGAGCCCCTCTGCTTTGGTAATTGCAATAACTAAATCAAAACCAAGAAACCTAACAAAGTCGTGGGAGCGACCCACTTGTACTTCTTATTCTTACTAATCAAAAAGTTATCCAAATTCTAACTGTCAAGTTCTACATGACCTAACGGTCTTTTTTAGAATACTCACGCCAAAAAGGTTCTCAGTCAGGAGTGACATCATGTGGAGGATCAAAATCAGGAAGATCAGAAATATACTGGGCTGCAGAAACAAAGAATCTCCAGAATCCCTGTGCACAGAGTACCTCCTTAGTAGAATCCTGTTCTGTCCTCCTCCGTAGATTTCAGTCCTCTGACAAGATCACTCCCACAGATAGTCACTTCTTTGATGAAGCCCGACGTTGGGCGCCATTTGAAGAAATGTAGTCTTCAATCTCAGGGAATACTTACTAATAGAAAAAAGAACTTGGCACAGAAGCTGAAATATGAAAAGACATCTTTATTAAATTTAATAAGTGAGGCCACGTCACACAGAAGCCGTAGCAACTGAATGAGGTAGTATAAAGAGTACAGAGCACAGAGGCCTTTTATATGCTTAGGGTTACAAAACTCAGCATAAAAGAAAGGGGCAGTCCTTGCTTTTGCAAGCATGCAAAATGCCTAACATTCCTTCTTACACAAGTCGGACAAACCCATAATAAAAGGACCACAACCCATATCATAAACAGACCATAAAAGAAGGAACAGAAAACAGATAAGAAGCAGGATAAGGGGTGTGTGTGTGCATACCAAACTCTACAATGTCCTGTGCTTTGATCCTCAATCTTGATCAGCTAAAGGGCAGGAACTGGTTTAACAAGGTCCGCTTCAGGCAACAGGGTCAGTTCACTCAGGTCAAACAGGAGTCAGCATGAACTCGAGCTAAGGTGTACATGTCCTTAAAAGACTAGTTCAGCCACAATCATGGCCTATGTGAGGGCAACCACAAAATGGCTGCCATACACAAAATGGAACCCACGGGTTCAGAATTCACAGAACCTCAGACCCCTGACAACAGAAAATTAGATCATCCTGGAATCAAGAAGGAAGCTCTGCCAAGGAGAAAGCTGAAACCGAAGAAGGAAGACTGTTCTCCTGTTGCTCTGCTGGACTGACCTGCTGTTGCTTTGCTGGACTGACCTGCTGTTGCTTTGCTGCCAAGGAGAGGGTAAGGACTTTGCTTTTGGCGCTGGGTCCCCTTGCTTGTAGGAATCTCCAAGGGCCTGAGAAGAGCTGGCTCCCTGTTAAGAAGTCTCAGGAACAAAAGGACTTCAACCCTAGCTTCACTGAACTCTGCTGAGAGAGTTCTGTCCTTTCTAGAGTGCTTGGGCCAGTTGTGGTGCCTCTGGAAGTTGTACCTATGTTGGGAAGCTGGAAACCAAGCTTTTAAAGACTTTCTGCAAGGTTTTGTCGCATTGTTTGCTTGCGAAGCGCATCCCTGTCAGTGCGAGGAAATTCCAGCCGCTACGAAGGCCGAGATCGTTGCAGAACCTGTTGCCGCTGCCAGAGTCATCGCATCCTTCGTGTGCGGGACGCACCAGACCGGTGCGGGAAGATTATCATCGCTGCGAGTGTCGTCACAGAGCCTGTCGTCGCTGGGTGAGATCGTCGCACTGCTTGCTTGCGGACCGCATCACGTCGCTGCGAGTGTCGTCGCAGAGCCATCGCATCGATGTGCTGCGAGAGGAAGATCACCGCTAGTCCGCGCATCGTCGCCCCGGAGATCGTTGCAACTCCAAAGATCATCGCATCGTGCCTTTGTAAGCTTCTTTCACTACGGAACCTCCGCACCAGAATCCATACAAGGGACTGCATCCCTCCCCATACAGACCGGAGTCACTGCATCACGCCCGCTACATCCAGTGAGGCTGTCGCATCGCCTCCCCAAGGTCTCAAGAGTGACGCATCGCTTGTTTTCCACCGCACCAGCTTCTGTTTTGGAACTTTGTCGCATTCAAAGGTACTGTTGGCTAAACGCGACGCAACTGTGAACTTTTCACGCAACTGTGGATTATTTTATCGCAACTTTAAAACTCTTTTGCAACCATATTCTTGAACTGTGTATGTTGGATTTTTATCGTTTTTGGTCTTGTGTAGTTTAGATTAAATACCTTTATTTTTCTAAACTGTTGTGGAGTCAGTTTGTGGTGTTTTCACTGGGTTACTGTGAGTGTTGGTACAAATACTTTACACATTGCCTTCGATAAGCTTTGACTGCTCGTGCCAAGCTACCCAGGGGTTGAGCAGAGGTTATCTAAGAGTGTATTCTCCTTACCCTGACTAGAAGCAAGGATCCCTATTTGGACAGTGGTACCTACCTCTGCCAACTAGAGACCCCCAGTTCTTATATATATATATATATTTTTGTGACTGGATTTAGGTCACAACACGTTCATAGGGTATCAGATTGATATTTGGAAAGGACACCCAAAACATGTCCCTTCCAAATACTGATTCGGTATCCATTTCTAAGCATAGTTAGTGGTTTGTGAACAGTTTTCTGAAGCGTTATGTTTTGTACACAAGATAAAGGGCTTTAATTCATCTAATCGTTTAGATCTACTGATTTGGAGGATTTTCACACTGATCCTTGGTCTTTTGCATTTCAGTTCTACGGTTTGGTCACGTCTACATTGAGCTGTAACTTTGCCTTTTTTTATGTCCATTCTCTTCTGTGGACTGTTTCTTTGCAAAAGTCGGGTTATCTGTACCACATGTACAGTCTTCTCCAAGTTCAGTTTTTACTGCTCTGAGCCATAATTGCATGTGCTAGTTGGCAGCTTTTTAAAAATTAATAATTAGCTAACCCTGCCTGCTCTTTCTGTAGTTAACTGATGCTTTCACAGAGGCAGTATTGTCTAACGGTGGAGTCGGTGACTTGTGAACAATGAGACTTGGCTTCCAGGTCATTTTCTTGTAGTGACCACATTGTGTAGTTCAGAGATAATCGCTTTATCTCCGCATGCGTCATTTTCCGTTCTTACTAAAAAGAAGAGGGCTTAGAAAATGCTCTAAAGTTCAAGTACAAGAAACGGGCATTGACTTTGAAGAGCATCTTCGACCGAACTTGCACTTTGGTACCATATAATTAGTTACCCTAGCTATTTAGTTATGTATTTTGCAATTGATGCTTATTGTGTTAATAAACCGCACAAATTTGTCTGAAAAAGGAATTAAGCAAAGCGTGAGAAAGGCACTATAATGCTACTTATAAAGGCTTAAAGTGTGGACGGATGTGAAGTAACTGCTGTACTGTAGCACCGTGGTCAAGTGGGTGTTCCCACCTGACCACGTAAGTTCAGCACAGGAGTTACTACACATCTTTTCACACTTTAAGCCTTTAAAACAAATCAGTGAAGTCTGTACGATGGGTCGTTTGCCTCTTGCAGGCCAATTCAGGCGGTGTGTGGGGGAAGACATCTACTTTGTGAACATTTGTGTTGGATTTAGTGATAATTGGTTCACTCTGTTAAGGTAGTACTGTCTTCTTTTTTCATGCAGTATTATGTGAACAAGACTGAAGTCACAGATTTCCCCCGGTTTCCACACCGGGGTTTGCTATTGGATACCTCTCGTCATTATCTGCCTTTGAAAGTCATCTTGAAAACCCTGGTAATGTACTCTGCATCTGTATGTACCAATATTGCACTGTCTGAACTTTGATTGTTGTGAGCGAAACTTGGCAAGGTATTTGTTCTAACACCATATAATTGTAGGCAACTCTAAAACGTAGATTTTTCATATCAGAAGTTTCCTGAACTTCATGGAAGGAGCTCGGGACTTAAGTTAAGTTTAAGAGTCTTGGGAGTTTGCCACACTGAGATCTGCCACTGTGTTGCATCCTTTTGAAAGATTGTTGGATGAGGCGATGACATTCAGTTTAAATCTCTTGTAGGGATGCAAAGCAACAATGTCCGCTCTTCAGCCATTCAAAGTAGATTATGATTATAGGCTTGCATGGACGAATGCTCTGTCAGTTCGATTCATTGTGAAGCAGTGAGAGAATTATGTTCATCTGGAGAATGGCGAGCTGCCTATATACTTCATACACCAATCAGTTTTATTTATTGCCCCCTGGGACTATTTCTTCTTTGTAAATGGTAACTTTTATTAACGTTCTTGTTGCAGGAAGTGATGGCCTATAACAAGCTGAATGTCTTCCACTGGCACATCGTGGATGACCCTTCGTTTCCATTTCAGAGCGTCACATTTCCAGAACTCAGTGCTAAGGTACAGAGCACTGTCAGTGCACCTAACATCTGGCCCATCGATATCCCTTGCTTTATATCTTTTTTGTTTCGCTCCAGAGATCAGATTTTCATATCTGCACTGCAAGATTCAATTTTGTACCTCCAGCCTTCCTTTAAGTATCTGGTCATTGAAGTAAAAGTACAGGCCCATCTTCATATCACTACTGGAGAGCATCCTCATTGCCCATCGCTAATTTGTTCAATTCTTGAACCCTCTGCAAGGGTAGTGGTAGAGTTCTGTGGCTCAGCAAAAAAAGGGACCTGCTGCTTTTCTTGCACTCAACAAATAAATATTCCCTCTCCTTATCTTGTTCTAAACCAAAAAGTATTCACCAAGTCCTGCAGTCTGAATGGGATATACGCTACAGTACTCCACTCAACTGAAACATTATTACCTGATCTAAGCGTCAAAAAATAACTATACATTTCCCTTGTCTCATAGCATTGTAGTGTCCTTTCCCTGGTGCCCATGCACAGAGGGGCACCTCCACCTCTTGAGCTCCTCAGAAAGCTACATGCTGCACAATGAGCTCCAAGGAAAGGTACATCCTGCAGATCCCTTCAGCCCCACGCAAGAGAGAAATGTGCCATCCTGTTGTTTTCTGAGCTCAGCACAAGTATATGAGATATCAGACGAGCTTCACACCATGGAATATAACACATCTTCTGAACTCTACACACAACGATATATGCCCCATTCCATTAGTGATTTGAGATGTATGGTACCCAATCCACTAACTGTATATGCAAGTGCATGAATCATCAACTCGCTATGTCTTCTGTACTGCGACTCCATCCCATGGCACTCAATTGTTAGAGTACTGCTAGATTTTTCCTTTTTATAGGCTTTGCCATTTCAGCTTATTTTCTTAACCCCATGTTCAGCATAATATATCTGGCTTTTCACAGTTGCATTAAAGATTCAGTCTTCCGTATCTTCCTAAAACAACTACTCCCTCCTGGCCTTGGTAATTTTCAGGCTGTATTTCTCCCTTATGTAACTTGCTCTACTCTGAGCACTATATCCTATTCACTCTTCCACACTGTTTGACAATTCTGCTGTCTTCATTGTTCTGACCTGCATAATGAATCCTGAATCTGATGGTGAGGAGAGTCTGTGTCAAAGAGCGATCCTGCTTTTTTTCCTCGTAGGGTGCGTTTAACCAAGCGACGCATGTGTACACTGCCACTGATGTCCAGATGGTGATTGAGTATGCCCGAATGCGTGGCATTCGAGTAGTTTCCGAGTTTGATACACCTGGCCACACACAGTCTTGGGGAAAAGGTGAGTAATCAAGGAGAGCAGGAAAAAAAAACAGTTTGAAATGCTCATCTGGATTTCTTGAAACAATGTGTGCTACTCTTACTTTGTAGATTAGATTAGTGGCCTGAATATTCAGAAAGAGAATAAAATAGAGAACTGTTTACCGAGAACTCACGTTTCCCAAAGCATCTATTTGCTTCAGTTTGATTTTATGGCTCTGGACTCTCCTATCTCTCTTGGCCTCTGCCATCCCCAAATTCAGTCCTATTTTTTAAGAGATTAGTATGTCTTGAACTGTGGTCTGAGATGAGATATTAGATGTGATGACTATTTAGAGGTTTATCATTTGGACTTACCAGCATAATATAAACGAAACCATATTCAATTTGATATTAGTGCCATTACTAAAAATGGGAATTGTTTTGGAGATGTTTTTCTTCGTTGTCATTTAAAGAGCCGTTGTGCCTGTTGGAGCAGTCTCTGAGCTTAGTCAAAAACCTGACTCTATATAATCATTTATTTGTCTCCTTTAACATAACTGATGTATAATGCTTACTTTTTGCATCCAAAGTCCCTGCTCCCTGTACGAATACTAGACCAGATATGATGTTCAGATGTTTCCTATACTGTACTCCACCAGGGCAAGGCAGTGTTTCAAGTATACCTGTGATATTGCATGGTTTATGTTGACTAAGAGATCTGCTCAGATGTCCATTATACCTATCTAGGAAAGTTAAGGAACCACAATACTCCATTTACCACTGGGACTAAGTGTTGTTTAGGTCTACTCTGAAGTACAGCTGAATTTCATCTAAGCCAGTCATGGTCAGCTTAAAAAGATTAGACCTGTCAAAATCCCTGCCATTTCTATCAGTTTTAGGATATAATCCTTTAAGTGAAACCCTATTCTTATAGTGTAGTTGGCTCTGCTTGAGTGGAGATCAGACGCCCCTTTCTTGTGGCATCAAGTCTGTTCTTATTAGCCCATTAACACCTAATTCTAAAACAGTTTACTTATTTGTTAGATTCTACAAGACCCATCCCTTTCAGTGGACACTGAAGACTGGTACCATTCTGCCTCCCTTCCATTATTCGCTTTGTAGAGCTACCAGGTTACTTAGAAAATGCATAGTCAGAATGGAAGAAAAAAAAACTTCTTCAAGGGAATCCATAAATGATGGCAAACTTTCTCAAGTGAAAATTTGACCATGTGAAAAGGAAAATGAATGCCCGTCATTTCTAGAGTATTAATGTCTTTTTTTCTTTAAGCTTGTACTTTGTCCCCCCCGAAAGAGTTGTGTACTTTTATCTGTGATGTTGGGGGTCCTTCATTATTGAAAAAGCCTCTTGCAAGCTGATACTTGTATTGTCTCCCTTTGTACATGTGCCTCCTCCATATTTCTTGAACCTTTCCTCATTCTTTCGATTCTCCCATGGTTTTCTTGCTTTAGGTTTTCCTGACCTCCTGACCACTTGCTACAGTGGACCAAAGCCCACTGGTACCTACGGTCCAGTTGATCCAACCTTAAACACCACTTACCATTTCATGGCCACATTTTTCAAGGAGGTCAGCATGGTTTTTCCCGATTACTACATTCATCTTGGAGGTGACGAGGTGGACTTCAGTTGCTGGTATTTACTTTCCTTGTATACTTTGTTTCTTCTTCCATCCTTCACTTTCTCTCATCCCTGCAAACCCACTGCATGACTCTGTTATGAAGGAGCAGTATTTATATAAGTTGAAGTAGAGGGTTGCATTTATGCTACATTTCCGTACATGATATTACCCCTTTCCAGCTTTGTGCGGATTCCTATCAATTCTCTTCTCTACAAGACATTGTACAGGTCAGTTTTGTCTGAGATGTAAACTTGATGTGTTTTTCTTGTCTCCTTTTCTGCCTTTGCATGCCGTTGGCCTCAGGAAGTCCAATCCAAACGTTCAGCGCTTCATGGAGGAGCACCATTTGGGAGAAGATTATGCCAAGTTGGAATCCTTCTACATCCGGAGGTGAGGAGCTGGAGGGAGGGGTTTAGAGCTGACCGGTGTGCGATCTGTGCTGCAAGTTAGCCACATGGGAGGAGTAATGTCTATGAGTAGGGTGAATGTAGGAAAGTAGGTTTATGTTGCAGTACCCCAAACTTCTTGTCCCTTTTTTAGTCACTAGATGCTGGTTATTAACTCTGACAGTGCACTGAGGCCTGTTAACCAGACATCTTTCCTTAAAACAAGGTGATGTCTGATTGTAACACAATTGGCAAAGGACTTTAGCACCACTATAAGGTAAAAAGGACTTTAGCACCACTATAAGTCCCTAGTAAATGGTACCTCTGGTACCTAGGGCATGGGTACTATATAGAGTCCCCCAGGGATGCAGCCTATCTTATGCCACCCTAAGGGACCCACACACACGGCCATTGTTACTGACAACTGTGAAGTCTAGTTATATCATTGTATGTTGTGAGTGAACAGGGAAACCATCTTAAGGTGTGTACTGGTCAAATCGAGTTACCCAGCTACATAATGGCTTTACTGATACATATGGTGTTTGGCATCCAACACCTCTTATTATTAAGCCCACAGCTCTGCTCTGAGGTGAGGGACAATGCCTGCTCTGGCAGTGGGTGTGTACACCTCCACCAGCAGGAAGGCTAATAAATCAGCGTATCGAGGCCAGCGGCTTCAAAGCCACTGCTACCTTTGATATGTGAGCCTGGCTTCCCCCAGACCTGGATGCCACCCTGTGCCCTGAGGTCCATGTGAAAGCAGGACAGGCAGGTAATTAGATAGTCAGGAGTTATGTTGCACGGCCAGGCTGGACACCTCTGTGGTGGCAGCCTGAAGTGAATACAAATGAAAGGGTTGCACTATCTTAAGTGTGGTGGAATTAGGAACTCTGGGACCGGGTGATGCTCACGCACCACAGGAAGTGGTCATCCAGGGGTGTAGTGACCCCGGGAATAAGTAGCCCATCACTACTATCCCTTTCTTCACTTCACACTCTTAAATTTAGTATTTAGGTTCTCCCCTGATACCAGGAAATCAGATTAATTTACTGGGAAACGAAGAAGAAAGAAGGACTGAAGAGAGCGAAAACTGAAGACTTGCACCAAAAAATGCCGCAAAACTCTGCCTGGCTGCTTGCACTTCGACAATCACTAGGACCAACTTTGCAATGAGCTGTACATCCTTCCCAAAACCCTTGTGGGACTGACCAGCACCTCAACAACTGAGAAGGATCTCCCTTTGAGCAGAGAGGCTGTTACCATGCACCTGCAGGTACTGAAAAGCATCTGTCCGGTCCATTAGGCCCACTGAAGGAGCAGTGCAGCAGGAGTAGGTCTTTGATTGATTGCTTGAACTCCTGGAGTACAATCATGTCATTTGTAAAGCGCACTACTCACCCGTGAGGGTCTCAAGGCGCTGGGGTGGGGAATGCTGCTACTGCTCGAAAAGCCAGGTCTTGGGTCTGCCATAGGTGGATGGGGAGGGTGTTCTAGGTCTTGGCGGCGAGGTGGGAGAATGATCTGCCGCCAGAGGTCGCTCTTCGGAAGCTGGGGACTGTGTCGAGGGCGGCGGAGCGGAGATGGCGGGTGAGGGCGTAGAAGCGGAGTCGTCTGTTGAGGTACATTGGTCCAGTGTTGTGAAGTGCCTTGTGTGCGTGGGTGAGGAGCTTGAAGGTTACCCTCTTGTTGACCAGGAGCCAGAGCAGGTCTTTCAGGTGGGTGTGATGTGGCTGCGGTGAGGGATGTCGAGGATCAGGCGTGCAGAGGCGTTCTGGATGCGTTGGAGCCGTCTCAGGAGTTTGGACGAGGCTCCTGCGCGGAGGGCGTTTCCGTAGTCCAACCTGCTGCTGACGAGGGCTTGAGTGATCATTCTTCTGGTTTCAGTGGGGATCCACTTGTAGATCATGCGGAGGGTGTTGAAGCAGGAGGAGGAGACGGCGTTGACCTGTTTAGTCATGGAGAGGGTGGAGTCGAGGATGACCCCTAGGTTGCGTGCGTGGTCGATGGGTGTTGGAGCGGTTCCCAGTGCGGTCGGCCACCAGCGGTCGTCTCAGGCCGAAGGGGTGGATCCAAGGATGAGGACCTCCATCTTGTCAGAGTTCAGCTTCAGTCGGCTGTTCCTCATCCATTCAGCGACGGCCTTAATTCCTTCATGAAGGTTGGTTTTGGCGGTGTGGGGGTCCTTGGTGAGGGAGAGGATCAGCTGGGTGTCATCGGCGTAGGAGATGATGTTGAGGTCGTGCTGACGGGCGACGTGGGCGAGCGGTGCCATATAGATGTTAAACAGAGTTCGGCTGAAGGATGAGCCCTGGGGTACGCTGCAGATGATCTCGGTGGCTTCGGAGCAGAAGGGGGGAAGGCAGACGCTCCGTGTTCTGCCAGACAGGAAGGAGGTGGTCCAGTCCAGGGCCTTCTCTTGGATCTCGGCTTTGTGGAGGCGTGTTCGTAGTGTGTGGCGGCAGACCGTGTCAAAGGCGGCTGACAGGTCCAGGAGGATGAGGGCCCCCATTTCTCTGTTGTCCAGCAGGGACTTGATGTCATCTGTGGCGGCGAAGAGGGCAGTCTCTGTGCTGTGGTTGCTGCGGAACCCGGACTGGGAAGGGTCCAGGATGTTGTTCTCCTCAAGGTAGCGGGTCAGTTGTTCGTTGACGGTCTTCTCGATGACCTTTGCCGGGAATGGGAGCAGGGAGATGGGCTGGAAGTTCTTGAGGTCCTTGGGGTCCGCCTTCGGTTTCTTGAGTAAGGCGTTGATCTTGGCGTGCTTTCAGCTTTCCGGGAAGGTTGCTGTCTCAAAGGAGGTGTTGATGACTTTCCGGAGATGGGGTGCGATGGATGTGCTGGCTTTGTTGAAGATGTGGTGTGGGCATGGGTCTGACGGAGATCCGGAGTGGATGGTGTTCATGATCTTGATGATGTCGCCGTCGTTGAATGTTGGTCCAGCAGAGCAGGCGGTTGGTGCGGATGGTGGTCGTGGGGGCGGAGGTCTCAGCGGTTGTCGGGCCAGTTGTGGCGTTGAAGCTATTGTGGATGTCTGCGATCTTGCGGAGGAAGAAGGTGGCCAGCGATTCGCACATGTCTTGCGAGGGTGGGACGTCGTTGGTGTTGGTGTTGGAGAGTTCCTTCACGATGTTGAAGAGCTCTTTGCTGTTGTGCATGTTGTAGTCTCGGCGGTTTTTGAAGAAGGCCCTTTTGGCGGATCTGATGAGGTGATGGTGTCTGCGGGTGGCGTTCTTGTGGGCTGCATGGTTGTCTGGTGTTCGTTCACGGAGCCAGATCCTTCTCCAGCTTTCGGCAGGTTTGCTTGGAGGCCCGGAGGTCTTCAGTGAACCAGCTGGCTTTCTTGTTGGTGTGACTGTTGGAGGGTTTCTTAATCGGGGCGAGGGTGTTGGCGCAGTCGTTGATCCACTGTCTGAGGTTGCGGGCGGCGGTGTCGGGGTCGGCGGATGGGCTCTAGGCGAGGGTGGTGGTAAGCTGGTCTTCGGTAACTTTGCTCCAGCAGCAGCGAGGCATCTGTTGAGTGCAGTGGTGCGTGGTGGGTTTCTTGAAGCGATGGTCGGTCCAGTGGAGTTCGGTGGTGTGGTTGAAGGAGACGTGGGGGCTTGCGGAGAAGATGGGGTCACGCATGTGACCAGTGGAGTGGGTGGGTGGGTGTTGTGACAAGTAGTCTGAGTCTGAGGTTGGCTAGGTTGTCGGTCAGGGTGGTGGAGTTGGTGTCGTTGTTCTCAAGGTGGAGATTCAGGTCCATGAGGAGGATGTAGTCCATGGAGGCGAGGGCGTGTGGGCTGATGAAGTCAGCGATGGAGTCACTGAACTGTGTTCGGGATCCGGGGGGGTCTGTAGATGAGGATTCCTCTGAGGGTGGTGTTGGGGTTGGTGTGGATCTGGAAGTGCTCTGTGTCAGGACCCCAGAACCCGCCCAGCACCAATTCCCTGGGAAACGGAGCAGTTGGAGCAACCAAAGCTTATTGGTGGTCTAAACCGGACTCGAACAGCCAGAGACCGACCTACTATTGAGGGATGTCCGGATCCACAAGGCCAGCACCGAGAGTGACCTAGCTGCCCGGTTTCCTTCCTTCAGCAGGTCACCGAGCAGAGTGAGTCACTGCCCACTGTGACCCGACTCCTCAAAGCACCTCTGCACCTGAGCCCCACAGTCCGAGTCTGAGGGGGGCGACGGTTCCAACGGAGTCCTCAGACCCTCAAAAGCTGATTCCACCCTTGGGTTTGACCAGACTTGTCTACCAGTCGCCACCTGCAGGGACTGAGAACCGCAAGAGTCTTCGGCAGCAGGATCCCCGCTGGACAAAGCCCCACTGTACACAAGCCCCACCCCCCTGCTTTAGTACGAGTGTGCCGACAGTGTCCCGGCATACCCCAACCCCTCAAGACCTATGCCCCCTTTCGGTTCTGCTGGACTGGTTCCCCAGTTCCCTCCTGCAGCCTCCTTTCCACAGGACTGTTTGCCATTGTAATGAACAGTTTTGTATTGTACCTTGCTCCATATTCACCTTAAGTCCAGGAGAACAGTCCTGTAAGCCATTGCTAATTCCCTATGCAGTATATGTTTATTCCCTATACGATAGCATTACTGCTTGATGTCCACAGTAGTGTTTTTTTTATTGTGACTTAAAAACTGATAACTTGAAAAGTACTTAACCGATTAATTATGGGTGTTTAAAATTCAAAAATCATTATTTTTATACATTGTTGTTGAAGTTCTGTTATTGAGTATGTGTCTGTTTTACTGACTCTGTGTATAATAATACTTACTACTATCCTCTGATAAGCCTAAGCTGCTCGCCCACACTACCAGAAAAGAGAGCATTTGGGATTATTTAACACTTGTGAATCAGTACCAGTCCCCTGTACTCTCTGCACTGTGTACCTCGTTTTGGTACACTATATAGAGGGCCAGCTTCCTACAGTGAGGCACTCTACCCTCCAGATGCTGATGTTTGAACCCACTATACATTTCTGAACCCTGAAGCTTTTCTTTTACACATGTCTCTCTTCAGCTGCTTCATAGTAATTGTTTATCTGCTACATAGCACATATTTGCTGTCACTGGGGGTGCACAGAGGTGCAGAGATTCGTCTACTTGTTATTACTAATAATTTTTTTATTTTTTTATAAAGCCCTCAAACACTTCAAAGTCATTCTTGGTAATGAAAATACCTGTTAAAACATGACTGTTACAGCACTAGAAATCCCTTAAAATCTGATTGTATGTTAATGAAAGAATATGTGATGGTGTGTTGTGTTGCCCTTCCAGTTCTATAATATTGATGTGAAATCCCATGTTTTAAATGATTGATAACATAACATAACAAAACTGATTAACTCTCCTTGTCCTCGAGCAGGACCGCCCACGTTCCCTTTTTCTCTATGGAGGCTGCTGCATGCAGCAGCCTACATAGAGAAAATGGCCCAGGTGGGGCACGCTCTGCTGCGCCTCACCAATCACAACGCTGCCATTGCAGCGTTGTGATCGGCCGAGGGGAGGGAGGCTGCCTTTCCTTGAGGACGAGGGCTGCTGGTCGGAATTGGAAGACGGACGGCGGGAGCGGGAGTGGGAGTCTGAGTTTAGGCCCATCCAGAAGCGGGACTGTATGTTTTATTTTAAAATTTTCCGACCTCATTACAAAACCCCCTCCCACCCGCCCGTCATGCCGGCCGCGACTCGGTGTGAGTAAAGTCCCACATACCAGTAACTGCACCAGTAAACTGCAAGAATGGCTTGAAATTGTAACACAAATCAAATTGGTCATAAGGAAAATCTTTGCTTCGACATCTGCATCACCAAGTGAGGCAATGGGGTCCCTTACATAGTGCCTCATGTAAATAAAAATGTCTGCACCACAAGCGCCCTGATAAATGATTGTTTTTTTCCTCCACCATGTTGTGGAACACGATGGTGAACTGCCCAAGTTTGGAGACGTCACTTCAGTGGGATCGTGGCAAGACGGATTAATGCCATAATGTTATCCTCTCTAATTCACCGCCTGTCAAGGCTTTAAATGGGGAAAAAAACTGGGGGTGCTCTAAAAGGGGCGTGACAAATTTCTTAAAGGGGTGAGTCCTATCCGAGTAGGGGCGTGGTCTAAATCGTAATATTGGAACAATATTTTCGAATTCTGGGGAACCAGTGGCGCCCAATATTTGCCTTGATTTCCCTTCAGAGGACTGTGCAATCTTGTTTACGCATACGCAGTGCTTTCTATGAGGGTGCTTTACCACCACATATATAAATCAATAAACGGAACAAGTCCGCATTGGCAGTGAGTGTTTCGAAAAAGATGAATGGCGCTTTGAGGCGGAATGAGAAAGCTGCGCGGAAGGGGATTAAAAAAACGGCCATTAAAATACTCAAGTTGCGGGCTTGCAGGCAGGGTCCCGCCAGTGTTGGTAGGGCTGGGGAGGCGTCACGAAGGTAAGTTTTGTTTTCACTACTGCTGGATTCATTTGTAGACCCTTGTCCCTCGCTTGCTTTAAGGCAGAGGAGGGTCACACTGGTAGCTGGAGAAATCTTGCTGCAGGCCGTAAAAGCAGGGTCGTGCCAGTTCTAACCAGCTGTTGTTGTGCTGATGGCCGGCATGATGACATAGGTGGCGCTGCGTGTTCAAAGAGAAGGGAAATCCCGATAGAAAGTGTCTCCCTTCAAAAGATTTCCCTTCCTGCTACAATGACGTCACGCCTGAAGCACTGCGCGCGCATGCTCACACGAAACACCAACAAAAACCGGGACGTCTGGTCACCCTACCTTTGAGGCCCGTAAATAGAGCCCCATAGAGACCCCTCTCGAGGCCTCCCCAAAAAAACTGAGGGAGCTCAGACTCCCACAGACCCCCCCCCCCCACCCAACCACCAGCCCCCACACTTAAAGCCCTGCCTGCTGTTATCATGTTTAATCCATTGGGTAACAAAATTAACCAATCTGGCTATTTCTATTGCATTGGAATGTCTAAGTACTATTTCTCATTAAAAATCACATTGTGAATGAAATATATCAGAAGTTTGGCCAGCTACGGGCTCCCCAATATCTCTACAGCAGACACGAAGGTGCAATGGAATTTTTTCTGACTGTTAACCCAAAGATCAGGATTTCGGGTGCTGACTTCCCACATTACAGCATTGGGGTCTCGAGCAGCAGTTGGTGCTCCATATGGGCAGCAAATCAAAACCCCAGTAAATATTTTACAGCACGCGCGCATTCCTTTCCTGCAACAACACCCACTCGTTATAGATCCTGACTAAGTGTCCGAGGAGGACACCATAGGCTGGTGCGTCATTGTGCCGCACGTGGAGGGAGCGCACAGAGCAAGACTGCCTGGGCCTCCTTGAGCCAGAGAGTACTTGGTGATCTCCAGGTAACCTTTTTTAAGTACATCGGAGACTCGTGGGTTGTAAAACATCCGGGAGGATTTGGAAGCATTCTGCATGCAGAAAGGGAGCCTGCCTCAACAGCACCAGCCTGGGCGTTTCTGTACAGCCGGTTTGCTCGCCCCACCACTTTGAAATGTCACCAGCCTCCACTGGCGTTGCGAAGACAGAGGGTGAGTAAATGGATGGCTGGACGAATGTAGATGGTTGTTTAAAGGACACTGTGTATGGACAGGTGTCTCAATATATACATCCTTGGGAAAGTCCTAGCCAGTTTTACAAATTTTTTTATTGCACGTACGGCCTCGATTTGCTATCAGGTGCTATTGTTAGTTATCGCACCTGCTTCTTGAGCTTTGTTGTGTGTGTTGGCAGGGTAAAGAGGCGTATTTATTTATTTTGTGCTGCAGTAAATGCAGAGATGGGTCGGCGGTGGTGGGAGGATGGCACCGCGGACCGAGGCAAAAGCAACCAGGACTGGTACAATCTGATAATACACCAACTATAGAAAAGAACTAAATTGGCACTAAGTTGGTTTCGTATTTATTGCACCGTTGGTTTCTTGACATTATTGCAAGCAATGTAAAACAAATCGGCAAAGCTCGAAGGAAGGGCACATTTCATAGTGAAATCAAAGCCTCTTCTCTGCAGAATAGTGAAGCCTCCGCTATTTCATTACAGAGAAGAACAAATTGTATTGCATTAGCCGTTCCTGGCCATTCCTGGCTAAATCCAGGGCCGGCCCTAGGCTTGTGTAAAGTGTGCACCTGCACAGGGCCGCCAAACCCCAAGGGCCGCCAAACCCCAGGGGCCGCCAGCCACGGACGAGGATCGGATCGGAAGGATCGTTCGTGGCAGTGGCGGCCCCCTGGCAGGATTTGGCGGCCTCCGGGTTCCGACCCCTAGCAATGGCAGCGTTGTTGTTTTACCTTCACTAACTTGCTGCCCAGCCAGCCAGCAGTTTGGGTCCCAGGGCCGCCAATCTTAGCCTACTACCAATGACGTCACGGCCCTGGGACAGCCCCTGCGCGTTGTGCGCAGTGCGACTGCTGCTCTCGCTGTGACGCGTCGCGGTGGTCTGGTCACGAGTCCCGGCGCCAGGGAGAGTGCGTGCGTCGTCATCGTGTGTGAGAATAAACATTAATACCAACGCCACCGCCGACGATCATCTCTGTCCGACTCCGGCATCTCGACTCTTTCCCCGACCCTATTTGGAACGGTGAGACTGAGAGTCTCAGCGGACAGCGGACTTGCACTGCAGGTATAGACACAACAAAGATCGAATTAATTTATTTTCAATCTGTGACTGTGATGAGTGTGAATATTACAGGCACTGTTGAGCAGACGCAGACAAGTCCTAGGGCCGATCTCCAGAGCCATAAGATATACTAAAGTACAAGACAGAGTGGGCCCCCACCTACGCTCCCTGCACAGGGCCACCATGAGCCTAGAGCCGGCCCTGCTAAATCCACATAAAACAAGCTTTACCGAAGACACATGGAAAGCTGATCTTCAAAGGGGGTGGGCGGGGAGTGAGGGGGGAGTGGGCTGAGGGTACCGCCTAAAATTAATCCATACTAATATTATAAAGAGAGAGCCCAAACCTTTGAGACGGGTAATCTCAGTAACCACAGCACCAATCACAACACCCAATACAGCGTTGGAAAGGGCAGTTGCAGCAGAAGGACATAGGCTATGGATTTTGGATTTGGATTTGGATGGGGATTTGTAAAGCGCGTAGCTACCCTAGGGCGTCCCAGCGCTGAATTGACCTATAGTTCCAGAGGGGAGGTAGAAGAAGTGGAAGATTATGGGAAGTTTTTAGTTGCCTACGAAAGGCCAAAAGATTGTGTGTTCTCCGCATGGAAAGTGGGAGAGCGTTCCACAGTTTTGGGGCGTTGTAGGAAAACAAGCGCCCCCCCGGATCGGGCCTTTTTTATTCTAGGAACACTGGCCAGGGAAAGGGAGTCTGATCTGAGTTGTTTGTTAGAGTGGTGGGGTTTGACTATGGATCTCAGAATCGGAGGGCCTCTGCCTTGCATTATTTTGTGTGAAATGCATAAGGTCTTAAAGGTGATCCTTTCTTTAACCGGAAGCCAATGCAAACTTTTGAGTGCTGGTTTAGCAGAGCATCTCGGTTTGGTTCTGGTTAAGAATCTGGCAGCAGCGTTCTGAGCGCATTGCAGTCTGTGAATGACTGATGCCGGTGCCCCCAGGTACAGGACTTTGCCGTAGTCCAGTCTGGAGTTCACCAACCCCTGCAACAGCAGTTTCCTCGATTGGAAGGGGATCAGATGGAGGATTTTACGCGCCATTCGAATGAGGCCGAAGCAAGTGCCCGTGGTTTTTCTGGCCTGAGTTTTGAAGTTGAGGTCTTGATCCAGCCAGATGCCAAGGCTTTTGACTTCGGGTTTGGGGATAGGAGGTGATCCCATGCATGGTGGCCAAGAAAGGGATGGTGGGAGTTTGCGTGGAATTTCCCAGGAGAAGTATCTCAGATTTTTCTCCGTTTAATTTTAATCGAGATTCACACATCCAGTGGAAGACGTTCTCGAGACACCATGCCAGATTGTCTAGGCTTTTGATCAACTGGTTTATAGAGACCACCAGCTGGGTGTCATCGGCATACATGACTGTTTTTATGCCGAATGGGGAAATAATGTCCTCTAGAGGGGACATGTAGACGTTAAAAAGTGTGGGGCTCAGGGAGGAGCCCTGGGGGACCCCACACTGTAGTGGCAGGGCTTTGGACACAGCTGTGCCATCCGACACTTGGAAGGTTCTTCCTTCCAGGAAGGATTTGATCCAGGACAGGGCGGAGCCAGAGACTCCTACCAGACTTAGCCGGTGGATGAGGATGGCATGATCCACTGTGTCGAAGGCGGCACTCAAGTCGAGGAGGATCACTGCCACTGATCCTCCTGCGTCTATGATAGTTCTTGCCTCTTGGACCACGGCTAGCAGAGCAGTGTCGGTTCCATGTCCAGGTCTGAACCCTGTCTGGGATTGGCGCAGGAGATTATTGGATTCTAGGAAATTGGAAAGTTGATGGTTGACAATTCGTTCGGCCACTTTGCTGATAGCCGAAAGAAGAGAGATGGGTCTGAAGTTGGTCAGGTCCGTCGGATCAAGGTGGGGTTTTTTAAGAAGAGCCCTGACTGTGGCTTTCTTCCAGTTGGCTGGAACAGAGCCTAGTGCTAAAGAGGCGTTAATGAGATGGGTCTGAGGAGGGGCAACAGTGGAGGCGACCAGTTTTAATTTGCTCATAGGGGCTGGGTCTGATGGAGCACCACTTTTTACGGTTTGTAGAGTGGACAGAAAAAGCTCTGTGGTAATCTGGGGGAAAGTTTGGAGGCGTGGAGCCTCGGCGCAGAGGAGAGGGATGGCAGGGATTTGAAAGGAGTTGGGGGCTGGAAGTGAAAAAATAATTTTGTCAAGTTTTGAAGAAAAGAACTCGGCTAGCTGGTTGCATCTCATGCCCGATGGGTCGGGTGTGGGTAAGGGGTCTGGAGTTTTCGTGAGTAGGCGTACGATGCGATAAGTTTCTTTAGCAGAATTGACTGGCGCTAATATTTTTCCTAGAAGAAGGTTGCCTGCGTATTTTTTATACAGTTTTTATAGTGCTTGATGGCGGCCCTATACTCGTTTTTTACTTTCCGTCGCCCAGTCCTTTCTCCAAAGGCGCTAGAGTTTTTTGCACTTCTTCCTGAGATTACGTAATTCTTGAGTGAACCACGGGGATTTAGCTGTTCTCTTTTTGCTGGGGAGGGGTTTGACTAACAGGGTAACATCGAGGGATTGATTAATCCAATCGCGTAGTTGGACGTCTGCTCTGGAGGGGTCTGGGTCCAGTACTGGCAAGGTGGAAGTAAGTACTTGTGCCCATGAGATTGTATCCAGATTTTGCCACGGGCGGGAGGGTGCTTGGGGGGGAGGTCTCGCTGGTGCCTCAGCCGAGAATTGCAGCTTGAAGGAGACTAAAAAATGGTCTGACCATGGGACAGGGAGGGGGGTATTCACAACTAATCTCGTGAGGTTAGTAAATATGGGGTCCAGCAAGTGGCCCTTGTTGTGGGTGGGATGGTTACTTTGTAGGTGGAGATTCAGGGAGGCTAGGTCTGCTTTGAGATCGGCAGCTGTTTTATTAGTGAGGTCATCGAAATGGAGATTCAGGTCTCCCAAGACCATGAAATTCGGAGATAGACGGGCGAGGGAGGAGGTGGTGTCCATAAGAGAATCGCAGAATCGTCGTTGCTGTCCTGGGGGACGATAAACTAAAATCCCTGAGAGGGTATGTAGACGGCCACCATATAAATTTTTTTTAAAATTGTTTTTATTAACTTTTCAAGAAACAGTGGTGTTCATCACAATCATACAGTGCAAGACATACAATTGTACCGTAGGACACCATATACATTTAAAAGGTAAAAGAACCGTGCCAGCAAAGTAGTCCCTTGTGGGCGTGTCTGCGTTGTGCTGTGGGCGCGGGCTGGGGGCGTGACTAACGCTGGGGGCATGTGGTACGGCCATCACATCGTGGGCTGTGGGCGTGTGCTGGGGACGTGACAAACGGGGGCGTGACAGAGGCTGGGGGCGTGTGCCCGCCCTTCATACCATGTGAGCCGTACATACAAGCGCCAATTACGTTGCTGCGCAGCATCAAGGGGCACACTGGGGCGTGACACGCTGGGGGCATGAGAAACGTTGGGGGCGTGTGTCCGGCCTTCATGCCATGTGAACGCAATTGCGCTGCATCAAGAGGCACGCTGGGGGCGTGTGCTACGTTCCGCCCTTCATGCCATGTGGGTCGTACATTAATCAGAGGATCGTCTGCTGTGGCCGTGTGCTGGGGGCATGACTAACATGTTCAGCTGGAGGCCTGGTAAGTAACATTACTGCAGCCTCTCCTGCGCGCTGTTACTGAACTCTCTCATTCAACGAAATTAGACGCGCCTGCTGCCATCAACCAGGGCTCTAACTGGGCTCAGGCGGCGAATCAGTACACTAATTACACGCGCCTGATAACATCAACCAGGGCTGCAGCTGGGCCTCAAGCGGGGGAACACGCAAATGAGCGTGTCTGCGGGGACAAGTACTGCAGCCTCTCCTACTCGCTGTCACTGAACTCTCTCATTAAACGGATTTACCCACGGCTGATAACTCTCTCATTCAACGAAATTACACGCGCCTGCTAACATCAACCAGGGCTGTAGCCGGGCTCAGGCGGCGGATCACTACACCAATTACACGCGCCTGCTAACATCAACCAGGGATGCAGCTTGCCCTTCTACGTCCCTATTCTAATTAAACAAAAAATGTTGTCTACCGCGAGATTTTAAAATAAATTGCCCTTGCCAAATACACACATTACACACATTCTATTTCATACACGGACAACGTCGGGACGGGCTGCTAGTAGACCTATAAAAGCTTTTATTTTATTTTTGGTCATTAATACTTGTGCAATTTTGCCTAGATTGAATATATTGCTGTGACGCACATCTCATAAATCTGGCCACCTAATTGCCAAACAGTAACTTCATTATGCCTTGAGGGTAATGCCATGCTGACGTGTCACAAAGCCAGCCTAACAAAAACATAGCAGAGCACAACAAATACGCTGTTTCTGTTAACTAGACTGTCTGTGCTGGTTTCGACTCCTCCTGCCTGGCTTGGCACGACATAAACGCTGTACAAATCTCTGGGCTACCATGAATGAATGGATGGATGAATAATGGATGAGACATGGCTTCAGTGTCCTATACCAGGATGCACCCTGAGGGTAGCACCAGCGCTCGTATACAATTCTATACCTTGTACCCGGAGCGCAATGAAAGGCTGTATGAATGAATGAATGGATGAATTAATGGATTTATGCCTTTAGAAATCTGAGGGCAGCATAAGCGCTATTCTATTGGGATTACTATGAATGAATTCATGAATAAATGGGGGCATTCCCAGAGCACATGTACATGCTAGGATGCAGCCATCGGACGTTACATTTGGTATTATTTAAGTTTAATATTATTGCATCATATTCCGGGAACCACCCTTAAAGGAATGGATGAATTAATGTATGTCTACAGCCCACACTATGCATGCGTGCACACTCAGGGAGCACAGGTGAAAGAATGCAAATGTACGGCACATACTGGGACCCCATGGATGAATTTAAATAAGCACAACATGAAAATGACAAAATTACTCCAGCACAATTGGTATTTAGTCAGAGTCTTGTTAAAATCTCCTGTTTCATGAGGGAGATTATTGCTATGGTCCCTCTTCATTTCAGAAACAAAATCACTATCTTGCACTCCTTTGCTGGCAAATATCTGGAAGCGGAAGCTCTCTATCCTCTCTTGTAATAAACTATGCAAATTTCATCAACCTTCTCAGAAAAATATTTTTTTTTTTGCTTTCATTGTGTGATTTCAGATGTACACTTGCCCTTTTATAAATGTATCTGACAGTAGCTCGCACTTCTAGATTGTGTTAATTCTTGATCCATCTATATAATTTTGCCTTCCTTTATCGCGTTTTGCATTGCGCTGTTCTTGGACTATTATTTTAACAATGTGTTTGAAACCTGCAGGGCAAGGATGCCGATATGAATAACTACTGCACTAATTCCATCCGAGATTATTTTTGGCATGTATTGCCCTGTAAGCACTCTTGCATATACGGCTACCATGCAACCGGGTGGCATCATGTATCACACCTGTGCCATGTACTGTTAGCTTGGAGCATAATCATTCAAGGCTTGTCTGTGGGGAGGATATCGGGAGCTTCACCCCCACCCCCACCTCCACCTCAGCCTCAGCGATAGAGGCGGAGCAGGGTTAGGGAGGGAGGAATGAGGTTGGATTGAGAGGGTGCCACTGGCACGGCCCTGACAGAAGGGGTCAAGTAAACCTGGGCCCTCAATGACAAGGGAGGGCCCGGGATACCTCTGGTCTGAAAGGTGTGACGAGGGAACACCACAAGGTGACACGCTCATGACCGCTCTGCACACCTAGTGTCTCTGGCCACAGCACTTGCCGCCCGCGAGCCCCCGCACTGCAAGACTACTCACCAGCCGCCTCACTTCTGTGTCCTTTTGACTTGTCCAGGACTGAAATCCCAAAATAAGACCAACTGTCTCTGAAAGAAGCAGAAAACAAATGCACCCGCCTTCCAACCCCACGAAGGTGGAGAAGCGTGGCTCAATGGTTAGAGCGGCAGACCCTGATGCAGAGGTCTAGCCCGGGACCAGGGTTCAATTCCTGCCTCGGCGGCTCTTGGACTCAATCTCCCCGGACCTGATAATTCTTGCCTCGGTGCCTAGTCTAATCATGGGTCCCACTCTGTGACTCTGGGCTAGCTTGCTTAATCTCCACAACGGCCCCAGCAGCGCTTGGATGCCTGGCTTCACCTTGGGGGTGCCCAAGAGTGGACATCTCACAGGAAAGCCAGGAAGGGTTCCACAGCGGTGTGAATACAGCGCTACGAGACTTCTGGGTAGAAGTGCGCTATATAAATACAAACCCATTTACATAACATATATACAAATAGAAGTGTGCTTTTAACCGCATGCGTGCGGGCGGAATTCCGCTCGTACGCGGAGTTTTACGAAAGCGCATGTTACGGGACGAGCTGGGCTCGTCATCAGCGTAGCAGGAGGCTACCTCATGACGAGCCCAGCTCGTCATCAGCGTGGAAGGGGTTAAAAACCTAGAAAGGAAATTGTTTTGTTAGAAATCCTAGAGTGGTACATGTCCTAAATTATATTAAAAGGGCAAGGGACAATAATTAACACCAAAAATAGATTTATCAATGTGTTGCTTTAGATGGGCCGTAGAGTCTTCTCAGCCTCTTGTAAAACCAGACTACTCTGCACCTGCGCATGGCTGAAAGCTTTTCTGAGCACGGGCCTCGGAAGGAATGTTTCGCAGCGCCAAGTCCCCCAGGGCCAAGGCATGTCTGCAGCAGAGCACACTTGAGCTGTGCTGCGCCCCTGCTACCAAGAGATTATCCTTTTCTAGTCGGCTAAATACAGACCGACGCAACCGAGGTTGACCGCTTAATAGAATGCCCTAGCTTCTGCTTAACCAATACTAAACGTGCCTTGCTGATGTTTGAAATGTGCTACAAGCATCAAGAGATCACCTCCAAGCGGGTTCAGAGAGGACACAAACCGATGGAAGGAGGAGCCATCATACGCTGTAACAATGTGATGGCCAACAAACATGTTCTCTTGGTGAAATCACTGGGGAGGGAACTAAGCACACAAATAAGGGACATTTACAAAAATGAACCTATAAAAAGGAAGCATTTAAGACAAGCTCAATAAAGAACGAATGGCATTAGATGGCCGTACTTACAGCCCATAGACTACATACAGCATTACTAGCAGACCGTGCAAGTGCTGCCTAGGCTCGACCTAAAAAGGAATCAACAGTATGATAAAAAACTTTGTGCACAAGGCATGCTGCCTTAAAACACACACATTCTTTCAAAAGCAACCAGTGAAGGTTTTGGATTCCCGGGTAACATGGGCAAAAGTTTCCAAACAAACTACCTTCCTTATTAAGTGTTTAATTCATTAGAGTTTGGATGAAGTGGCTTTTGGAAGGCCCATTTAGAGACTATTGCAATAGCCGATCATTGAGAGATGAACTTTGCATGAGTAGAATTGTGTCTCAGTCGAAGCTTAACTTGATGCATTCTAGGGTAGGACGGCTGCTTTGGGTATGGAGGATATCCGGTGGAGCTTTCTGTCGGTATCCTCGTAGTTCCTGGGACTAACCACGTCAAAAGAAGATTGTGTAGTACTGCTGTGCATCACAGCATTTGATTGGCTGGTTCTGTTCTCCATGACTGGTCTGAGTTATTACAGATGTCCGGTTCCAATGCCATAAGGTGTTACTTTGTGTTTCTTCCACCCAAGTTCTTTGGCAGCTTTGCACAGATTATCCAGAACACCGGGCCTCTGAAGGTATACAGTGAAGTGACCATTTTTTAGCTCCTTACGACCTCCTGCCCTAAGCTGCTTTAAGTAATTTATAGGAAGCTCTTTGAACTTTGTGCCACCACGAGTGCATGCTGAGTTTTTAAAAGTGAGGAAATATGGTTGTGTTTCTCAGCTTTAGGAACATTATAGCTGTTTTATGACCTATACCAGGGCTTAACTAAAACGCTTGTTCAGGTTTTGCAAAGATTTCACAACCGTTTCATTTAAGAGGGTCAAATCCCAAACCAGCCAGAACTAGTGACCCCATCATCCTTAAAGTATTTAGGGGCTGAGTTGGATTGGTCGTGGGGGCCATCGCCAGCTCAGATGGACGGTCACATGCCATCTTTGCATACCTCCGCCTGCCTGGGGTACATCTCTAGCCCTGGAGAGGAGCCCGCACCCCACCGACTCCTCTGAACGCAATCAGGGTTTGCTGGCCAGCCACCATATTGCATGTGGCCGCTCAGCAATCTATTTTGTTTAAAAAAAACAAATTCTCAAAGCAGGAATTTTTGTGTTTTTTTTGTTTTGGGGGTAAAACATTAAAAATGACCCTGACGCCCTAGGAGCTCAATTCAGTATGTGATCTAATGTACTTATGCCAACTGCCTCTAGTCTGTCATGCTGTCGGTTTAACTATACAGCTGACAGACCGGGTACATCTGT
Organism: Lissotriton helveticus; assembly: GCF_964261635.1. Lineage (NCBI taxonomy): Eukaryota > Metazoa > Chordata > Amphibia > Caudata > Salamandridae > Lissotriton > Lissotriton helveticus. The sequence goes on along the minus strand of NC_136062.1, from coordinate 191,050,675 downwards.
AAAGGAGTACCTTGTCAGCCATACTCTGAATAAGGGCCTACGGTTGTAATGTTTCTGCCTTTAAGATGATGGCTTTTGCTTTTGCTAATGTTGCCCTCAATTCTCTTGCATCTGATATTTGTTGGGTCCCTCTAGGCTGCTGAATATGGTTGGTTTGTTCGGCAGAGCTGCTGTGGTGTGGCAGGAGGTGTTTGACAACAAAGTACAGGTAAGAACTGGAAAAAAATGGAGCTTCTGACTGTCCCACTGTTTTCGTTTCCGCGAAGTATGCATTTCAAACCAAAATCTCTCACTCATCCTACTGCCTGGTCTGCCTGTGCTTTGTTGTTTGTTATTATAATGTCTCTTCCTACTCCCCTTTCTGTCTCTTAACCCCTTTGAATTTTCCAACTATGCCTGACCCCTTTCATGTGAAGTCGCCTTCTCATTCGCTGGTTCCTTTCCCACCCTTCTGTCTCATTCCTTTCATCTTTCCATCTCACACTTTGCCTCCCTCTGCCTGGTGCTTTTACTCTCTTTCACGTCATTCCACCCAGATTGGCTGGTGCCTCACTTGTCATCTACATTCAACAGAGACTTTCCCCTTGTGCTGGACAATTCTCTTATTGTGTTGCATTCCAAGCTACATATTGCACACTTATTCTTGCTTGTAGAGATTTTCTTTTTTTACAATTCAATAGTGCATTTTTTTCGCAACTAAAGGTTGAACAGGTTATTCACAGCACTTTTATGTTTTCCTCTGATAGCTTTGTTATACAAATGAACAGTATCACCTAGGCCCTAGTTCCTCCCACCCAAAGTCATCACTGGGCTCCATTTGAAGTACAACCTCTGCGACTTCCATCCTTCCCTTAATCCACCAACCTTGATAATATTTAACGGATATAGTTATATAACCTTTTGCGTAACCTTGGAACACTTTGCTCACCTCCTAGTCCTTCCTGCTGCCATTCTGTACAGGTATGTTCATCATTATAACAAGTCAGATTACTATTGCCTATTGTAACAGTGCAGTTGTTTACAGTGGGCTTTGTTGATTCCAGGTAATACATATCTTTATTTCTTCCATGCTGTTAAAGACAGTTTTGCTTGGATAACGGGTGAGTTTTTTTGTTACTTTCCAAAAAACAACTATTATTATGGCTTCCTCCCCAAAATGTAAGTTAAATGCTACTCTAACTCCATCTCTAACATATTTCCCCTAGACTGGTAAGGACCTCTACCAGGTCTAAACTACTCTGTATCCCCAATTGGGAAAACAAACACTGTGTGGGAAATGTGTGCTAAGGAGAGATGGTAACTGCTTAACCTTCAAAGGGCATGTGTGCCTACCTGGAGATTCATCCTTGTCACCATGTGTTAACCTGTTGCATCAAGCAATGGTGGTTAAGAGTACAACTTGCTCAATCTCTTTGAGGAGTTCTCTTCATAGTTCAGCCAACGTGGCGCCTCTAACCATATCTGTGTCTCCTCATTTACCACCGTTCTTACCTGGAGACCAGACCACTCATCTCCTAAGGGTCCTATCTTTCACTGGAAAGCAAAATTATCCATCATCCAGCTGCTGCAGAGATCATATACATTCAACCATGCACTAAGTATGTTGCCATTTTTTTAATCCTACCTGTTGATTGTCTTTCTGTCCACAAAGTGTTTTGTTCGGCCATAAGTCCTCAGTGTTCGGGTTTTGAATGACTTTGACTTTTAAAAGAGAATAAAAAAAACTCAAACCTGAAACGAGGCCAACGTAGCATTTTGCGTTTCTTTGGGCAAGATGGTTGACTTTCCATTGTAGACCTAACAGGAAAATGTTATTGCTTATTTAATATCTGCTGTGAAGTAATGACGAAAAATGAACAATATGGATGATCCTGCGCATCTTAAGAGGGTTCCAAAATCAGATGATCCAATCTGAGTCAATTATATCTCTGTGTATTTCTTTTACATTGTTAATATGATGTGAAACTTCAGGCTACACATATTTAAAGTTGCAATTCAAGGTTAAACAGAAGGAGTGTCATTCGTGGCACGAGCCACGAAGGTCTAAAGTTGCAGCCTCCACTTGTGAGGTGAGCTGTACTACAATGTGACTCATTAATCCGTGGACAAAATCTACCTATTTATTTTAAATGAATCTCATTCTATTTCACTTTGTTTTCTACCTTAAATTTACAACTTACACTGTCTTGATAAAGCTCCATAGTTTATTGGCCGGTACAAAACATGTCATCTGCAGCTTTCACATCAACAGATATGTAAGAGAACGATACCAGTACTATAATTGACTGTGAATAGGATCATTGAATCCTGGAGTGCTTCCACAGTGCACAAGATCAGCCTTGTTGTTTATTGTATAAAAACCAGGAATTAGGCTCAGACTTCGAGGACTGCAGCCCAGCATCCAATCACTTACTCGCTTTTGACCAGTAAGATTTATGGGTGTGCAAATGCTACTAATTAAATCCAAGAACCCTCATTTGTAGGCAAATATGAAGAGAAAAAAGATGCAATCACTCCTATCTTCTTATCTTGAGTGTAATGTAGTCTGCCTGTTGACTTCTGGTACTGCTGTTTCATTGCACACTTCTCTCATTCCCAAATGCCTCGGTCCTAATTTTCAGATGTACCCACTATTCTGTCCTGTTTTTTTCAGATGAGCAATGACACTGTGGTGCATGTGTGGAAAGGATCAGAAGACAAGAAGTATCTGGAGGAGCTGGCAGCTGTAACCAAGGCTGGATATCGAGCTCTCTTGTCTTCTCCTTGGTACCTTAATCGCATCTATTTCGGGCAGGACTGGCGGGACGTCTACCAGGTGGAGCTCCTGCAATTTAATGGTACGCTTGTGGCTAAGCTTGAAAAAGGTTGGCGATAAAATGGTTGAAGGGGAGTGCACAGTCCACAGTATGAAGGGCAAAATGCAGAAATTGGTTGAGCTACACAATGGTATCTATTACACTCACGGTCTTAGCTGTGCTAGCAGAGACTTTAGGAGCTAAGGTAATCTCCTATGCAGATGATACCAAGTTCCTCTTCTCCTGGGTGAAGGAAAAGAGCTCGCTGGGGAAGTCATAAAAAATTCCCTTTCTGTGTTCCATTGGTTGTCTATCATCCAATTAAAATGTAATCCAGATAAAACAGAGATAGTGTTTTTGGCCCAATATCACCAGATTTATGGAGGACCTTCTGGCTGAAGGAAGCCGTCCTCCCTGACCCCCAACATGGCACTGTAAAGAACTTGGGAATCAAGTTTGATAGTGCCCTTTCTTTCAACCACAGATCCAGGCTTTGACTGGCTCCTGTTTTGAGCTGTTAGGGACCCTGAAAAAGATCCTTACCCTGTCAGACAACACAAAGAGAACGGTGATCCAAGCATCAGTAACCTCCAGGTTGGACTATGGAACGCATTGTACCTATGTCTCTTATAGTACTTCTTGGCAGACTTCAGTTGATGCAGAATTAAGCAGACTGTGTCCTCCTCAATCTTACCCCGAGAACACACATGTTCCTGCATTTGAAAGCTGTTCACTGCTTCCCATTAAAAAATTGATACTTTTTAAATCCCTTGTCCACAAAGCTATGCACACTTCAGGAGCTGGCTACTTGAGAGAGCGGATTCATGATTACGGACCATCCAGAAACCTGTGTTCCTTCTCCGAGTGAATGACTTGAGTTCCCAAAATTCGTTGGCCCAGAACTGGCAGCAGTTCTTTTCTTATCTCAGGCCAGTTACATGGAATAAACTCCCTCTGGTGCTACAAACTACAAAAAACTAAAAGCATGGCTCTTCCCGCAAGCATAATGGCACATTCCTTGTGGTTGTAGGCTTCCTGATTTAGCGCTGGGACTCTCTTTTTAGTGGCTGTGCGCTATATAAATCTTGATAACATAACACTCAGTAGGTTAGGGAAACAACAGAGTTATAAGTAGTGAAGGCAGTCTTAGGTGAGAGCTACTGGCATCTTTAGTACATTCTGGAAAATAGCAGTGTATGGTGACACCAAAATCATCAGGTCTTAAGATGATTGTGCTCCACATATAGCCGATATGCAAGTACATTTTAAGAAATCCAGTCTACGGTTGAGTCATGTTGAGAAAGCAAGGAAGGAGCTCCCATATCGCACTGAATGCATTTAATTCATCATTACAGTGTGTTCATATTGGGTATTATGCTGTAGTTCCAAAAGCCATTTATGTTCCTCCGGTAGCGTATGTGGGCGCCCGTGTCTGAGTTTATGGAGTTTGACTGCATCCCAGAATGATTACCTATCAACAGATCTAGGACAATAGACCTGAAATCTCCTAGCTGTTATGTAAAAGCTCAAGTAAGTAAGTGAGGGAGTGAGTGAGTATGTGTGTGTGTGTGTGTGTGTGTGTGTGTGTGTATATATATATATATATATATATATATATATATATATATACATATATACATATACATATATGTGTGTGTGTGTATATATATGTATATGTATATATTTCATTTTAGTGGCTCAGCTCATCTGTTGTCCCACACTTTCATCCAAAGAAAGCGTATTACCATACTGGCTAAATATAGTGTAGGTCACAGTAACTTGCAATCACATCTCTAACAATCTGCATGTGGAGGCACGTGTCTGTCATTTCGGGGGAGTACAGCACCAGTCATGCAGGACTTTAAAATGATAAAAATTGAAGTTTGGTCTCTTGATGTATTTTGTTGTGCACTAGTAAGAGAATTGACCATTCTTTCATAGTTCAGTCTTTTTTTTTTTTAATGCCATCTGCCAGTGCAGTCTGAAAGTACCTTCTATGGACTTTGAATAGAGCTGAGATGGGAATGTTCTGTATATGTCTGACACTACTCCCAGAGCCTAGGATATTGTACAGTAGGTGATGGAGACAGTGAAACTGGATCCAAGTCTAAAGTGCTCATCAGATAATGTCTAAGCTAATAATAGCGCTGATGCTAGGAACCCTGTATGCTATGTGTTTGTAAGTCCGTAAAGATCGGATTAACCCTTTCTGGGCTCCTGTTGGTCGTCGCGAGCACTACCTCGCTCTTGCTGCGAACGGCCGATTCGGACCAGCCCACTCAGCGGCACCGCCGCACTGCGGACGGCCGCGGTTAAAGTGTTAAAGAGTCTGGATTATCTGCCCTGCCCTTTCTGGCCAGCTGAAGATTAAACCGTTAATACAAATGTAAACAAATATGTAAATCCGTATTTGTAAAGCGCGAACTACTTGCCCTTATGGGTCTCAAGGCGCTGGGGGCCATTGTGGAAATTAAGTGAGCTATTGCCCAGACTCACATGGTGCTGAGCTGAGCTGCCGCCGGAGCCGGAAATCGAACCGTGAGCCCTGTGCTCTGAAGTCAGCTGCCCTGGCCGTTGCACCACACCTCTCCACAAATACGACCATTGCATTGAATGGGGGCAGTCTTTTGTAGCCTTAGGTATATGTGTACTTGCCTGTCAGATTTTAAGATGCTCTTATTGAAATTATAATTGAATTGTTTGTTGAACTTGTGTTTTATGTCTGTATATGAGTAGAGTATCGGACTGACTTAGAAGAAAGATCACTTCTTCAATTCTTGATTGGAAACGAGATCTGTGATTGAATTGCTAAGTCATCACCATCAAAATACTTTATTCTGTTGCCATAACCATCGATGTGTACAATAAAACATCAAATGTAAACATATTAAAAATCTGTTAATATAAATATTCAATTCAAATAACTTTATTTCGATTTCTCGAAGGAAATCATAAAAGTATACAGATTAAAACATAACAACATTAAACCATAATACATTTCCAAGAAAGAAAAGAAAAAGACATCATAATATATTATTACCCAATTCTGGTTTACACAGTACAAATCAATAACGGTTATAACAGTTATCAAAAATAGACATAAATTTCAGTTGAAAATCATCAATTACACTGTTAAAAAAGTTTAAAACTCAAAAGTAAGAGAATACAAAAGTCAATATGAGAAAAAAAAAAAAAAAAAAAAAAAACAGCATCAATATTACACAGACCTTTCTAAAGATCTCCTAAACTTAATCTTTCTTGTTAATTATGCGTCAGGTTTAACATTCATGGATCTATTGTTACAAAAAAAGGAGGAATTTGTCCCATAATATTAATAGCGCTTTCCGCATTTATCACGATTATACAGCAAATCCAATCTATTGAAAGCGGAAGGGCCCCTACCATATCATGCATAGGCGGTTCTGTTCATCAGATAGTTGTACCTTTCCTTTGGTTTTAAAGGCGAAATGTATTGTGCACGAGGGTAAAAGTCATATAAGTCCCAGGTGGATATAAGACCATCTCCTTCTTGGGGTTGCCAAGTTTTTAAGTATGGGACAACATATCTGTTCCTAAATTTTACTAAGACTAGGTCACCAGGAATGTCTTTTGGTAAGGAACCCAGCCAGCCCACCCTTCTAGCACTCAATATTCGTCCATCAAGATCGGGTGGAAGGGGTCTATTTTTTGCTAGCCAATACGTAACCTTGTTAAGTAAATCTTGGTGACTTTCGGATTTACCATATGGGAGTGCTGGTACTCCCGCCAGGACAGACACGAATGGGGCAGCCTCTGGGGGTAGATGAATATGGGGAACTTTTTTAATCTCTATTCTAGCAAGATTCTGCTGCGTTAAAGTGACCCTTGGAACTTTTGGGACTATTATATCAGAGTCTAGTGGCAGGATTTTGGTTGTTATAGATGGCTTGGTCTCTTTGGAGGCAACTAATGGCTGAGAGCAATCTGATATTATAATAGTTTTGGTGGGTGGGAAAATATCCTTCAGCCTTTCTTCTATTCCCGTCAGCCTTTCCCCTAGTGTGTTAATTTTTTCCAACAAGGGTGATAGGAGGGATTTGACCAATAGTTCGATTTGAGAAAGTAAAGGCTGCTTTAAAGGGGGTACTGTGTAGTCAGGCTTTACTGCTGTTTCTATGGTCAGAGGGGAATTATTAGAAAACAAAGAGAGGCTTAGGACTCCATCGTGCTTCCTTTTAACACAAGAGATTTGTGAGAGTGCTGTGCTTTGAGTATTAGCTTTATTGGGTAAAAGGGGGGATTCCTGCGGACAGTCATTGATGGGTAATGTACAGCCACTGATTATGGTACAGGATGGAGCGCTTATTTGTTCATTTAAAGGTTCCACAGGGACGTATCTAGATTTACACAGGCTATTTAATTCCTCCCACAAAGCGAGACATTGCGTGGTATCAGCTGTTTGTGAAAATACTTGTGAGTTGGGTGTGGGAGGAGTATTAAGTATAAACAGGGGAGAATCATTGTGTGCAGTTTCATCAGGAGTAAGCACTGTTGACCTGTTAAAATGAGAATCTAATGTCCCTTTGCAGAATCCCCTCTGTGGGGTAGCTTTGTTGGTGATCTCTTGCAAAGTCATGGTCAGATTTAATTATGGCTTAGCACTATAGGGATTATGGCGTAGTAACAGAGTCAGAGTGTTGTACATAAAACTTCAAGTCTGTTGGTATAGTCAATAGGTAGATATTGAATTAATGAAAGTATACCACTATCTACCTCCTCTTTAGTGAGCTCCAATGGGGGGTGGCCCGTCCCGGCCTCCTCTGGCCTCTGAGGGCCACAGAGGGCCCGCCCTTTGCCCGGGCTTAGCCCGCGCGCGGTCCTGCGACGCGGGGGCTCGCGCTGGCCTTATGCGCACCTCCGGGGGCGGGTCTGGAAACAGGATGCGCGCCTTCCTGGGCGCAGGGGGTGCAGGGAATTGTAGTTCCCGATCTACCGCTTCGCCGCGGTGATCGGGAAACGTCAGGCAGCAAGGTCCGGTGTCAAAATGGGAGCAGCGCTCGGGCTGCAACAGTCAGCAATCCCCCAGGTGACCCCTCTGGTCAGGTTAATATAAATATATAATGAACAGTTTTAAAAGTTCGATTCTGATCTCGTTATTCATCACATAGGGCACCACGGAGAATAGTCCCAAAATAGCACAGAACAAAAAAAAATGCTGCATCCAATCCTCTGAAAATCTAAAAACAGATTGAACAGCTGCTTAAAAATGCATCATGGCAAATCCAAGTAAAGTGCAAAATTCATAAAATGTAAACATATCTAGAGATAAAGAGAGTCCAAACTAGGTGGACAATATGACACAACACAGTGCGAAAATTGATAGTGTAAATATCTACAAAGTTTGTTACAACCTAATTTTATACATTTAAAAAGATCTTCATAACCAGTGCAAAGTAATTGTTCAAATGAACCGACGGAGTAAAAAAGACAATGTAACCACAATACGACATATTTGGGACTGGCTGTTATCAGCAGGTATGGCTAAGAGATTCAAGATAAGGTAGGGTGGCATGATAATTTATATACCAGTAATTGATAATATAGCTAGGTTAAAAATGTTGCTCATTTAAACCAAACGTTTAATAGGAAGTGACTGAATGAGAATAGAATTGGGCCAAAAGTAGGAGTTTTCATAGCTTTATCAGATCCCTAAGGGACTCCCTATACTCTAGTAGCTCAGGGGGTGACTAAATGCATATCTAATATGTTTAGGGTTACAGTTTTGCCCCATACAAAATATCTTTTATACCTAAATGAAGGCAAAGTGGGATAAGAGGGGTGTTGGTCAGGACCGAGATAAGTGATCTTTATAAAGTTATTCTCTGCCAAGGCCAGCTTCTGGATATCCGTATAACCCCAAACTGCCTCTCCAAAAAGTGCTGCACTTGGGCAAGATATGCCGCAAGTGTTGGTGAAATTAAGCCGGAGTCTGTCCTCTTATGCAGTTGGAGTATGGCATTAGCTCTATGGACTATCGGAAGGAAACTTTAGATCATTTGGGATTCCCATTTAAATTTGTCACAGTTTGACTCCCAAATAATCAAAGCGAAAGACCCTTTCAAGGGGTTCACTATCGACCTTTACAGTTCTGCTTCTAGCTGAGCCTTTATCAAAAACCATATACTTTGTTTTTGTCACATTTAGTTCTAGACCCCTTGCCGTGCAGAATTCCAGAAACTTATCTATCAGGTTTTGAAGACTCCTAGGGATTTTGGAGATTAGAAGCAAATCCTCTGCAAAAAAGAATATGGGGATTTGTATCCCTTTTTAAAATGGGAGAAGACGGTCACCCAGGCCCTCGTCACCAGCCGCCTGGACTACGGCAGCTCCCTCTACGCCGGAACCACCGCCAAACTCCAGAAGAGACTCCAGCGGATCCAGAACGCCTCAGCACGACTCATCCTGGACATCCCCCGTCGCAGCCACATCTCCGGACACCTGAGAGACCTGCACTGGCTCCCGGTCAACAAGAGAATCACCTTCCGTCTCCTCACCCACGCACACAAAGCCCTACACAACCAAGGCCCAGGATACCTCAACAGCCGCCTCAACTTCTACGCTCCCAAACGCCAGCTCCGATCGACCGGCCACGCCCTCGCCGCCATCCCCCGCATCCGAAGAGCCACCACAGGGGGACGGTCCTTCACCTACCTCGCCGCCAAGACATGGAACTCCCTCCCGACCCACCTCCGCCTGACCCAGGACCACCTCGCCTTCAGGAAGCAACTCAAGACCTGGCTGTTCGAGCAGTAGCGGACCCCCCTCCCCTAGCGCCTTGAGACCCTCTGGGTGAGTAGTGCGCTATATAAATGCTTTGATTGATTGATACTTGCATGCCATTAGTGCCTCCACCACATAATTGGTATACAGGGTGAATAGGGTTGAGGCACCCGAGACTAACCTCGCAAAGAATGGGAATGCGAGTAGTCAGTTTGCCACTCTAACCCAGCGGGCCGGAGCTTAGTTAATTTCATGTAATCTAGCAATGAGTTTACTCAGGCTACCGGGGGGATACCCATTTCTGCGAGCACTCTCCATAGATTCTTACGACAGACAAGATCAAATGCAACTTACCATTCTATGAGGGTAACAGATAATCTTAGGTTTGCTCTCATATAATGGAAATGTGCACTGCTCAGCATCCAAAGGACTTGGTAAGAGGTACTTGTTTTAGCTCGCAAGCCTGCTTGGAGTGGAGACAGGACCTGTTCATTATCTGCCCAGTTTTGCAGTTTATCAAGGATCTGTCGTGAAAAAACTTTCCGCAAGTTGTCTATTAGGCTTATGGGCCTATAGTTGTATGGACTGCAGGCATCGCCCTCTTAAAAACTGGAATTATTTCCACTCCCCTCCCGGTGTCTGAGATTTCTGCCCAGCAGCAATTGCAGCTGATAAGAGATTAACATAGCTAGCCCATATCCTTGGTTTAGATTTATACATGTCACCCGGTATTTCATCTGGTCCGGGAGCATTTGCGTACTTGAGTCTGTAAATAGTAGAGAGAATATCCTCTGGACAAATGAACAATGCCTCAGCTGTCTTCCTTTGAGCTAGATTTAGTACATCTTCAATTGGGCCTCATGGTCTCATGCAGGGAGGACGGATTTTAGGTGTTTTAAGGGCATACAATACAGAGAAGTAGTCTACCCACTTCTCAGACTGGATATGATTTTACTGTCTATGATCCTGTGTGAGAGTATGTTCCAGAAGGATCTGCTGTTGTTTATTTTGCGGTATTTTGTACCGTTGTTTATTTTGCAGCAGATCCTGCCAGTTCTTGCCTCCCTGTCCCGCTTGGCTTCAGCAAGTGCCACTTTATACTTAGATCGTGCTTCAATAATGTCTGCGCCCTTTAACTGCCTATTTTAGCATCGCTTTAGTCAATGTGCACTCTGGATTGAACCATTGGGATCCCTCACGCAAGTTACTTGCATGAGGCCGTTTTCTATTTATTTTTTTAACAGAAAATGCACTGCAGTCTATTAAAAAGGTGCTTATGGACGTCTAAGATTTTTACTGCAAGGCAGGAGTTTCCTCTTAATTGGACAGGAAAAACAAAAACTTTGATAGATCTCTGCGTTCAACCTGTGATTTGACATTACCCGAGACCAGGAGACTCTTCCATAATTATTGGCTAAAATAGGCTCCGGGACCACAGTATGGCAAATGGCGGAGGCTCTTTTAAGGGCGTCCCCAGTTAAAGATGTAACCAGCGGGCTCTTATAGCTATCTGTGTACAAGTTGCGACCTTCATATCTTTGAGCAATGGCCATAGCCTTACATCTAGTAAAACATAATCAATAATATTTGAGTAAGAACCCCTTTTAAACTTGAATGATCCTAACTGGTTAGAGCGAGTTCGCCCGTTGCATGCTCAGAGACCCTTAAAAATCACTATAGATCTAATATGAAGAGCAACATTGATAAAGTGGCGTTGGGGTTTACCAGATAGAAAAAGGTATATACAATTTCTCATCTTCTTGCTCAATTAACACACTGATAGATGGAGGGGGCTGAAAAGTTACATAAATTCTGACTACTAATATTTTTGCCTGCTGCTGGTAAATGTCAATGTATTTATCTAGCATGCTCAGGGCAGGTGATTTCATTGTAAACTGGTACTGATCTAGCATGAACTTTAAATAGTGCCATAGTCAATGCAGAGGGAACTTTAAGCAGAAGCCCCATTAGATCAGGAGAATCTACTTCCAGTAGTGTGTGTGAGCATGATTTTTATTTTATTTTTTACTAAAACCTACCCACCCCTATCTTCCAGCCAGGATTTCCTTGGGGGCTTCGCCTCCACACTATATGGGACAAACCCGTTTACAAATACTTTTTCTGCTGCCCACGTTTCTTGGAATAAATCAACATTCTGCTTCCCTATAAAGAGGAACATTCAGAATCAGTCAGTTTGGAAACAATCCCAGCTAAATTCCAAGAAATCATGGAAAGATCATCCTGTTGATCGAGTGCAAGATGGGATTCATGATCTTTAACCAGTAGCGCGTTAGATTCCATAGTAACGCAAGTGGAATTGAGAGCCTCTTTTTGTCATTTGTGCCTCCTGATTTCCAGGCTCATTATTACCATTGGTGAACAGTCAGTCATTATCTAGCAGGCCTGAGAGGGGAGCAAAACAAGTACAAGTGGGTAGCCCGGTTGGAAGGGACAATGAACCCGGGAGACTACCTGAAGATTAGATTAACTTGCCGCCAGGGGGAGGTTAGGACGATAGAAAAAACCTAGTGGAAAAGCATGGATTTGGTTACCATTCTGCAATACAAGGTTCAACCGCAGTAGGAGAGATCTCACCCGGCCTGGGTCTTTAAAGTTGATCACATTGCAGTCTCTTTGTGTGGTTTAAGGGAAAGGGCCTAACCAGTCCACTCCATGGGCCAATATGATGTTATCCACTAGTTCTGTTGACCAATTTGGGTTCTTCATGCACCAGTGGGCTTCCTTGAACCTTAAGCTGTCCCTGTCTTCTGAAGCGCCATCATCCAGCAGGGGGGACATCCTCTGGGACGATGACATATGGTGTACAGTCAGGGTGGAGATGTAAATGTCTAGGTCGGCCCCCATATGAAGAATCTTCCGTCCAGGGGCAGCAGTCAAAATCAGCATTCAGGAATTCGGCATGCCTCCTTGTATCAACTGCGCTAGCTTCTCAACGGAAACAACATTGAGGAGGTCAAACTCTATGTATACGTAGGAGTGAAAATAAATGCAAATGGCTCCTTTGTTTCTCAGAAGAAGTCGATTAGGGCGAAAGCGCAGGCCCTTAATTATGGCTTCTCATCACTGGCCAGCTCTATTCAAGGCCACGATCAAAAGCCCCTGGGATCAGTTATGAAAGCCAAACTGTTGCCAACCCTTGGATACAGAATGGAGATTATGCTGTTCAATGATGCTCTTTTGTTAAAAAAATAACTGATAAGAGCCTATAAACAAATGTTTAGGCTCCCCAAGTTGGCTTCTCCTGTGCAAATCCAACTCGAATTTCTGCTTATAAAACAGACAGGCCGCTAGGCCGGTGGTGTTTTTAAAGCTCTGTTGTAACCTGCGAGCAGCAGCTGAAAGCACTCTGGCTAATCTATTCTGGATCAAAATTTACTTGCAAAGGGGCAACGTTGGTCACAAGAAATTTTTAGAAAACTGTATTACGACACTTTATCTGGGTGACCTTTGGAATTTTAATATCTCTTGGCAAACCTTTAAGAAACTAGTAAATAAATCTACTAAACTGCCAAGTTGGGTGGCAGACAAAGAAACCCTGTCAAAACGTCGCCACGGGTGGCTGGTGTTGAAATAATATTCCACTCTAAGAGAATCAGCCCTGCTAGCCGCACCTTACCACCGGAAGATCAAACAATAATTTCTGGCCCTAAGATTCGGAGAAATACTCACGCTAGACCTCATGCCAAAATGGAGGCTGTCCGGTCGAAGTAAAGACCGGTCCTGCCGTCTATGCCATCGGGGGACTGAATCTTTGCTTCACATTGTCTGTGTTTGTCCTGCTCTGATGGTTCAACGAAGATTTCTATTATGGCGGGAGTTCCTTGAACGGGGAATTGGGTCATGCAGGAATGCACTGGTGGAGTCCATGGACCTGAACAACACCATGCTGAACATTAGACTGACTCAGTTATTGATCTGTTTTAAGAAAATGATCAGCTAATAGGATATGCAATGTGTAATCTGGAGGGAGTCCCTGAACGTAATTCTAAAATGTAATAACTCAGAAACCTTTTATGTTAACTTAACATGCACAGAAACTGTGAAGGACGGGTTGCTAGGGATTGAAACTAGCAGCTCCCTATCCTGTTAGGCTCAGATAATTACTTTATCTATTTCTGTATTTTTAATTATGTATATTCTTGCATAATTGCTTTTTAACAGTGGGTCTCATAGTTCATCTGGCACTGTATTCATACTTGCCCCAGTCCCGCTTAAATGCACCTTTATTACATATATTAATTAACTTAAGGGACTTTTTAGTTATCTGTGTGGAAAGCTTGCTTTTTTAGACTTCCGGATTACGATCAGCCCCTGTTTAGTCACTTTTATCTAACGTAGCTTAGTGTTTGGTATCCCAACGAAAATCCCTAGAAAGGAAAGTTGAAGAAAGCAAAGTGCATGTAGCGCGATAATTGGTGGCTATACTAGTTGTATCTCAAATTCCCTTGTTATCTATTTTTTATGTATTTTTAAACTGTTAGTTTATTAGTCAATTAAAAGCACAAACAAAATAAAAAAAATTTTTAAACAGCGCTAGTCATACTTATATTGCCAGTGGGAACTCGTGAGGAAGGGGAGTTAAGGTGTTGGGTGAGGGGCTATGGGGTTGGATGAGGGGGCTGGCTTAAGCTCAAGCTCTAACCTTGATGGAAGTGGCAGATTGTTTTTTGAGAAAGAGGGGTGTTGGGCCAGGAACCGAGGTTGGCAGCTCAGAATACTGCTTAAGGGCAGGAAGGTTGATATTACATAGTTTAACATCAACAGATGCCAGGCAATTGTAAATAGGTTCCAGTTTGCTCGCCACAGCTTCAATAAGGCTATTGCATAGGTCCCTGACTGACTCCAATAGTGAATCCTTAAGCGTAGCATCCAAAATTCCCCTCCCTCCCTCAATAGACCTTACAACACATTGCTTCTTAGACCTGGTGGGTCCTTTCTCACTTTGCAACTGGATTCAGGTTAGCTTAGCTGATGGGGATGAAACCACGAAACCGTTCCCAGAATGCTTGTTTCCGGGCCAGGGAGGATCTGGCCTGGCAGTTCGGGCTGGACTGTTCTCATGAGCAGAAGGGTAAAGACTGATTTGCATATGGTTGGGTCAAACTCGGGTGGCGAAGTGAGCAGAAGAACGATGATGGATTCAACCCAGATCTGTGACTTGGGGTGAGTGTCTGAAAAGTTTCAGTGCTCCGTCCATCATCTTATTGTGTTTGATTCATTTAAAGTGGAAACAAGTATGTTTTTATAGCGACTAGTATGGTCTGTCATCATGACCAGTTTAGTTCGTGCTGATGCAATCAGGCGCAATCTGATGTAAGGAGAATTGTTTTGATCCTGAGTGGTGTAGAGAATAGAACAACTTGATACGACCAGTGTTGAAGCTCAAGGTCTGTGTGTGATAATGAGACTCAAATCCACTGTACAAATGAGACTGATCAGTATGTAAAAAGATAGGGATGGGAGTCAAAGGATTAAGCTGTATACATTATGAGACATTATCGTCTTTCTGCTGCATACCTTTGATCATTGGTTCTTTGATTTAAATCTATTCAGGTCTATGCATCTCTTCTGAGCATTTATCCGAGGTTTTATTGATCCGATATTATGTAACTTAGGGAAGCAATCACCCTCTGACATGCAAATACACTTTCTGTGTTTCAGACTAATGGGTAATTTCTCTGTATGTGTCTGGGCTGAGGACAGCTTTTTCCCTGAATTGCATGCAGACACTTCTCCTTTTCCGGTTCACTATGCTTCTCTGTATATTTGTTGTTTTCTATGTACCTTCTTTGTTCGAGTTCTTTGCTGTAGACTTTGTGATCTCTCTGATTCTGAATCTGGCTGCTTTAACCTGTGTGCCCTGTCTGCCTTCAGGCACATAATCCGGTTCATTTATTCTGTACCCCAGGAACTGCAGAGCAGAATGAGCTGGTGGTAGGCGGTGAGGCCTGTATGTGGGGAGAGTATGTCGATGCCACCAACCTTGAGCCAAGACTCTGGTAAGCTACCCCCTTAAGACTGCTCCTTGATGAATGGTAAGCTGTTCTTCGCTTTTTTTCAGGCTTTATTTTGAGTCCAAGAGATTGGACCAAATAATTGCGTAACTATAAGGGAAGTGAGTTATCTCTCAAGCTAGAATTTACTTGCTTGATTGATCTGTGTATTTAAATTATTTTGCAATTTAGCCAACTATATATGCAATCGGGACGGAATATACATGTAGAAGTTAAGTGAGAATGTAGCAGCCCTTCTGTTCGCATTCCCAACGTAATCGATATGTTGCTCTGTATTAGGAGGCAATACTCGCTTGGTGCTTCAAATGAGGCACACATTCCCACCACTCTAGTGTAGGTTGGAGAACAACCGGTCTTAAAGGTGGTGATAAAACAGATGTATCCAATGTTAAATAGGCTGTCACATAAGTATTAATTATTTAGTAGTTTTAAATTGCACAAACTTTTTGCCTGTGGCCCACTTTAAGTGCCACGCAGTACTGTGTTTGGCACCATACTTGGGGTGCGCTGGCATGTGAATTTTAATAAGTTGTAAGTATTCAATAGATAAACATCCGATGGGTAACAGATTATGCAGCTGCTGTTTTGATGTCCTGTGCCGTAGTGGGGTTTGTCATGGGGAGGGGGGGTAGTAAGGTGGTAGGTTGATACAAACTGTCAGCTGCACATAGCAGTAATCTGACGTTCCTCCTGGGCAGTCTGTGAAGTGAGGCCTTTTCCATTATTGTCTGTTTACCTGCTTGCAATATAGTGGTGTTCCACCATGAAACTTTTCAAGGGTGGTAGGGGGCTTGAGGCTTTTGCTCCTCTGCTTTGATCTAGCTTAGACCTCTATATTTTATCAACCGAATTGATCAGTAACTTTTTTAAGAGTTAAACAAATTTCAGGAGCATGTCACTCAAGATCAGCTCTATTTCAATAAATGTATTCTCATTCTTCATGATAACAAAACACGAAAAGGACAACAGCAAACCTAATTTTGAACCTAGAGAATTATTTAATATCTCAAGGTCAACATGTTCATCATTGCAAATATTGATATGAATTATATAACAAAAGGTTACCCCAATTGGAGCATGCAGATAGAAAAGATATAGATAAAAAGAGGGTGCAATTCAAAAAGAAAAGGAAATTCACAGAAAAATTATTGTGACATAAAATATTCGTAATAATTGGTTCGAGGCATGTGGGCTGCTAAATTCATATCTTAGCATTAGATCGCCGCCTAGTGTTGGGTCCGGATGATCGCACATTGTTGTCCTGGAAGAGTCTTCGAAGTATCCTGAGATAGGTGGCTCCTCCCCTGGACTACAGTGCGCATGGGCATCGGCTCCATCCCCAGATTGTTTTTTTCCGCCATTGGGTTCGGATGTGGTCTCGACGTCTTTCTGTCGAAACCGAGAAAAACTAACTTTTAGCGGCCAAAAGGCCTCGCTTTTTTGCGTCGGTATTGTCTGCGCACGGTCTCGAGTCTTCCGTCTCTTGGAGCCGGAATAAGCGGAGTCTTGTTTCGCTTTTCGAACTTTGAGGCCTTCTCATCGCGACACGACTGCAAAACTTTTCGAACATGGAGCGGAGCCCGTTTAAGTACTGCCCGCTTTGTGGGTCCAAGTACCCACACATCGATCTACACCCCGTCTGTAACAAATGCCTTTCGCCTGACCATGACGACGGCAAGTGCAAGGCCTGTGCACAGTTCCGCTCTAAGAAGACTCTCAAGCTTCGGCGCGCGGTGCGCATGGAAGCTAGACAAGCGGCCCCGGATCCGGAAAACATCTTCGGAGACCAAGAAGAAGAGGACCAGGGTCATCATCTTCAAATCTTCCCCACCCGAGACGGAGGTCGAGGCGGATCCGGGAGACGACGACGGAGTCGTGGGTCAAGGCCTTGAATACGTCGACGAGGTAGGAGACGACGATGAGATTTATGGGGCCGCGGCAGATAGCTCGGGGGACGAGCTCTGCCCCGAAGGTTACGAGGATACCGACCGGGTCACGGGATCACCTGTTGGCCTTACCCAAGACCCGTTGCCGCAAGCCACAGCCCCGCCTTCGGGCCCGGCCACGGACTTACTTGCTGAGCAGACTGTTTCGAAACCGAAACCGAAACAATCGGGATCGACAACATCTAAAATGGCCGACCCGAAAACGAAACCGAAACTTAAGGACTCGAGTGTCCCTAAGATGGCTGCCGTACCGGCGAAAACGACTGTGCCCGCTACTCCATCGACTCCGTCGACCTCCGGTCCGCAGAAGTCGAAGAAGTCCGTCGATTCCGCTGCTGCAAAATCGAAATCGACGCCAGAGGAGGGGTCCTCTAAAAAAGATGGTCGGCACGGGTCAACAGCTGCGCCGCCGTCCAAGCACGCCAAAGCCGGCTCCACGGAGGCTACACAGGCGCACGGATCGAAGACTAGCACGTCTGCGCCCCGGTCCCAGGATTCGGGGTCGGTGACAGCGGGATCCGCGTCCAAAGCGCACAAGGCCCACATAGACGTCGGATCCGAGGGAAAGGTCAAGACATCCTCGTCGGCGCCAAAACACACTGTGAGTGAGACGTCCCCCATCGCCGAATCACTACAGAGAATCAGGGAGATGGCCTCTGCTCCGTCGGCTCCGAAATCATCGCCGCAGCCGCAAAAGGACAATCCAGCAAAGCCTTCTGGAAAACTTCTCTTCATTTTGCCGCCGAAGGAGGCGCCGAAAGCCTTTTCCACCAAATCGGCACCAAAGAAGGCGATTTCTTCAACGGCTGGTCCACTTCCACGTCGGGTACTCGAATCAGAGGATGATTCAGAGCATTTCATCGACGCTGATACAGGCAAACTGACCCTCTATAAGAGAAAAATCACTTCGGAGTCAGTGGACCCATATGTCATCCCACTGAAGAAGAAGAGGGTGCCCCTTGACGCTTCAGGCCTCATGGAACCAATCCAGCCTCCTCCGAGACGGAGCCCTACTCCCTCACCAGAACACTCTGCGGGTGAGGGGTATGATGAGGACGAGCAATACAATTTCCCTATCAATGAACCAGATGCACAACCGGATTCATATGATGACACTGGTGACCAGGGCACCCAAAGTGTGGGGCATGACCCGCAGCTTTTTAATGCACGTGCATCCCCAACTGAGGATTCAGCAGGTTTTCATGCACTACTTGAGAGGGCGGCAGCCAATCATGATGTGGACATGCATGCTGACCCGGTTGAGGAAGACTTCCTTTTCGACACATTTTCAGTCTCTGAAAGGACGGTAAAGACACTGCCTATGCTTAAAGGAGTCCTCAAGCATGCTGGGGACATATTTAAGGAGCCTACAAGAGCAAGAGTGGTCAATCCACGTATTGAAAAAAAGTACAGACCTGCACCTGCAGACCCCGCGTACATTCGGGGCCAGTTGCCACTGGACTCTCTTGTGGTCGCCAATGCCAGGAAACGTGCCAACTCCCAGACGACGGGTGAAGCTCCTCCCCCGGATAAGGAGTCCAAAGTGCTAGAGGCAGGGGGCAAAAGAGTAGCTGCACAGGCATCAAACTTTTGGCGCATTGCCAATACACAGGCACTCTTAGCGCGTTACGATAGGGCGCACTACGACACCCTAGAACAGATTATACAACACCTGCCTCCACAGTTCCAAGAAGGCACCAAACTGCTTATTGAGGAAGGGAAGCTAATCTCAAACGCAGCCATCAAGTGTGCACTTGACGCAGCAGACACAGCTGCTAGAGCTATCAACACTAGCGTTATGCTGAGACGACAGGCGTGGCTCCGCATCTCAGGGTTTAAACCGGATATTCAGACAACCATTCTTAATCAGCCAGTCAATCCTGATAGTCTGTTTGGTCCAGATGTTGACACCACCCTAGAGAAAATAAAAAAAGACACAGAAACTGCTAAGTCCATGGGGGCCCTACAGTCACAACAGTTTCGTGGCAGCAATTTTCGTCGCTCAGGTGCACGTGGAGTCACCAGAGGACAAATGGGTCAACAATCTCAGTTCTCAAGAGGTGGAGCACAATCCTCGTTCACAAAACAGAACAAGGGAGGTTACAGAAATAACAGCAACAGAGGTCGCGGCAGAGGAAACAACAGCTCCCGCTCCTCTACCCCAAGGAAACAGTGACTCTCTGTCACTGCCCCCCGACCACTTAACACCTGTCGGGGGGAGACTGCAGCAGTTCCTGCCCGTCTGGAGAAACATCACCACAGACAGGTGGGTGCGACAACTAGTCCAGTATGGTTATTGCCTAGAGTTGAAATCCACTCCACCCAACATCCCGCCAAGGCAAAGGCCTATGTCCGCAGAGCACTTGCTCTTATTGCAGCAGGAAGTAGTGGTGATGCTGCAAAAAGGAGCAATCGAGCTCGTGCCGGTGGGAGAGGAAGGCACAGGGGTGTATTCCCTGTACTTCCTTATTCCAAAGAAGGACGGATCTCTCAGACCCATTCTAGATCTACGTCCCCTCAACCTGTACATACTATCGGAACATTTCCACATGCTTACACTGCAACAGATTCTTCCCTTGCTAAAACAAGGGGACTTCTTGGCAACCTTAGATCTCAAGGATGCTTATTTCCACATTCCACTACACCCGTCCCACAGGAAATACCTCAGGTTCACTATTCAAGGCAAGCATTACCAGTTCAAGGTCCTACCCTTCGGAGTCACCACAGCCCCAAGGGTGTTTACCAAGTGTCTGGCAACAGTAGCAGCGCACCTCAGGAGGCAGAACATCCATGTCTACCCCTACCTAGACGACTGGCTTGTGCAAGCCAAGTCGGAACAACAGTGCGCCGCAGACATGTCGACTACAATTCACCTTCTTCACAATCTGGGTTTCTCGCTGAACTACCCAAAGTCGCATCTACAACCAGCACATGTCCGGCAGTTCCTAGGTGCGACAATCAACACCCTGACGGCCATGGCTCAGCCAAACCAAGTCAGGATAGACAGCATGCAGTCTCTGATCCAAAAGTTCAGACCACAACACTCGCTTCCAGCGAGAGTGTTCATGCAGTTGATAGGCATGATGGCCTCCTGCATCTTCATAGTCCCTCACGCACGGTTACATATGCGTCCGCTCCAGGAGTGCTTAGCGAATCAGTGGACACAGGCTCAGGGGCAATTGACAGACCTAGTGTTGGTTACCAGTCGGGCATACGACTCTCTGCATTGGTGGACTCCACACAACCTTTGCAAGGGCCGACTGTTCCAAGAGCCTGTGCCGCAGATTATCCTGACAACGGACGCATCTCTCCAGGGATGGGGAGCTCATCTGCTCACTTACACAGTGCAGGGACTATGGACGACGCAGCAACAGAAGATGCACATCAACTATCTGGAACTGATGGCAATCTTCATGGCGATCAAGTCCTTCATTGTACATCTGTGCAACAAGGTAGTGTTAGTCCGGACGGACAACATGACTGCGATGTACTACATTCAAAAGCAGGGAGGCACCCACTCGCCACAGCTGTCTCATCTGGCTCAGAGCATGTGGAAGTGGGCCATTCAGAGGAACATTTTCCTCATGGCAGAACACCTCCCAGGGAAGGACAACTAAATGGCGGATCTGCTCAGCAGGTACAGCCATCAAATGCACGAGTGGGAGATACACCCATCTGTCCTCCACCCGTACTTCCAGCAGTGGGGTCATCCGGAGATAGACCTGTTTGCCACAAAAGAAAACGCAAAATGCCAACACTTTGCCGCCAGGTTCCCTCACCCACAGTCGCAGGGGAATGCGATATGGATGAACTGGTCAGGCAAATTTGCGTACGCTTTTCCGCCAGCCCCTCTAATACCGCTGGTCGCAAGAAAGCTAAGGCAGCACGCGATGACTCTCATCCTAGTTGCTCCAACGTGGGCGCGCCAGGCTTGGTACACCACGTTCCTCGAACTCTCAGTGGTGCCGCATCAAAGACTGCGCCTCACGCCCAGACTTTTGACGCAGAACCATGGAGAAATTCAGCATCCAGATCCGCAACAGCTCAACCTGGCGATCTGGCTCCTGAAGTCCTAGAGTTTGGATACCTTAACCTACCTCCGGAATGCATGAACATCATCAAGGAGGCAAGGAAACCAACTACCAGAGCATGCTATGCTGCAAAATGGAAGCGTTTTGTCATTTACTGTGCAGCCAATGACATCAACCCGCTAGATGCATCTATCCCCAACATCATTTGCTATCTGTTGCATCTTTACAAGTGCAATCTAGCGTACACTTCCATTCGGATACATCTATCCGCCATAGCGGCTTATCTTCAAAACAGGCAGCATCTCTCTGTCTTCAGAGTGCCCGCCATTAAAGCCTTCCTTGAAGGTCTGAAACGAGTCATTCCCCCAAGAACACCGCCAGCTCCGGTGTGGAACCTCAATGTCGTTCTCACCAGACTTATGGGACCACCATTTGAGCCACTGCACTCGTGTGAACTCCAGTTCCTTACGTGGAAAGTAGCTTTCCTAGTAGCTATTACGTCTCTGAGGCGTGTCAGTGAGCTGCAAGCGCTCACAATCCAAGAGCCATTCATTCAAATTCATCCAAATAGGGTAGTGCTACGCACTAACCCCAAATTCCTTCCGAAGGTGGTGTCACAGTTTCATCTCAACCAAACTATTGACTTACCAGCATTCTTTCAAAACCCGCAAACGGTGGCAGAAAGAATGCTCCATACCTTAGATGTACGGAGGGCGTTGATGTACTACATAGACAGAACACAACCCTTTAGAAAGACAAAACAACTTTTTGTTGCCTTCGCACCACAACACAAAGGCAACCCTATTTCCAAAGCAGGGATAGCCAGATGGATTGTTAAGTGCATCCAGATATGTTATCAAAACGCCAAGCGCACTTTAACAATACCCCCAAGGGCGCACTCCACACGCAAACTGGGGGCATCCATGGCTTTCCTAGGGAACATTCCTTTGGAGGATATTTGCAGAGCAGCCACGTGGGTTACACCACATACCTTTACAAAACACTACTGTGTTGATGTGCATTCCAAGCAGCAAGCTGCTGTAGGACAGGCTGTTCTAAAAACACTTTTTCAGGTTTCTGCAGCTGGCACGGGCGACCGCCGCTGATGGAGGGACTGCTATGTATTCTATGCTAAGATATGAATTTAGCAGCCCACATGCCTCGAACTGAATATGCTACTTACCAGTATGCATCTGTTCTTGGCATGTAGGGCTGCTAACATTCATATCGCCCGCCCTCCTCCCCGGTGCCTGTCGCAGCTGCAGATATACTATTGTATTTATTCATTAGCATGGACATCCTTTACACTTTTCACTCCATCTTCTGCCACAATGGCGAAAAACAATCTGGGGATGGAGCCGATGCCCATGCGCACTGTAGTCCAGGGGAGGAGCCACCTATCTCAGGATACTTCGAAGACTCTTCCAGGACAACAATGTGCGATCATCCGGACCCAACACTAGGCGGCGATCTAATGCTAAGATATGAATGTTAGCAGCCCTACATGCCAAGAACAGATGCATACTGGTAAGTAGCATATTCAATTAGACAGCAGACGGTAAATCAATTAACCGTACTGTTCAACCTGGCCAAGGTAAGACACGTTTACTAAAGCTATTATTAAATGTTCATGACTCATAGATGTCAAAATTGTCTGCACATCAGTATACAGAAACAAAAAGTTCCTTCTGTAGATTTAACGAATAAGCCTTGGGTACGTGAGAATAAAAACCACCCCCCATCATCGGCACAGGGTAAGCCACCCATAATTGGTAGCGTCTTACCTTTACCAAATAAGTTGTTTGCGACAACAGTTTATAGAATTATCTTCTATAAACTGTTGTCGCAAACAACTTATTTGGTTTTCGTGTTTTGTTATTATGAAGAATGAGAATACATTTATTGAAATAGAGCTGATCTTGAGTGACATGCTCCTGAAATTTGTTTAACTCTTAAAAAAGTTACTGATCGATTCGGTTTATAAATATAGAGGTCTTGGACCACTTTCCTATAACGCAAGAAACCCAGGTCCAGTACCTTTTTGGGTTACCCCATTACTTTAATTGATCTAGCTTAGGCTAAGCTCAATTACTGATAGCTGCCATAGAACTCCACAAAAAGACTTCTCATCTTCTTCCGAAGGATTGTGTCACCATTGCTTCTGTCCATTTACTGATAACTTAATTAGCTTTCTTCCCTACATGGTGCTGGCCTGGTCCAGTTGACTGTTCTTCACTTGACTGAATTTGTGTTTTGTCTCTTCCACTATGTCTCTTTTTTCCTTGCAGGCCCAGGGCTGGAGCAGTGGCAGAGAGGCTCTGGAGTAATGCACATGTGAGGGACCTCCAAGATGCTTATAACAGGCTAACTGAGTTCCGCTGCCGGTTACTGAGGTAAATACTTGTGTGTGTGTGTGTGACCGAGTGACCATTGAGGTCACTACCTAAATCTCCTATGTGCATGGCTTTCAAGACTGTAATACAAAAGTTTTGGATTAAACAATAAACACACAAGACAAGAAACCTTAGACCTGTGGACTGATCATATCGATTTCGCATCTTCATTACGTATTTGCTTAAAACTTTACATGTGTGTAAGTCCCTAAATTGATTAAATTAAGGAGGGATAAACACTGGGCGCCTTACGCTTAAATGTAACATAATGGATCCGAGCCTCCAGGCCAAGTTGGCATATGAACAGTACAATAAATGTATTTAAAATACCATTAAGGGGAATATTTATACCAGTCCTCAGTAATTGATATGGGTGATGGGGAACAAAACCAATCTCCTTTCCACCCCAAGGGTTTTGAACCAGATAACCTGATTCTCTAACAACACCTCACACCTCTAACGCTGACTGTGAGTTAGAGAGACCCTACACCTCGCTTGCATGCTTCGATGCAGGAAGGTGGGTCTAGATTC
Organism: Lissotriton helveticus; assembly: GCF_964261635.1. Classification (NCBI taxonomy): domain Eukaryota; kingdom Metazoa; phylum Chordata; class Amphibia; order Caudata; family Salamandridae; genus Lissotriton; species Lissotriton helveticus. The sequence goes on along the minus strand of NC_136062.1, from coordinate 191,026,185 downwards.
TTCTCTCTCTATAGGGTAATCGACCCCATGACTTGGAGCAGCTCAAAAAAAGAGGATCAAGTCTAAGAATGTGGTCTATCTTGAAAAAAGGGGCAATTTAAAATCCTGCATTGCCTTTAAATGAGGATTGGAATCAAATTCAAATTCAGGTTTTTTCGGTGCAAATAAACACCGTATAAGTATAGGAATGGAATCAAAATGTGCATTGAATTCTGCAACTTCACAATCGGGTGCATAGTGATAGTCTTCTGCACAACTGCAAGCGCCTGGTTGATAAGATCAGTCTAGATAAAATAAAGTTGTTCTATGAGAAAGCTACTGACTGAGGAAGGAAGTGGAACATGAGTAAAAAGATGTCCGGATGTGGTGCAGCATGCTTTTATGAGACGATCTGATACTTAAACTATGGACTGGGGGCCGCTTGCGACCCTCCTGACCTTTGCATGCAGCCACCTGCTCAACAGCAGCTCAACACTGCTATTTATTTGACTGAAATGTCAAATAAACGGGCAAGCCTTTATTTACAGGTTAACTGAAGTGAACGAAAGGAAGCTACGGTGTCCTGCACCACTTAATTTAAGGAACACCTTCATTTTTAAAGACATCTTGCAGCAAACGTGTTAAAATATGATACACTTTTTGAATTCAGAAAAAACTATTTCATTACCATGCAGAAGCGTTTAACCCCAGCACATCAGACTATATCGGTGCATTGAGAATTCTTGTTTTTTAATGATAGTATTCAAACATTAATTGAGAAACGTGTGCTTCCCCTCACTCTGACAACACCAATAGTAAACCAAGAGGCAAGACAATTGCTATGTGCACACTCTGGGAAGTCCTGTATGTTGTCGTCCTCTGATGTGTGATAATTAAGAAAATACAGCAGTTGCATACGATCACACAGTTTGGTCATATGGGAAAGCTAGGATTGAGCCCAGGTTTTCTGGCTTCACAATGTGCAAATCAGCCACTAGATGTACTTGTTTCGCTTCCCCTATGCCCTCCTTACAATCAACCCCCCACCTCCTCCCTTACCCACATGAGCCAAACCCTGCAGGCATCAATCATGCCCTCGGACATACCACAGACCAAACTGTTGGCCCCTGAGAGAAAGCTTGCGTGTACCCAGAGGCTCCAGAAGCATGCAGGTCTTCGGAAGAGGATGGAAGGTGAGGCCGAGCGTGCGTGCTGCTTGGACAGGAGCCTTGTCTCAGAAGGACGTCTTTCGTGTAACACCCGAGTAAAAGCCAGAAGGTTTACATGTCCCATGGACACAGAGAACTCTTATGCAACTTGCCACTGTTGGCAGCCATCTTGAATATCCAGAGTATTTCTTGCTTGTGGTCCATAGCGCCCTGTAAGGCAATCATGATGGCTAGTTGCTGCAGCCCGGATTGTTGGGAATCCCTGACCTCTTTTTTTACGTGATGTTGGCGGTAGACATCTTGGAACCAGAGAAGTATTTTGCAAAGATGAAGATTGTCATTAATTTCCACTTGACAAAGGAGCTGTGAAAAAGTATGATGTACTGTACAGCACTTGTTTGCTTTCACAAGGAATCCTTCATTAAAAGCATGTCCACTTGTTTACTTCATAAGGAGCTCCCTGTTATGATTACAAACGCTGCTGCACATGTAATTCAGCAAGGAAGTTCCTGTATAGCTTAGAAACTATTCTTTTGGCAAACTTCAGTGTAATTATCTTGGCACATAATTATTATTAACTGGCATGATCATATGAGTGCTGGTAAATATATGATCTCCAGTGTGATAAAAGAATGCCCTTCTAGTTACAGTTACCCTCTTCTCACATTAAATAAAAGCAAATCACTGAAAGTCATTTTCAAATATTGAAGGAAGCTCTCTTTAGCATTGCAACTTGTTATAATCGTGTTATTTACAGTTACTATAGCCACCTTAATTGCATTTCAGCTCAGACGAAAGAATGAGTTCAGTTAATGATAGTGTGTAAATACAGACTGCACAGCAGACCATGCTATAGGCTTGGTAAAGATATTGTACCGCTAAACATCAACACTTCTGCAGTGCATGCTAAGCCCAGTTGTGCAACCGGGCAGTCTGAGAACATCCAGTGTCTTCTCCCATTCCTTTTTCCTGAGGCCTGCTGCAAACCTGCACAATCATAGGGTGAGATGGGTAGGGTGGGAAAAGTGTGCCTTTGCCCCTGTTGGATCCAGATTGCCGGGTTAGGGCGGGTTGAAGGGATGATCAGCCAGAGGGTGAGTAGCATAACAACTACTGGGAATTATAAGGACTTGGTTAAAACAGGGGCCTTTACTTCGTTGGTTGAACATAAGCTTAAGGCTGTCCCTCGGGATTCCATATGCATTCTGGGATTCATCCGGACTCATTCACTGATGGAGCTACTGCTACAAATAAGGCAGGCTTGGTTTGAATGCTGCTGGTAATAGAATGGCCAATGAAGAAAAGGGGGCACTCTGTATTCTAATGCAACTAGGGTATGAAGGCCATACATAAAACAGATGTTCCAAAGGCCATCATTTAGAAGAAATGAGGCAAATTGACAGGGACATACATTTCAATGAATCCGGCTTTTGCAATGGATGGTTTGAAATGATCCCATTAGACACCATTCTGCCTAAGGACCACGAACGTTGGTTACAGAGCTGTTGAATGGCATGATGTGTAATATCATAACTGCAATAAAAATATATTTAATTTTTTTTTTTTTTTAAATAGACACCATTCTGCCAATAGATATCCAACCCTATATAGGACTCTACAAAATTAGACGACACTAAGGAAAAAAGGACTTTCTTGCCCTAGTGTTTGTGAAAATATTAGTAGGACTAATATGATACAAAAAGTGTAAATATGATTAGTATATGTTTTGATGAATTCATTATGAGCCTTATCATTTATAAATTCATGTATAGATGATCTAGTTGTATATATGTTGTATAAATCAATGTTTAGTGTGTGTACATATATGTTCTTCAACAAAAAAGGAGAAGAGAATATACATTTTTGAAACGAAGGAGAATCCCAAATGTGTAAAATATCAAATAAGAAAAAAAGATACACTTAAAGCCCAGAGTCAATAAAAGAGACTATTGAGGCAACAAAAAAGAGTGTGATTGATGGTGTCAGAGGCATCTTTGTTTATAAATATGTTTGTATATTGATTCCAGCCTATGGTATCCTAAATTGAATCATTTCCCTGTGTTATGAATCCTTAGTTAAATGTAGGCTCCCAGGAAACCATTGAGTGTGTGTTGTCAGGTAGGGTGGTCGTGGGTTTAGTCCTGGTTGGTTGCCCGACTACTTTAGCTAAAAAAGATGCATCTGACGTGTAATTAATTTGTAGCCTGAGAATTGCATCTAGGTTGCAATTTCCCAAGCTGGAATGTTATCTCCTCATTATTACTGGGTTCACTACCTTCTTCGCATGTGTGGGTGCCCATCATTCCCATATATGGGTGCACATCGTTGCCATAATGATCCTGTTTGTGCAACATTTTAATTTCCCTCCACAGCAGATAGGAAAAATAGCAACTACAGACAATTTGTGTACATTTCCTGAGGAATGACAGATTGTGTATGAATGTGTACTAGTACATGTGTGACAAAACAACCAAGGTACTTTTTTGCCAACTATGATTATTCTTTTAAATGAGAAGGTGATACAACGAAGTACATCTCATTTTAATGCTGCTGACGTAGAGCATTGAGAACAAACCCATCTGACCACACGCATACCAGTTCATACCATACCAGGTAGTCTAGGCCCTTTGTAACACTCCTTTATCTCATAGAAGTTTGTGGATTACTCCTGAGTTGTGCCAGAGTGGTCACATTGTACCCCTGTTTGCTCTGTCCTTTTCAATGGTTCCTTCTGTTTCCATTCTTAGGCGAGGAGTAAGGGCAGAGCCTCTCTACGTTGGAGTCTGTGACCCCGAGTACAACGGCTACTAGGATTGACGCTCTGCTTGCTGAATCCTTGTTGGGCATTACCCTCCGCTCTTGGGGTGTCGAGGTGTTGGCTGCTGGTGTTTTGATGATCATCTGGATCTTATTTCTGGCGTCTGGAACATCACAAACTGCTTCTGGGATGTCCAGCAGTCTGAAAAATCACAGAACCCCCACTTAACGTCAGATTATGAGTGCTGCGTTATTGTTGGGTTTCAATAGCTGGCGTCTCGGATATTTTGACGGTGCATTGTATTTTGGCTGTGGGGGAGAGGGGCACCGGGTGTCGGGACATCATGGTGGCAGTTTTGTTGGATGTGAGATGTATGCTACATGCCAGACATAAGTCAATAGTATTTTTTTGGGGGTGGGTGAAGTATACAACGGGTGTGGTTGACACAACTTCGAGATTCTGGATGTTGAGGGGCTGGGAGTGGGTGGGCATAACATCATAGTAGATTTGTGTTCTTGGGGGAGATGTGTTTACAGCGTCCCTGGACCAGAAGAGCCTGGAATGTGCATCGATCAGAGATACGTGACCACGTCCTCTTCTACGTGCCGCCATTGTGCACAAAAGGTCAATTTGGCAGCAGGGCAACAACGAAGCACAAGAAGGACTATGCTGCCAAACTCAGGACCAAATTGTAGTTCTCTATCATGCTTATTCTAGAGGAAGTTTGAGTAGCTTATATACATTTATTTGGGACCGTAGTAATTGTACTGAAATGATGTTCAACAACTGGGAAAATGATTCTTTTTACATATGTTTTTTGTGTAGATGAGTGTGAAAGCGATGGCTACGAGTCCACCACCTGGCCAGTGGTGTTGTGAATATTGTTCACATTTCATGTGACCATGGTCAGTGGACACAAAGCTCCCCTGTATACTTCTTTACCAAAGACCTTCGGATGAGGTGTGGCTATCTCCAGGCGCGTCTGAACCTTTACCCTCAAGTGAGACTGCGGACTGGACACAACCATATGGCTTAACTGGGAAAAGGAAGTTTTACAAGAAGGGAAGTGCTAGCCTCGTGTTCGAGTCCATTTAACTTGGTTAGTGACATTAAACTTTTTATCCAGATATCCTTCTAAAGCACGCTCTTCCTACTTTCGAGCACCTATTAAGTTTCTTTATTTCCAGCATTAGTAGACCAGTGCATATTACTAAGGTATGATAGGATTGGCCCTCGCCAGGGGAGCAGTGATTTATCGCTCATAGGATGCTGGGGCTATAGTATCCTGTCATGGAGCTCAGCAGAGCTATGGAACTGGTTCCAATCTGCACCACTCTACAGACAAGCTCGGTCTACTTTTCTTATACTTAAGGGCCCCTTCCAGTGTCAAGATAAAATATGCCCCCTTAACCAAATCTGCATCACTCACAGCAACAGTAGGTATTCTAGAATGTTGCTGTTTAATGTCTGCTTACGTTTTGAGGTGTATTGGGACACCATTCACTGGACTGCCCCTTTAAGAAGTGGCTCAGCCAACTCCTTAGTTTCATACCATCCCACTGTGTACCTTGTGCCGTTACAGCTCTAAACACACTCCAGTGATATGTAGTACATAAATAAAATGGAAATGCCTGCCCCACTTTTGTTTTCCCCCCTAGAATCAATGCTGCTGAAACTTTCCGAGGTTTTTAATACTTATGAAATGAACCTGTCATGCCTTTTCAGATTTTTATCGAGAAGATTGCTGGTTTGCTATTGGTACACCTTTAATTACTTCCATCAGCGTAATGACCTGTTGCCGTGTAGTGCCACCCTGGTAAAATTGTTCGTTTTGGTCATTAATGTATGTTTGTTCCTTGCCTCGACCTCCATGAAGTGCATCCAGCAGATGGTAGGAGAGGAGAGCTGTTCATACGGGTCTGGCTCTTCCACACTGCCCATCTTCTTCTTTCCACTTGCAGAGCCCCAGGGTTTCTGCTTGTATGCAGTACTTATCAAATGACGTACCTACATGTACCAGGAACAGGGTGGTAGAACTGGGAGTCCAGGGTCCCAAGCTGGGGATTGCACTGAGACCTGCATTGAAAGCAGAGAGGGAGGCAAATAAACAAGTTAAACTTACCTTTGGCTGTTGCCTCCAGAGATTGGAGACCATGCATGATTTGTAAAACGTCTTCATGCAATTTTTGAGCCCATTATTGTGTCCAAAAGACTGGTTCAAGCAGAATGTCTCCTGGCGAGACATCTTCTGGAATCAGTCTCCTGCTGGTATCTTGTGAGACCTAGCTACTTCATTTCACACCCTCACCCCCCTCCTGGCTGAAACTAGTGATACTGTTGGCCTAGCCTGCATCCTATTTTATTGACATGTTCGTTTCACGGTCCAGTTACCTACATCCACAACGTTACCTTGTCTCTGATTGCCAATTACTTGTTTTTTGAGCGGGTAGTACCTTTTCCCTTTTATTGTTTTTATCGAATCCATGGCATGCGGATGCAAAACTTTCTCCAGGTTGGCTAATTTCGCATCTGCCTGCCTCAAATTTTAAATAGACAGAATGTCTTACTGCTCAAGAATTCCCCGTGTTCCGCACAGTGAGGAATGCACGGACCGAGAAATGCTTGTGCTGCCCTGCACTGAGGCTGGACCATGAAGTCCCCAGCCAATTATTGAAAGCCAGTTCCCCAGAAGTGACACCTGTTCGTGGCGCTTACCTGCTGTAGCATCCAGGGGCCCCTGCAGGCCGGTTTCCTTCCTGGGGAACTGGCTTTCACGGAAAAATTGTTTTCAAGAGCACTGTCGGGGTTCCCAGGCAAAGCAAATTATCACAACAATAAATATATTACCCAGCCCTTCACAGGACCTCAAAAAACAAATGTGTTGTGCTTTTTGTCTCATCTGTCTGCGTCTGCGGGCAAACTTGTGGTCGTAATTTCTCCGATCGCCTTCGCCACCAATATCCACTTTACATGTTTCCGGTGCATTAAAGTTGGGCGTCTGCGAAATTTGCACAAAATGGTTGTTGCATACATGCGTTGGGTTTACATTGTGTGCAGTTGTAATAAAGACTTCATTATCAAAATGCGTTTTCTAACCTATTTAAAGAATTTCTGGGTCAGGGTGGGAGATTTCGTGGGATTGGTGAGTTGTCATTGGCGGGTGCTTTTTATGTAAAAGTGGAATTGTGCTGGAACACCGGGGTTGAAAGACTCGTCTTCAGTCAGCGCTTGCGATTTTATAAAGTGCCAGGAGGGGGCGGTGCTGCTCCTTGGAAGCGGCGTTGCTGGCTTGAAGAAGCGCCTGGCTGCTTCAGCGCGCGAGAAGCGTGAAAAGGTTTTGATATAAAATTGGTTCAAAATTAATTAGTACTCTTTCTTCGGATTGGAGCTGCAGTATTTTAGTTTTTTTGTTTTTGATTTGATATGATTTGACCTCTTAACTCTCTGTGCGGCCTTCATATGCACCTGCACAGACCTCAAGGGAGAGGTGTGGCGCCGCGGCCAGGGCGACTGACGCTGGAATCTGGGGACCACGGTTCGATCCCCGGCTCCGGCGGCAGGTTAGCCCAGCACCATGTGACTCTGGGCAATAGCTCGCTTAATCTCCCCGACGGCCTCCCAGCGCCTAGAGACCCTTACGGGTGATTGTGCGCTTTATAAATGTGGACTTTTACCTCTCTGTTTGACAGATGGAGAGCTCTCAGTAGGAAGGGAAGAGGTGCTGGGGGCCTGCAAGGGCTGCGGGGTTGCTCTTGCGTAGAGGGCTGATTACGTGGTAGAACAGGTTGGGCAACATCGGGTCTACATTCGAACTCTGAACCTCTTTTCAAGTGTGCCTCCGCGTTCAAACTCTAGATGCAGTGACCGCTAGCGAGTTTTGTAAATTGTGGGGCCCTGCTTCCCAATCCGATAGCACAATCGAGAGAATCCCGCCGCTCTGGGTAGTAAGATTTGGAGGAATTTTTCCTCCTTTCGCCCCAAAAAAATTGTAAAACGATGGGGGCCAATTGCTGCATTTTGCAGCACAAATGAAAAAAAAATTGTAAAACATCAAAGGATTTGCAGGCAATTTTGAGTAGGTTCTTGCAAAATATTCCAATAATTCATCCTCGCCAAAGGTGTTTAGTGGATACACCTATGAAACTGACCAGAAAACCCCAGGTTTGAAAGCAGTTAAAATAATAAGGTTATGCCAAATGGCATAAACTCATATAATTATTTATTCAAAAAGTATTACAATTGTGCTTAGCTCTTCCCTTCTCATTCCTGTCGTTTTCTATTTCTGCCCCTTGGGAGTATATATACCCGCAGTCATGTAATGTGACTTAGTGTCTTCTGGGAAAGAACACAGTGGTCAAGTGAAAAATTACCCATATCTGTAAATCTCAGGCCTGAGACAGAATAATTGCTCAGGGTAGACAGATCTTACAGTCCGAGGCAGAAGAGCGCATAACTCAGGTTAAACGACCTTAAAGGTTCAGGCAGCAGATCTATTTGTTAGCTTACACTGATATTAAAAGCTAAGGTCTCAGACATCTGTTATATATAGTAATGATAATGTCATAAGAAGCTATCATTACATATGATTAAATCACTCTCCATGAGTCAGGGAATAACTGCTGGAGAGGCAAGGAATTGATGGTACAACATAAGCAATTAGTGTCTTCAAATAAAAATGAATTATCACTCAAATTACCACTTTAGAATATTCTCAAAGTGGTCGCATTTTTTTAACCCAAAAATCGTGCTTTTTTTCGGAAAATACGCTCTTTTTGCCCATGTCCTATTAAATAAAGTAATTTGCAGCACACCTCTTTTTTGATTGAATTTTTTCGAAAAATGCCATCAATTTGCAAAAGACTATTTACTTTATATTTTAGTAAATACATTAAGTTGCCAATTAGCTGGCACTTTATCCAGCCATTTGTTTGTCACTGTGCCACATGGATAAATACTACCCAACATTCCCATGTTACAGCCCTGCATGTGAATGAGAACAAATCATATGTCTACCTGCTATAGGACAGGTAGCACACCCATTTCGCTCATTAACCCACATGCCCAGGCTTCCTTTTGCTCCTGCACTCACTGCCTACATAGGTTTGTGTACAAATATCTACAGATACCCTCTCCAATACAGATACACCCGCCCTCTCTATCCTGACCTTTCTTTACATCCATGAGGCTGTGTCTGCTCCTCTTTGCCTGCACCTTCTTGCCTGCCCCTGCGTGGCTGGTAACTCTGGAGATTTTCTAAGGCTTCCTAGGTAACCAATGTGTTCGTTCTTCTGGTTAAAAACTAGAAGGGTGAACTTTTGGTGCACGTAATTTACACGATGTGGTGTGTATTGAAGAGAGGAGGTTATCCAGTGTTCCAAGATTACATATCCATTTAACTCTCAGAAGATCCTAAATATTGCAAACAAAGAGTGGGCTCCTAGCTTTTAAATAGAAGAACTATTGCATTGTTTACCTAGGAAGCCTTGAAAAAACCCTAGACGTACCAGCCATTCAGCGGTGAAACAGGTGTTGGCTAAGAGAAAAAAACAGGTTAAAAAAGGCAGAATAGATACTCTCCAGAGGCGAATGGACTGGAATGAACGAATGAAACCATGGGAACTCTGAAAGGAAAACTTATGCAACATGTGCTGTGTAATATTTATTAAATGTATTTCTGAACTTGTGAAGCTCTTTTCATACTCTTCTTGATCTAGTGTTCTTTACAAAATAAATGTTTAGTAGTATTTTCATTGGGTACTCTCATGCTCATTTTCAACAAATGTAGCTTACCCACATGAGAGAACTCTCATCCTTTATGTTATGTGTATTTATAAAGCTCAATATCCCCCACATGGGTATTCTGGTACTTAGGAGGCGTGTGTGTGTAGCCCTACCTCGGGTATGTATGTTGGTTAATGTAGATTTTCCTAGTATTCATGACGGAAAGTCTTAATTTTATTAAAGACACGGAGGCGAGTATTATGCTTTCTAATCTTGCGTTTAATCAAACAGCAGCCAAGATAAGCAATGAAAACTACAGTTCCCAGAGGGCCAGAACAGCTGGGCCATGGGAATGTGAAAAAACGCGATAGTACAGTAACCAATCATAGAAGACCTATCAAATAAAGGCAACTAACTGACTGCGCAGCTTCCTCTTTTCGCTGTGAGCCAGTCATAAAGGTTCAGTGAATAAAGGACAAATTAACATAATTAAGGCCAGAGCCAAAGTCCAGGAACATAAGTCTTGCATCAGAGGAATCCAAGGGAGAAGATCGAACAGGAGACCAGGAGAAGGATCCGGAGGCACTGGAAGTGGAGGACGTGGAGGCGAAGACCTCAGCATTCGAAGAGTAGAACTCCTAAGACGAAGCCGGTGGTAAGGCTGGATTTGCTGTAGGGAGGGAGAAACAAATGTCAGTAATGTTGCGGCGGGATAATACTCGCCTCCGTGTCTTTAATAAAATTAAGACTTTCCGTCATGAATACTAGGAAAATCTACATTTTATGGCAAGACCGGAGGCTCCTATTATGCTTGTTCAAAGCATATTAACAACATCAGAAGCCACAGTATGGATTGGTTTACAATAGAACATACGAAAGATACTGTCATTGGACCAATCTGCCGATCTGAGAATGTCCTCCAATCGGGAGCCAGACCAAAAGGCTTTAGAAGCCATGGCTCCCCTGGCCGAGTGAGCCCCAAAAATGGAGACATCAATTCCGGCAAGAGATATGACCCAGCGAACCCACCGGGCCAGGGAAGGGGAAGAGACAGGGAGATGGGGTTTACGAAATGAAATCAGGAGTTGAGAGCAAGAGGGCGTTCTGAGATCAGCGGTCCTTTCTTCATACACTTTTAAGCATTGTCCAATACACAGTTTGGGTTGAGCAGGGAAATAAGGATAAAATACTGATTCCAAATTAGTTTTTGTGCGTCTGCGTATTTGAAACATCACACCTGTAGGGGAAAATTGGCGAGCAGAAACATCTAGAGCTTTGACATCAGAAACTCTCTTAATGGAAATCAAACACAGTAACATGGTAAGTTTGGCAGACAACATTTTGAGTGAAAGAACCGAATTGTCAGGCCAATTAATGAACAATTTAAGAACAACTGTAACGTCCCATAAAGAAGAATACTTAGCCAACGGTGGTTTCGCACATCGAACACCTTTCAGAAGACGACAAATGAGGGGATGAGCACCAACTGGTTTTCCATCAATTTGGGAGTGGTTAAGGGAGATAGCCGAACGGTATAGATTGACAGTGCGGTAAGCCTTACCTGCGCTTGCCTCGGAAGCGAGGAAATTAATAACAAAATTCAGAGGGGCTGAAATGGGATTGAGGTCCCTTTCCAAACACCAGCCTGCCCAAAGAGACCAGGCGGATTTGTACGCCTTGGAGGTGCCAGGGGCCCAGGCCTGGCTGATAAAGAGCGAAGCCTCTTGTGAAATGAGGACGTGAGAATGGGGAGGCCGGAAACTTTCCAGGCCGACAAGGTCAGAGTGTTGTCGAGAATGAGACTGTGTTGTTCGCCCTGAGGATTGAGGAGGAGATCCCGGAAGGAGGGAAGAAGGACCGGGAAGTCCACCGCCATCTCCAAAAGAGACGGAAACCAAACCTGAGCCTGCCAGAAAGGAGCCACGAGAACCAGGGACGAAGACTGGCGGCGAATTTGAGAGAGGACCCTGTTGATCATCAAGAAAGGGGGGAAGGCATAATGCAGATGGCGAGACCAATCCTGCAGGAAGGCGTCTGTCGCCAAGGCCAGAGGGTCCGGACGCCAACTGTAAAACCGGGGCAATTGGGAGGTGAGCCGGGACGCGAAAAGGTCGATGGAGAAAGGGCCCCAAAGATGGGAGAGGGAAAGAAAAACGGATGGACAGAGCTTCCAGTCGCTGGAATCTCGAAGGAATCGTGAGTGCCAATCGGCCACAGAATTGAGATCCCCTGGGAGATACTCCGCGGACAAGGAAAGGTGATGGGCGAGGCAGTATTCCCACAGACTTTTCGCTAAGTCTGCCAGAGGCTTTGACCTGGTGCCGCCTAGATGGTTGATATAGCGGACCGCAGAAACATTGTCCATGCGTAGGAGGATTGAACAGCGAATCCTGTTCTTTGAAAGGCTTTTGATCGCAAAGGAGCCTGCAAGCATCTCTAAACAGTTGATGTGCAGCTTGGACTCCTCGGCGGACCATGAGCCCCCAGTCGAGATTGGCCCACAGCGGGCGCCCCAACCCGATAGGCTTGCATCGGATTCTAAGACAAGATCTGGGGCCGTGGCGAAGATAGTCCGGCCGTTCCACGCATCTAAATGGTCTGTCCACCATTGGAGCTCGATGCGGGAATAAAGGCACTTATCTGACTGCGAGCAGCAAGAAAAGAGGAAGCTGCGCAGTCAGTTAGTTGCCTTTATTTGATAGGTCTTCTATGATTGGTTACTGTACTATCGCGTTTTTTCACATTCCCATGGCCCAGCTGTTCTGGCCCTCTGGGAACTGTAGTTTTCATTGCTTATCTTGGCTGCTGTTTGATTAAACGCAAGATTAGAAAGCATAATAGGAGCCTCCGGTCTTGCCATAAAATTGAAAATCCAGGTCTTCTTCAACTTCTTGTGGAATTCAAGAAACGAAGAGGAGGCTTTAATGTAGTTAGAGGTCGGTGTAAGAGAACGCTCATCATTCCGATCTGGTTCTGTATATGCGTAGGATGTGTGCGAGTAAGAGTCCTGTGGAGCAGAGTTATCTGGGTGGTTGGTGGAGGTGGATGTGACTTTTCAGGTAGGTGGGGCCTAAGTTGTGTAGTGCCTTGAATGTTTGTTTGAGGAGTTTAGAATGAGCGAGTTGTGTATCTGGAGGCAGCAAAGCTCCCAGAGTTGTGGTGTGATGTGACTTCTGTGTGGGAGGTTGAGGATGAGTCTGGCTGCTGAGTTCTGGATGGTTTGTATTCTTCTGATGAGTTATTTGATGATCTTGGCATAGAGGATATTCGTGTAGTCCAGCTTGCTGGAGAGTATGGCATGAGTGACTGCTTTTCCTGCAATTGCTGGGGGGTCATTTGATGATCTTCCTCTGCATCTTCAGGGGATGGAAATAGGATGCAGTGACAGCCTGTCTTACTCATTTCCAGTTTGCTGTTGATGATACTTTTGAGATTCCTGGTATGGGTGCTGTTCTTTCCGAAGATCACTACTTCTGTCTTGTCCGTGTTAAGCTTACGGCAGTTGGCTTTCATCCAGTTAGTGACTTCGGTCAACCAGGTGGTGTCTTTGTTTCTTCTGTTGGGGTCTTGTCCGAGAGGGAGAATATGAGTTGTGTGTCTTCAGAGTAAGAGGGGATGTTGATGTGTGCGTGGATGATATTGGCCAGAAGGATCGTGGATGCGTTGAAGAGGGTGAGCAAACAACCATGATGCACCCAGCAGATGATTTGTGGCTTCTGAGTAGTAAGGTGCCAGGTTGACAGCTAGTGTTACGAAGTTCTTTTAAGGAAGAGCAGAACCAGCTGTGATCGGGTCCTTGGATGCCAATCTCATGCAGGTGCCTGATGAGGTGTGAGACTGTGAAGCATGCCGAAGAAATGTCCAGGAGAATGAGGGCTGCGTGTCTCCTCTGTCAAGGATCATGCGGTCTACATCTGTGTTGATAAGTGGTGCTTCTATATTCTGCGAGTGCATGTATTTCTTCAGGTATACACCAATTCTCCACCATATTGACCACTGATTATGGTTTTCTGGATTCTAAGGGCCTAAGTGTAATCTGAACAGGTGATCCTAGAAGAACTGAGGGGAGGACCGCAAAGTGCGTCTACTCACATCACCAAAGGAGACAGTGCGTACAAAATGGATGCTAAAATAGCCTGGAAAGTGAAACCACCACTACTGGACAGGATAATAATTCATGTATTTTACCAGATTTCTTTGGTAGCACTTGTCTGACTTGACACGCCGGCCCAAGTGCTTTATATTGTACTTATTGTGCATGATGCGGGGATCAGTTGTTTCTGTTCTGCGGGTGCAGATAGGTGGCACCCTCTGGTTTAGTTAGTTTACGTCCGCGCCCTCCTCTGTTTGACTTGTGGAAGGATGGCAAGAAGCCCCGAGTAATCTTTCACACGTCCAGAATGAACGTAAGAGCCAGTAACCAGAATGGTGATGCTTCCACAGTTCCAGTCCCTGGATAGGGGCTTTCATCTGGGATCTCTTTAATGCTTATCATGCAATGAAGTGTGGCCAGCAGAAAGAGCTGTGATATTGTCCAAACGTAAAATCTTCCTTCTGGGTCCACTTTTCTATGCTTTGTACACTGTAAAATTCTGAAAATCCCTGTCTTTTAAATGAATATTTTTAGTTAGAATTTTTTGTGATGAGGCCCCATACTCCCCCTATTGATGTGTTAGGTATCTTTTTCAGGCTTCGATATCGGCTTTGTGCAAATCATGTTAAATCATTTAAAGGGCGTTTCTTGCTCTGCTGGGGATGCTTTTTAGCCCCCATGGCTCTTGCCCTGAGCACCCCCGCTCTGTGCCCGCAGTGGTGACTTCCACCGCGCGCGTGTGCTGACACGGAGGCCGTGACCCTGAGCTCCTGCCGCCAATCAGCTGTGATGTGCAGCCCGGACCAGGCATGTCACTGAATAGCGAGAGATAATTAAGGAATAATCCAGGCGTCTCGCTGATTTATGGCAATGGATTAAGTGTCAAGGCTGAATAGTTGCAGGTTAAGTCCCTGTGACGGTCTTCTCCCCATAGGGCGCGGTGTTGCCTCTCTCGAGGTAACCCTTTCCGTGCCGTGTTGCGAGTTCTGTTTCACCTCTGTGCGCGCTCCTTTTCAGGAGAAAATATATCGACTTCTATCGTAGATCAGTATGTTGCAGAATTTTAACTCGGGGCTTGCATTCATTAAGTTGCTGGAGTTTGGTTCTCGTTTTATTTCCAGTGTACGCTGGCTTTTAATGTTAAAGTCCTATGTTGCCTATAGGTTTCACATTGGTGTAGTCGCTGGCCTAGAGAACTCTGTCCTTGGAAGAAAAACAACTCCATATATTGCATTTTAGGTGTAATATACTATTCTGTATTTTTTGTTGTAATCACAAAATGAAGAGCCACAGGGACTGAGGCTCCTCTGGAAGATGCCCAAAAATGGAGCTCCCCGAGTCGTAAACCTGTATAATCGAAGCACCTAGGAAAGAAAACGCGGCAGTTAGAAAACACATGCTAAAAACTACTGTTGATTTTCCACCTAGGTGCTTTGCTCATGTGCACATTCAGTCGTGTCTCTCTTTTGCCCGTAGGTGCTTTTTACGGCAGACTACCAGGTGGTGAGGTCAAGATTAGGCAGCAGGCTAGTCTCGGGGCGCCAGCCTCGGATTGGTAATGCGGGCATTCGGGCAATGCCTGAGGGGCCGGTGACTGCGTTCTGCTGTGGGCTGCTTTTTTGAGCAGCCTGGGGGGCCATTTGGGCGCTGTCTCATTGTTGGATCAGCCAGCGGCCCAGTGGGTGTCTGAGCGGCCTTTCTAGAGGCTGATGGGCGCTCATTACCTCCGTTTTGCAACAGGCAGAGGTGTCACTCCCTTTGTCTCGCTGACCGGCCCATTAATGGGTGCACATATTGAGCAGGGGCAGGGGGCCTGAGCAGAAGTGGCCTCACTTGTTTCACCATTGTAAACTAACACGTGCATTTTTTTACCACCTCCTCCACCCCCAGGTTTTTTTATAAAATTATGCTAAAGCAGTGATTTGACTGAGGAGTGATTATGCAAATGTGGGCCGATCTTTTTTTTTTTTTGCGTGCCAGGGCCGATTTTCAATCCCAATCCAACCCTGCTGGGCGCATTACGTGCCCGCACCTGCCCGCAACCTATTTAATTCGCTCTCGGTTGCCTGCGCAGTGACTAAGGAGATTCCTGAGGCGGAAGCCGGGAATCATAGCTGGAAATTATAACTTCTATGTTGTTATACTTTTAACTGGAAAACTTACCGCTGTACTTTGCTCGTAGCCGTGCCACTCCTCCTTCCATATCGCAGCCGATTAGGAGCTGCTGGGGGACACAGGAGGGATTTCGCGGCGCATAACTTTGGACGCCATCTTGGGGGAATCTGAGGCAGCAGGCTAGTCTCTGGGCGCATTACCTGCCCGCGGTGTATGAAATGAGCCCATCAGTAGGTACGTGCAGCGGGCGCGCCAAAGGCAAGCCCGTCTACGCCCGTCCGCGCAAGTCCGAGTCGGGAGGTGGGATTCGCTGCCCAACCTACTTTGATACCTTTGCCTGCCAGCTTCCTTTCATACACGAGTAAAGCGTTGTTGGAGATTAGAACTTCTGCGCCGAATAACAAAGGGATGCCAGACAACTGTCTCACTAAATTTCGAGCAGTCTTAGAAGGGCCGGTTACCTGTGACTCCTGTAAGTACCAGTGTTGTACAGAAGGGAAGGGCTTAACTCAAAACCCTGATGATAGCCTGCATACCCCTAGGGGGCTAAGCTATATCTTATGTAATGTCAGATCTCTGGCAAAACATCATACTGAAATCTGGGATATGCTATCCACCTATTCCCCGGAA
Organism: Lissotriton helveticus; assembly: GCF_964261635.1. Classification (NCBI taxonomy): domain Eukaryota; kingdom Metazoa; phylum Chordata; class Amphibia; order Caudata; family Salamandridae; genus Lissotriton; species Lissotriton helveticus. Next base: position 191,009,720 of record NC_136062.1, on the reverse strand, counting down.
ATATGTTTTCTAACAGAAACATGGCTAACCCCTCATAACTACCCTGCTATAAATCTAGCAATTCCCGATAACTACAAATTTATTAATTTGGACAGAGGTGGAAAGCAGGGAGGTGGTATTGGGATAGTTTTTAAAGATCATCTAAAAGCCCAATGGTTGGCTACCTCCTGCAATGATACTGCGGAAATCGGTATCTTCAGGATCTCCATGTCGTCTACAGTGACCTGGGACGGAGCCCTTCTCTATCGCCCTCCTGGACCCAAGCTGAACTTCATCACTATTTTGACGGAATTCATAGCCACGCAGGCCTTAGCCTCCAGCAACTTCGTTTTGCTGGGGATTTGCTCAATACAGATACCACTCAGCTGACCTCAAGCCTACATGAGATGGGCTTAACACAACTGGTCCGCGGCTCCACCCACAGTGCAGGCCATATGCTGGATATGATTTTTACTAATATGGAATACCTAAAATTCCATTCTTCATGTCCTTTGATATGGACTGATCATCATATGATTCTTTTCTTAAATCCGCAAAACATCGAACGCCCTAAGCAAATGCCTCTTAATCACCTAAACCCAAAAAAGGGAAGACCCTGGCAGAAGCTCACAGGAGAAGCATTTAGGGAGACTTTTCCTCGCTTTAACAGTGACCCAGAACAGGGTTTGCAGGATACCTCAGACAGGCTGGCTAGTTTCAACTTGGCGATGGTTCAGACCCTGGATGCAGTCATTCCAGAGCGGAAAAAGATACCCTCCACTCGATGGAAATCGGCTGCATGGTATTCGGAGGATTTAAAATTGGATAAATCTTCATGTAAGGCCCTAGAACGCCGATGGAGAACAACTCAAGACGTTGAGGATAAACAAAGAAAACAGCCTTATCCCGTTACCATCATAAAATTAAAAGGGCCAGATGTACACATATTCAATTACAAATAGAACAAGCCGGAAACTCGTCTCAGACACTGTTCAATATAGTGAAAGACTTTGTCTCTCCCCCTGCATGTAAACAGATATCCCTTGAAACACAGGAACTGTGTGATTCTTTAGCGACATACTTTCAAAACAAAATATTATTAATCTATGATAGTTTCCCTACCAGTAGCCATAAGCACAGTAGAGATATAGAGAAATTGGACACCTTAAGGTCAGCGTCTGGCTGTCATCTTAAGCATTTTGAAACGATCTCATTAGAAGACGTAAAACATCTACTTCAGACAGTAAAATCAGGATCTCCAAGTGATTTTTGCCCTGCTAGCACAATGGCTCTTCTCGCCCCCATCTGTGCTCTCCCAATCCAGGAAATTTTCAATTCTTCCATTGAAACGGGCTGGATTCCAACAGCTTGGAAGGAAGCTTATGTCCGACCAATCCAAAAAAATTGACAGCGGATTCGCAACTCCTGAGCAACTATAGGCCTATATCCTTGCTGCCCTTACTAGGGAAGCTGCTGGAGGCGCACATAAATAAACAACTGAGCAATTACCTAGAGATAAATAACATCCTGGATCCATCGCAGTCAGGCTTTAGACCGGGCTTCAGCACAGAGTCTGCCCTACTTGCTGTCACAGACTCTATCAGACAAACCTTAGATGAAGGAAAATCCGCATTTCTCATCCTCCTGGACCTCTCCGCAGCATTTGATACGGTCTCCCATCGTCTGTTGTTGGAGAGGTTGCAGGACTGTGGTGTGGAAAATATTACCCTGAAGTGGCTAAAAAGCTTTTTGACAGATAGAGGGCAAACTGTTATGATGGGCCCTTATAGGTCCAAAAAAGTTTGGTTAGACAAGGGTGTACCACAGGGCTCCTGTCTAAGCCCTACTCTTTTTAATGTATATACTCCCCCTTTGGCCAAAATTGTTCGACCATTTGGATTCGAGATTATTACATGCTGACGATACCCAGTTGATCTTTCCTATCTGCTCAAACCTGAATGAGGAAAGAGCATGTTTTTCGGCTGGTATGCTGGCAATATCAAGCTGGATGACAGAAAGCTATCTACGGCTCAACCCAGGAAAAACGGAAGTGATGATCCTGGGTAGAATAAATAATAATCTCGACATGGCCAACTGGTGGCCTGAGCAGGTGGGGAAGGCCCCCACACCCACACCGAGGAGTCTGGGAATAAAATTGGACGACAAGCTAACCATGAAGGGCAATGTAAGAAACATAACTAGCTCCTGTTACTATAGCCTTCGTCTCCTTCGCAGAATTATCCCATATCTGCCGATGAATCACCGTAGGACAGTGGTCCAGGCAATGGTGGTGAGCTGTCTAGACTACGGTAATGCCTTACTGGCAGAGGTGGGAGAAACTCTAATAGCGAAACTTCAGGTTATCCAAAATACAGCGGCCAGGATGGTCCTAAACCATCCCCCAGGAACTCCATCCCTCCCATTGCTCAAAGAGCTCCATTGGCTTCCAGTAAAAAAGAGAGCACTCTTTAAGATATGCTGCCTCACTTTTAAAGCCATAATGGTGTTGGTCCCGGCTATTTACAAAAGAAACTCAGCATGCAGTCATCTTGCCGCAATCTTAGATCAAATACTATGGCTTTGTTAAAGATCCCCCGTATCCGACATACCCGATCGGGGGGCAGAGCCTACTCTTATGTTGCTCCTAAATATTGGAGCTCACTACCAGAGCCCCTACATAAATGTTCCTCCTATCTGACTTTTAGGAAACAACTTAAAACATTTTTATTCTAATTTGTTAGCTATTTTATGCCCTGCCCTTTCTCTGGTCTCCTACTTTCATAGCGCTGAGATGCCCCCGGGTGAGTCAAGCGCTCTATAAGAGCCCATTAACATAACATAACTACTGCTGCCTACTATTGTAGTGTGCTGTATCCGATCACAGCCTTTCTCTGTTGTAGCAGTGCACTTACTGTCAACCCCTGTCCTGTTTCCCTACTATTCCTGTTTCTCAGTGCTGTGTAACTTATCTTTTTGCAGCTTTGCCATCCGCATTGCCACGAGCAAATTCTAAAACATTTCTATTTAGACATTTATAAAGCACAAACTGTTCTCGAATGGCATCATGGTGCTAGGACCAGCAGCTAAAGCTGCACACAAGAAATATTGTGAGCCTATTACAGCAGAAGATTTAGCAAAAGGGGTGCGTTTTCAACCTTTTCTGAAAGGTAGAGCAATCGGAAATATGCCAGAGATCAACAAGGGGGGCATTCCAGTTAGTCTGCTGTAGTGTGGGGCGTACACTTTTGGAACATAGATCTAAGTTCTTTGAAAGAAGCATGATGAAGCAGGAACCTAGGGTCAGTGTGGTAAAAGCCTGAATGCGGCAAGCACAATACTTTGAAGTGTGTCATTAGGTCCAGCCTGAGTCAGCGCGCATGCGCTACTCAGCGAGACTGTTGTAGTGGAGTACTGAGGACAAGCTCCGCCCACTCTCCGCCCAAGTGGGCTATTGGCTTGTAACCGTGTCCTTCCTTAATGCTAGTGTCTGATCCGTAAAGAGGTTTGCTAGTCCCTCCTTACTCGCGCCTTGTCTTCCTTTGTAACCTTCCATGGTTACTGGCCCCCCTTTCTTTGGTTCTTCCACAGTAGTGTTATTTAGTCTTGTAAGCACTGCACTATTTTCTTTATTGAACTTCTCTTACTGCAGGCATGATGTGCTCTGCTTACATTCAGTACGCCATACCCGCTTTCTCTTTTAAAGTCGCTAGGAAAATCGCAGCAGCTTCTTTGAAACACAGTTTGTGCCTTTACTCTACTCCTTGAACAATTCTACCCATAAAATTAGTGAGAGCAACAAGCATGCTGGGATACCTTGGGACAAGTTTACGCTATATAAAACAGCCCAAAAATATCAGGCACTGCCAGACGCATAAATGCATGTTAGGAGGTGAGTAGTATTATCGTACGTGCCTGCGTGCATGTAAGAGTCCTTGGTGTGCGTTTTGGTTAAGAAGAATGCAGGCTACCTGCGACCACGTCGTGGCAGAATAATCTCATACCTCAGTGCTGTGACAGATTTTCAGAGCCCCTCCCTTGCACAAAGATTCGAGCAGTGGTGAAAAGAAAACAACGCCCACGGGCAGTCATCTAAACCCACAGATGTATGTTTTATATTGCATTATGATATCTGTAAAGATGCTGTGAAAATACACAGAGGCATAGCCATCCAACACAGAGATGTGATAAGTATTCTGAAGACAGGGGAACGCATCAGGGGTGCAAAAGGACAGCAAACTACAGCACACTCCCCCCCCATTAAGGGGTCAAGTTAAGGGAACGGCCCGCACCATGCACTCTTAAAGCCATCTGCGTTTTTTTTTTGCAGGATGAAAATGAATGCACGTGGCATGGAGGTGTGTCCTAGTACGTGCCTTGCCACCTACGAATTCAGAAGAACTGCGCTATGTTTGTGTATTCACTAAGTGGCAGCTCGTGTGATCCTGGGCAAATGATATGCTCTTTGTGAGCCTCATTCACCATAACCCGTCCCATTTAGGACGCCTAGGGATGGGATAATTGCTGCCGTGAAACATAGGAGAAATAATTCTATAAAATGAGCGTTCTCTTCATCGGGAAACAAAAGGACAGACATGTAGGCAAAGATACTTGAACACGGACTCCCTCCTGCACCTACCTTGTGTGTGGCCAAGCACTGCATCACCATTTGGACTGGCTGTAATCAGAGTACAGTCGGCAAAAAATGAGAAGGAAGTCTAAACCTCCAGACAAGAAGTACATAAAATCACGTAAAACCCAGTGGTCTGGCCGGCCAAGTGCACAAGGTGTGAAGCACATAGAGCTGCTGTGCATGGGTCATGCAGAGTCTGTGAGCTGAGCGACCTGCAGCTGGGAAAGATTGTGCCGAGCAAGTACAACCTGCTGCAGGGCAGTACCCGTTCCACACTGGCCCAGCATGCAAGGACTCCTGAGCTGCATCACATTAACTGCAACCTATCACAAGCATGGTGTGTAGAGGAAGGGCAGTGTACCTCGTGCAACTGCATGGGGGTCATGACAGGCCTTTACTAGATTTCAAACGTCAGCCACGCACACATTGCGTGGTGCAGTTAATATATTGACTTTTCTGTTACCGCGCACTGTGTACACTGGGGAGGAAGGGCAAAACACTTTATGCACGGGTAGCAGTAGGGATAAAACACAAACCCGGAACGCTGTATAGTACACAAGGCATCCCAAAAGACGTAGCAGCAGATTTTAGAATTCGTGAAAATAATTCTCCCTAGCAATATTGAGTGCCTGCATACACCGTTCCTGTCAAGGTCGCAACTGTGCGAACGGATGGGAGTGGCCACTCTGCCAATCCTGAAAGGTGGCGTGGGATGGTATGTGAGGGAGAAATTGCGAGGGAGAAATTGCATTTTTGCATAGCTGATATCTCCCTTCAGATAGTGTGAAGTGCAGAGACAGCCAAGCGCAAAGGCCTTTAACAGTCAGTGGCAGACCTAGCTACCTTTAGCCCAGAGCTTGCTCCCCCTGCTGAAAAATTATTACTGAGTCTTCATCCACAAGTGCATTATAAATGCAGTTAGTCGAGAATCTGAAGGCAGCAGAGAACCTCGAAGCATGGTGGTGTCCAGGGGCATTCTGCAGCCGTCTCGCGCCTGCATGCTCAGCTTTGGGAAATACAGCATCTGTAGTGAATGCGAAACATTAAAGATCTGCTATAGCTGGGTTTGAATATGAGTGTCCTGTAACAGCCTCTCTAGAGCGTGTCCTAGAACCAGTCTAGAACAGCCGATGGCAGCAGATCACGCAGCAGTTAGGGTAGACCCTGCAGTTCTTGCTTCATGTAACTGCTGCATGCAGTATAATGGCTGCAGCTCCTGCTTCTGGGGTAGGGGGCTTAAAAACTGCAGCTACTGTTGCAGGGTGGCACCATAAAGACTCTGTAAAGCCAAGAAGCGGCTATATCCCTACTACAATCAGCCTAGATGCTGCAGTTCACTCTGTAGCCAGTCTAGAATCTGTGGGTTTTGCTTGGGTTATCTGGAAGTTTCCGGAAGGAACAACAGACCGACAGTGAGATGCTGCATTGTGAACTCCCCTAGAGAGCTAAGACCTCTTGTCAGTGGTCGCTGCACACGACAGAGAATAGCAGTAATGTGCGATACTATCCAGCATAGGTAAATACTTATAAGGTCCCAAAGGCAAGACCAAATGCATTGCAAATGCTTGTTTTTTTAAGTATCGCCTACGCTGCACGCATGCGCGCTGCATAGGAGAGGACCTCTTGTAATCAACTCGCTTTTTGGGCCAAAAACGTGCATGCGTTGCATTGCTTGCAATGGCAACGCGTGCACGTTTGGAAATTCCCTTGCGGGAGCGAGCTTTGGCGCCATGTGTTAGCAATTATCACTAATGGCGCTGCTTGCTCCCGCAAGGGAAACACTTTCACTTTTGCTGCCACTTGTTGCCAATGCTTGTTCATTCCCCCGTCGCCCCACTCTTTTGTTCTTTTGTTGCATTTTTGCTTGCTTGCAAGTCTGTGCAGGCGTTAACTTCCCAGCCGGCTGTGGCGCGCGCACCCACACGCACTGCGTGCTGAAGGGAGCTATGCCTGTCCTGAGAGATGCGTGCCTTTCTAGGACTTCCTGTAGGACATTAGGCAACATTTCCCTCCTTCACCGTACTGCACGTTCTGTGCAGGACATCGAGTGGTCATGGCCAGAACCCGTTAAGCAATGCTTGGTGTGGGGGGAGTATATGGTTAACAAGGCGCCCTAGCGCATGCCTGCCTGTTCCGAGGTAAGTAGCGTTCCCTTAGGAAACCGGTTTGCATATCAGTTTGTTCGTTTTTCCAGGGTTCGTTACAGAGGTTGAAAGCGAGTCGATTGCCTGAACAAGAAAAAGTACACATAGCTCTTCTGTGAAAGGGAGTCGGATGTGGGCCCTTTTTATGTGAACTTTTTAGTGGAAAAACATCCATTCCTAATCTCCAATCGCTCTCTGCACGCATCTATTTTTGAAAATTGTCTGTCGTGTTTTATGTCGTAATCTAAAGGCAAAACGTCTTTTTGAAATCTACAGTTTTTTTTTACTTGCTATTATAATACGAGTAGGGTTGCCTTTCATTGTTGTTTAAATAGTCTACAAAGGCCTTGACATGATACTAAATATGGCAGCAAACAAGCCACTCCCAGGCTTGTTTAATTAGTGCTTTCTGCAGACTTCGATTGGCACCGTCAGGCAGGAACACATAGCTATATGCATGGGCGCCATGCTTTATATTTCTTGTATATACAACAGGAGCAAAAACCTGTCAACCGTGTTGGGATTGGGGTAGAAAGTATGATACAAACATATGATATCTCAAATGGTATTATTTGAAGGCAATTAGAAGTAGATCCTGCTAAATGGAAACCAGAGACCCTGCGCTAACTGGAAATAATTGGGCTTTGGCAAGACCACTCGCTGTTAAACCCCTCGAAATCAGCCCAGCTGTCATGATATGGTCTTCGTTTCTTTGAGATTAAAGACTGCACCTTGCGCTGTACATCCGCTAAGTCACTTCAAAGAACTACACAAGAAAGAGAACAAGCATTTGCAATGCAATAGGTCTTGCATTTGCGAGAGTAAGCTATTGGCATTGTAAATGACAATGCCTTTTATTTATGTGTGGGTTTTAAAACAGATAAATAAAAGACATTGTCATTTACAATGCCAATAGCTTAAATTCTCACAAATGCGACACCTATTGCATTGCAAATGCTTGGCTTTTTTAGGTCTGGCCTAGGCAGCACTTACGGTGCCTATCCGAGACCTGTTGTATTCAGAATATGAGCTGCCCAGCACTTCTGGTTGGTTGGTAGGTCTGCCTTTTGGAAATTCCTTTACTGAGGTTGGTCAATAGTGTCCATCTGACCCGCTTTTGGGTGCTAGGCCCCCCCCCCCCACAGGGTTATCACCAATTTGTTTCTTTTGGTTGGCAATCTGTTACCTACTGGCTCGCAGATGCACCCACTCCCTCCTATTATTTTTCTATTGACTTTTGTTGCAATGACAGCACGCTGTGCTTTAGCTTTCAACAGCGAATGTGCAGAGTACCGCCATTACTCAAAAGTCAATAATACAAAGGCGGGCTGATGCCACATTCCTTTTTCATTTATGTACTTTTTGTAGCAAGCCCTGCATGCCACATCGCCCTTTACTTTTAAGCATATTAAGCTAAAGTGGGATGTGCCACGATTGATATGAAAGTAAAGAAATACCGGTGCAGGACAACTTTTGTGGCAATGGCAGCATGCTGCGCTTTCGCTTTAAACATTTAAAGCTATTGCATTTTTTGTTTAGTTTACCCACGTTACAATGAAGTCCCCTCACTTCCGTGTTTCCGCCTCTCCAGCATAAACACACTGTCTGCGGGACTTTGTTTATTATTGACTTTGTTAATTTTGTATCCATTACCCTGTATATTTTCGGTGTTACATTGGTCACAACAGACAATACTCTCTAATTTATATAGTATAAAACTATCCCTTTCAAGATGGCAACATTGTGTTTTTCCCCCAACTTGGCAGATCCACACTGGTGCACTGTCCGTTTGAGGACAATCTTGTAAATATGGCCTCCCTTCAAAACTTCCTGCGTCAACTTTCCTGCAGTTTTGAGGCGGACATGCTGGACTCAACCCACTGAGACAGAATAGGAACCCGACTCACTGTTATCCTGTAAGTAATGTGTTTGAAGTCGAGGATTACCTCCTCCTTGCTTACATAGAATAGTTCAGGGATTCTCATACTACAGCCCGGGGGCAGCAGACGGCCTTCCTGATCTTTACATGCAGCCCCCTGATCAACAGCAGCACTGGGCTGCTGTTCACTCTATTCAGCGAAAATATTAACAAAAATGTTAAATAAATAGGCAAGCCTTTACTTAAAGGTTAAGTGAAGTTAAGAAAAGAAAGTAACAGGGTTGTCCTGAACCACTTAACTTGAGGGACAACTTCATTTTCAAGCCATTGTGCAGCAAAAGAAGTGTACAAATATGATAATGTTTCTTCAAAATTCAAAGTATTTCATTAACATGCAGAACCATTTCACTGTAGCTTAGTATCTGAGAATATAGCAGTGCCTTGAGAAGTATTTGTCAAAGTGTTATGATGCCCCAAAAGTTCGCCCAACGGGACTGTATTTTTCTATGCTTCCGAGGGCATCCCCGGGCCTGGAACACCGCAATCTCTGCTCCCATGCATCTATCAATGGCCTTTTTCCACCCACCAATTGTCGGAGGGGACACCCCCTTCCACAGCAGGGCGATGTCATGCTTAGCGAGAGTGAGCGCTAGAAAGAGCAAGTGTTGCTTGTACCTGTTCCCGTCTATCCCATCGGTGTTGTGAAGTAGGAACAGTCTTGGGTCGTATGGGAGATCCCACGATAAGACACTGCCCAGGCAGGACGCAATCCGCAGCCAGAAAAGCTGCAATGCGACACCTCCCTAGACAGTGTGCATGAAAGTCCCCTCGCATCTCAGACACATGGGTGACTGAATGACACCCATCTTCCAGAGACTGGATCGTGTGAAATATATACGATGTATGTGTTTACATTGTATGAGGCGATAGTGCGTCGACACTGCCGCTCCCGTGGGATTAGCCAGGGCTTTGATGCAGTCATCCTCAGTCAGGTCAGGTATGCCCTTTTAGTCTTGTGCAGTGTTGTACGGGTGATGGTGGTCAGTGTCTGATAAATCTGACGGATCTTATGTGCTCCTAGGTTCCCCATCAGCAGACGGCCTTCAAGGGGATGAAATTCTGGAAAAGTATCAAGTGAATGAATTAAGGGAGAGATGCATGCCTTAACTGGAGATATTTGTAAAATTGCGTCCTATGCAAATTGAACTCTTCTGTAATTGTTGAAATGATTTTAGGGTAATGCCCTGCTTTACGTCTCCTAGTGGATATACCCACTAGCTCCCATCTACAGAATGCCGATGGAGCCGTCACAGGACGTAGATGTGTACCATACCACAGTGGAGTCGCCTGTGTCAGGCGGCCACACCCCCAATCTGTCTGACCGTGTACCTCCAGAGCCAGACCACAGCTCTACTGACGGAAGGCAGAAAGTTCATGTTCCGTGTGCTATATAGGAGCTGAAGAAGGGGGGCACCCTCCATTGCCATATGCTGGAGGGCGAAAGCGGGGTCTGTTGGTGAGCTATACAACCATTTGTTTATGATTAATAGATGGGAGGCTACATACTAGGCATAGACATCCGCTGCTGCAATGCCTCCGCAGTGCGTGCACATACTCAGCGCCCTACTCGGACTGCCCCTCCATTTGTTATGTATAGCGTGGACATGCGCAAACCATGCTTGTGGTATATTATATAGGAAGTTCTGTAACCTGTATAATATTCTTGGTACTGAGGCATTTTAAAGAAAAAAATGGCTGAGCGCCCATACAGCAAGAGTGGGAGGGGAGACCAAATTGCTGTCTCATCCCTTTGACTAATGATAAGTGGCTTAATGTTGTGAGCCCACGAGGTCTTTGGGCAGGGCGACATGAAGATGCCCAAAGATGCCCAAATATTTAAAACCTACAGGCGCATGAGACAGCTGCATTACCCAGGTTTCACGTCCCTGATTCCCACATACCGGGAATAGCAACGATTTTGAAGGGTTAGTATTGAGCACAGTGCCCCGACCAAACACTCAGAGAATCTGTAGGATTCAGGGTCCCGAAAACCACGGGTCGGTCATAAAGAACAGCACATAATCTGCGTATAGCGCAATGTGGTCAGATTTGGACTGTGACTATTCGAAACCTCTGATCAACGGTTCACCACGTACCTAAGCTGCCAAGGGTTCCATGGCTGGGGCAAACAATAGTGGAGACAGGGGGCAGCCTGTCTCGTGCCGCGGCAGATAGGGAAGGAGGCTGAACGATACCCCGCAATCCGTAACAAGGCCTTTGGGTCCGTATAAAGCAGGCATACATAGGCTAGGAAGCGTGGGCCGAAGTTAGTAGCTTCGAGTTGGATGAGGTACGACTAGCTAAGAAAGTCAAACCCCTTGTCTATATCGGCCAATAGTATAGCCGCGGGGCGCCCAGTGCGGGAGACTTCTCAGCCTGGCATGGCCTATGGAGCATTTTACTGGATTTGTCCCCCCACTGGTAGAACCAGTGTTGTGACGCTAACCAGGTTTCCTTCGCCTCGCCAATAAGATGTTGCTGTATGTGTTGTTGTGTCTGGAGTAAATTGTGTCGGAGAGGTGAGCTCAAGTCAATTACAAGCTGAGATTCCAAGGCCCTCTGATGGCTTTCCAATTTGGCCAGTTGCGCGGTACGTGTACGCTTTTCATTGGCACGGAAACTTATGTCTACCCCGCGAATTGCGGGCTTTAGAACTTCCCATAGAATACCCCTGGATGGGGCTGAGGCTGTATTGGATTCGGGGTAGTGTGAGACTACTCTGGTTAAGGTCTCCTGATAGTCAGGATCTCAAAGGTGCCATGGGGACCTACGCCACCTAAAGGGGGTTTATGAGAGTGAATGCAGAGTTTGAATAAGACTGGGGAATGGTCTGATAATCCCCTGGGAAGGTGGGAGATATGGGAGATCCAGTGGATGTAGCTGTGTGATGTAAATATATAATCTAACCGGGACAGTAATACTTGTACGGTGGACATATATGTGTAGCTCATCTCAGAAGGATGATTTCCTTTACCTATTTTAACTCCTCAAAATACGTTTGGTTTGGCCTTTTCATTTATAATTAAATTACTTTGGCAGAGTCAGGACCAAGAAAGTTCCCTTATTTGTAAGTTGCATGTAGTGCAGTTTTGCACTGTCACTCTTGGTCACCAGCCCACCATCTTTATTTATTTTTTTCCCCACAGTCTTGGGTAACTATACACCCAAAAATATTTTAGGAGCCCTTCAATTACATTTTTGAGTCCCCAGACTCAGTTTTCTAAATTTTACCTTTATTTGTTTAGGATCTGTCTGTTCACTCTGAAATCTTTCCCCCCCCCAGATGATGACCCTATAAATTCCTACTACGTGTCGAAATGCTGTCAAGAGCATTAGGCATAAAGACAGTACTACTGAGAAGTTGGTCAATTAGGAGCTGTTATTCTACAATTCATTCATAACTGCAATTAATCACTCGATGTAGAAGTCCTACCAGTGACCTCTTTACTGTCTATTGCTTTTTATGGTCATATTATCGTCTCTGCATCACTGCACCCGCTTGCCCCACATGATCACTTTATTTCACAGAGCACAATTTTGGCTTATTGGAGATCCTCAATTACAAAGTTTGTATATAAAGGATTGTTATACATAATTTGGGTCTCCTGGTGTTTACATTAATTTGTTCTTTTGATTGAATTCTTTTCACAATCAACGATTGCTGTTGAATATTTTGCTGAATAAAACCTAGGTCATTTGTTGTTCTCAAAATGTTAATTTTCTAGTGACATTCGTGGTTTTAAGTTACCCGACCAGCTCCCCGCTGCTGCTGCACCTCGATGCGCTTCGCTCGCGCTCACACATTAAACCGTTTCTGCCAACTTTTAAACTGTTTGTGCAAACTTTCACCTCCTTCTAACTCTAATTTCCCCCCACCTTTGCCTCTTACCTCTTTTTCTCCCAACATTTGCCTCCCTTTAAACAGCATGCTCTCTTCATTTTCCTCACGCTATCCCTACTTGCTTTAGCATCTTTAGCTCCACAATCCCTCCCACTTCCTGCTGACCCCTCCCAAGCCCGTCTGCACCTGTCCGTGCCTGGACTGCACCCAGAACCCTGTATCTTCTCCCACCCACGGCTACACAAGCGCAGAGATCAGAACCCCGAAAAGACAACTGCATCTGCGCATCCCCACGCTCAACGACAAGACACTTTTCCTGCCAACACTGCCTCTTCTGCAATGCCCGCCCACGAGCCCCCGCCAGCCACTACTGAGATGGGACAACTCCAATACCTCCTGATCAACACCTGATCGCTTCACAATCATGCCACCGACATCTGGGACACCATCACCTCACTCACTCCTACATAGTCTTCTCACCAAGACCTGGCTCAACTGTACATCAGCACCCAACATTGCCATACGATCATATACTGGGATTACATTAACATACACAGAGTTGGAACAGCCATCATCCACAAAGAATGCCTGCCCAGCACAGCCGCCACAGATGACATCAAACCAATCATCGAACACCTCAACTTCCAACTAAACACAGACAGCAAAACCACCATCAGAGGCACCCTCGCCTACAGACCGCCAGGACCAAGCTCGCCTTCTGCAAGACCATTTCCGACTTTCTCGCCCCTCTGGCAATCAACTCTAAGAACTTCATCTTCCTCAGAGACCTCAACTTTCACCTCGATGACCCCAATACCACCAACTTACTTGAGCGCATGAACAACCTCTGCCACTCCCAGCTTGCAGCTGAACCCACTCACATTGCCAGGCGCACGTTAGACCCCATCTTTACAGCCAGTAACTGAGTCAGTGACAGCCATGCCACCGTACACATCCCCATCACACTTCCCCCGACACTCACTAACCAGCCAAGCACCTTCCACAGGACCTGGAGCAAGATACCTGAAAACCTATGGACCAATGCACTCAGCTCCTTCTCTCCAGACACGACTTCCAACATTGAAGTGCCTGTCAAAAACATCACCTCATGGATTACCAAATGTCCTGACATAATGGCGCTCATCGAATCGGCCAACCAAAGCAGACCCTCCAGCTTGTACATGCCACAATAAAAAAAAAAACTCAAACGCAACTGATAATGACTGGAAATGATTTGGTGTGCTAACAAAGACCCATTTGACTGGCTCTCAACCACTACCACCAGCGCCTGAAAGACACTAAAAGAGACGCCCTACCAGCCTGCCTTGAGGCCAGCTCTAACCATAATAATAATAATCTTTATTTGGATATAAAATATCCTTAAAAGAGCTCCTCAAAGATTCCAACAGCAATACAAATTAGTGAGAAAGAGGAAACTTGACGTAAACAACAGTGATTAAGTAAGAATCTTCCAAAATACATTAGGGGGCTTCAATTACATATGGGTGATTAAAAAACATAATGTGCAAAACAGCAAAGTCAGCATAGCGTTAAAACACAAGAGGTTTGTGGTACTGACAATTAGCAATGTTGAGCTAGTAGATACAATCTGATGTTCAACAAATAGCAGCAGGTTATGATAAGGTGCGATCAGATAAAAACAGTTTTAGCAGCATAAAAATAAAGTGCAGTTTAGTGTAAACTATTACTTAAAAAGAAGAAGGCATTGGCAAGCCCTTCCGGTTACTAAGTAAAATTACGGTATGCATGACGTATAAAAGTTATAAGGCCTATATTTGAAGCTGTATTTTCAGGGGTCAGAGCTGCGATAATTGCCTGTCTGCAGGTCCGAATTCCCAACCTATTCCACTCAGTTTTCAATTTACGTCTGCGCTGTGACATAAGGGCGGGGCAAAGACAGACCCGTGCTCCAAGGTTTCAGCCGTCTTGCCACACCCTCTACACAATAAATCTTCTGACGTACGACGCCAAGAGGGCAAATCTTTTAGAAATTGCCAGTCACCCAGTCTGAGAGCCATAAAGCTGAGTTAAGTACAAGGAGTAAGTGCAGGACAAATAGGAAGCAGGAGATATCCGCCCGTAAGAATTCATTATTGCCCATGCGTGTCTGCGTTTAGCGAAGTGAGCTTTATCAATAATGAGGGACCTCATTCTGACACATTTCTTAATGCTGGTTTTAAATTCTGTCATGCTGGGGTTGAGGGCCCATAGGTCTCCCGCAGACATTTCGCAGATGGAGTCCTTAAAAAGACGGCCGTACGAGCCACCTTGGTTTTTCTGGGAGATATCTAACTAAACTGATGACTCTAATGAGCCTGTGTCTGCTCGTCTAAGTTTGTGGCATAGATTTAGATACATGCCGATATTAGAAACTTCATAAGTTAATACGCCCAATTCTAGTCTGATCTGGGCGGCAGAGGCAGTTTTAGGCATATGAAGGACTTTTTTGTAGATTTTGGTCACGTGTTGGTTTAAATTGGTATTTAGTTTACCCCATAAAATCTCAATGCCGTACGACAGAGTCAGCCCGATTTTTGCTCTCATAACTTCCAATAGTGGTGAGAGACTTGGGCCAGACAGATTTTTTGAGAACTTAGAGAGGGTCACCTGAAGGGTCATGGCTTTTACTGAAATCTCATTGTGCTGTTTGGCAAAGTTACCCCTCGAGTCAAAGTTGACCCCTAAGTATTTATATGTGCTTCCTGTTGAGAGGCTCATGTTATTGTACAACCATCCCCCACCGAGGTTACGTTTTCTTCCAAAAGTAACCACTTGGGTTTTCTTTAAATTAACCTCTAAGCTATTCACGGTGGTATAGCTGTATAGTTTATCTAAAAGCTTTTGCAGCCCTACCCGTGTGAAACTGAAAAGGACCAAGTCGTCGGCGTATAGAAGGTTACTTATTGACAAACCTCCCAACTTGTGTGGGTGGGTTTTTTATGTTTGTTTCTTCTAGGGTGGCTGGCAAGTCTACTATAAACAGATTAAAAAGAAGTGGGGCCAGCACACATCCCTGTTTGATACCTCTAGTTGTCATGATTTTCCGAGAGAGATGTTGAGGTACTGGGTTTTTAACAACCGGTACAGAACCGGTAACCCAGCGGTGCCAGGGGATCAACACACCAGAGACCTCGGGTTCTCCTGAGTCAGACCTACAGAAACTTCAGAGTCTTCCAGGTGAAGTCAAAGATTAGTTTATTGGCTGCAACCAAGGTGACAGGGTCCTAGAAGTACGATACAAGTATATTCAGGAGACTGCACACCTTCACAAAGTCAGGCTTCTCTTCTTATACCTAATATTCAGCCTTGAGCAAAACATTCCTTGGATTCGTGGTATTTCATTTATGGTTACTGATTACAAAAGAAAAGCAGAGTCATGATGACATGTACATATTTCACGTCGTGCTGCCCATAACAAATCATCCGGCAAGACCCAACATTTCATCAGATATCGCTGGACCCCTAAAAAGTGGTCACCTCCCCATCATAAAGCAAGTGAAGAAAAGGAGTGGAGAAAGATGTGAGCGAGATATGGCAGGTGTGCGCGCTGAAATGGTTTTATGGCTGGTTGGGCCTAGATGCTATCTTGCTCGGCCACTGGGAGGGAACTGACCTAACAAGCTCGGCCTGGGGCAATGGTTCTAACTTGTACTGGGGTCAGAGAGAAGTCGATTAAGGAGTATGTGTCCTTGTGGAATCAAATTCAACTGGATTAAGGCCTATGTAGAGGGCAACATGTAGCTAAGGGTTTAGAAGGTAAATGACGATTTCGAGGTGAAATCATCACTCGACTATGCCGAAAATACATGTACTTGATGTACTCGTCATTCTCGGTCTTTTGATACCAAATTCGTCCTATTTCGACGAAGTTTTTATTCTCGAGTCCGGTACTATTATATGAATCCAGATTTTTCAGAACCACAGACCCTCCTTTTGCCCTTACATAGGCAATTAATCTGTCCTCATGTTAATCTGAGTCCAGATCTATATTCCTAAAGTCATTGAGATGTTGCTGCAACATCATTCTAGTGCTGAGCTCATGTCTTGACACAGGCTTCCTTACACATAATGTAACACAGAGGCCACATATTGCAGGAGCACACTGTATGCATAGACAGAACAGGAAAAGAATGGCTAAGACCATCCCAATGACCATCAGAATTCTCCATCCCCAGGCAGATATCAGTCCCCAGAACCATCCCATTAATGACCAATCTCCTTTATCCACATGAATAGATTCGGAAATCTTATGTAGTTTGGAGATGGCCCCGTACACTGTTGGAGCATTATCTGGAATAAAAAATGCAACAACTGGACTGGATCAATTTGCATACTCCACCTCGGTCCGCAAGTATTACATCCAGAGCGACCCGGTTTTGAAGGGTCATCAGTCGATCCGACTGGAGCTCAGCAGTCAAGTTACTAAGGGCACCAGCAGTTTCAATCACGGTGGATTCAACTACCCTTGTCAATTGCCTTATGTTTCTGCTGTTAACCATGGCTCCCCAGAACGGCAGAACACCCATTGCAAAGTCACCAAATTCTTGACCTGCAGTGTCTTCTTTACTCAAAACACCTCTAACTACCCTTGTTCGATGGTAATCCGCCGCTGCTGTGTAGGTGGGAGGTAACAGGAATGAAACAAAACATGAGCCCGAGAAATCAGGGGGCAACCATGTATAGGCTCTATCATGGCAGATGAAATAAGTACCCTTAGCGGCTAAAAAGGCAGGGGAAGTCTGAGATCCAAAAACGTACGTTTCTGTACAGACACTCTTCCCTAGCTGAGCTCTGGGATTCTTACCAATACCTTGCAGACACAGGTGACCTTGATGGGGTACGATCCAGATTGGGGACGATCTCTTGGCTTGCTGTTTCTCACTTACTGTAGTGCCATATCCGGTCACATTCCAACCTACATATGCAAGTATCTCATCATCCGGGGTATCTTCGTAAGAAGTTACTTCCTTGATCATGTCAACTATACCCTTGACTAGGGCGCTAGTCTTGAGGTTGTCTTTTACAGAACGTAGGGGTTGGATTTCTCGTGCATATATGAACATTGTCCTATATGCCCATACTGACCCATTGCGACTAAATGGCAGGACCAAATAGGGGATACCTCTATCCGTGGTGTGGGGCATGAGACCACACACCCAACAGTTGGTTGTGTTCATTACAAGTTGGTGCTGGTGTAATAACTGAACGAAGGAGTTATTAATGAGCTCTAATCTCCTATTTGATTCGTGGTCAGGCAAAGGGTGGAAAGAATGAGAGGAAACAGTAGGGGGAGGTATGGGTGATGTAGTGGGCGTGAATGTCACATGAAAAGAGAATAAAACATAGCTTATCAAAAAGACCATTACGCTAAATAGCATAAAAATACACATTATTATAAAAATTCTCTTCCTCATTGTTTTCAAAAGTCTCTGCTTAAAGTTCATTTGTTTGGCAGTTCTCTCCACATCAGGAAACTCCATCCTCTCTAAGGTGCTGCCCGCAGCGGTAGGTTGTTTCTGCTAAAGGATGCTTCCGTCAGTCTAGGGTGGCTCCCTTGGACTAACTGGAACCAGTGACCTATCGTCGTCAGCTGCACCCAAAAGTCTTTAATCAACCGCGACCCTAGCAGCGGAACCCGGATGGCGGTTCGAAAAAACCAAAAATAAGCAAGTTACCCAGATGGGAGAGTCTGCACTTTCAAAAGTAGGATTTGGGGGAAAAAAAACAAACTCTTTATTAGTCCACAGGTTTTTCTTCTCTCGGATCATAAAATAAATCACTTTTACTTTAGTCTGTTTTTCTTGGTCGTAAATTGTAGCGTCTTTTCCCGGGTACTGTCTGGTCCAGAAATAGTAGTTCAGGTTCCACAGAGTTCAATTGTTCTGATGGCGGCGTAGTTTCTTGAAAAATGTTCCCACTCTTACAATCACGTTTAGCTTCTTTTACACGTTCATCAGTTGTGCGCTCGGAGTCAGTGCCTCCTTTTCGGACCCATTGGTCGTGTGGCAGTGGGAAGGGTATCTTCTTACAATGGATCCTGTGGACCCAATTGGCCTTCCCCTCCACTTTAACAGTCGACCTTGTAGACAGGAGGACGAGGTGAGGCCCGGTCCATCTGGGCTGGTCGTTTCTTGTTCTCTGGAAATTGCGGACCAACACCCAGGAACCGGGGTCAATGGAGTGACCCGGTGTCTCAGAGACCGGAGGCAAGGTGTTGTGGACCTGTTGATATAAAACACGCAATTTAGCCGTCAATTCATACAAATAGTCAAGCAAAATGGGGTGTTGCAGCTCGCTAAACTTCGTGGGCCTAGGCACTCCCCATATGTTGGCTGGCCGACCAAAGATTATCTCATAGGGGCTGAGTTTCATTCGCGAATGCACAGTCATTCTGGTGGATAGGAGTGCTAAGGGTAGAGCGTCAGGCCATTTAAGACCTGTGCTCGCTTGGATTTTGGCCAATTTAAGTTTAAGCGTGCCATTGTAACATTCCACTAATCCAGCTGATTGGGGGTGATTTGCAGCGTGGAACTTCTGCCTAATGCCTAGCCCTTCAAACACTCTTTTCATCACACAACCCACAAATTCACTTCCGTTGTCCGACCAGACCATTCTAGGCATTCCGAACCTGGGGAAGAACTCTTTCACAAGGGCTTTCGCTGTGGACAAGGCAGTATTGTCTCTTAGGGGATAGGCTTCTACCCACCTTGAGAAGGCACAAACAACCACGAGCACATATTTTAAGTTGTTGCACCTCTCCATGTGTATGAAATCTAGCTGCAAAACCTCGAACGGATACGTAGGAGGTGCAAAATGACCAGCTGGAGTTGGGGTTCCCCTACCAGGATTGTGCTTCAGACATACCATGCAATTCTTGACAACATTCTCTGCACACTTGGGAATCCCTGAATTCTTCCACACTGGGGCCAACAACTCGCAAATCCCTTTCGCGCTGATATGGGCCATCCCATGAGCCATTGTAACCACTGCAGGCACATATGCATCGGGTAACAACCATCTCTGTTGCTCTGTCGATTCAATCCAACAACCATTTGCATCCATTCTCCCTGTACTTTCTTTCCACATGCTTAACTCTTTCTCCGTGGCCTCAGCTTGGATGGACTTCACACTTTCTATCGTGTCCTCACATATTCCAACATCACCAGTCCATCTTTCTGGGCTCGATACATACTTTCGGCTCATCATATTCTTTGCCGTATCCTTAGCAGTTTCATCAGCAAATGCATTTCCACGACCAACATCATCAATCACTTTCTTGTGTGCACTACATTTTACGATCGCTACTTTCAGGGGCAACGTCAGTGATTCAAGAAGCTCATTCACCAACTGACCATGCTGAATCTTAGCTCCATGCGAAGTCAGGAACCCACGTTCTCTCCACAATCGTCCAAAACTGTGAGCCACTCCAAAAGCATACTGACTGTCGGTATAGACAGTCACTTTCATTCCTTTGGATAACACACATGCTCTCGTCAATGCCACGAGTTCAGCGGCTTGAGCTGAACCATGTGGTATTCGCGCAGTTTCAACGATTGTGTGCAAAGTTGTGACAGCATATGCTGTAGTCACGTTACCATTTGGGAGTTTAAAGCATGAACCATCCACCCATAATGTACCATCACATTCAGCAAGAGGAGTGTCGAATAAATCAACTCTCCCTTTCGTCTCTTCCTCCGTTCTGAGGAAACAATCGTGCTGTTCTGAAGCATCCGATTCCTCTGTAATTGATAACAATGTGGCTATGTTCAAGGTACTGCACCTTTTGATGTGCACATGGCTCGCTAGTAGCGTCAATTCATAACTGGACAGTCGAGCACTAGTTAAGTGCTGTGTCTTGGTCCTATTTAACAATGTGTCTACTGCATGCGGGACCATCACGATTAGTGTATTATTCATTACTAGACCTGCAGACTGTCGAATAGAAACAGCTGCTGCTGCTGTGGCCCTTAGACAACTTGGCAATGCTCGTGCTACCGGATCCAAAGTTGACGAAAAATAGGCGCATGGCCGCTGTCTATCTCCGTATAACTGAGTCAGCACGGACAATGCACAGCCCTCCTTCTCGTGGACATATAATGTGAAAGGTTTACTGTAGTTGGGGTTACCTAACACAGGGGCCGAACATAATGCTGTGCGTAATTCGAGAAAACTTTTCTGACACTCATCAGACCAAGGAATGGGATTGGGTGTATTTGTACATGTTAGTGCCAATAAGGGTTTGGCTAATAACGAAAAATTTGGAATCCACTGTCTACAGTACGATGTAATGCCCAAGAAAGCGCGTACTTCTCTCTGCGTTCTTGGCACATTCAATTTAGCTATTGCCTGAATTCTTTCTGGGGTCAGTTTCCTTCCCTCCTTCGATAAGAGATGACCTAAGTAGGTCACTTCTTGTCGGCAATATTGGAGCTTGGAAAGTGACACCTTGTGATGTAGATCACATAGATGACGCAGTAATTCCAACGTGGCCATTTTACATATTTTCTCAGTATCCGCAGCTATGAGCAAATCGTCCACGTACTGTACGAGAGTGGAACCTTTGGGCAAAACCATTGCGTCAAGCTGACTTTTCAGAGCTTGACTATATATTGAGGGGCTTTCACAGTAGCCTTGAGGAGCGCGTTTAAAGCGGAAACTGCGACCTCCTAAACTAAAGGAAAAAATATCCCTGCTTTCCTCAGCAATCGGGATACTGAAGAAAGCATTCTTCAGGTCAATCACCGAAAACCAGGATGCGGACGCTGGAATCATAGTCAATAATGTTGTAATATCGGGGACAACTTGGAATTGTGGCACCACTATCTTATTTACTTCCCTAAGATCAATCACGAATCTATACACAGGTGGCTGAGAAGTGTCAGTTCGTTTTAAAACAGGCAGAACAGGACTATTGCAAACATTGCCTCGTGTTTCTTCAATTACGTCTTTTTCAATCAACTCGTAAACAATCGCTAGCAAAGCTCTTTCGCCCTCATTGGATATCCTGTATTGGGGAATTCGTGGCATTTTGACATTCGGCTTCAATGTTACAACATACGGTGGAATTTCGAAAAGACCTACATCATTCGGACCAGTAGCCCAAAGAATATCTGGAAGAAGTGCCAATTCTGCTGGAAGCGTATTTCTCGACAAATACATGGGAGAAACCACTTTCTTACCTAAAGTCAGTTGTACTCCTGAAGGAGAACAATACAAAGTCGCATACAATCTTTTTAGCAAATCTAATCCTAGCAAATTTTCACCACAACCTGCTGTCAAAATAAGGGGTGCTTCCAATTCACAAGGACCAACAGAAAGAGATAAAGGGTCAGAAATCGGATTCCTAACCGGGGCGCCAGAAAAACCTACGGAAACGTTCATTTCGCCAGACAAAGGTGCGCCAGGGAGTTTGGAGTGCATAATAGAACTCTTTGTAGCACCAGTATCCAACAGAAAAGGTTCTGACACACCCGATGTAATCACCTCAACGTAAGGTCCACTCTGATCTACTGGAACTGAAACAACTCCCTCTCCTTGTCTAAGGCTGTCCTAGCAATCATTATTCTCCCACTGCTCATTTTCTGTGTAATACTCATCAACGTAGTATTGAGCTGTCCTGTCAGATACGTTATTTTGCTGGTCAAACCTGTTCATAGAGTTTTGTGGTGGAAGGGGACGTGCGTCCTGAGGGGTGTTTCCACGCCCTCTCCCTCTAGGCGCTTACTGACTACCACGACCTCTTACGCCAGAAAATCCATTCGCACGTTGTGGCAGGGCAGGACAGTCATATTTGTAATGACCCTCTTGTTTGCAGTATAAACACTGGTTGGGACCTACGCGGTTTTGATTGTAATCGAATCTCTGCAAGTTTCTCAGAGGCTGCTGAAAAGTGTTCTGGTAGTGATTCGGACTATTATTATTTTTATTACCACCACCACGTGGAGGATAGGCTTGCTGTAGCAAAACCTTCGTTTTGAGTTCTCTAGTTTTCTTCTCTACTTTATCTTTCTCATCCTTGTCTCTATTCTCGTAGTATTGTGCGGTAGCTAATATCTGGGCTGAAGATGAGACTGCCCAAGAACTTTCTGAATCTTTTAATTTCCTACACAAATCTGGAAGCAGATTGTGCACAAATTTATCGACAAACAATCTCTGACCACCTTCTGTGGTCATGTCTTGACCGCTGTGGTCAATGAATGTTTCTTCAAATCTGGTGAAGAAATCTGAAACAGTTTCTTCTTTCTTTTGCTTGCATGCAGATAACTTATCCCAATTTACGCGTATTGCAGGCATTATCGTTTTCATGTAATCTACTATTCTACCAGGTAGTTCCGCTATCAGAGGCTCAGGCTTGGCACCACCAACTTGTCGTGCATCTGCAGCAGTAATATTAGCCCACGTGTCACCTAATTCCTGGTCATGATCTACATGACGAATTTTTCCCCATAAGGGCTGTGGAACAACGTTCCCGAATAACATATCGATATCGGCCAAATTCATTATACATGACCCAGCAGTTTGCGACAATTCTTTATAGTACCCTGCAGGATTTTTACGCGGATCTGGTAGTGTTTGTTTGAGTGCTAAAACTTCAGCTCGCTTCCATGGAACATGTACCCATACGCGGTGAAAGTGGGGCAGGACAGGTGGGACAGCTGTCGCGTCACCCTCTCTCCATTGTGGGGGAACTTCTCTCATAGGGTATTGTCGTGCCTTTTTCCTACTAGATGCACTATATTCCGATGGTGACCCAGAACTACTTCCCTTACTTCGATATGATAATAGCATATCAACTGCTTTTTCCACATCGGGACCTACAATCATACCCTGACCAAACTTAAACCTTATACGACACATCTCTTGTGGGAGGCAATCCTGATCATTGTCTTCTAAATCCTCGCAAAGAAAAACACACATTTGTTCGAATACATATCTCTGTGTCGCTGTTTCCCATTGATGGAAAACTTACATGACAGACTGTAAATCATATTTTGCAGTGTCCAAGACCCATTTCCGAGCTAAACTATTCAGGGAATCTCTCTCTTGATAATCAGGCAGTTGACTTCGCAACTGTCTTCTTCCTATGTTAGGGGTCGTAGCAGGCGACCCGAAAAGGGGTAAAAGAAGATTAGTAACAGTGCTGGCCATTTTCTGCCGAAGGGCAGGTGAAACGGAAGAACAAACAGATGAAAAAACGGGGTGAGATAAGGCGGGGGTAGAGGTGGCAGAAGACGTATGAGGAATAATAGATGTGGTACTAGGCAAAATCATAGAAGGGGCATTAGGAGATGTAGAAAGTACAGTAGGCAAAATCGTAGAAGACATAGATGAAACAGAAGTGGTCGGTGGGCCTGGAGGAGGCTGCACCGAAGAAGTAGGAGCCAGCTGAAGAACAGCTGGTGAGTGCTGTGGAAGAGCCAGAGGCGCAGCTTGTGCAACTAAAGGTTGCGGGGGTGCTGTAGCATTCTGCGCATAGGGGGGTGGCGAAGTTAATAATTGCGACATTAATTGGTCTTTTTCACGCTCTTTTGCTGTCCCTTGCTGAAGAGACGGCAAAACTGGATAACACTTATCTATTGCCATTTTACGTTGCCTGTGCAATCGCTCATTTATCTGCTCTTCCTCATTATCTTTAAACTGCACGGCAGCTTGCATTACTGAAAGTCCCCCTTCTCTCTTATTTTTCTTAGCTAATTTAATTTCTTTTTGTTTGGCTTCTTTGCGCCATATGCGGAAAGAGTCAAACATCGCCGGCCGGGCTTTCTTTTTGAAGAGTTTAACTTCAAGGTTGTCTAAGATTTCAGAATCAAAGCTACCATATTGGGGCCATTTTAAAACACCATCTTTCCTAGTGTATTTAATCCATACCTCGTAGTAAACGATGGGGCCTACCCCATGTTTAACGTACAGCTCGTAAGTCGGAGTTCCAACTGGAGGAACCGGACATGAGTCCTCCAATCGGGAGTCCCTATTATTACTACCAAGACAAAACCAATTCCCGAGTCTAAGACTAGGCATCCTCGCTCTCTAGTCTAGTTCCAAAACTTCAAAGGAGTTATCGATTACGATATTTCTCGTGAAAACACGAGTCCTTCGGTTATGGTGCTTGCAAGTACCAATAAAAACCTTTATGTATCTCCAAGATACCACAAAGTAAGTCCAACTAAGGACTGGGAGACGCTCCACTTATACTTAACTGAAAAATATCGATGGCTTCACCAGAAGACTCGTCTCAGCGTTTCGCTCTACCGAAAATTTCAAGGGTCCAACATCAGGGCGATAGCCAGGGCAGCAGTCCTTGTAGCCGTCGGGAAGCGGGGAACCTCGCAGTAAAGACCTTCGGACCACGTCGACATGCAGGGGTCGATGAGGTGGTGGGCCCTCCTCCGGAATTTCCACACGAAGCTCCTCACGATCTTCAGGCTGATTGGTACCACTGGAATCGCCCCAAACGCTGGGCGCCAAATGAGGTACTGGGTTTTTAACAACCGGTACAGAACCGGTAACCCAGCGGTGCCAGGGGATCAACACACCAGAGACCTCGGGTTCTCCTGAGTCAGACCTACAGAAACTTCAGAGTCTTCCAGGTGAAGTCAAAGATTAGTTTATTGGCTGCAACCAAGGTGACAGGGTCCTAGAAGTACGATACAAGTATATTCAGGAGACTGCACACCTTCACAAAGTCAGGCTTCTCTTCTTATACCTAATATTCAGCCTTGAGCAAAACATTCCTTGGATTCGTGGTATTTCATTTATGGTTACTGATTACAAAAGAAAAGCAGAGTCATGATGACATGTACATATTTCACGTCGTGCTGCCCATAACAAATCATCCGGCAAGACCCAACATTTCATCAGATATCGCTGGACCCCTAAAAAGTGGTCACCTCCCCATCATAAAGCAAGTGAAGAAAAGGAGTGGAGAAAGATGTGAGCGAGATATGGCAGGTGTGCGCGCTGAAATGGTTTTATGGCTGGTTGGGCCTAGATGCTATCTTGCTCGGCCACTGGGAGGGAACTGACCTAACAAGCTCGGCCTGGGGCAATGGTTCTAACTTGTACTGGGGTCAGAGAGAAGTCGATTAAGGAGTATGTGTCCTTGTGGAATCAAATTCAACTGGATTAAGGCCTATGTAGAGGGCAACATGTAGCTAAGGGTTTAGAAGGTAAATGACGATTTCGAGGTGAAATCATCACTCGAATATGCCGAAAATACATGTACTTGATGTACTCGTCATTCTCGGTCTTTTGATACCAAATTCGTCCTATTTCGACGAAGTTTTTATTCTCGAGTCCGGTACTATTATATGAATCCAGATTTTTCAGAACCACAATGTGTGCCGGACCCCAACTTCACTTGAACCCATGTGCCTGCGTGCAATTGGATAATCGCCTCCAGGAGTTTTGCTGGGATCCCCCATTTTTTTAGCTTTTCCCATAGAGCAGCCCTGGGGACCCGATCGAAGGCGGCTTTATAATCTACAAAGCAACAAAAACCAGCCCTAAATGTGGTAAGTGCTTTGTCAACAATTATGGACAGTGTCAATAAGTTAGTCAAAGTGCCGGAATTGGCGGTGAAACCGGTTTGGTTCATTGGGGTCAGGTTATTATGCTCTACCCATGATCTCAGCTCCTCCAGTAGAATACCTGCATAGTGCTTAGCCTCGATGTCTAAGAGGGCAATTAGTCTATAATTGTTTGGAGCATGGGAACCTGACTTGTAGATCGGGTGGATTATTGCACCTCGCCAAGAGTCCGGTATGATTGAGCTTCTTAATGCAAAATTGAAAAGATTAGTTAGGTATCCCGACCAAAGGACTATTTGATTTGAACAAGTTCTGTGGTAGGCCATTTGGGCCCGGAGCTCCGTCTGTTCTTGCTTTTGATAATACTTTGGTGACCATTTCTTGGGTGGTTTGCAGATCTTCACTACGAGGGTCTAAACGTCCAGAGGGCCTGCTCCAGCTCTTACTCTGACTTGTTTTCGTCAGATTAGGAGCACATGTGTCTATAGGCACTGTTCCCTCTGAGGACCTAAAGTGGTCTGTCAGGAAGGCAGGCCAGTCAGCTTCTGCAATATTTGCCGACCCAGAGCTGAATGAACTAGAGTTATGACGATTGATTAAGGCCCAGAATTTTCTTGAATTGCGGTTTTTGCTCTCCCATAATAGTTTGCACCAGAATTGGCCTATGTGAAGTCGTTTATCTTTTTGTAGAGCCTGCTTAAATGATTTTTGAGAAGTTTTGTACGCATTCAGGAGCTCGTTGTTTCCTGGGGATATCTTGAGGGTCCGCAAAGCATTGTTTCTGGTTTTCTTCAGAACCCTTGTTTGGCTTGAGATTGAAAACTGGCGACTAGAAGAAGCCTTGTGGGAATGCTGTTTAGCTCCAACCATAGCATAGAACTCCTTAACATCATTGAAGAGTTCTCCAACCCCTCAGCAACTGACAACACTGTCACCCCTCCCCAAGATCTCTGTGACACCCTGGCAGACTTCTTCCACAACAAAATCTCCATCTACGAGCACAACAATCTCCAAATGCCTGTCACCAACATCCATAGCCTCAACCTCACAGACTCCCACTCATACCTCAGGATTACAACATGGGACCAATTCATCACACAGGCTACCTATGTCAGTAGTCATTAGCTCCACCCACTCAGGAACACCCAGGGACCCTGCCCCCCACCACATGTTCAACCTGGGGAACAACACCATCAGGATAGAACTCACCACCATCATCTACAACACCTCCATTACCTCTGCTACCTTCTCAGAGAACAGAAAGACATGGAAGTCAAACTCCTCCTCAAAATACTATCAGCAGACCCAATATATCTCAAGAACTACTGACCCATCTCCCTGCTCCCGTTCCTGACAATGTTCAGGTAAAAACCATCAAGCGCCAACTACCTAGAGAAAAACTACCCACTGGGCCTATCCCAATTCGGCTTCTGCTGAAATCACGGCACAGAAACAACCCTAATCGCATACATCAGAACTCTTCTAGACCAGGGAGAAACTGCCGCCCTGGTCGTCCTCGACCTCTCAACAGCTTTCGACATTGAGTCCCAATACACCCTCATTAAAAGGTTCATCTTATGGGGATTCAAGTGGATCACAATATTCTACACCAGAAGAACCCAGAGCGTTTGCCTTCCAACCATGTCACTGTGGGCTGCAAGGACATCATCTGCGGAATCCCCCAAGGGTCCTCACTCAAACCTACCCTGTTCAACACCTAGATGACCTCACTGCCATCTTGGTGAGGACCTATGGAATGAACATCATATCCAACGCTGATGATGCTCAGCTCATTCTCTCTATTCGCAGACCCTGCCACCACAAGGCCAACTTCTACCTGTGCATGACCAGCGTCACCCACTGGATGCAAACAACTGCCTCAAACTCAACACATCCCCGTGAAACACCAGATCAACGCAAATCTTCAAGCGACTCCCTGCCAGCCCAAGATGCACCATCACCCAGGCCCTCACCACCAACCACCTGGACTATGGCAAAATCCTCAATGTAGGAATCATCTCACACCTGCTAAAGAGACTGCAGACCATTCAGAACTCAGCCGCCTGACTTGTCATCACCTTCCTCAAGACGGGCCCAAATTACCCTTCACCTCAGAAAGCTTAACTGGCTCCCCGTCCACAAGGGACACCAGTTCAGAACACTAACCCACGCCTACAAGCCCCTTACCACCAGGTGAACTTCCACCAGCTCCCAGACAGCTGCGCTCTGCCTACCTTTCCCTGATGGCCTATATCCACTGAAGCAAGAGCTCCTTCTCCTACCTGTCCACCAAGATCTGGAACGACCTCCACAGTCTGACCACCCCCTCCCTGCAGGAGTTCAGAAAAGGTTTGAAACCTCAGGAAATACTCACCTATATTTACCTCTCTGAAGTATGCATAGAGAAGGTAATCCCACTTTAAATAGGACAGTGAGCACATGTTGGATTATTTCGGACATTTAATGGATCCTATGGAGATGGGTTATCTCCAACTATACATTAACATTACCCTTTTAACCCTGTATAATGGTGGTACTAATGTGAACCTAATTTATATTAAGATTTTTTGTCCAGATTTAGCAAGTTGGTTCCGATTACCTGTATCATTGGTTTCCCTTTTGTACCTACCTTTGGAGGTTATTGTAGTGTGTGGTCCTGAAGAAGATTGTTGGTTGTATCATATGCCCACACCGAAATGTTCGTTGACCGACAACACCAAAACAGATAAAAAAAAGACTCAACCTGGTTTTCCGTTTTAGGTATGTGTAGCCTGCTGGGACGTGGTATGATTGCTGAGCATGGCAGTTTTTTGAGTCTGAATGCATGTCCAAGTGAGTGGATTGTTCATAAGGGGAATCTTTTGTAATGATGCGAATTTGTTTTATAGAAATTATAAAAACACATCTCTATCTTTGATACAACAGTTATTTCACAATACATGGGAAGAATCTCTAAAATGTATTAGTAGACTTTCTAAATATGTGTTTGTAATCAACAAACATGAAACACGAGATATTTTCAAAAAAATATAATAAGATTGATTTCTCAAAATATCATGTACATGTAGTACTATATTACAAAGGGAACAGGCCCAATAGCACTTGGTAGGCATTGCAGAAGAAATACAGGTCAATTGGGTGTCTTTTTCTCTTTAGTGTCTGAAAGAATAGATGCCCGACCCATTTTCCATCCATTCTGAAGGTTATCAAAAATGATTTCTCAAATTGTTTCGTTATATTGGTATTCATGGGTAGAGGGCAACTCCAAACACACATACATTTGCCACGTTCGCCCTGTTTTCAAGATACTCAAACTTTGATTCCAATTCTCATATTACCCCAGCCACAAATAAATTAATTTCATCATATATATCTGTTCTTTTGCATTAATAACCGTGGCCTCCAGAATACCATTACATCTGTAGCCTTTCCATCTATAATCTCTTGCCATTGAGTTATCACTGTACAGACTTCAAGGGATTTTACAGGGGTTTCTGTGTCTTTTGAAAGTCGTACATCTGACCAACGTAATTTCCCTGTTCCTTTTTCGGTCTTGCCTTCGCAGCACTGCATAGGAAAAAGACCTTTGCGAATCAATTCACTTTTTGCCCTAAAAGCGTGCACGTGTTGCATTGCTTTCAATGGCAACGCGTAACTTGCAAACACATGGGGCCCCTGGCTCGCTCCCGCAAGGGAAAAGCTTTGCTGATTCTATTACAGGACCGGAGGCTTCAGAATATGCTTCTCTTATCTTTACTGCAAAACACAGCAGACAATGAAAATGCATATTTTCAGAATAAACATTATAAACAACTACATTGCCCATGATGCACACATAGAGCCACACCTACATAGTCCATAAGAACCCTCTGCGTGGTCCCATCATCCTCTTTCTTTGCTGCTCACAGCAAGAGTTAAGTGCTCCATTTTATGTTCCCTCACTCTGCTTTGCATGGGGGGCTTTCATTGTGTTTTGATACTTGTCACTGGTTAATGGGTGATTTATATTGCATTGGGTGTCTTGAGTTACCTATAAGGGTTTTTTACTCCTGATTTTCAGCCTTAGGAGCGAGCGCTCCGGTCTATGCATGATTTTCAGCCTTTCGAGGCTTCTTTGTGTGGCCCGATAGAAGCGGAGATTCCCGCCAGTGACGTGACGCTTAATAGCGCGTCTAGGTCACGGTCCTTGACCGGGCAGGGCGGCGACCGTCTTCATTCATTCACGGGGCCTTCCTACCGGCATCAGTGTCTGGGTTTCCCTCATCGCCCTCAGTCTTACGCTAGCACCGGGTGGCTCTCGGCTGACGCGCGCGCCTCAATCGCCCTCAATTGGGGTCCTTTTGGGCGCGTTTGTGTGGCGCACCTCAGCGTGATTCCTCGGCATTATTTAAACGCGTTTTAGGACTCGGTTTGCCGTCCTGTTCAGAATCGCCTGTGAAAGCTTGTAATATCGGCCAGTAGAGTGGGCACACGCTCTTTATATCAGTCAATTGGCCCTGGTCTCTGACCTCAAAGATTACAGCTTTGCTGAGGGGGTAGTTCAAAGAACTTTAATAATTACATTAGTGTGCTTGTGGGTTGCCCCCCCCCCATTACCCCTCCTGGTGGCTTGAGTATTGCTGTACCAGCATCAGTTTTTGTTAGTAATACCATACTGTTCAGTCCACCCTGACTATGGACGATTGGGTTAAATACCCCGATGAGAATGAGGATGAGGTGTATGAGGGACAGCAGGAGGCTGTCCTAGAAGACAATCTGGTGGAGGCACTGGATGCCTCTGTCCAGTCCTCCGTAAGTAGAGCTATGGAGACCACGGTCCCACAGACCGTCCAGCAAGCCCTGGCAACTGCCTTGCGGCCTATTAGGAAACAGTTAGAAGGTTTCGCTAAGCAGCATGGTTACGGCAAGCGGCCTCAAAAGCGGAAGTCAGAGGCTTCAACCTCTGGTCAGGTTTTGGTGAATGCCAAACAGTGGCCACACGCCCAAGCGCTATCCACGCTGCCCGCCAGTGGGGCAAGCAACCATTCTTACATGAGAGGTAAGGCCAAGGCTAAACTAACGGCATATACCGATACGGATTCCACCACAACGGGCACAGACACCGATACCGACACCTCGGAGGAGCCACCCCCTCCAAAGAAGGCGAAGACTTCGCCTCCATTGGCCGCGGCGGCTCCCTCAACTCCTTTTACCTTCGATCCTTCAAACATCATGCAGCCATGATCTTGTGGAAAAGTAAATTTTGTCATGTTCTGTGTCCCTACGTGTCATCCATCATATGTTATGTGTGCATGATCAATATGCATATGTTATTCCCCATGTCCGATTCAAGACGCAATTATAGTTGTGTCCACCTCTGGTATGTCATTTCCCAGTCCTCATGAGTAATATGAGTATCAGGCCTATGTAAAGCTACTTTGCCACGTTTCCCAGTGTGCACGTTATTTCATTATAAAGTCCCCGTTTCTAGGCCTCAACAGGGCCCGGACATCAGATTCAGCTCCTGTCTCCTGAACCCTCGCTGAGGAGCGATCCAGCCCCCACCTGTATCCTCGACCTTTCACTTACTTCCTGCCTCGCAGTGCCCGGTGCAGCCTGGCCCTGCCTCTGAGTCTGCCAAGAGCATGTTATGATTCCAGCTATCAGTTTAGTCCTCCTTCTCTGCATTTCTAAGCTACTGAACTGCATCAATAGTTTCCGTCATTGTCTAGCCTATGCGGCTCCATGTTAAGAGAAATACTGTATTTAATGGTCATTTAATATTCTTCATCACGCACTATATGTAGAATAAATGCATGCCCCAGTCTTAGAGTCAGTTAGCTTTTCCCCTCATGACTTCTAGTTTGTATCAACATGTTCCCTAAACATTAGATACCAGATAGGGTTTAGGTACATGTCGCTCCGACCCTCCAGACTTCAGTCTCTGCTCCTAGCACAGAGTTCATAGCCCCCAGCTTCTCCTCGTAACACGTCATTGCCAGTTTGCGCGCACCACCAGGTTAGAGGTCCCGGCTCCTTAGGTAGCCCCCTCCTATGTTTCCGCCCATTCATGACATATTCTGTTACGTTTGTATCACATGTCTGAGTTACACCTTCTTTTTACTCTTATCTTTCGCGACTGCTACGCGTCACGCCTTCTGCTCCACCCACTGCTACGCCTACTGCAATGTAATGCTATGTGTTTGCGCTATGTATATATGCTCATGTATTGTTATTAAAAGTTAGCGCGCTCATCCCAGATCCAGCCCCAGCAGCTGCTGGGCCCTGTCATCCTATTCCTATGCAGGTTGTCCTGTTCCTGTCCTTATGCTGTATTAAACCTGCAAAAACTCCCACTACCTCGAATCTTGACTCTTATTTATTGAGCTATCTGTTATGATATATGTCTAGTCAAAAAATAGGGTATTATTTATTTATTTACCACATAATGGCGCCCGAATAGGGACTTGCCCTTTCCCCACGCGTCGGTGAAGCCACGCCGACCCCCTGACCCTCTGCAGTCGTGACGGAACTCTTCTGCGCAGTGGCAGATATTTCTGCTCAAGTATCCCTCAGGCCCACGGAGGAGACGGAGGAGGCGGTCCAGCATCCAGACGAGACGGTGGAGGAACGCGGCGAGTCCCGACCAGAGCCCAAGCCAAGAGTCCAAGGTCCGAGGTATCCGGAGGTCCACCCGTAACTGAAGTCCGAAGTCCGAAGTTCGTCGTCGTAGCAGTCCAGTCCAGTCCGAGGCCTTCCGTTCTTGCTGCCCGGTGAGTACCGTTACTGGGGTGGTATCTAGACAGGGTCAATTTCATTGACTCTGGTCTGTGGGTTGGTGGTACACAGTCCCACAAACGAAGTGTCCACTTCGGTGGATGCGGGTCCTGACGTGTCTCTTTAAGAGACCGGTAAGTTTCGTACTGTTTCAGCAGTGCATCTAGTTTCTGTTCTAGTCAGTTCTGTTCTCGAGAAATTTCAAGTATTTTCAGGTGGTATTCTGTTCGAACTGTTATTCATAATGTTCTTCATGTATTTTAATGTTGTGGTATGAGTGCGACGTGATTTCGTGTTTTCATTGTGTATTGTATTATGTCCGGATTATAGTCCAGTCATGCCGCTCTTCTCAAAATTACGTCAGTTAAAAACTAGAAAGGGTCTGCTGGAAGCAGCAGTTCCCGTCCCGCCTAGGGACAGTCCAGGTCATTTTATGTATCAGAAACATGGCATAAGCGCCATATTGTATCTAGATTTATGGGTAGAATATACCAAACAGTTAGAAGAAAAGTATAGATGGCCCGTATCGGGTACATGGGATGCCGAATGCATCATGCGAGTAGAGGAGGCATTATGGAAAAAGAAAGCCAGACAATCACAGAAAGATGCCATCGAGTTATGGCGCAAAGAAGCTCATAAAAGAACCGAAAAAGAAATCAGAAAGTCAGAACTAAGTAGAGAATGTTCAGAACGAGCCCAAGAAAGAGAATTGATCGAGATAGGTGAACAAGTCAAAGCCGAACAGAGAGACAGACAGAGGAATGCCCTTATTAAAGGTATGTATCCTCTTCTTGCCGAAGGCTTGCCAAAAGCGACCCCGGAAGCATCCAGTAATTTCCCGCCACCATTAGTTCCGACCAAGCTACGTCACAAACCGACCGCAGCTGATATTTTCATTTCGTCCTATCTGGACGACACAGTCCCAGAATATGCAAATCCTGTTCGCACTCCGCCAGTCCCTGTAAATCAGGTAATTCCTGCTCCTCCAGACACCGGGGTGCCCTTAACAGCCCCCCCGGGTCAGCCCGCCATACAAGTCCAGCCCACGTTACAATTACCGACCCTGCCAGGACGGAAAGCATCAGTTGATGATTCCAGTTTAGGGGCCGCAGGAGGAGGTCTTCCTCAAACTCCGCCGCCATACAAGCGTTTATCAGCACTCGAATTACATGCTCAAGCATCACAGCGTACTCCTAAAAGTAATAAGTCTGTTGCAGAGATTAGGCAAACCCTTGGCGAATGTGTCTATGACCCAGTTCCAGGCGAGTTTAATATGGTTTTATATTCCGTACGCGTAAGGAGAGTGACCGAGTATCTAGTCACCCTGCCGAATATGAAAGAAGACCTAGACCGGATATATCGTTTCATCCGTACAGGGGATGACCCACAAAGTATTAGTGACGCCATGTCTCAAAGGAAAGCCGAGATTCAGCGTATGATATTAAAGTTCTTAATTAATTGTCTAATAAGGGAACAGGATTACCCGTCTAAAGACCCGGAAGAAATGAAAACTCTAACAAAGTGGAGTGATAATATAGCCGAAGGAAAGCACAATACCATTGGTGCCATGGAGAGTATGTACAAGAAAATCCGTAGAGAAATAATAAAGATACACGAACAACGTAAAGCAGCACAAGTAAGCGAGAAAGAAAGTAACTCTGATACTGAAGAGGTAGAGGATGAGAATACTGCCAGAATAGCGTATGTAGGAAAACCTAGATTTCCAGATCGCCATTTACGCCTAGAACACAAGTCAATTTTCCATTCAGCACCAGAACAAGGTTCCCTAGAACAAGTGTTCCAAGCTACCGATCACATTCTGAAATCACGAATCGGTTACAGTGAATTAAGTACCATGCATGAACAAGAACTAGTCCGATCAGCAGTCAGATGGATTACTGATTCTACCACTTTTCCAGACGAAATAGTGGCACAAATGTTTCTGAAATTGCCCCCAGCCGAGCAGCGACTGGTGGGTATGTATATGATTCAGTACCTCATTACTCTGTATGAGGGTCAACATTCTGATCCAGGCCCGTTACATGATATCCTGAACGAGTTACTCCAGTACAAATGGAGAGGTCTAGGTACCGATTTAATTAGTGTCATTTTAGAACAGCGTCATAAATATAGAACATTCTTGAACCCGCATTTTGTTCATGTCTCACCCCCAGAAAGTAAATCATTCTACATAGACAGACAGAATCCGTTACGAGAAGTCCACCCAGTCAGAGGAGCGGGTGGCGAAATGCAGCGAGTGTTTGTATACACTCCGATCACAAAGATGGAACTCCTCGAAATGAAGAAATTAATTCCCTGTCATGATAAAGATCCAGCAGGGTTCCATAGAGAATTAAAGGACATGCTCCGTATGGGAGAATACACTTACCGAGATATCATTAAAATGTTAAAGGTTCTGCTACCCGCAGGGGTGTATGAAAAGCTAAAGGAAAAAGAATGGGAGGTGGGAGAGAAAAAGATAGATTGGGCAGTCCTAGAAGCAGAAGATAAGATACGTGTACCAGGTACTGGTCTTGGAGATAAATGTAAAGAATTACCAGAATTATTGATTCAAGTTTTACCCAGATTATTAACAACGAAAAAGGAAGACTGGGATGCAATCTCAGCCTGTAAACAGAAACAAGATGAAGATATTAGTGATTTTTATTCTAGGTTTGAAAAGTGCTTTAGTATCAACAGTGGCCTCAAGACAAGTAGTGAGTCATACCCTCACCTTTTCGTTACCAAATTAGTCGAGAATTCAAGCCCACAAGTTAAAAACCGAGTTTTGAAAGTCGAAAGCACCTGGCAAGCAAATACTCCGTCCCAGATGCTCCAGATGCTCCAGTATCACCAGAATAGAATCAGGGAAGAGCAAGAACACGAGAGAAAACGTATGAAAGACACGAAAATGAAAGTGCTAGTTGCACAATCTGTTCCTCAAGACAGTCAGAAGAGGGGTCCGAATCAAGCCAGTCATCCTGCAACACCCGTTAAAGGGAACTGCAATTATTGTAAACAACCAGGTCATTTCATAAATGAGTGTACGGTTCTGAAGCATAACATAGCTACTGGTAAGACTAAAGAAAGACCACGTCCGCCTAGACAAGAGCAAGTTTCACAGACTCCTCAGTCACAGAATGCACCACAGACAGTTACAGCACCGCAGCCTATTGCTGCAACACAGCATGTTACATCGCAGATGTACCAGTATGCACAGTCTGAGTATCCAGAGTACCAGCCATATTCATGAAACAGCCTAGAGAGGGAGGTAGGCTTGCCTCTCATCGAGATACCTGTAGATCAAGAAGGTCCCTATGTTCACAGTCAAGTATTAGGGAAAGACAGAAAGTTTTTGATTGATACAGGGGCAAGTAGGACCACAATTAGTCATGCCGAAGTTCCAGGGGCTCCGCTCTCAGGCTCAAGAAATGTTTCCCTTGGATTTTCAGGAAAGCCTATCGTTAATGAGATTTCAAAGCCAGTCACTCTAGAAGTAGGTCCATTGTCCCGCACTACTGATCTGTTACTTACTAAGTCATGTCCAGAAAATCTATTAGGCATTAAAACACTGAAAGAGTTAGGTGCAGTTATATGTTGTTCCCCAGAGGGAATACGTCTGTTCCTACGTGACTTTAAGGGTCACTATGTATTACGAGATTTTGATTCCAGACTGTCTAATGTCCCGCAGCATTTATGGGCGCAAGGTCCAACTGATGTAGGTTATATGCAAATCACACCCCATCGTGTGACCCTGAAACCAGGTGTAGTGTTACCACGAATCAGGCAGTATAGATTGCCACCTGAGGCTGTAGCAGCCTTATCCAAAATTATAGACGAGCTCATGGCTCAAGGAGTAGTTGTAGAAACTGACTCCAATGTATGTAACTCTCCGATCATTCCAGTCATGAAACGTACTGATCCAAATGCACCCCCAGTATATCGATTAGTGATCGATTTACGGGAACTTAACAAATGTATTATTCCTCAGTACCCAGTTGTCCCAGATATCTCTTCCTTGTTAACTGCTATTGATTCCGAAGCCACGTTCTTCACTGTCATAGACCTCAAGAACGCATTTTTTAGTGTTCCAATCCATCCAGACAGCCAGTTTCTTTTCGGATTTTGTTTAAATGGAAGGAGCTATATGTTTACACGAGCTCCTCAAGGTTTCACAGAAAGTCCTAGTATTTACAGTCAAGCACTCAAGAGACAACTAGACAACATTCACATGCCAACTGACACTGCCCTGCTCCAGTATGTCGATGATCTACTGATCACAGCCCGTTCTGAACGTGACTGCGAGCGAGCGTCACTGACGGTTCTGTATTTCCTAGCCGAGATGGGGCACAAGGTGTCCCCTTCGAAGCTTCAATTCTGTGTCCAGCAAGTGGTCTACTTAGGACACTTACTGTCCAAGAGGGGTAGGCAGTTGACACCAGACCGTATCCAGTTAATAGCGAGTCTTCCTCAGCCCAGGACCCAGAAGGAGGTACGTGCCTTTATCGGCCTTACTTCTTATTGCAGACAATGGATTCCTCAGTATGCATTTCTAGCCAAGCCACTGATACAGTTAACGACACAGGAGGCAGCCGTATCGACTGTCCTCCCTTGGACATCTGAACATACACTTAGTTTCAATGAGTTAAAGAAAGCTTTATGTCAAGCTCCAGTTCTAGTGACACCGAACTACAGTAAGCCTTTTACACTTTTCGTCACTGAACGTGAAGGTACAGCATTATCTGTTCTTACACAAGACCAAGCAGGACAAAACAAGCCTTGTGCTTATTTTTCGAGCACATTAGATCCTGTAGCCCAGGCTCTGCCTGCGTGCCTCAAGTCAGTTGCAGCCACAGCACTAGCTATCAGACAAAGTGATTCCATAGTTTTAGGACATACCTTGACAGTACAAGTCCCACACTCCGTGGAAGTTCTTTTAAACCGAACACAAACACAGCACTTGACAATTGCACGTTTAACAGGTTATGAATTGACACTGTTCCAGCCACACATAGAAATTAGACGCTGCAACATCCTGAACCCTGCTACACTGTTACCATCAGTTAGTTCAAATTCTGCCACACATGATTGCGTGGAAGTAGTCAACATTACGACAAAGCCAAGACAAGACCTGACAGACATTCCGTTACTAGATCCCGACCTGACACTTTATGTGGACGGTTCATGTATGAGAACTAGTACAGGAGAACTAGTCGCCGCGTATGCAGTGACTACTGACACCGAAGTTATTGAAACACACCGTATTGATACCCTGTCCGCTCAAGCAGCAGAGCTAGTTGCTCTGACACAAGCCTGTATACACGCCAAGAACCTGAAAGTTAATGTTTACACAGATTCACGCTACGCATTTGGAGTTGTACACGACTTTGGAGTGCTCTGGCAGGAGAGAGGTTTCATGACTTCTCATGGAACCAAGATTCAGCATGGTCTCCTTATTCAAGCTCTGTTAGATGCCATACACTTACCGACATCTATCGCTATCATGAAATGCAAAGCACATACGAAAGTTACTGACATTATTTCTCAAGGTAATGATCTAGCAGATCGCACAGCCAAGCTTACAGCACAGACTCCAGACATTCCAGTTAACATGACACACACTCCAGATCCGACTACATGTATGACCGTTAAGGACCCTACTCAAGATGTCATAGATATCCAATTACATGCTACTCCCGATGAAATCAAGAAATGGTCTGAACAAGGAGGGGTCCAGACAGATCAAGGATGGTTAACAAAGGGTAGGACCGCATGGTTTCTCCCCGACTCTATGGTTCAAGTCATCATTAATACCGCACATAGTCCAGCACATTTAGGAGAAAAAGCAATGTTAGACAGTATCCAGAACATTTGGTTCAACAAGCATTTACGAGCTGCAGCCAAGCAGAAAGTCCGTACCTGTATGATATGTTGTCAGTTTAATCCAGGTAAAAGTGTCCCGGTGGAACAAGGGGGATTCCAGCCTCCTGACCACCCTTTTGAGGTCCTCCAGATGGATTATATTCAGATGGAGCGATGTCGAGGTTTCAAGTATGTTCTTGTAGTTGTATGCGCTTTGTCCAGATGGACAGAAGCATATCCAGTCCCAGATTACACAGCCGCGACCACTGCCAAGCAGTTGGTTCGTGAATTCTTCCCTCGATATGGACTCCCTAGAGTCGTATATTCTGATAACGGTCAGCCATTCTCATCTGAGTTGATGAAGCACGTTTCCCTGTTGTTGGGGTACCAGTGGAAGTTTCATTGTGTACGCCATCCTGAAGCAGCCGGTCTAGTCGAGAGACATAATCAGACTCTGAAAATCCGAATTGCCAAAATATGTAAAGATAAGGGTGTGGACTGGCTAGTAGCTCTGCCAGTTGCTTTGTTTTATATGCGCATGGTCGCACATTCCAGATCAGGTCTGTCCCCGTATGAGGTCGTATTCGGCCGGCCCCCTAACATGTGGGGTACTCCTAGACCCCGAAGTATTACTGATGTTTCATGTAATATGCTGACAGATTACCTAGCTTCCTTGATGTCTGCCCTCAACTCATGTCGTTCACAGGTTGCCGCCGCATTTCCAGACAATACCGAGGTGGCACCGCATGAAATCGTTCCAGGTTCGATGGTGCTCGTACGCAACTTTGACAGATCAAGTCCGCTGGAGCCACGTTGGAAGGAGCCCCGTCAGGTCCTCCTCACCACCCGTACAGCTGTGAAATTGGAAGGACGCCGCGGCTGGGTGCATCTTTCGCACGTCAAGAAATTCTACGGATTAAAGCCGGTCTCTAAAAACATTTCCCAGGATATCAAGACTTGTCAAAACATTGTTCCTAAGGACTGTCCCGCAAATGACATTGATACAACCCCTCCCTTGTTAGAGAAAACTCCGCAGCAGGAGTATAAACAGAAACTCCGGTCTAGTAAAATAAGTCAGTCAGTTTGATTGTCTAAGTCCTCCCCTAGGTGAAACGGTTAGACTGTTTCTGACATGTATAAAATAGACCCCCATAGTGAGAGAGTTAGTCAAAACTCAAACCGATGTATCGTTTTTCTAAGTTTCATATTATTCATCAGCATAATGATTTCCTGCACTAGTTACGCATTTTTCCTGTGTTTTCCAGTTCCTCATGTAAATAAGCCTTCTAATGTTACAGTAGAACACACGTTTAGTGATCTGCCTCCTCACGAATATTCATACCGCCTCGCTATGCGTAACAATACATTTATCCGCATGTTACATTACTCACACCAGACCAGCAATGCCACTAATTGTTGGGTGTGTGGTCGACTCCCCCCTTTCCAGACCCCGAAGGGAGTTCTGCCACTTTTTCCTTATCCTTTTTCACATAATGGTTCGTGTGGAGCATGGTCCACGTTAACGTCATCCTCAACAGATATGTCTTTTCTTAACAGTACATGTTTCCCAGACAAGCAAGGTTTCCCCCACAGAACAGGTTTAGATCTAGAAAATGAAGTGTATAATTTAGGTAACTATTCGTCGAATTTTATGGTCCTGAATGTTCAGTCTGATACTACTCCAGACTCACCTGCTATTTCAGTACTACCAGTCAAAGGCGAATTATGTGTCCGTAATTATGGTTCTGTACACGTAGGACATAGTGATTGTACTACTATTATCAAGTATAGTGACAGTGGGAAATCTATTTTTAAAGCTTCACGTCATTCTTATTTTGTTTGTGGTCAAACCGCATATGTTCGTCTGCCCCTCGATTGGGAGGGAACCTGTTACATTGCCTTCCTACTGCCACCTGTTTTCCTAGCCCCACCTGACTACCATAGGAATTCCTTCCTAGTACATACTAGACACAAGAGAAACCTCCCGATTGTCGATTATACTGAAACTGCTGCAGAGCAATTCATTGATATTGATAAAGGTGTGTTCCCTTATTTAGGTACAGTCGTAAACAGTAAGCTAATCCGTAGGTTAACAAGAACCCTTGAAGCTGTAGTAGATGAGACTGCCTCCGCTCTAGGTAACTTAACCGAAGAGCAATCCTTTATGAGAATTGTTGTGCTCCAGAATCGTCTCGTCCTTGACGTCATACTGGCCGATAGGGGCGGGGCCTGTAGAGTCATCGGATCTAGTTGCTGCATTTTCATTCCAAATAACGCGCCGTCTGTTTATTCAGCTATAACCAGACTCCATAAAATTGCCCATCTGTTACACCACGATCCAGGCACCTGGACATGGTCCGGTTGGTTCTGGAATATAATTTCCGCCTGGGGATGGAAAGTCCTGTCCTTTCTAGGTATCGCAGTAGCGATCATATTCAGCTGCTGCCTCTGTATACAATGTGGCCCTGCGATTTGCGGCATTTGTGCTACCTCTTGTATTCCTAGTCCCAAGCCCCGTTCTAAATCTCGTTCCAAGACAATTCGAGATGAACAAATGGTACTGTATGAAATGATAGACGGTATCATGAATATTGATGTTTCCTGATGGAAACGTAGTGACAAGGAGGGAATGTGGAAAAGTAAATTTTGTCATGTTCTGTGTCCCTACGTGTCATCCATCATATGTTATGTGTGCATGATCAATATGCATATGTTATTCCCCATGTCCGATTCAAGACGCAATTATAGTTGTGTCCACCTCTGGTATGTCATTTCCCAGTCCTCATGAGTAATATGAGTATCAGGCCTATGTAAAGCTACTTTGCCACGTTTCCCAGTGTGCACGTTATTTCATTATAAAGTCC
This sequence comes from Lissotriton helveticus, assembly GCF_964261635.1. Classification (NCBI taxonomy): domain Eukaryota; kingdom Metazoa; phylum Chordata; class Amphibia; order Caudata; family Salamandridae; genus Lissotriton; species Lissotriton helveticus. Next base: position 190,968,158 of record NC_136062.1, on the reverse strand, counting down.
CCGTTTCTAGGCCTCAACAGGGCCCGGACATCAGATTCAGCTCCTGTCTCCTGAACCCTCGCTGAGGAGCGATCCAGCCCCCACCTGTATCCTCGACCTTTCACTTACTTCCTGCCTCGCAGTGCCCGGTGCAGCCTGGCCCTGCCTCTGAGTCTGCCAAGAGCATGTTATGATTCCAGCTATCAGTTTAGTCCTCCTTCTCTGCATTTCTAAGCTACTGAACTGCATCAATAGTTTCCGTCATTGTCTAGCCTATGCGGCTCCATGTTAAGAGAAATACTGTATTTAATGGTCATTTAATATTCTTCATCACGCACTATATGTAGAATAAATGCATGCCCCAGTCTTAGAGTCAGTTAGCTTTTCCCCTCATGACTTCTAGTTTGTATCAACATGTTCCCTAAACATTAGATACCAGATAGGGTTTAGGTACATGTCGCTCCGACCCTCCAGACTTCAGTCTCTGCTCCTAGCACAGAGTTCATAGCCCCCAGCTTCTCCTCGTAACACGTCATTGCCAGTTTGCGCGCACCACCAGGTTAGAGGTCCCGGCTCCTTAGGTAGCCCCCTCCTATGTTTCCGCCCATTCATGACATATTCTGTTACGTTTGTATCACATGTCTGAGTTACACCTTCTTTTTACTCTTATCTTTCGCGACTGCTACGCGTCACGCCTTCTGCTCCACCCACTGCTACGCCTACTGCAATGTAATGCTATGTGTTTGCGCTATGTATATATGCTCATGTATTGTTATTAAAAGTTAGCGCGCTCATCCCAGATCCAGCCCCAGCAGCTGCTGGGCCCTGTCATCCTATTCCTATGCAGGTTGTCCTGTTCCTGTCCTTATGCTGTATTAAACCTGCAAAAACTCCCACTACCTCGAATCTTGACTCTTATTTATTGAGCTATCTGTTATGATATATGTCTAGTCAAAAAATAGGGTATTATTTATTTATTTACCACAATCTTCTGACTGGACACCGCCTTCGGCGGTTGCTGATTACTTGCATGAGAATCTGCGAAAAGGTTTTTCCTCTGGAGGTGCGCAATCGACTGCGTTCCGAATGCCCACGCCCCGATCTACCAGACAAGGTGGCCGAGACGCCTGACATAGACACAAGCCTATTAACATTCTTAAGGAAATTCTCAAAAGATCCTAAACGGGGGCTCGACCGCGCTTGGCACGGCTGCCAAGATAAGATGCTTGACGTGGTGGGCCCTTTGGCAAAAATCTTAGAGATGGCCCTGGCAGCCAAAGAAAGCAATTCTTCAATAGACCCAGATATCCTGGCGGGCTGGACTCAACGGGCGATATGCCTCATTGGAAACGCCAATTGTTCGATTTCTGCGGAACGTAGGAAATCATTACTCATCAGGATGGACAGTAATCTCACAGAGCTGGCGGACGCCGAACCTGGCCCCTTGGCAAACGGACAGCTCTTTGGAGAGCGTTTTGTAAAAGACTTCTCAAAGTATGTAGGCACGTTTACATCCTTGGACAAGGCACAATCTGGAATAAAGAGGGTCTTCCAGCAGAGTGTTTTTAATCGGGCCAGACGAGGTAGGGGCCGCTCGTCAGGCCGCGGTTTCCAGCAAGGCTCCCAGAGAGGCAACTTTGGTCGTGGCCGAGGGGACTGGGACTCCACCCCGGGAGGTACCTTTTACCCATCGCGCTGAGGCTTCAACAGGGGAAGATTCCAGAACAGAAACAACAGGGCAAACTTCAAGGCCCAGCAGTTCACAGGTGAGTGTCTCCGATCTTTCGCATCTTCCTTTGGGGGGGTCGAACTCAGCACTGTCTACCACAGTGGCAGCAGTTGACGCAAGACACGTGGGTGTTGCAAACAGTAATGGGTTTTCACTTAGATTTCTATTGTCCTCCTTTTCAAACCGCTCCCCCCACGAGTATCCATTTTTCCCTACAAGATCGCAGGTTTATAGACGAAGAAATTGAAGGGTTGCTGCAGAAATGCACGATAGCACAGTGCGACATGGGGCCTCAGTTTCTGCAGCAACATTTTTCTTGTGCAGAAGAAGGGAGGTGGGAACAGGCTGGTTCTAAACCTCAAAGATTTCAATCAATTTCTCACTTACAATCATTTCAAGATGGAGGGGATCCATCTCTTAGCAGACTTACTACAGAGAGATGACTGGATGGTCAGGTTGGACCTCAAAGACGCCTACCTATCCATTCCGATTTTCCGACCGCATCGTCGCTTCCACCAATTCAGGTGGGACGGCCGATGGTTCGAATATTTGGCCCTTCCTTTCAGGCTTTCGTCAGCTCCTTGGTGCTTCACCAAGGTGATGAAACCGGTAGTCGCTCACCTTCGAGAGCGAGGAGTAAGGCTGATAATACACTTGGACGATATTCTGATCATGGCGCAGAGCCCAGTCACCCTCTTACAGCATCTGAACCTCACGACAACACTGCTTTAGGGCTTAGGGTTTGTGATCAACCTGGCAAAGTCGGTGGTTCACCCAACGCAGGTCATAGACTTCCTCGGGTTCACAATAGACTCCAGGTCGGCTCAGTTGTGTCTTCCCAAGGCGAAACTGAGAGATCTGAAGAAAAATGTTGTCCCTGCTGGGCAAGCAGACTGTCTCGCTCCGGGCCATTGCCAGGGTAGTAGGGATCTTGGCCTCATCGATTCAGGCCATATTCCCGGGCCCCCTTCACTACAGGGCCCTTCAACGCTTGAAGATCAGACACATTCAGAAAGGGTTGTCGTACGTGGATGTCATCCCACTGTCGCAGGAAGTCAGAACCGAGCTACAGTGGTGGCTAAGTCACGTCGAGGCCTGGAACGGCAGAGCAATCTTCGGTTCTCAACCAGAGGTGGTAATAGAGTCCGACGCCAGCCGTTGGGGCTGGGGCGCGCGCTGCAGAGACATCTCCACAGGCGGAAGATGGTCTCCGCAGGAATTGTCTCGCCACATAAATTGCTTGGAGTGGCTCGCAGGGTCGTTCGCAATTCGAACACTATCCCCGAGGCAGACCTCATGTTGCATCCTCCTGCGCATGGACAATGTGTCCGCAGTGAGGTATATCAACAAGTTGGGCGGACTGAACAGTATGGTATTACTAACAAAAACTGATGCTGGTACAGCAATACTCAAGCCACCAGGAGGGGTAATGTTGCTGTTGCAAATGGTAGGCCGCCCGCCGCACAAAGGAGTTACCAATAACCCACACGACCTTGGAAGGCATACTAAAAAGGAGAAAAAGTAGAGTGAGATAACGGAAAGACATAACGATAATGGCGCCAAGCATAAATTCATAGCAACTTGATCAATGTAGTGCTTAAAATAAGATGACAACCAGGCAATCCGTTTGACGACAAACCAGCCCCTTTGGCAAGTTGCTGCCCCGATCCTAAAAGAATGGGATACGTAGCCTGACAGGTCAATGCCAATACTGATGAGAGAGCTGCGCAAAACTGCCACAGATTGGTATGGTACGGTGAAAGCAATTCCCCATTAGAATGGATAAACTGTGCGGGTGATTGTACCTTGAGATGAACAGAAAGGTATGCCTTCATACCTTTTAATGGCCAAATAACAGACCCCAGAACTGCCCTAAGTTCTAATGCAGCTCCTTTACCAACTGGGTCAGTTTTGGACTTCCTCAGTTTGAGGGCAAGCCTGTCAGTTTTTGATGCCCCAACAAACTCGCCCATCCTAAAATCTCCATAACAGCAATAGCTGCCAAATGGGCATGTGACATAAATCCTACCAGGAAGTGGCATACAGAACCTGGCGTAAATAACTCACACGTCCTGATAAAATAGCTTGTATGCCTTAAAGCACTTCTGGTAAGCACCCCACATGTGCTTGGCCAAGAAAGCAGACACTAAATCTGACATGGTGGGGCTCCAGTTTTCCACAGAGATGCCAGGACCGTGTTCATCCGCTCTGCTGCTCGTGGAGGAACCTCCAGAATTCCTAGAACTTGGAGCGAGATAAAGCATCAGCTGCCTTATTATGGACACCTGGAATGTGTTTGGCCCTGGAGACAACATTCAGTTTTAGACAAAATAAGATGCTTCAAGTAGCCTCAGAACCAGCCTACAGGAGGCTATCTGGTTATTAATAACTTCAACTATTATGATCAGAAAGTTATCAAGATAATGAATGATGTTGCAGTGACTGGGTTTATAGGTAAACAACCACTGAAACATACAGCAAAACTGTTCATAGTAATTACAAGAGACCGCACAGCCATCAGGCATACATTTGTCAAAAAAATATTAAGCACCATACTGGAAAGCAAGTGGTAATCGTCAGAATAGACATGGAGAAGTCTAATTTGCAGATTCAATGTCGCCCTTTGCGAACAGTACTCCAGGGTCCAGCTTGAGCAACTTGGCCAACGCCATGTCAACAGAGGAGTGAGTCACTGAGCATAGATCAGGGTGATCGCATTGATTAAAGATAAGCCGTAATATATCACTCTAAACTGACCAGGCTCCTTCTTCTGAACCACGCCTAGCAGGGAACAAACAATTAAACAATCGGGGTTTGGTGAATGAGCCAGCGATCCTGCTCAAAAGGCCCTTCTTCTCTATTTTTGGAGCTACCACACAAGGGGTGAGCATATGCAGACAAAAGGTTCCTGCAACGTAAAACAAGTAGGATCCCCATGGCAGGTATGCGAAAGCCATCAGAAAACTCCCGATATATAAATTGAGCCTTGGGAGAAGTTATGGATCTGTGGGGTGGGCATGGCCTCACTGGTTGGATGCTTTGTGGAAGCTTTTCCCTTCTCTTGATTTTTTCACACATTTGAATTCCAATACGAGGAGTGCCCGCAGAATAAACAACATGGTTGAACTTACAAGACCCTGTTGGTCGAGTGCATAACTTTATTTTGAATGCCCAACAGGACCCCTTCCTGTCACTAGAGCCATATTGTTTAATAAAAGTATGTTTAAGGGGTGTCTTGTTGTTCACACTTTCCAGCCACACATTGACTGGTCTGGTACCAACCAATATGAGGATCCCCTACTTTTGCCTATCAAAAGTACCTATTGTAAATCCAACCAAGCTGCCTCCCCCACCCTCGATACACATGTGCGCCTTTGGTATTTTGTTCATGTAAACTATTGACCATAGGCTTCTCCTGCGAGGAGGGACCTTTCCCCTCCTTTCTTTTGGATCACCCTCATGTCTTTTAGGCCTAATCCGCGAGATAATATCGCCAAATTCCCGCTCCATATTTTCGAGTTTACCTCACCATGAACATGTATTCCCGGCCTGTAAAGTAAGCGCTATCACTACTTGCTCTAGTTCTGGCTCAGGGGCGGGCTGAGTTGTCCGAATCCCCTCATCACCTACCTCTGCAAGAGTCATTTTTAACAGCTGGGTCAGTTCTGTGTCACGCCCCTTCCTTGTCCACCCATAGCAGGCATCGTACCCCAGAACTCAATTAGCAACCAACAATGCAATCAGCAAAACAAAGACTGCAAAGAACTCGACGGCCACTCACCTCAAGCCCCGGTCTGCGCAGCTGCAGAAGGGTGCACAACCTGTCCGCACCAGCAGAGCCAACTGCCGAAAATGAAGGTCAGCACTGGGAGGGTTACTATCCCGTAAAAAAGGAGGCCCCCCAACGCCAAAAGAATGGCAAATGCCCAGAGCCTCAGTGCCGTCCGGACAAAGGAGCCGCCCGAGAGGGGCAGGAGCGCTGAAAACAAAATGGTCCGCTGGAGGACCGAAGAGGACTGTAAGCGCTTAAACAACTGTCCCACCGAAAGCGCAAAAACTCCGCCGGCCGAGGGGCAAATCGAGGCAGAAAGGGGCGGCAGAAAGGGGCGGGAGCCCGGAGGACCAAGGATCAGCTGGCGAGAGTGAGCGGTTGCCGAAACAGCCAAAGTCGCTGCCGCGGCTAAGTAACCTGTGCCGCTCAACCCAGAAAAGCAGCAATCTCACGACGATGTTGCCGCCGCGATCCCTCCGATGGTAAGTGGCCAGGGCCATCACGCGCTAAATAGGTCGCCATGGCGGGAGCGCAAGTGACGCGTACACTGCGATTAAACTCAGGTGCGTTGCCCCAACGACTCCGGCACCCGGAAACAGTGACTCAAACCCCTTCCCGCCAAGGCCAGACGACCAAAAGATGTCGAAGGGGGCTTCGCTGAGGCCTGCCGCTCTGCCCATATCATAACGGGTGTATAGTATTTGTAGAGTGTATGCTCACCTCAGTGGAGTTTGGAGGTGCTGTGGGCGAATAACTAACCATGTTTACTGTTGATTAATTCAGTGATACTCATTGAGATGAAAGGCTAAGTGGATCTGGCAGGGTTTGAACCTGTGACCACGCGATCAAACAAAAGTAGAAGCTTTAGTCCCCTAACCACCCAGTATAAGGTAGGCGGTCACACAATAATTTAATGTCTATGAAAAGACAAGTCCTTCTTAAGAATGCATATTAGTAATAGCTAACTAGATGTACCTAGTACAGACATTTTTATAAGCCCATTAATAGGACACCTTCCAAAACTCAGCACCCTTACGGTATTCTTTCAAAATCTATAATCCAGTCACCGAGTCCACTGCTGCAAGAGATGGTTTGCAGGCTTTTCCCAGAAGCTGTTACAATGGAATTCAGATTTAAATTGCTGCTGTTTGTTAATGCCAACTACACTGTCAGTCCTCTAGAGAGGGTAAGGGCTCAAGGGCTGAAGAGAAGGAGCGCAGGATGAGGATGTTAGGTGCCATCTACACCGGTGACCTTCCAGAGAGGAATCATGGCAGGCTAGCCAGAGCACAGGGACACACAAGCATCGGGTGCAGCGTGCCCAGATCTGAGCAGTGTGCAGTGCTCCATATGTAAACGAAAAATAAGCTGTAGTGTCTGTCTCTTTTCTTCTTTGCTCATCCACTGTTGTCACCTTGTGGAATGTTAGCATTCATTGATGATGTATTAGAATGTTGGTTTCCCTGGCTCTGAGGAGTTCATTTGGGAGTTTAGGGCTGAGCTGAAAGGAGCCTGCTCCTGGTGGGGTTCGTATTTATAATCCTTAATTACCACCTTTGGACTCTCCACCTAGTACCATCTTTTGAAATAAACATATAATTGAAACCACTTGAATCTGGTGGATCATCCTTCACTACGTAAGTGCATGGGCCACAAGTTGTCCTTGTGAGCCTACTGCCGTATATAAAGATTGCACAGTGTTTACTCCACCTCACACCTCTTTCTTCCACACTTACACTTCCTCTTTTGCACTCTTGCAGGGTCTTTTCATCCCTGCTTTATCCATTTTCGTTGTTTCGTTGTTTCTCTCTTTTCTTGCTCTCCTTTCTACACTTTCTTCTTATGGTTCCAAGCCTTATGAGGGAAAAAAGTCCCCCCCCCACCTTACCTACCTTTAAATAAACGAGTAGAACCCAAGACATTTATTTAACTATATTTACCCCACATTCACTCTCACAGGGACATTATTCCACATTGTGGTGGAGGTGAGGTTCCGTGAATTCTGACCCTGGGTCATAATGGTTGTGGTTCTGTTACGAATTTGGTAACAGCAAACCGTAAACAGTGAGCTCAGCAAGCATGATTGTTTCCGTCATGTTACATTGATGGATTCACTGTGTATTTGACGATTTCGTTCTGAAACCCTTGGGTTCCATTTTGTGCATGGCAGCCATTTTGTGGTTGCCCTCACATAGGCCTATGACTGTGTCTGAACAAGTCTCTGGGACACGTACACCCTAGCTTGAGTTTGTGCTGACTCCTGTTTGACCTGAAGTGAACTGACCGTGCTGCCTGAAGCTGACCTTGCCAAACCAGTTCTTGCCCTTTAGCTGGTCAAGAAAGAGATCAAAGAGCAGGACATTGCTGATTTTATGGTACACGCACACACCTTTCTATCTTGCTTCTCATCTGTTTCTGTTCCTTCTTTATGGCCTATTTACGATGGGGATGTGCCCGTTTTTATTATGGGTCCGTTCGACCTGTCTGATGAAGAATGTTAAGTTTAACCAATGATTGATTTTGGGCTGGACAAACTGAAAAATGAGCTTGTCATCATGCTCCTGCTTTTGTCGTGGAAACATGTGAGTGGTCAAACTGTAAATAAGGAATGTTTGCCTGAAGCACAATTTTTTGTATAAAAAGGGATGGCTTGCTTTGTAAAGTTGAGCAGTCTCCTGAGAACATACACTGTGTTGTACTTCTAGGATCTCTGTTACTGGCTGCAGCTAATAAATTTGATCTTTGACGTCACCAAGAAGTACCCCGTGTCTCTGTATTCTAAGACTGGTGGACCCGGAGACTTTGGGCGTTTCCCCTGGCGCCGCCGGGTCTTAAATAACCGGTTCTTCAATTGGCGCCCAGCGTGGGGCGACTTCAGCGGTACCAGTCCAAGCCTGAGGATCGTGAGGGCCTTCGTGTGAAAATTCTGGAGGAAGGCCTGCCACTTCATCGACCCCTATATGTCGTCGTGGTCCGAAAGTCTTTGCTGCGAGGTTCCACGCTTTCCGACGGCTATGAAGGACTGCTGCCCTGACTGTCGCCCTGTCTTGGAGCCCTCTGATGATTTGTAAAGCGAGACGATAGACTGGTCTTCTGGCGACGTCATCGATACCTCAGTTAAGTATGAGTGGAGCGTCTCCCAGTCCTTAGTTTTTGGGTATCCCTTGGGATCTTTGATTTGGGACTTGCAAGCTCCAAATTCGAGGGACTCGTGTATTCACGAGACTATCGTGTTTGATATTCCCTTGAAGTTTGAAGCTAGACTAGTGGGCGAAGATGCCTGGTCTTAGCAGACTTGGAAAGTTATTTTGTTGTGGTTGTAATAGGGATTCCCGATTGGAGGATTCGTGTCCGGTTCCTCCGATTGGAACTCCAACCTATGAGCTCTATTTAAAACATGGCGTGGGCCCCATCACGTATAATGAAGTGTTGAATCGCTACACTAGAAAGGACAGTGTCCTAAAGTGGCCCCAATATGGTAGTTATGACACAGAGATTTTAGATAATTTAGAAGTTAAACTTTTCAAGAAGAAAGCCCGGCCGGCGATGTTTGACTCTTTCCGCCTCTGGCGAAAGGAAGCCAAACAGAAAGAAATTAAATTAGCGAAGAGAAATAAAAGAGAGAAGGGTATTTCGATAGTGCAAGCTGCTATACAGTTTAAAGATAACGAAGAAGAACAAGCGAGTGAGCAGTTGCACAGGCAACGTAAAATGGCGATTGATAAGTGTTATCCAGCTTTGCCACACCATCAGCAAGATGCGACGAAGGAACTTGAGAAGGATCCTTTGATGTCCCATTTGTTGAGGTTGCCACCCCCTTATGTGCAGAGTGCTACAGCACCTCCGCAACCTTTAGTTGCGCAACCTCCGGTTGCCTTGCCTCCTGTTATTGCACAGCCGGCAGCTCCTCTTCAGTTGGCTCCTATTCCTCTGGCGCAGCCTTCTCAAGGGCCGCCGACTTTGCTACCTGCTCCGTCTTTAATCTCTACGACTTTTTCGCCTGTTCTCGCTGCCTCCTCTGCTACTGCTCCTGCATTAGCTTCCTCTCAGTCCGCTTTATCTCCTGTCCTGTCGACTTCTCCTTCTGTCTGACAGAGAATGACGGATACTGTTACTAGTCTTTTGTCTCCTTTCTTTGGGTCATTGAGCACGACCCCCGTTTCAGAGCGTAAGCAGTTGCGTAGCCAAATACATGGTCCCATGGAAAGGACCGTATTAGATCATTTGGCGCGTAAGTGGGTTACTGATCCTGCAAGATATGATTTAGAGTCTGTTATGGATGTCTTCCGTCAATGGGAAGCACCGAAGCAGAGGTATGTTTTTGATGAAATGTGTACTTTCCTTCGTGAAGAATTGGAAGATGGTGATTTGGGACACACTCCGTCTGAGTTGTTCCGTGTACAGTCCGATGTTGAGAGAGCAGTTGCGACATTGTTGTCGTTTAGGAGTAAGTCTCCTTCTCAGCCGTTGTTTGAGCCTGACCCTTCTGTTAGGAGGAAAGTGCGACAATATCCAATGAGAGAAGTTCCTCCTGTATGGAAGGAAGCAGTTCAGGCTGATGCCGCTCATAACATAAATTCCATACCGGCTCATTTTCAACGTGTTTGGGTACATGTTCCGTGGAAGCGAGCTGAAGGTTTGGCTCTTAAGCAGACTTTGCCTGACCCCCGTAAAAATCCTGCAGGGTATTATAAGGAATTATCACAGACTGCAGACTCATGTATTATGAATCTAGCTGATATAGACATGTTGTTTGGAAATGTGGTTCCACAGCCTTTATGGGGATTGATTCGTCACACGGATCATGCGCAAGAGTTAGGTGACACCTGGGTCAATATTGGTGCTGCGGATGGTCGACAAGTTGGTGGTGCTAAACCTGAGCCTCTAGTTGCAGAACTTACTGGTAGGATCGTTACTTACATGAAGACTTTAATGCCTGCTATGCGAGTAAACTGGGACAAATTGTCTGCGTGTAAGCAGAAGAAAGATGAAAGTGTGTCTGATTTCTTCACTAGGTTTGAAGAGACGTTTATTGACCATAGTGGTCAAGACATGAGTACGGAAGGTGGTCAACGGTTGTTTGTTGATAAGTTTGTGTATAATTTGCTTCCCGAGTTGTGTACTAAATTGAAGGATTCAGAGAGTTCTTGGGCTGTTTCCTCATCAGCACAGATATTGGCTACTGCACAGTACTACGAAAATAGGGATAAGGATGAGAAGGATAGAGCAGACAAGAAGACTAAAGAGTTGAAGACAAAGGTTCTTTTGCAGCAAGCGTATCCGCCTCGTAGTAGCCAACGTGATTATCAGCAGCCTCAGCAGTTTCAGAGAAACTCGCAAAGGTTTGAGCCTCCTCTACCGCTTTTTCCTATAGGCCCTAATCAGTGTGCCTATTGTAAAGAAGAGGGCCATTTTAAAAATAGTTGCCTGGTTCTGTTACAGCGCACGAATGGTGTTTCTGGTGTGAGAGGTCGAGGTGTTCAGCAAGCTTCTAGAGGTAGGGGACGTGGTGTGTTCCCCCAGAATGCGCCTTCCTTTCCTCCACAAAATTCAATGAATTGTTTTGATCAGCAAAATGGTGCGTCTGGTAGGACGACTCAGTACTATGCTGACGACTACTATGTCGAAGGTGAGAATATGGACGGTAATGATTGCTAGGACAGCCATAGACAAAGAGAGGGAGTTGTTTCAGTTCCAGTAGATCAGAGTGGACCTTATGTTGAAGTGATTACATCAGGTGTGTCAGAGCCTTTTCTGTTGGATACTGGTGCTGCAAAGAGTTTTATTATGCACTCTAGACTCCCTGGCGCACCTTTGTCTGGCTTAACGAATGTTTCAGTAGGTTTTTCTGGCGCCCCAGTTAGGAACCCGATTTCTAGTCCTTTGTCTCTTTCGTTTGGACCTCGTGAATTTGAGGCACCCCTTATTCTGACGAGAGGTTGTGGTGAGAACTTGTTGGGATTGGATCTGTTGAAAAGGTTGTATCCGACGTTGTATTGTTCTCCTTCGGGAGTACAGCTTACATTGGGTAAGAAAGTGATCTCTCCGATGTATTTGTCGAAGGATCAATTTCCAACAGAATTGTCTTCTCTCCCTGATACTCTTGGGGCTACTGGTCCTAATGATGTGGGTCTTTTGGAGATTCCACCTTACGTTGTAACGCTTAAAGCAAATGTTAAATTGCCACTCATTCCCCAATATCGGATTTCTAGTGATGGTGAAAGAGCGTTGTTAGCGATCATCTATGATCTAATTGAGAAAGATGTGATTGAAGAGACGAGAGGTAATGTGTGCAACAGTCCTGTTTTGCCTGTCTTGAAACGCACTGACTCTTCTCAGCCACCCATTTACAGGTTTGTGATCGATCTTAGAGAGGTTAACAAAATCGTCGTGCCACAGTTTCCAGTTGTACCGGATATTACTGCTTTGTTGACTTTGATTCCTGCTTCAGCTACTTGGTTTTCAGTCATCGACTTGAAAAATGCTTTCTTCAGTATTCCAATTGCTGAGGAGAGTAGATATATTTTTGGCTTCTCTTTAGGAGGCCGAAGCTTCCGGTTTAAAAGAGCTCCTCAAGGCTATTGTGAGAGTCCTTCTATCTATAGCCAGGCTTTGAAAGGTCAACTTGATACTCTTGTGTTGCCTGCTGGTGCTGCTCTTATTCAGTATGTGGACGATCTGTTAGTCGCCGCTGTTGATGAGAAAACTTGTAAAGAAGCTACTCTTTCTTTGTTGCGACATTTGTCGGACTTGCATCATAAAGTGTCACCTTTCAAGTTGCAGTATTGTTGCCAAGAGGTGACCTACTTAGGTCATCTCTTGTCAAAGGAGGGAAGAAGGTTGACCCCAGAACGAATTCAAGCGATTGCGCGAATGACTGTACCAAGCACACAGAGAGAAGTGCGTGCTTTCTTGGGTATCACGTCATATTGCAGACAATGGATACCGAATTTTTCTCTGCTGGCCAAAACTCTGTTGGCATTGACTTGTAAAGATACACCGAATCCCCTCCCGTGGTCTGACGATTGTCAGAAAAGTTTTTCGGAATTACGTGATGCATTGTGTTCGGCTCCTGTGTTGGGTACCCCAGACTATAGCAAGCCGTTTACGTTGTATGGGCACGAGAGAGAGGGATGTGCGTTGTCAGTGTTGACACAATCTTTTGGGGACAAGCAGCGTCCATACGCGTATTTCTCGTCGACGTTGGATCCGGTAGCTAGAGTGTTGCCGAGTTGTTTGAGAGCCACAGCGGCAGCAGCTGTTTCCATTCGATAGTCTGCTGGTTTGGTGATGGATAATACGTTGATTGTGATGGTTCCACATGCAGTGGATACCTTGTTAAATAGGACCAAGACACAGCACTTAACTAGTGCTCGATTGTCAGGTTATGAGTTGACACTTTTAGCGAGTCATGTGCATATAAAGAGATGCAACACGTTGAATCCAGCTACGTTGTTGCCAATTTCAGTGGAAACAGATGTTTCTGAACAGCATGATTGTTTTCTTAGGACAGAGGAGGAAACGAAAGGGAGAATAGACCTTAGGGACACTGCTCTTTCAAAGTGTGATGGTACCTTATGGGTAGATGGTTCGTGCTTCAAGCTCCCGAATGGTGATACGACTGCGGCATATGCTGTTACCACTTTGCATACGATTGTTGAAGCTACACGTATCCCACATAACTGAGCTCAAGCAGCAGAGCTGATTGCATTGACAAGAGCGTGTGTGTTGTCAAAAAGGAAACGAGTGACTGTGTACACTGATAGCCAGTATGCGTTTGGTGTGGCTCATAGTTTTGGACGATTGTGGAAAGAGCGTGGGTTTCTGACTTCGCATGGAACTAAGATTCAGCATGGTCAGTTGGTAAATGAACTCCTTGAGTCACTTACTTTGCCGTTGCAAGTCGCGATCGTGAAATGCAGTGCACATAAGAAGGTTACCGATGACGTTGGTCGTGGTAATGCGTTTGCAGAAAAAGTTGCGAAGGAAACAGCAAGGGATGTGATGAGTCGAATGTATGTTGCGGGCCCGGCGAGATGGGTTCCGGATAGAGGAATGTGTGAAGATACGATAGAGAGTGTGAAGTCAATTCAAGCTGAAGCTACAGAGAAAGAGTTGAGCGTATGGAGAGAGAGTACGGGTAAACTGGTTTCGAATGGTTGTTGGGTTGAGTTGTCAGAGCATCAGCGATGGTTGTTACCCGATGCGTACGTGCTGGCAGTGGTCACAATGGCGCATGGAATGGCTCATATCAGTACGAAAGGAATTTGTAAGTTGTTGGCTCCAGTATGGCAAAATGCTGGAATTCCTAAGTGTGCAGAGAATGTGGTCAAAAATTGTATGGTTTGTCTGATGTACAATCCTGGCAAGGGAACTCCAACTCCAGCTGGTCATTTTGCGCCTCCGACGTATCCGTTCGAGGTTTTGCAGCTAGATCTCATCCACATGGAGAGGTGCAACAATTTGAAATACGCACTCGTGGTTGTTTGTGCCTTTTCAAGATGGGTAGAAGCATATACCCTGAAAGATAATACTGCCTTGTCCACAGCTAAAGCCCTTGTTAAGGAGTTTTTCCCTAGGTACGGTTTGCTGAGAATGGTCTGGAGTGACAATGGGAGTGAATTTGTGGGTCAAGTGATGAAGAGAGTATGTGATGGTTTAGGAATTCGTCAAAACTTCCATGCTGCAAATCACCCCCAATCAGCTGGTTTAGTTGAGTGCTATAATGGCACACTTAAGTTGAAATTGGACCAGATACAGGCGAGCTCTGGTCTTAAATGGCCTGATGCTTTGCCATTAGCACTTCTGTCAACAAGGATGACTGTACATTCTCGAGTGGGACTTAGTCCCTATGAAATAGTTTTTGGTCGCCCAGCAAACATATGGGGAGTGCCGAGGCCGATGAAATTCAACGAGATTGAACACCCTGTATTGCTTGACTATCTGTATGATTTGACGGCTAAATTGCGTGTCTTACACCAACAGGTTCATGACACATTGCCTCAGGCTTCTGAAGATCCAGGACACGCCATCGATCCTGGCTCCTGGGTTTTCGTGAAGAATTTTCAGCGGACAAATAACGATCAGCCCCGTTGGACTGGTCCCTACTTGGTGCTATTGTCTACGCGATCTGCAGTACGAGTGCAAGGGAAGAAGAACTGGATCCATGGCGTGCATTGTAAGAGGGTTCCTTTGCCTCTGACGTACGACCAGTGGGCCCAGGAGGGCATTCCTGATTCAGAAACTGACACTGTGCCTCGTTTTCTGCCTTTTAGCGATGCACGTTTAATTGGGACGAGTTCTGAGCGTGAAAGCGACAATCTTCTGCAAGAAGCTGTGCCACCGGCAGTTCGACTGGACACTACTGAGCCTGAACTTTTATTCCGTGACCAGACATTGCCCGATAAAGGCCGTTATAATTTACGACCAAGAGTCATGGGACAAATAAAATAAGACATTTTCCTTTTTACTATTTTTGAAATTCAGCTCTCCCATCTGAGAAACTGTTTTGGCCGATTTTTGTTTTTCGAACCGCCATCCGGGTTCAGCTGTAGGGTCGCGGTGCAAAGAGTTGGGAGTGCAAGCCGAAGACATAAGGTCGACGGTTCTGGTTGGTCCTAGGGCGTTCCCTGGACTGACAGACGCATTCCTTAGCACGGAAGACCCAACCGCCGCGAGCAGCACGGTTAGAGGATGGAGTTTTTCGAGATGGAGAGACCTGTTGAAGAAATGAGTTTTAAGAGCAAAATGTACCAAATTATGAGTAGAAAGTGTTTTTTGATATTATGTCTTTTCATGTTACTTAGCTTGATGATGTTCTTGATGGGATATATTATATTCTCTTTTCAAGTGACGTTTGCACCCACTACACAGCCCATACCTTCTTCTACTGTTTCTTCGCATTCCTTTCATCCTCTGCCTGAACATGAGTCCATTAGGAGATTGGAATTTGTTAATAACTCCTTTGTTCAGCTTCTGCACCAACACCAGCTAGTAGTGAACACAACAACTTGTTGGGTGTGTGGCCTTATGCCCCATACTACAGATAAAGGTATTCCTTACCTGGTCCTGCCATTCAGCTATAATGGTTCCGTGTGGGCATACAGAACGATGTTCATCTATGCTCGTGAAGTCTACCCCCTACGTTCTGTGAAAGACAATCCAAAGAATAGTGCTCTAGTTAAGGGAATAGTCGATATGATTAAAGGAGCTAGTTCCTATGAGACTATCCCGAGAGATGAGACACTAGCGTATATTGGATGGAACGTGACCGGATATGGAGCTAGTCTGAGTAAGAACCAGCAAGCGAAAAGATCCTCTCCGATTTGGATTGTACCCCATCAGGGTCATTACTGTCTGCAAGGTAATGGCAAGAATCCGAGAGCTCAGTTAGGGAAGAGTATCTGCACTAAGACGTATGTTTTTGCGTCCCAGACTTCCCCATCGTTCCTAGCCGCTAAGGGTACCTATTTCATCTGTTACGATAGAGCATACACATGGTTGCCCCCTGATTTATCGGGCACATGCTTTGGCTCGTTCCTGTTGCCTCCTACGTATACAGCTGCGGCAGATTACCGCAAGACGAGAGTTGCTAGAGGTGTCTTCAGTAAGAAAGATACTGCAGGACAAGAATTGGGAGATTTTCTGAAGGGTTTTCTGCCGTTTTGGGGACCTATGGTTAACAGCAGGAACATACGGCAATTGACAAGAGTGGTTGAGTCCACCATAGTTGAAACTGCCGGTGCCCTTAGTAACTTGACTGCTGAGCTCCAGTCGGATCGCCTTATGACTCTTCAGAACAGGGTTGCGTTAGATGTCATACTTGCAGATAGAGGAGGGGTATGTAAATTAATTCAATCGAGCTGGTGCGTTTTTATTCCAGACAACGCTCCGACAGTGTATCAAGCCATTTCCAGGCTACATAAGATCTCCGAGTCTGTGCATGTGGACGAAGGAGATTGGTCGTTGATGGGATGGTTTTGGGGATTGTTATCCACTTGGGGATGGAAGATTCTGATGATCATTGGGATGGTATTAGCTATCCTTTTCCTGTTCTGTCTTTGCGTACAGTGTGCTCCTGCTATATGTGGCCTTTGTGCTACTTCGTGCTCGAGGAGACCTGTCCAGAGAGAGTTACTAAGTACTAGGATGATGCTACAGCAACATCTTGATGATCTGATGAGTATAGACCTGGATTCAGATTGACATGAGTTTAGGTTATTGCCTATGTAAGGGCAAAAGAAGGGTCTCAGGTTCCGTGAATTCTGACCCTGGGTCATAATGGTCGTGGTTCTGTTACGAATTTGGTAACAGCGAACCGTAAACAGTGAGCTCAGCAAGCATGAGTGTTTCCGTCATGTTACATTGATGGATTCACTGTGTATTTGACGATTTCGTTCTGAAACCCTTGGGTTCCATTTTGTGCATGGCAGCCATTTTGTGGTTGCCCTCACATAGGCCTATGACTGTGTCTGAACAAGTCTCTGGGACACGTACACCCTAGCTTGAGTTTGTGCTGACTCCTGTTTGACCTGAAGTGAACTGACCCTGCTGCCTGAAGCTGACCTTGCCAAACCAGTTCTTGCCCTTTAGCTGGTCAAGATAGAGATCAAAGAGCAGGACATTGCTGATTATATGGTACACGCACACACCTTTCTATCTTGCTTCTCATCTGTTTCTGTTCCTTCTTTATGGCCTATTTACGATAGGGATGTGCCCGTTTTTATTTATTTATTATGGGTCCGTTCGACCTGTCTGATGAAGAATGTTAAGTTTAACCAATGATTGATTTTGGGCTGGACAAACTGAAAAATGAGCTTGTCATCATGCTCCTGCTTTTGTCGTGGAAACATGTGAGTGGTCAAACTGTAAATAAGGAATGTTTGCCTGAAGCACAATTTTTTGTATAAAAAGGGATGGCTTGCTTTGTAAAGTTGAGCAGTCTCCTGAGAACATACACCGTGTTGTACTTCTAGGATCTCTGTTACTGGCTGCGGCTAATGAATTTGATCTTTGACATCACCAAGAAGTACCCCGTGTCTCTGTATTCTAAGACAGGTGGACCCGGAGACTTTGGGCGTTTCCCCTGGCGCCGCCGGGTCTTAAATAACCCGGTTCTTCAGAGGGGTGGGCGGTAGCTCACACCCAGGGGTCACACAAAACAGCAGCATGACGCCTTTCTGTTACTAAGCGTACAGCCATGGACTGAGGGTCACTGGAGAGGTCACTTCCTACGGATAAAAGGAGGAGCACTTTCAGTGTTTCTGAACCTGACAGAGTCTGCCTCTGCGCAGGTGCACCTATCTGGAGTCTGCTTCAAAGACCATCAAGCGACGTCTACTGCAGACAAGACACTGCAGACCAGCATATCTGTAAGACAGAGCACTGAGCCCTTCTCTTTGCAGCCCATACATACAGTCCTATGAGATAGGAAAGGGCTTGCAGCAGAAGGCCCACTCGGCACCCTGCCTTTTGCTTGTGCACAGTTTTGGGAATACAATGGGTTAGATCACTGGCACGTTACCCCACACAGGTGCCACTGCATCATCACCCGTATCCCATTTCATTATTGAAGTTTGCAGACATCAGCGCGCTTTCCCAAATTCCTGAGCACCTTTCTTGTGCGGGTCTTACTCTGCAACAATTTGATATAAGGCCCTCATGAGGACGTCATAGTTTACCATACCTTTTCAAATACTTTTTATTTCAGGTGACTTTCACACAGATGCAGTGCATTTCATAGAAATATATCTACCCAAAACTCCCCAGCATAGTAACATAGAAATAAACTACGTAAAAATGCAGAAACAGTTATTGCAGGCATGGGATGGTCTTATTGTAAAAACGTGGCCACTGTAATAGAAGGTCCTGTGGGCTTGTGGCATGTTTTGATGGAATTACAGAGATATATCAGAGTTTGCAGTCGACATCACTGGAAGCTGCCATTAAATAAGAACATAATCCCTCGTATAATCTCTGTCCGAGAGGGCACCGCTCCTTCGTGCTACAGAAGTGTTCTGCATTTTGGGAAAGTTCTTGTTTCATTGATACGTCCACCAGGACCTTTTATTTATCTAGGCGAGTAAACTAGAGCATCCTCGGTGCTGTGTTTTTATTTCCCTCCCTCTTTATTTTCCTTTGGGCTCTAGAGGCCTGTGAGAGTGATTGACATTAACAGTGCGGGCGAGGGGGTGTGACTTCCCCTTCTGATTGAAACACGAAGGCCACCCGCGTCATTGCCATGTGCAGACTTGAGCGGCTCCCTTCACCTGGCTAATAATGCTATCGATCGACTTCTTGCTGGGCCATGACTTTCTAGTAATTGAAAGCCGAGCTTGTTCCCAGAGTGCCTTCCTTCTACATCTATGAGACTTTCAGTACCCCTTGAAGTCTGCTGCAGAGAGCGATCCCCTGTCTTTTGCATTCCAGGAAGCCATTTTACAGCGGTAGAGGTCGAACCCGTGCAATAAGATGGCTTAGGGAGGTCGGTGTGGGAAGGCAGCAGCAGTATGTCATCCTCCGCCTTGACCGCACGAAAACCTTCCTTCTGCAAGTGTGGAATGAGGCCAGTACTGGAAAAGGTGTTTGTAATTTTGATGCAGCGCCTAATGATGGGCCGTGCATCACACTCTGCCCTCCCTCCTGTGGGCTTCTACGTCTTTCTACATGTAGGTTGTATAAAGATCCTCTTCCCTTTAAGTATGCCTCACCCTTCCCCTTCAGAGTTGTAGTATGTTCAGCGTCTTGAACTTCCACCAGGATGGGCCTGGCTCTCCATGATTCTTCCCACTTTGAGCCACGATGGTGCCCATGTGTGGCTTCTGCCATATACAGCCTTAAGCAAATGAATCTAAAATATTGGATACTCGGGAACCCACTTGAAATTCTGCCAGGGCCCAATCATATTGCTTAACCACACTGCTTGGCGGAGTGTCCGAGCTGAATGCAAAAAGCTAATTATTACTGTGATAGCCAAGGGAAACCGAGGGGTCTGAATTCTAAAAAATACTTTTCTGAAGTAATTTTTTATTGCTTATTTTCACACAGTTTCAAGAAATGGTAACTACTTCCAAGAGCATTTCTAGATATGGAACATCACTCTCTAGTTTTGGTGGTTAGATTGTTTTAAATGTATTTATTTAATGCTTGAGTCTCTTTGGCCTGATGAAACTCCAAGCCAGAAGAGTTTTGCCTTAAGTGTTTGTATTTATATGTAGTGCACACGATTACGTGAAGTATGACTGATGGTGCACAGTGTAAGGCTGTTCCGGTACTTGTCCCTGGAGCAGCTCCTAAAGCTTTCCGCAGAGGCAACGAAGCAGCTTCATCCTTGTCTAGTTTCTAACTGCAATATGCATTCAACGCTGATCCCTGGCAGAACTTTAAAAGTTTGATTCAAACAATAGTGACTGGTCACCTGAATAGTAAGAGCTTTCCTTGTAGACTGCTTTTAGGGCTTGAGGGACTGACTGTTCAGCCCTGAAAGGTAACCTACAAGAGCTGGTGATTCCGCTGCCTGAGTCGCACAAGCCTGAAGCTCACACTCACCCAGAGAGCATTAGAGCTAGAGCCAGGGATGAGGGCCACTACCATGGCTGGAGCTCTGATGCTCTGAGTAGAGCAGACGAGGCGCAGGGACATAGGTTGAGTGGTGGAACACTGGCCGAATCTCTTTGTTTACCTTAGCCTCTCTTGCACTGCTGAAACCTCTGCACTCTGTAGGAAGATCTACAAGAGACTGAAATTAGCTGCTAAGGGAAGATCAATTTTCTGCCTTCTTGACTTAACTTTTACCCATGCATGGAAGGAGAGAGAAAGTAAAGCTGAATAGAAAGAGGAGAGAAGTGAAATGATAGTAATCAGGGAGAGGGAAAACAGAATCTATGCAATATATCCAAACCTGTCACGCCTTCAAAGCATGTCACCACCCGAGATACCAAAATCATAGAACAAGTGCCTGATTTGAACAGTCTTTCTACTTTCTAAAGTACGCATATCTACCTGAAAGCTAGGGCTTAGTAACAGAAACCTCCTTTTGACAAACATGACCTAGTTTCTGATAAATACCTCTTACTGGGCTTTACTGAGAGATGGCTTTGATCTCCTGGTGTTCCTAACTCACAGTGGACATCCCACTCCCCACACCTGCTTCTTCCAGAGCAGAGATCTTAACCTAAACAAGCTTCCACCATTCCCAGATCACTATGCCTGTACTCGAAAAGAGAAATATTAGATTTTTAAATATAGAATTAGAGATGGGTAACAATGAATAATGGGAATGCTTTTCACCTAGAGTTTCTGAGTGACCTCAGATGGACCACAAGAGTGAAGCTCGAGTTGTCCTTTATATCACTCAGAACCCAGAGGTGAAAAACATCTATACTCTTCACTTTTAACCCATCTAAAATGCTATGTCATGTAGGGCCACATACTCATCTGACTCTGAGCTGCTAGGCAGCATTTCCCAGAACATCAGTTTCCATTGGCAACAATAGTGCTACTTGTCAATACTCTGAGAATGAGTGGGAGTGGAGGCAGTGACTCGGATGCTAATCCTCCAGTCCTCCATCCTGTGATCCACACATCACAGGAAAGGGCACTACTGGTCTTTACAGATCCCCCAGTGACAAAACGAGGGGGAAGGTAGGTAAAGGAGAGACAAGACACAGGAGCTGGCTCAGCCCTCTTCATCTTAGGTGCTGTTGACTTTGCAGGAGGCTCCTCAGGCGGAGCAGGAGCATATCTGAAATGACTCCCCTGGGCAGTCACTGTGACAGGTATGATGGTACCAGCTCGTAAGCAATAGTGGTAGGGGATTCATTTACAAGATGGTGACTGTAATGGATTGTTACAGCAGATATTAGTTAGGAGACAGGCATGGAAAGAGAAAGCTTTTCAGAAAACAACAGAATTTTGCTATCAAGCCCTCTCACTCGATACTCAACAGTTCTTGATGTTGACAAATGTTGGATTGTACCATGAATCCCACTCTGGCACCGGAGACCATCGAAGATAACTCCCAGCGCGAAGAGCCATCTAGGATTGGAAATGCACCGCAGGCAGGCAGCGTACACCAGAAGAGGCAGTGTCACAAAACTGCAAAGCGAACGTAGCAACGGGAGAAAACCACAAAGTGCAAGGATGCCAAACTGTGATTGTCTACTATTTGCAGTGGAAACCATACAACTGATACAAGTTGCAAGGCATCTGCCACTTCTCACTGCCTTTCCTTGCTGCCTCTACTTAAAACACCCCCGAAGTGTTAATCTTCTTCCTATTGGCTCATGTGAAATCCTTGAGGACCATGTCTGTCTGTATCCAGGAAGTTCTGCCTCGCCCTACTACGTCCTAGCTACCAGAGCCTGGTCCTGCACTCCTTCCTCCTACTCGTCTCCCTATTTTCCTGGCTCTTGAAGAAACCTTGACATTAGTACATATGTTCCACATTCAATATTAAGAGCTGCGAAAAGTGGTTGTTGACAATAGTTTGTATATCTATTTATGTTTGTGGTATTTCTATAGCATGAATCTAGCCAAAGGCAGCAAAATGCTGTACATTGTCCAAGACAAGCATGATAACAAATAATAGTAATAAGTGAGGTAGCTGGTTTGTTGATGGGTAATGCATTGTGATGTGGCGTTCTTTAAAGAGGTGCGTCTTCAACTCTTCAATAAATATGAGTAGTGTTGGGGTGGTCGTGATGGATAAGGTATGTTGTTCCAGATCCTGGCTACACAGATGGAAATAGCATGCTGCCTTATTTTTAAATTTTTTACACTTCTTGGTGGGCTGAGAATAAACAAAGATGGTGAGCTTGTTTGTAAGATAAGTCAATGTTGGTTATGATGGTTTTGTAAATTATGCTGCTGGTTTTGAAGATGGAGGGGGCCGGCAAGGGGAGCGAATGAAACTCCATAAGGATGGGATAATGTGATCACATTTCTTCAGGATCTGGATGAGATGTGCTGTGGCATGTAGGATGTTCGTAAGCGGTGTCAGTTTGGACTCTGGGAGGCCATGGAGCAGGGCGTTATCATCCCCCAAATGTGAGAATATGAGGGCTTAAACAGCACCACATGGTAGCACCACAGAATCCCTTAAACTACCTCAAGTCAACCATTCGGTGGCATTTATTATAATTTAGTGGACTGCTTCACCTCCGGCAGTTGCAGTCTCAGAATAACGGATTTGCCACAATTAATCAGTCAGTGAATAAATGACATTTAAAGAGTGCATAGTAACATGTAGAGGCAGTGTTGGCTTTAGGGCAGTGTGACTGTTGCCATCACACTGGGCGCCGAGCTCTTGGGGAGGGGGGGTAGGGGCATTTTGAAAATTCTTATGGGGTTAAAGGCTCAGACTTCAGAGTTCGTTCTGTGGCAGCAATTTTCAGGTAATAATAATAGTGGCAATTTAACTCTGATTATTTTTTTTTAACACATTTATTTTTTATGTTTTTGTCTCAACATTTCAGCCACATCAGAAAATACAGCACAGCGCTTAAATATCGTTAACATTTTCATATAGCACATAAAAGAGATATACATTAATAACAGTTGTAACCAGTGTATCCTACCACTACCCAGCCCACCCCGTACCATGTTGCCCACCCGCTCCCATCTTCTATGGCCTTCTAGTATCTGTCTGGTGTGTCTGCTCTCCTCTGCATGTTCTCTGATAAGTGAAGCATGCCCGATCATGAATCAGCAGTCACCTCCCAAATGTCTTCAGGTTGCAGGGCTGTCCTCAGCAAAGCTCCTATTTTGGTGTCCATGATATAGGGTTAGTTACTAGCATGTGTTTTAAGCATGCTATGTCCTCCTCCATCCCCTCGTTTCGTCCTACTCTGTTTAGTCTGACCTCCTCCGCCAATGTCCACTCCTCCAGGTCTCGCCGCCATTTAGGAAGGGTTAGACCCCTAATAGAGAGCCAGCTATCCCGAGCTTGGCCAGTAGTTGGCCCAGTACTGCAAATCTGTCCTGCATTTTGTCATGCTTGGGCCTCAGGACTACGCCCGGCAGGTATTGTTAGACAGTCACTGTGAGTGTAATATATGTCACCCCCCCTAACTGCTTGGTCGCCTCTTCCCAATACTCTCGCAGTTTGCTGCAGGATCATGCCATATGGAGGAACAGGGCTCCCCTCTCGCCCCACCACGGGCACTCTCAGGCTCTGCTTGGGTTAATCTTCCGGAATCAGGCTGGCTGCGATGAAGGTAATTGAAGTGCATCAGTTTAAAACGTGCATTACTCGCCGCCACCTGCACCTGGGCACATGCCGTTGCTCATTCTTGGTCGGTCAGTGGGGACGGTACATCATCATCCCATGCCTGTTGGACTCATAGTGAATTTGGTATTTATCACTTCTTAGCAGGGCTTTAGGGGTGGGGAAGGGGAGGCTGAGCCCCCCCAGTTTTTTAAGGGGGCTCTAGGGGGCTCTATTTTCGGGCCTCAAAGGTCAAAGATATGGTGAGCAGATGTCCCGGTTTTTGTTTGGTGTTAATAGTGTGGGTAACATGTCTTGATAGTGAAATACTGCCAATTTCGTTTTTCACTATTGAAAGGCTATCTTGCCCATAGGATAACATGGGGAATACTGTGTGACATGTTTACCTGCATATCTTCCCATAACAACAAGATAGACATATGGAATCTGTTATCCCTGAACTCAGAATTTAATAACACATCCTTTAGTGAAGATGGTTTTTAAATTCCAAGTTTGTGTATAGCACTTTTAGAAAGTGGCTATTTTCCTGTTCAACCTTTCTGTGTGCCTCTGCCTGGTTGTGTATTGACTGTCTGGTTTGTGAGTGACAGGGGCTGGGGACGGCTCTGGGAGGCTGGCTGAGTCAGCACAAGGCTGAATATACCCATCTGCATGTAGAGTGGTGGGAGGAGTAGCACCTGGGTCTCAATAGGGCTGTGCTCCACCTCCTGTGGTGCGTCTGATGGCCCTGGCGCACACTCACAAAGTAAGAAAAGGTGCACTGTCAGAGTGCACCCAGAACTGGTTTAGATTGGGTCCAGGACCCCTCACAAGAAGAACAAAGACTTTTGGGGTATAAAAGTAGGACTGGAGCCCCAGTAAAAATAGATTAGGAAACTTTGTGATCAAGAAGGAATCCGTGCTGAGTGTCTGAGAGGTGACCTACAGTTGCTGTGATTGTTGAGGAAGGGACTGCCTGCTGTGTTCTGTGTCCCCCTAACTTGAAGAGGAGCTGTGCTGTGTGCTTTGCCCCTCTGAAGCCTGCCTGTCCCCAAGGGCCTAAGAAGAGCTGGGAACTCAGGGATACAAAAGTTCTCCAGCACCCACCATTCCAGCTGCTGTGTGGGTCTCTGCACTGTGCCTTCGTGAAGCTGCCCCCCTGTGAAATCTGTCTCGGTGTGCTCATCAGCACACAGCTGGGGCATAAGGTTGTGAGGCCTGCTCTGCCTCAAACGTGATCTGCCCAAGGATCGAGTCCCTCCCGCTCTGTGTGTGCGGATTAACGCACCGCTGAGGAACTTTGGAGCGCCTGCTTTGCCCCCGAGCACTGTGTGCGCATTGACTCCACCGCCGCCCCTCGAGCTGTGTTGTGTGCCCGAGGCCGGGTTCGCTGCTCTGAGAAGGAGCCTTTAAAACACCCTGCCAGTATTCACCACCACCGGCCCGGGATCGTCATTTCCGAGCCGTGCTTGGATTGGTCACAGCAACTAGGATTTCCCCCATGCAACGCGGAGGTTCGTCAGGCAGAGCTAAGTTGCGTCTTGAAGAGGCGCAAGGCCTCCCCTACCAACCGTGGTTCCCTTGCGCTCGTCATCGAGGAAAGGAGCTGCCTGAACCTGAGGTTGAGGTGCATCCCACCGGTGAAAGCGGCTTCACCGGAGATCAGCGGGGACCGCAGAGCCCCCTTCACATCCTAAGGTAACCGGTAACCGGAGTTTGCACAGGGGGGGAGATTATGATCACACGCACTACCGGCGGGCCTGCCTTCTCTTTACAGGTCCCCCTGTTGCTACTTACGTGTCCGTGGCATAACGAAACTTGAGGGGGCCCCCCTGCAATGTACCTGGAGGGGGCTCCCTCTGACCACACTCAGGAGCTTGGGGGAGCCCCGCATCGTGGAGGCTTTGGGGGGCCTTTGTTACACCACTGAGGGGAGATCCATATTCAAGACTTCTTCTGGACGTTAGCCCAATAGCTGCCCTTACTTTCCAGTTTATAATTCAGTTCACATCTGGTTGGCAGCCCTCACAGTTGCTCATTGTCGCCCTCTCTATTTCTTGGGTCTCCGTTAGCACCTCTCCTGCCATGCCTCTTTGTAGTGCTGCTTCTTGCCTACTTTGTTTGGTGGGTCTTACAAGTGTGTTTGCAGCAGTGCGCCGGGTCCTTCAGTCAGATTCCTGGCACGCCCCCGGGACACTGTTGTACCACTCACTGCTGAAACCAGTACGGCTTGTTTCATAAGGAATCTATTCCTTGTTATATGCCCAGTATTATCTGTACTATTTACAACAAGGGGTGGTGATGGACAGAGTCTCTGAATTAAGCAGAGTACTCTCACCCAGTCAAGAGATCAGGGCTAGATCCAACACCGTTTTTTAGCTCATTGCACCATCCCAGTTTCAGAACCTGGCTGTATGCAAATTAGTCTGTCCCTGGCCCAGTGCATCATGGGAACAGGGCAGACCAGACTACAAAAGCCAATTCTTACACTGGGAAGGAAACAAGCTTCCGGGGACCGGTTTCTGGCATTTCAGCCGTCTTCGGCCCGGCTTGCTTGAATCCTGATGGTGCAATGAGCAAGGGACTCACATCTGAGTATACCCTTCCACGCTTAGGGTGGACAAAATTATGTACAACAAGGGGTGGTGATGGACAGAGTCTCTGAATTAAGCAGAGTACTCTCACCCAGTCAAGAGATCAGGGCTAGATCCAACACCGTTTTTTAGCTCATTGCACCATCCCAGTTTCAGAACCTGGCTGTATGCAAATTAGTCTGTCCCTGGCCCAGTGCATCATGGGAACAGGGCAGACCAGACTACAAAAGCCAATTCTTACACTGGGAAGGAAACAAGCTTCCGGGGACCGGTTTCTGGCATTTCAGCCGTCTTCGGCCCGGCTTGCTTGAATCCTGATGGTGCAATGAGCAAGGGACTCACATCTGAGTATACCCTTCCACGCTTAGGGTGGACAAAATTATTTACAACAAGGGGTGGTGATGGACAGAGTCTCTGAATTAAGCAGAGTACTCTCACCCAGTCAAGAGATCAGGGCTAGATCCAACACCGTTTTTTAGCTCATTGCACCATCCCAGTTTCAGAACCTGGCTGTATGCAAATTAGTCTGTCCCTGGCCCAGTGCATCATGGGAACAGGGCAGACCAGACTACAAAAGCCAATTCTTACACTGGGAAGGAAACAAGCTTCCGGGGACCGGTTTCTGGCATTTCAGCCGTCTTCGGCCCGGCTTGCTTGAATCCTGATATATACAATCACACTGACTGGTACCAGGTATACGGCTGATGTACAACTTCGCTTCGATGCATGATTTGACAAATCCATTACACTTGGGTTTCTCAGTGAGGGAAAAGTGATGGGTGGAATGCTTGAATTCTACCATATTTTATGTTGTTGAAAAATGACATCAAACATCTTAAAGGAAACCATTAGTCAGCCACAAGTGCCTTTGTTAACTATGCAGTCTCAGCGAAATTGCTTAGTTCCTACTGGGATACCAAATAACACTTACTTGAAATTAGACAGTTTCCCTTAAGTGTGTAATAAGAGAATAAGAGAATAATTAAAGAAAAATGGGAAGGAAGTGCTCACTTAAAGCCAGCTCAACAAACTTTGGGCACATTTGCACCGATTACTGTGGAATTTCTCACTGGTGATGGTTAAGTTTGCTCCAGTCTTGAATTGGCATTTTCTCCTAACAACAATATGTGGTGTAAAAACCACCATTCTAATCAATTTTTTGTAGAGACCATTTCTTCATGCTTATGGGTAAAACTCAATGGTCCTCCATTTGAAACATTTGATGCAAAGCTGTATGTAAAGAATTGGCTGGCAAAAGGTGGAAGGTCTGCTGAAGAAAATTGTTGTGAGAAACCCCACCTTAATAGACACAGTGAATATCTTCAAGGGTTTTGGGAAATCCTGCAATAGATTTCTAAGTAATGTAAATAATTTTTACATGTTTTTTTTAAGTGTTTGTTATTTTATGGTTTATACTTAATAAATATACTTTTTTGCCTTTGCTGAATGCGACTTCGTGATTTTCTTAAGCACACAATGCTAGTTATCTTGATTTAGACCTCGCCCCTACTAGGATAGGCCACACCCCTTTAAGAAATTTGCCACGCCCCTTTTAGAGCACCCCCAGTTTTTTTCCCACTTAAAGCCCTGCTTCTTAGTGCTGTATAGAGCACAACACCAGTTTCCTTCCCCCTCTGCCCTCCAGTAGAATGTCAAACGTTGCAGAGGAGGCTGCGGTCCAAGGGAAGCTGGTACACGCCTTGCCCGAGCTGTGTGTGCCAGCTTGGCGAACTGGTGGAACTGCCTCGGTCCAATCCCAAAGGATTCAAAGCCCTTAAACGTTATGAATTTATCACCCAGGTAGAGGTTGCCCAATTCTAGGCACCCACCGTCTGTCCACACTGTCAACATCATTTCCCATATGCTCCTAAATGGTTATACCAGTATAAACAACAAGGGAACCCGTGTAGGTAGTTAAGGACCTCGGGTAGCTACAGAATTTTAAAACAACAAAGGTCCTAAACTTATATCAATGAGATTAGCAGCAATAATCATAGACTTCAATAAGAACTATGTCTTTTTGTTCCAATGTCCAGCCGGACAAAGGAATATTTATTTGTGGGATAAAGGGAAAAATTCATGGATATGTGAGGCACACAACATAAACCGGGCACAAGCCTGTACCAAGTAAGGAGGGGAAAAGAACAATACACAAAACAAAATAATAACAGGCAAACAAAGTGGAGCGAAAGGAGGCCTACAATGCAATGCAGTCTTGTGTAAGCACAATCCAACAGTAACCGGAATACATAGTATACAAATGGAAATTGCGGTACTGTTACAACAGTCGACGTTTCGATCCCTATCTCCAATAATAAATTGGGATCATCTTCAGGACTACATAGAATACTTTTGCCTGAATTGGTTATGAAAAGCCTGTGGGACAGGCAGTTGAGAGCCTTCAGCGACTTTGTCCGGGGCCTCGAGGTTGGAGCTGTACACCTGGTATAATATGAGTGATAACCTGATGAGGTTGAGGTAAGGTGGTGTTCCTGACCCGGTATGGATGACCTATCAAGACTGAAGGCGTGGTCAGGCAGCGGGATTTTTAATTTGTAGCTGCTGGGTGTGACCATCCGTATTCTGCAGTCTGTATTCTGCAGAGCCTGTCACCACTGGCGATGTGGCAGGCCAGGGTGCAATATTAAGGGTCTGGAGAGTTGTCGGCGAGATCTGCGGTTGCTGTGTATTACAGTCCGGATCCGCTTGGTCCCAACACTCAGCGATTGCGCCGCACTGGACTGGACTCTGTGCAGCCCGCCCTTCGAAGCCCACCGAGGACCAAGCGGATCCGGACTGTATCTAAAAGTTAAGCATTCCTGTGTAAGGCCAAGGTCAGGCAGCCGCGATTGCTTCACTGCCACCGGCCCATTCAGGGGGTAGAGTAGAGTTTTTTGTCTGATTACGTACAGGGCTGAGACTTTCGCAAAAACATCCAGCTCCTGCAATGGCATTAGTAATGAATCCCTTGTCTGCGTCACATTTACTAGTGCATCGTCCCAGTACAGCAATATTACATACGCTCTCTTACCCACTTGCATGTCCCATGGCTCCATCTCACCTCGCAGCCAAATACAGACAGCTCTATTGCAAATGTGAAGAGCAGAGGCAACAGCAGACAGCCTTGCCAAGTGCCCCATTCCACCTTCTAGCTGCAGGATGTACATCCACCTGATCGCACTCTTGCTGTCGAGGTTCTACACATTAATTGGACCCAATGGACAAAATGTACACCAAAGCCCATTGGCCTGAGGACCTCAAACATATAGCCCTATCCTAGGGAATCAAATGCTTTTTCAATGTTGAATGACACACGGGCGTACTCATCCAGAGTCTGTTCAACCAAGGCCATGACATGAGCGTGTTACAGCCTGGTATGAAGCAGCACTGGTTGTGTTAGCATTCCTATTCGGGGCAGTAATCCGTTAGCTAAAGTATTGGTAAACATTTTGGTGTCTGTATTAGCATGGGCAGTGGACGGCACACTCCTAAATCTACCGGGTGTTTGCTGCACCATATAGTGGCTTCTCTTATTGTATTAGGCAAAAGATAACGATCTTTGGCCTCTAAAACATTTCCAGGAGTTTGTCCATTAGGATACCAGAGTATGCTTGGTAGAATTCAGACAGAAAGACATCCGCGCCTGGGGTCCTACCCATGGGCAATGTGCGGATCACAGTCTGCACCTTTTCCCGAGTAATCTCAAATTGCAGGGCATGACTGTCTGCCTTGGAGAGCCGTGGAAATCAGAGTGGCCGTAGGAGAGCTTTGATCTGGTCTAGATCTGAATAGTCCGATTTCGTATTGAGGGCAGTCAGTTAAGCTGCTAGTTTGTAGTTAATGGCAGATTACCTCACTGCCACAGTACTGTTGGGACTATTCAAACTTAGGAACAGTGATCAGGGGGCATCTCATTTCAGCAGCCAGGCCAGCAATCTTCCCGATGTGTCCCCGCCCTTGATGCAGTTTCTGCCTACAGTCTCTGAGGGTGTGCACACCCATCGCATCCCAAGCGCCTGCTATGTCTCTCTAAAGAGCCAAAGCGCCTCGGCTCATTCGTCTCCCATCTTCTCTTTGACCTGCAGGTCCACAACTTGGGTCTGCGCTCGCATTAGTGTGCATTGGAGTTGTGAGTGATACCGTATGCCATGGACATACACTTGCCATGAAGGACTGCTTTCAATGCATCCCATTTTGTTGCACGCTTCCCTGTGGTCCCCCAATTAGTGTCTACTTACTCTTCTATGGCTGCTTGTATTGTAGCTGTAGAGACTTTGTTCACGAGGGCTTCCTGTCCGGGCCGTGGGCCCTAATCTCTCATAGTCTATAGCCAGCAGGGAGTGATTGGAGAGCTAACTGTTGAGGTAGCAGGCTGCTTGGATTCAAGGGCTAAACTCCCTAGATATGTGGATACAGTCCAATCAACTATAGGTGTTATATGATAGCAAGTGACATGAGTCTTGTTTATCTACAGGCTGTAACACACTTCCAAGCAGTTCAAATATTCCATGACACCTAGTAAAGCCTCTGACATTCCTGGTTTAGGGTGGTGTCTGGAGGGATGACTATCTACAATGCAGGTAAAGTCACCTGCCCAAATTAGTGTGAGATCAGCATATGGGAGAGCAATGTGTAACCGTGCAGGAAAGAACTATTCCTCGTCTCACCCAAACCATGGTGAGAAGAAGCTAATACAACATAATTAACTCAACTGTAGTCTTAACACGGGTCGTGGCTTGCCAGCCAAAGATGGCGGATGCGTGAGGGAAGAGCTCCGCATCAGCCTACTATTTATCTGCCCGAGACTAGCGGAATCTCCAGCCCAGATTCCCTGGGGTGGAAGTGCCGGACTCAGAGGGACAGCACTGAGAGGATCCCTGCGGCTTGGGGAGCTGTTCCAATAGGGGTACTGCGTGCAGACCGGGGGAGCCGACCTGGCCGTGGCTTGAATCCTTAGGGCCTGGCATGAGGGGAACGCCTCAGTGAAGTGTCCTGGGGATCTACCCAGCATCACAGACGCCTGGAGGCGGGACGAGTGGCCTGGGCTGCCTGCTCAGTGTCGCTGCCATAGACTGTTGGGCGTTGCCTAAGGGACCGTCAGCGGTGGTCATGCTCTGACGAGCTCTAACGGACCCACAGCGAGGCCTCTGGAGTGGCCTGTGGCGCTGCGGAGCCTGGAGCATGGCGTCCCTGCTGGGGTAGTGGACCTGAGGTGAGGGTTGACAGCGCACTCTCTGGGCCTAGATCAGGGCCCGGTGATCTAGATTAGAGGGCCGGGGAGGCGCATCTGGCCCCCGGCAGACTGTGAGGCCCAGGGCTGGGAAGGGTGGCAGAATTATCTAGGTGATCGAGCGAACCTAACTGAATCTGTGCCCCCACCTTGGAATTCTGGGCCCTGCTGACACCCTGGGGAGTGGGCCGAGTGTCCCTGAGTGAGGGGGTCTCAGTTGTGGAAGCAGAGCCTCCCCATACTCCGCTGTGGGCCCGGACATGCAGCGGGAGAGTGCGGCCCACAGAGGAGCTGACACAGCAGACTTGTGTGAAATCTGAAGCCCTAGCTGGCGAAGGATTCCGGCACCACAGGGAGCAAGGAAGCTCCCGGGGCCTAAGTCGGGGCCCAGTGATAATTCCGGCAGACGATGTGACATGGCTGGGCCCTTCTGCCCTATCACACCTGGAGAGCCAACATTGGAGGCAAAGTAATGGACTTCATAGGGGCGAGGTACGCCTGTAGTATCAGCTGCCCCTGTGGCTGTATCAAGCGGGTGTGCTTATGGATGGCCCGACTGGCGGTAGCGACCTACATGGTTTCGTCTTCAGGAGTCCGCAACCAGAGATGGGGGAGGTCACACGGTGAGAGGGCCTGGGCAAAGGCTGAGTGATCCGGCTGGACCAGGGACCATTTGTTGCATACGGGGACAGGCGAAGACCTGCCTTCGCTAACCGTTCAGCCTTTCCTGTTGAGGAGCATACTCTGGTGCCACAGCCTTTCGGGCCTGGGAGCGTTGTGGGCGCCTGGACCTCCTGTCGACCCTTGATGTGTGCCCACCCCCCTTGGGGGCCCACTTTGAAGTCAGTTGTTTGTGGAATCTAGCCCCCTTGGGGGCCCACTTTGAAGTCAGTTGTTTGTGGAATCTAGCCCCCTTGGGGGCCCACTTTGAAGTCAGTTGTTTGTGGAATCCATGTCTGGACTTAATGGAGCGCTCTTAGGTGACACTGCCACGGGGCCCCCACGGACTATAACGGACTGGGCCTCACGCAACCTACAGCAATAAGTAAAGCGAGAGTGAAACATAAGGGGGGTATCCCAGATCAGGATGAGGATTCGCAAGAGTAGGTGCAGGGCAGCCTGGAGACACAATGGAAGGTGGACTTCATCCAACAGCAACTCTCCAAGATCCTGGAGCCCATTTCAGATACCAAGGCGACGCTGCACCAGGACATTAGTACAGTGTCAGTGGGTTTGGGGCTCCTTCGCGCAGAGCACCATAAGTTGAACTAAAGGGTGAAGTAGGTGGAGTTGAACCTTGCGGAGCTGATCCTGCAGCAGCAGGCCTTGACTCGACATGCCGCAGAACTTACAGACAAATTCCTGATCTTGGAGTGCAGGGCAAAGGATGGTTATGGCCATAGCTGGAAGAACAATATATGAATACTTGCTGCCATAAGGGGTCGAAAATGGAGATATGGTCGCATAGTTGGAGCCGTGGCTCAGCACACTGGTAGCCCCTAAGGCCCTGGACCAGTTTTACACCCCTGAGAGAGCACAGCGGGTGCCGTCCGGTCCGCCTGCTGGCACCGGGCCGCCGTCCACGATTGGTGGTTACTAGGCTCTTAGATTATGGAGACCGAGATATTTTGCTACAGAAAGCTTGAGCGGATGGCCCCTTTACAGTGAATAACAGTAAAGTCTCAATGTTGCCGGACTATACCCTCGACGTCCAAAGACGACGTGCCTCGTTTCTGGAGGTTATGAAAGCATTAAGGGAAGAAGGCCTCCAGTACTCCCTCATGTTTCATGCTTGTCTCCGTATAGTCTTGAATGGTAAGACCCACTTCTGCAAAGATCCCAAAGAAACCTGGGACTGGCTTGAGGCTTACAGAACAGAAACCCACCCAAACAGCCCCGGGGCGACACTCTGCAACTGAAGGCCGCAATTCTAGAAAATGATCCATACAGAGATCTGAGCGCACCCTCTCAAAGAAACCGAGCCCCTCACAGACTGAGCGGGAGAGAGCGGTGGCAGTACACGCAGTCGCTGAGATTGTTCACGTGGATGGCCCCTTATCAGAGGCAGGATCGCGATCCTTCAAGGGGACGGGGGGGGGGGGGTTCGGACTCCGCCGGCAAGGTCAGTCTTGATTTGCCAGTGGTCACCCCGAAAACTGCAGGCGAGATAATATAGTCGGGCCCTAGCCCAAGAGTAGTCATACTTATGGACATCTCAGGGGGGCTCTGAATCACGGAGACACCAACTGGGCTGGGGGAATGCGGTGGCCGGTGCACGAGGTATCGCACCGCACCACATCACGCCACACTACGTAACATTGCTTTGCACACCCTGCCTGGTGTGTTAACTTTGTGCGGCCACGATCCCCGGAGGCTTCTGCTGTGGCTGGCTTGGGCCATTATTGAACTTGAAAGATACATGTGTGGTTTGGGCAGACGGCCGTTGCCGGTATGCTCTGGGTTTGAGGAGTTGTTAACTGTTGGGATGTTTTATGTTTGATTTGCTCTGTTAGTAAAGCAGGTGGGGGATGTTCTATCATTTCTCCGGGGTCGGGGCAGGGTGGGGGCCGTGGCTTGGGGAGAGAAGAGCATTACTTAGAATGTCAACACTTCACAAGGTGCTGAAATTCCTTACCTGGAACATTAGGGGAATGGGGTCGATAACTAAATGCCACAATATCCACAGCTATCTGAAATGAAAGGGGGTGCAGATCACTCTCTTACAAGAGACACACCTCATTCGGGAGGAAGTGAAAAAGTTATGTAGGCGATGGAGAGGGCTGATATTTGCCACTATATTTTTGGCTTAACCCAGAGGGGTGCTGACCAGGGGTTCTTTTTCGAAGTAACACGCACCATATTAGATAAAGACGGCGGGTATGTCCTAATTGAGGGAAGACTTTTGGGAGGGAGATCAGACTGGGTTGCCTTTACATGCCTAATCACGATCAACTGGCCTACATGGCCTGCCTCTCTGCCCACTTGGTTGGGCATGTGATGGGGGTGCTAGGTGGCGCACATGCAGATAGCCGCACTAACGTGAGGCTCCTTTAGTCTGGCATTTAAAATCTTTAAGTTATCCTGCTCATGGGCCCTGCTGACAGTTCTAAGCACAGCAGAGGGGAGAACCAGACCTACTGAAGCTCTGATATAAAATTCAGCCGGATCGGGCTACGGACGCCTCTGCTGCGACCTTGCTGAGACCTGACCTTGTGGGCATACTCAGAGGAGTGGAGCTGGCGCACGGACTCGGCAAACATTTATTTATTTATTTATTGAAGTTTTGTATAGCGCTAGCTGGACCCGAGGGTATCAGAGTGCTTCACAGCATGTACAAATTATGAGCAAACAAGTTCTGGACGGAAAACGAGAGCAGAGAAGAGAACAAAAACAAAAGCATCTTCAGTATACCAACTCAGAGGCAATATATAAACAGTTACGGAACATGTCTCCAGTTGGAGGGATTTCGATAGTAAACCTTCCTCAAGTCCTTTCTGGGTTACCCTTTACGGTCGAGAACGCTCTAGGAAGAGGGCTTTGAGAAGTGTCTTGAATTTCGGGAAGGAGGTGGTCAGTCTGATGTGGAGTGGGATGGAGTTCCAAATTTTCGGCGCATTACCCGCGAAGGATTTATTTCCGGTTATGAGTTTCCGAGCTCTCAGTGGGATGAGTAGAAGCATGTTGGAGCTTCTAAGGTTCCTGGACTGACCCGCCCTCTTGAGTTTGGCGGCCAGATATTCAGGTTTGCCTGTGTGAAGACTTTGTGCGTGAGACAGGCTGTGCGAAAGCTGGCTCGTTGGTCAATAGGAAGCCACTTCAGTTCCCTAGGTGCCGGAGAGATGTGCTCAAATTTTTTCGTTCCTGTGACCATTCTTGCTGCAGCATTGAGGGTAGTGGTCAGGGGACCTAAGTGAGATTTTGCTGATCTGGTCAAAGTTGCGAATCCATAATCAATTCTGGAAAGCACCAACGCCTGTGTGGCTTGTTTGAGATCTTTTGGAGGGAGGAAGGGTTTTATTCTGTACAGTAGCTTCAGGTTTAGGAACGTGCATTTTGCGGCTTTTGAGATGTGTTTTTTCATGTCCAGCTTGGGGTTGAGGGTAATCCCTAGGGATTTCACAGAGTCCGTTGGCGCAAGAGCCCCATTGAGGGCGTCTAAGGCTTTGAACCATTCCTCGAATTGAGGGTTTTTGTCTCTATTCAAGATGAGGAGAACTTCTGTTTTCTCTTGGTTGAGCTTGAGGTGGTTCATTGAGAGCCACTGTTGGACCTCTTTGAGCGTGACATTCAGTCTGTGGATGTCTTCGATCGAGGTGGTTTCCAGGTAGAGTTGTGTATCGTCCGCGTAGAGGTGGAAGGGGATGTTGGACTTCCTTAGAAGTGTGGTGAGGGGTTCCATGTAGACATTGAAGAGTTGTGGAGTGAGTACTGACCATTGTGGGACTCCTCTACTGACGGGTCGGGGGTCGGACTCGAAGTTGTTGATTTTTATTCTTTGTGTGCGGTTGTGAAAGAAGGAGGAGAACCATTTTTGTACCGTCCTTTCCATGCCAGCTCGCTCTTGGAGGACTTTGGGGAGCAGGGTGTGGTCAACTGTATCAAACGCGACCGATAGGTCAAGTAGGATGAGAAGGCTGCATTGGTCAGAGTCGAGAGACATGTGAAGATCGTCTAGGACATTTAAGATTGCGGTTTCGGTGCTGCATCCCTTTCAGAATCCTGATTGGTGTGGGTCTAGTAGTTTGATGTTCTCTAGGTGTTGGGTTAACTGAGGGAGAACACATCTTTCAAGAATTTTGGATAGAAGCGGAAGGTTTGAAACCGGTCTGAAGTTGTTCATGTCCTCAATGTCCAGACCTGGTTTTTTTAGTAATGGAGTGACTTGACCCACTTTGAGGCAGTCAGGAATGAGTCCCGTGCTCAGGAACTGTTGATTAGCTTGCACCAGATTGAGGCTAGGGTGAGCTTCAGGTCTTTCATCAGGTTCGAGGGTAGCTGATCTAGGGAGTGGGATGAGGGTTTAGCGGCGGCTATCCGCTTGATAACCTCATCTTCCTGGATGGGGCGGAAGGAGTGAGTGCTCACTTGGGAGTTGCTTATTGATGCTAGTGTCGAGGTCCCCATGAGGGAGGCGGGGTCGGTGCTGAGAGCTAGATCTATTTTGGCGATTTTTTCGTTGAAAAAGCTAGCAAAGTTGTCACAGAGCGTTTTTGCCGCCGCCATGTTGGATGTTGACGGTTTGGATGTTTGGCTCCTAATGATGTTAAAGAGTTCATTGGGGCGGCTTTTAGCGTTGTCTAGGGCAGAGCAGAAGAAAGATATCTTTTTGATCTTGATGTGCTTATTGTAGTTTCTGCGTGCTGCCTTGAGTTGATCACGATGGAGGGAGGAGGGATTATTACTCCAAGCTCTTTCTACGGTTCTGAGTGTCTTCTTTCCTCATTGATGTCAGTGGTGAACCAGGACCTAGAGGGGGTGTTTCTGTTTTTTTTTAGTTTCAGGGGCGGCAGCCGGTCCAAGGTGAGCGTCAGGTTAGAATGGTAGAGTGAGGTAAGTTCGGAGGTTGAGAGGTGCTCCGCTTCGATTGGGAGGAGAGTGCTTAGCCCTTCTTCTAACTTGTCTCGAGGGACTCTGGATGTGTTCCTGGCCCATTTCGGAGGAGCCAGAGTGAGGGGTTTGGATAGGGCCGGTTGGTTGATATGAAAAAGAATAATGTGGTGGTCGGACCAGTCAACAGGAATGATGTAGTCAATAGTGATTGATTTCTTGTCCAATATGATTGCATCTATGATCTCTCCTCTGTGGTGTGTTTCTTCTAGGCAGTGTTGGAACATACCGTTGTCTAGCAGGAGGCTGTTCAGAGATTGGATGAGCACGTTTTTTGTTTCATTCCATCTTAAGTTGAGGTCACCCAGAATTATGCTGTTATCAGTGCTGAGAGCCCATTGGGTGATCAAGTCCGAGAGCTGTGTTCCAAATTCGTTGTGGTTACCAGGTGGGTGGTACAGGAGATGGCAGTGAAGTGAGCTGTTAGTACGCGATTTGATGATGACCGATAGGCATTTGAAGGAATTATAAAGGCATGAGGTATTTTCTGAAATGGAGAGGTCACTTTTGTGAATGATTGCTACGCCACCCCCTCTGTGCTCAGGTCTGTCTTTGTGGATGATTAAGACAGGGTGTTCAGCCAGGTTTCCGTGATGAAAGCTACATCAAGGTCATGTAAGAGGATGGCTTCTGCTATTTCAGTAGCGTGTTTGGAAGCGGATCTACTGTTGATGAGCATGCAGTTAATGGGCGAGCCCGCGGCGGCTCATGTGGTGTCCAGGCTCGGGGTCGCAAATCACCTCGGAGCAACTCTACAATTGAGGCCACATAGTTACGCTACCCACGGACCTGGCTTTCTGTAGAGTGAAGTGACCCTGTATGTCGGGACCACTATTCAAGGTGATCTGAGGCGGGACTGCAGATATTGACAAGCGGTAAGTGCTGCACTGCGCGAGATCCCCGCAGCGGGGGCTCTGGTCGACCGGACTGCCGGTCCAGCTTCCCTGCACATATCTGGATGGGATTCACCCGACCCGGCTACTGCACGCGGTGTCAGGGGGACCATCCCTGCAGATTCGCCCGAAATACAGTGCCGGAATCAGCGAGGCATACTGCTCCCGCCATCATGATGGCCGCTCCTGTAAAGCCTTACAGATACGGCCCTACTTTGCAGTAGACACTGCATCGCCAGAGAGAGGGGAATAGAACAACAAGTCGGGCGCTGCATGCTCCTATATGCCCCTCTAACTGTGACCTGCTAGCACTGTGAAGGTCATACTCAGGTGCCATTTTCCCACCCGGGACTACCGGCCTCCATCTTGTGTGGCGAGAAGACTGATGCGCAGGCTTCCATGGTCCTCAATACCCGCGTGGGGTCTCAAGCTTACATAAGAGTGCACCTAAAGGAGTAAGAACCACGCCGAAGTGGCCCACTAGAGATGTAAAGGCTTCCCATTTTTTGTAGTTGTAAAAGCAATAAAGGCCGTAAGTTCAGTGTCGGCGTGTCGTGAAACAGGATAGTCGTCGACTATCCGGTTTCACGACACGCCGACACTGAACTTACTGCTTTTACAACTACAAAAAATGGGAAGCCTTTACATCTTGGATTTATGATTATTTACTGTTGCGAAATTGTTCGAACCTCACGTGTGAAGATCTTTGTGAAGTCTTATCACATAGAGAACTTTAAACAAGCCCTGAAGAAGTCCGGTCACGTACGAAACGCGTTGGCTATTGGTTTTAAGCATCATTTTGAATAAAGAATTATTTACTGAAGAAACTGACCTTGGAATTCTTGGGAGAACAACTGGAAAGCTGATAGAACTATATGTATATCATTGTTGACACTGTACTATCATTATATTTTCGGCTGAAGTGTGCGGGGTCACCATGTGTTATTTGATTTGAAAACCAAAGTCTTTGGCTTTCTACTATTGGGATCTAGGGGATTGTGTCCCTGACCTCCTGCACCTACACATTTACATATCATAGGGACTTTGTCACCAGTGCGGGCAGAGCAGCCTTAATCCCCTTTTTGGTTTGAATGTGCTACATTTGGCTAGAACATAATCGGACCATTGTCCAGTGAAGGTATCGCTCACCCCGGGTATGATAGTCCTAGGCCGAGTTGGAGGCTGCAACCCACGGCTTTGCTGGATACAGTTTTTCAAGCGGAATTAGGGGACGAAATCCGGGACTTTTTTGCCAGAAATAAAGGATCTGTAGAGAGTGTAGAATTGATCTGGGAGGCGTTCAAAGTGACAATAAGAGGGTTCTGCATCTCAAAGAGCTTTGGGGTGCTAAAAGACATACGGCATACCTTACAAACATTAGAGCGAGATTTAAGGGGATTGGAGGGGCAAGTGAGCAGTGGGGTGGCAGGGCAAGCACAAAGTACTTTTCGAGAAAAATGATCAGAATATGAGGAAACTGCACAGAGAGAGGTGATGTTTAGGGGACGCTATTGGATAGCATGGAAATATGGGGAAGGGGAGAGGCCGGGTAAGGTATTGGTGGAAATGACCAGACGGCCCCGTTTTAACACCCACATATTGGAGATACAAGGACCAAGAGAACTACTGTACCGAGATTCACCAGCCATACTAGACGCATTTACCACACACTACAGTATGTATGTTATACACGTCTCAGAGAAGTGGTTCGCCAGATCTAGATGATTTCATGGGAGAGGTAGTACTGGGATGGCTCAGTGATACGCAGCGAGAATTTCTCTGTCTCCCGTTTGAACTAGACGAAATTAGGGAAGCAATAATCTAACTGAACAACGGGAAAGCACCTGGATCAGACGAACTACCGGCTGAATTTTATAAAAGCTACATTGATATCATGGCGCCGGTGCTAAAAGAGGTGTACGAGAAATCTCTAGATATAGGAGTACTCCCCCCTCGATGAGAGAAGCCATAGTTACATCCCTGCTGATGCTGGGGAAACCCCCCTGAATCTTGTGACTCATATCGGCCGCTGTCCATGATGAACTGTGACCCAAAGATATTAGCAAAAGTGCTGGCCAATCGCCTGTCCTTTTTAATGGACAAACTCATACTACCGGACCAGTCAGGGTTTGTACCTGGCAGGGCTACATCACATAACCTTAGGACCCTGTTCTCATTGATCCAGACAGTTGCACCCGAATTCTCACTCGCCGCGGTGTTCTTGGATGCCACCAAGGCGTTCGACTCGGTGGAATGGGACTACCTATTCGGGGTTTTACAGAGAATGTTGTTTCCACGATTATATATATCGTGGCTTAAATTATTGTATACCCAGCCCACTGCCAATATATTGATTAACGGGCATCTAGCTCAGCAACTTACAATCTCCAGAGGCACTCGACAGGGGTGCCCGCTCTCCCCACTTTTGTTCGCCATTGCGGTAGAACCGCTGGCCTCCAGAATACATCAGGTTCATCAAGACAAGGCATTCCGCTGTTGTCTATGAGCAATATTAATATCACTCTACGCAGATGATATAACGCTGTACGTCAGAGATCCATGAACCAATAGAAATACTCTATTACGAGAGTTCATAAGACTTGGTAGACTGTCAGGCGTTAGTATCAACTGGGGGGAATCTCAAGTTTTTCCTCTTACACCAACGGTGGGTCAGTTTCAACTTTATTTCCCGTTGGAATAGTGTCACACAGAACTGCGGTATCTCGGCGTGCAGGTAACTAGAGATAGGGAAGAAACTATAAGAGCAAATTACGGCACGGCCGTCACACGCCTAACTACTAACGTTACACTCTGGATATCGCTACCCCTCTCGCTGGCGGGAAGGGCATCCCTCATAAAAATGATACTACTCCCACAATTCCTGTATTTATTTCTCAATGTTCCTTACCATCCTGCGCTATACTTCTTCAACACATTGTGTTCCGAACTTACTAGACTGCTCTGGGGAGGGAAGCAACCACGATTACATTGGTCAATACCAACCAGGACTTATGACCAAGGGGGGCTAGATTTCCCTGATTTCGAGGTGTATTTCCTGAGTGCTCAGGCACATTATGCATACTACTGGGTGTATCCCTCACGATATATGCCCCAGGTGGCAGTTGAAGACTGGCTTGCGGACCCAGTACCACTGAATGGACTGATATATGGACATGTACGCACTCGCGCGACACCGCCAACTACAGTCACTAGTACAGTAGATGCATGGAACCAGATAACCTCACTCTCAGATCTACCCCTTCTCTATTCCCCCAGATTGCCTCTCTCTTACCATCCTAGCCTATCCTTATTACAGGAGAAGGGATTCCTGGATTTATGTAAGCGTGCCCATATCAACACATGGGGCGATCTCTTTCAAGCGGGGACATTTCGCACACTGGAGCAATTTGTACAGGGGATGCAGCACACCCCCCTGGATGTATTTCTATATGTTCGACTGCGACAAGGAATGAGGTCGACTCTTCCCGATTTCCCACAAGAGCCAGAATGCTTGGTCCCACTACATCAAATGCTGGGGTCCACGGATGGCAAACATCTGGTGTCAATCTTATATAGCACTATACACATGCATAGAGTGGAAATTGTTAGCCCAGCCAGACTGCATTGGACATCACTGATGACCAATGGCAATACTGCTGCCTGCAGACAGCGCAGATCTCGGCCTGTTGCAGGCTGCGAGTAATACACTATAAATACTTACATCGCCTATATTATCCCCGGGCAAAGAAGCTAAGGTTTTAGTTGACAGATAATGACAGATGTGAACGATGCAAACAACCAGGGGCAGGTTTCCTACATCTAGCATGGGAATGTACAAAAATACAGGAATACTGGGAACAAGTGTTTATTGCATTGGAGAAAATGGTTGCTAGCGAGTTAGAGAGAGATCCGCTGCTTGCACTGCTTGGTTACACAGCACAGATATCTAAAACGTACAGAAAGTGCATAGCTATGTCCTTTTTACTGGCAAAACAAAGGGTGGCCTGTAGGTGGGGGAGAGGCCGAGCTCTGAAATTTAAGGAATCGATGTCAGATCTATTATATTGCCAAGAACAAACTTATTTATTTATTTATAGGATGTCTAGAGTGCACTGTCACCTGGCAGGCATCCTGGCGCTAATAGTAACTTGACATGACATACCTCCTTTAGAACCTACTGAAGCCAACCCCTACTACCACATATGCCAAACTGCTACCGCATGCCTCCAAACCCCGAGATATAGGGGGGCCACTACAATGTTTTCTCCTGTCACAAGAACCTGAGGACACACCCGCTATGCGACCGTCGACAAATGATTGATAGGAGTCCTGTCTCAGTCACTGGTCTAATTCCCCTTTCCTTTCTGTCATAGGAATATCACGCGCAATGTAGCTACTAGATTGACAGGGGTCCAAGTGCCCAGATGGGAAAAGAAATGCTATCTTACTGCTCGTGTGTGTACTGTCGCCTTAGAACAGCCCATGTGTGATGCTGAATTGTGGTAATTAATTGCTCTGAGTTGCCGCTCTTTACATAATTGTATTGCGCTACATAAGCTTTTGGAAATGGACTGTATGTCAACAGAGAATGAGAATATTACATGTCAATTCACTGTGCTTAATGTGGGTATGTGTTAGTGTGTAATGATATAAAATCACAAATAAAGTAAAAAATAAAAAAAAAGTTGGGCATGTGATTTTGGGTTGGGATTTGAACTGTGTGGCCGACGTGATACTCAGCCACTCCCACCCCCTCCTGTTAGGGGCAGAGGCCCATCGAACAGCAGTGGGATTGCAGGAGTGAATGGCTAATTGGGAGTTGCAAGATGTTTGGAGGCTTCAGCATACAGGGCATAGGGACTACTCCTTTTAGTCCCCCATTCACCAACTCCACAGAAGGCTGGGTACTTTCTGGTGTCCCCCGTATGTCAGTGGCTTCATCCCACACACGGAATACCTAGGTCCAACATTCTCAGACCTCAGCCCCCTATTAATGTAGTACCAACCCCTCAGGCATAGACCCCTGATCTCCACGCGGAGACTTAATCCCCTGTCATTGGAAGGTGTACCATTTGGTAAATCCCTGCAAACCCTAGTGGGCACGTTCTTTGCGGATAACGCGCACATGACTTCCTCGACACTAGTGGAATGGGAGGCATTTAAGGTGGTGGTTAGAGGACACTGCTGGGATAAACAACTGGTATTCAGAGGGACTTACACAGAGAGCTCCTGGCCCTTGAGGGAGAGCTGCATACGCTGGACAACATACAGGGTATAGGGGTACAGCTGTCGTCACATCTACTCGCTGCACGCAAACGTTACAATTAGGCCATAGAGAGACTGAGATCACATGATTTCTGTGCATATATCAATAGAGTGCAGGGAGAAGAAGGGAAAGCCTGTCTCCACTGGCGTGGTTAATCAAGCCAGAGTCCGGGGGTGCCCCAATCACCCGCATTCAGACACATGCAAGCACAACTGAATTTGACCCAGGTGAGATTAACGGAATATGTCAGAGATACTATGAAATATTGTATACCGCCCCCCAAGAAGCCCATCAGGCAGACTTTAGTGCTTTCCTGGCCCCGCTGCGCCTCCAAACTGTGGAAGAACATAATGTAGAAGAGCTGGGCGACCCGGTAACCATACAAGAGGTCTGAGGGGCCATTCCGTCGACGGCTAATGGTGAGAAACACCAGGCCCTGACATACTCCTGGCGGAGTTTTACGCGAAATAC
Source organism: Lissotriton helveticus (assembly GCF_964261635.1). NCBI lineage: Eukaryota > Metazoa > Chordata > Amphibia > Caudata > Salamandridae > Lissotriton > Lissotriton helveticus. The sequence continues at coordinate 190,924,412 of NC_136062.1, read as the reverse complement.
GCAGCTGAGTTGGCTCCTCACTTGGTGTATATGTATGCTAAGGCTCTGCGATTGGGGCACCTGCTAGACTCCACACAAAATCCCGCTCCCCAAGAGGGTAGGTCCTGACATTGGAGTGAGTCTTCAGACCTCTGTCTATGCTTAATACTGACTTTAATATACTGAGTTAAATCTTAGCGTCTCGACTGCCCCGCATATGAAATATTTAATCCACCATGATCAAAACGTGTTCATCGCCTCCCATAATACCTTGTACAATTTGTGGAGACTGTACTCCGTACTCTACCATCCAGAGGCGAGATCTCTTCTGCAGGCTGCCTTTTTATCAGTTGATCTGGAAAAGACATTAGATACGGTGAACCAGACCTACCAGTTTGCGGTAATGGAAAGACTAGGACTGGGGGCCAGGTGGGCGAAGTGGGTGAGATCGTTTCATACTCGCCCCACGGCATGGGTTAAGATGGGCAACAATATTTTCCCGCAGTACAAGATGTAAATGTAAATGTAGGTATACTTATATAGCGCAACCTGTCACCACAAAGGGCATCCTGGCGCTTGCCTAGGGAACCCGTCCTGGTATTCCCCTGTGAGAAGCCCCGACAGGGTGTCCACAGGGTGAAAGTCAGGCATCCCGCCGCGAGGGGCCGTTGTGGAGATTAAGCAAGCTATTGCCCAGAGTCGCAGAGTGTGAACCCGTGAGTCGAGGAGGCACCAGAACGAGAATTATCGAGTCCGTGGAATTTTTAGCCCAAGACCCGCCGGGGCGGGGAATTGAACCCTGGTCCAGGACCGATCTCAGATTCCGGGTCTGCCGCCTCTAACCCCTGAGCCACACTTCTCCACAAGATAACACGCAGCACCCACCAGGGATGTCCCCTTTCCCTGCTTCTGTTCGCGCTGGCAATAGAGCCCCTAACTGCACTCTTCCGCTTAGGGGGGGACTGATTGGGATTAACAGTATGCGGTAGAACCCACTTTATCTTGTTATACGCAGACGACCTATTGATTTACCTGAGCAATGCTGAGAGAGGAGCGGAGACAGCTTTCAGGCTCCTTGACACTTTGGTGAATTTGCCGTGCCTGCGGGTCAACAGGCATAAAACGTACCTGTTTCCCGTAGCCAGATCCTCTCCTAGACCCTGGAGGCTTTCTGCTGAGTATAACTGGGCTTTCAAGACATTCAAATACTTGGGTATTAGTGTCCTTCATTCGCTGGATGATTTGAAGGAGGGTAACCTAGACAGGGCAATCCGTTCACTCCGGTCTAATATTCCAGTGCTAATGCCAGCGGCCTGGTTTCACCCACTAGATGCTTTGGTACGAGACCTTATCTGGGAAGACGGGTGATGGAGAGTGTTGTTACGAATCCTACAACACCCCGTGGGGGGGGGGGGATTGAGGGTGCGGGCTTTCTAGTTTTCCAGCTGGCAGCACAACAACAAAGGGTGGCCAATGGTTGGAGGGAGTAAACCAAGAAGGGACCTATCTCATGGAGCTGAACCAGTGAACACGCCTCTTGTTGGCAAAGCTTCTGATTAGGACTACTAGAGTCCCCTACAACACAAAGCTGCAGACCACAGCTTTGCAGTGCAGGAAGCGCTGTATGAATGAAATACCAGATGCCCCAAGATACTCCCCGGAACTGCCGCTGGTGGGGTTGCCATACGGGGAACCGCAGACGATTTTTACGGCCGAGCAGTTGTCAACCTGGACAGAAGCCGGGATTGAGACAGTGGGGGACTATTATCAGGGCAAAACACTACTCCCTTTTGCAGAGTTAGTTGACGGGTCCTGGCTCCCTCCCGGGCAGTTCCTCACATACGAGGTACTGGTGCGGACGTTTGGACGATTGTGGGGTACGACCAGGGAAGAACCTGAAACCCATGCGGTGCTGCACTCTCTGGTTACTCTGGGAACAGCGGGCCACCAAATTAAATGGTTTTACGCATTGCTACTTGAAGCCTCCTTGACTCCACTATTGTAACTGAGGGGCAAATGGGAAAGGCTCCTAGATAGAGAATTCCCTGATATTGAGCGGAGTGGAGTTTTGGAGTCCCCCAAGAAAATCTCTTGTAGCACTTGACTAACATATATTCAATTTAACTTCAATCACATGTCATACATGACCCATCTGCTTTTTTCCACCTTTAGGGGTGAGCTGAGAGGCTGCCCGAGATGTGGCCAGTTGGATGCAGACTCCCTGCATATGACCTGGAAAAAACGATATGACTGTTGGCAGGCAGTACTGTCCAAGATGAATGCTGCGCTGGGGAGAGCCCTCGATTTAACAGCAGAGGTGTGCCGACTTGGATTATGTCCTCGTCCACCTAAACATAAGGTGAGAAAAAGGTGCATGGCCTGGCATTGGTGATAGCCAGGAGACGAATAACGGTGTTGTGGAAGCTGTCCTTGGGGCCATAGATCAATATTTGGATCCACAAAGTTTCCAAATGGGCTGTGGCTGAGCGTAGGGCTTTACATAATGAAGAATTAAAGGGCCTGCACCAACACCCAATTGCATTGCAGACCTCTGGAAAGATGCCTTATTTATTTGGGAACTCCCGAGCCACTCTAATAGTAAAGAGGACAATAGTGGTTCCCCCACAAATTGAATCATTGGGAACAATAGGGACAGACTGGGGTCAGCCTTATTGAAACTAGAGAGTGAGTGTGGCACTGCCCTGCACCCCTTTCCCCCGCCTCTTCTCCTTCCCTCTGCCTCCCACTCCACCCCCCGGACTGACACACCATGGAATTGTGCGACTGTATTGGGCACAATTGCAGGCCGGAGTCGCCCTGACCTAAAATATCTTACTCTGGTTACTACCCATGTTACGCTTCTTAAACCCCTTCTGCCACCCCCAACCTGCGCTAGTTGAGCTTCATGGTTTATATGTTGTTAGTTTTCATTACATTATATGCTACCACATTTGATTATTACATGTCAGTACGACACTCCCCGCATAGCAGCACTGACACCAGCGAAGAAATGACACGCCACTTCTCATAGAGGAACTCCACTGAGGACACACACCCTGGACATAGCTTCTGATAAACCCGAAACCAGTGGGAAGGAGTTGCTGCGCACTACATAGCACCCCTGCATACACCTATTTCTAGTGGACTGAAGGTGCTAATACTGTTGGATAATGTCCTCGCAAATTCTACTCTAAGTGTCGATAAGACGGGACAATAAATGTAAGGTACGTATTCGGTAATGTAATGCATGTTTACAGAATGCCAATAAAATATGGGCCAGATGTAGGTAGCGAAATACCGGTCGGTAACGGCCGAATTCGGCCGTTACCGACCGGTAAATGGCAATTGATATGTAGGGGGCATATGTTGACAGAATCGGTAAATTTACCGGTCGGTAAATTTACCGACCGGTATATTTACAGAATCGGTAAAATTGATATGTAGGTGGGACTCTTCTGAGTCCCACAAGGCCTACAAAATCGGTATTTTACCATCAAATTCAATTTGATGGTAAAATACCGATTCAGGTGTGCATGCACATGTGTGCATGCACACCTGTGCCATATGACAGGCAGACCTGCCCTTAGGGCAGGTATGCCTGCCACATGGCCCCCGAACCTTTTTTGGGGGTGCTAGAGGGTGTCAAAGTGACACCCCCTGCACCCTTGTCAAATTCGCCCATAGGAATGAATGGGGCATTACCGGTCGGTATTTACCGATTCGGTAAATACCGACTTTTAAAGATTCGGTAAATCCACATCTGGATTTACCTACATCTCGGTACTTCATATTTACCGACTCTTAAATACCGAATCGGTAAAATTCGGTATTTAAGTGTCGGTAAATATGATTTACCTACATCTGGCCCTATATCTTTTAAAAAACTGTAGTATTAACACAATATTTAGAAGGACCTCTCCTCCCAAGTGCTACAAGGCTCGCAACTGCCCGGTGTCCACCTCAGGGGCAGATCCCTCAATTCCCCAAGTGCTTTCTTAGGTATGTGGGGATTGGGGGAAGTACCGGCATACAGTGTAACGGGGGTCTTTGATGCTCCATTGCTCTTACCTCGGCTGGCCTCTCTCTCTTTATGGGCTTCATTCTCAAGCTGCGTATAGTTGGCTAAGCAGTCATAGGGCCCCTCCAGCAATCTAGAGTCAATAATGACTGAAAACATACATTTTAATGTAAGATATCCTTCATATCTTGTTCCCGCACCCACCTGCAATCCGAGCCAACATCCAATTCCACACCCCTCTGCAATGATTCCCCCAATATCTTCCTATTCAGAGCTGTGTCTTCTACTCACTGTCCAGGGCTTGGCTCCATCTCCCCCATTTGTATCCTCCGCCAGTCAAAGGGGGGTCATCTTACATGGAGATGGCAGTTAAGTGGGTGGGGATCTAGTGACCAAGTCTAATGTGCCATCCTCCCAGACCACCAGTAACTCCTCTGGTGCAGCTGTATCTTCCTCAGACGAGGTTTTCTCTATCAGCAGGCGTCTTCGACAACTCTCTCCCGGGGGCGACCCGCTCCATCAGTTGACCCACAGCCCCATTTTTCCATCCAGTTCCAGCCAGGCCCACACCTCGTATTGGGTATGGGAGAAGTGCTACCTTACCCTGTGCAGGGCCTTAATGGTTGCAGGGAAAAGCAGCATATACCTCAGGTCACTGCCACAAACCTCTTGCGCTGTTGTTGTACCTTCTGTGTGTAATTCAGGATGGTGCAGATGGTTCCACTCCTATAGCGGTGGTCTCAATCAACCTGTAGCTTGGAGGATAGCATCCCTGTCTGTGATCCTCGTGATCCTCAGGATCGGGTAGTTCCGAACACACACACCTAACGCGTTTGTCAGGACAATGTAACAGAACAGACTTGTTGTTTCACGTAAACCAGAATTTATTGATTCATTGCACAGAATATGGCACTGGATTGTACCGGACTGGACCAGGGTTGTAGGCACCCTGTGGAGGCGCTTGACCTTTCCGTCCAACCGTCCTCTGCACGGATGCCGGTCCTGGCACCCACCAACAGAGGGCACTGTGCTAAGCAGTGGCCGACAATGCCACTCGAATATTCATGCAAGGGTCCGCTGCCCCTCGAGTTCGTCCTCCGCAGTAGCGTCGGTCCCGACACTCTCCAACGGAGGGCAAAAACACAGGCTCTCTGGCCTGGTATGGTATAGTTCGGAGACCCCTGAAACAGGGCTCCAACTGCCAAATCCAACAGATAAGGCGCTCAACTCGCTCGATTACCCTCAAGCGGGGACTGATCCCAGTGTGCGATGCAGAGAGCGTCCTTCACGCTCGATAACCCTCGAGCGGGGACTGCGCTTAATGTACAACGTAGAGAGCGTCCTTCACGCTCAATAACCCTCGAGCGGGGACTGCGCACGATATCTCCAATGTATTCAAAGCGTTCTTTACGCTCGATAACCCTCGAGCGGGGACTGCCGTGCATTGGCTTCAACGCCTGTGGGCGGGAGTTGCGGTTTCTGACCGCCGAAAACCACTGACGGTGAGCGGGACACGTTTCCTTTCAATACTCGTCTCGCGGGTAACAAGGAAATCCGACAAGAAGCAAGGGCTCACCTTTCCGACGTCCTGGCTGTGTGCTCCGACAACGCGAACACGGAATATCCGACGCCGTCTTCTGCTTCCGGATTCTGTTTTATGTCTGCGCGATCTGCGCATGCTTCATGCATTGTCCTTTGGGTACTGTAGTTCTTTGCACGTTTGTTCTGGGTGTTGTAGTTCCCCGAGCGGAACAGTCCGAGCGGTGGACTGTGTGCCGACCGGTTTGTGTCCTAACACTGTCCCTACAATTTAGTATTTTAGCAATCATGGCACGGGGTTCCAGGAGATGAGAATGGGACTAATGCTCTGTGTGCTCTCTCAATCTCACACATATGGGAGGGGACAGCCAGCTGCACTGCCTCCTGTGTCCATCCCTCAAGGAACAGTTCAGGTGCTGCGCCATCTGCGCTTTCTGGAATTCTGGTGAAGCAGAGGATGTTTCATCTGGATCTGCCCTTCAGGTCCTCCAACATGTCATCCAGCGGAAGAGCGCGTTCTACCTGAGTAGCTATTGTCCCAAAGTATTGATTGAGCTTGGCTGGTGTCAAATACGCCATTGTAAAAAGGCAGAGCCGAATTCGACCAAGAACCCTTCAGTATTTGCCCGGCGTTAGCCGACTCTCATACCATTCAATATTACCAAACAAAGAGGCAGGCGGTGGAGACTGGAACGCAGGAAACAGGAGTTTATTCCGACGGAGCAGAACACGTCAAATCAGACAACAGGGTATCTTCTCGAGGTGCTCTAACCGCATCTCTGAGGCCTGGCCTCTTATACACAAGTTTATGGCTTTATTACATTTATGACATCCGTGGTATTGCTTTGAAGTACGAAAAAGGCATCTTTGGAATCCCCGGTTCAGGCCCGTTCTCACACATATCTACAGTAGGGGTCCCCACCCAAATCTCAGCATGATGGCTATCGCGCAGCTGGACATTCCGTTGGGAACAGGAATGCGGGCGATCGGTCGGATCTAGGGGTGTGAAGGCATTGATTAATCCCCGCTCCTTTGATGTGAGGCGAGGTCCTACTGTAGGGGCAATAAACTGCATCTGTTGGGCTAGGTGATGGCCTGGGATCAGGCCGGACAATCGGGCAGGGAGGAAGAAGTTATCAAAGGGCCTGTTCTATGAATGAGATGAAAGAGTGAGGGGGTTCAGCACGGGATGTGGCTCGGAGACAGGGTCGCGCTGGAGGTGCGTTTATGGCCCAAGCAGGAGAGACCGGGGGCTGTCGGGCGCGGGGGGATGCTTGCGAGGCCGGGAAGTGAGGGGGAGAGACGCGCAGGCTATTGGCAGTGGGCAGAGAGGTTATGGCACACAAAATGGCTGCCACTTACGTGCATGAAGGGGCCTAAAAAGGGACAAGATGGCGTGGCCATTGTTTCACGATTTTCACTTTACTTTCAACAGTGGCTGTGGTGAACATAAATGAACGCGGCTTATGTATACCTAATTTAGTCATTTTCCACAGTCCCCAGTTTTTATCATAAGTTAGTTCATTTCTGTTCATGTCACAGGTGAGGATGTACAAGCTGACATTAGTTATACAATTCGCTTTGGTAGTCCATATGCATTACGGGTAGATGGAAATAATTCTGCTATCAATGCTGACAGAATCGTACATAACCATATGTAGTCAATGTGATAGGCGAGGAGGCAGTGCATACAAAATTACATTAGCTGTGTCATACATTAGACCTGGAGATGGGGACATTACTTAGATGATGTAGGGAATTCATTTGAATACAAACATGATGTCTTACAAAAAAATGTTCTGGCAGAATAAGGGCTATTAAGTACATTACTTGAGGTCTGGACTCCGTGGGGATCAAAACTAGACAGCATGTTCATGTGTATGAATGGTGTTCTATAATCGTCATGATACAGAGTTAACGCTTTCTTAGTTATCCATGCACAGTTGAAAGTGATCGATGTAAGGTTTCGAAAGCTCAATTGGGTGATAATCAATACAATGTGGTTGGGAGAGGAATTCGACTTAATACAAGTGACAGTCAAGGGGTGGTAATGTTCAAAAAGGGTTCTTCTTTCCAGTGTCTTATTACAGCGAGCCATCACTGGTAGGCTCTCATTGTTCTTCCCTTTTTTTTTTTTTTTTTCGTTGGCACTGTTGAGCACCGGCGGTGGAGCTATGCGTCCAGCTCTAATCCAGATTTCGCGTTGCAGGGTGTGGCCATTCTTTGCTCTCGGACCACAGTCCTGTTTGTCTTGTTCCTAACTGATCTAGCATAGGTACTTTAGGCGGGGTACCCGCATTCCGTTCTTCTTTCGTGACAAACCCTATTCTATCTTTGTGCTGTGTTTCTTCTTTAAGTCAAGTTAAAAAAAACTCCATATGGAAAAAAGGGGGGGGGGATGGGGGCGTGCTTTGGGAGGCCGAGGGAAGAGAGGGTGGAGTGGGATCAGATCTGAAATGGACCAAGGAGGGCAGAAATCTCAAGCAAGTGGGCCCATCAATCGGGCTCAATGGGCTGGGACTTTCGGCACGAGCTGGTCAACATGCAGGGGCTTCTGGACAGCCCTTCTTTCTTTCATTTTCCATGTTGAGAATGGTGCCTCGTCCCGCATCTCTTTGCTCTGTGGCTCCGCCTTGGTCGAGGTCATAGATGTTCCCCGATCTGCAGCCAGGCTGTGCGTCACGTCCGGCCCCTCTCCTCCGACGACTGCATGTTATCTTTAAATAAGTACAAAAACAAGTCTTAGAGAACTGGCACACACTTCAATTTCTCTCCCAATCCCAAGTAGTTGGGGAAACGTTTATTGGTCACGATAGGGTGGATGTTTATTAATCCTTACATCGGGGTATGCTATTAACTCATGAATCATTGCTGTCGTGCAGGTTTGCAGGCATTTTTACTATTTTCCATCATCATGTCTGTTTGGTGTTTATTCCTGTTACATTCGCGAACGTGATATATCTTTAAAAACAAGGTCATCAGCTACACTCTTTAAGGTTTTCTGGGACGGCTGGTACAGAACTGGGACCATTCTGAAAAAAACGGGGACGTTTCGGACACTCTACTTTTGTGCAATGGGCGGTGGTAATCTGAATGATGAAGGTGGTGTTACTAAAGCACTAAAAAAAAGCCACTGACATATAGCTCCCTTTTAAGGGCCAGATTAGGGGACATCAGTCGTCTTACCTGTCCTTTCTTTCTCAGCCAATTAAGTTCCATCTTTTTACAGAAAGGAGAGGTAGTAATATGGCAAGATACGATCGTTTTGTTTCTGTCAATTTGTTCAAACACTGTCGTTTTCAAAGCCAATTATACATGTACCGGCGAGGTACAGTTTCGTCATTTATTCAAAAGGGGGCAAGGGAGCCCTCAGAGGGAGAGAGCGTCGTGCGAACCAAATAGGCTATTAGTACACGTACAACATAAAGAGAGAGAGAGAGAAAAACGTGTATAATAATAGGCTATTCAGTGCACACACATAGAACAGTACGGGTCAGTTTTACGTGTAAAAACACAAGCTGAGGGAAAACATAAATTCCTAGTTTACGTACACACAAATACCAGATAGGGCGCGACAGTACATACATCAAGTACGAAAACCTAAGACAAGACACAGAGCTATTTTGGGCAAAAGGACTTTGTCATGCGTGTTGCGTATTCTCAGTATTCCCTTTAATTCATTTGGGGGTCGAGCTCTTTTTATTCTCCTTCCTTCCTAATAGTAGACAATTTTTGTTGGTAACCTCGTTTCAAAAATACTTACTCCTTTTTAATTGGCCGGACACTAGTCCAGTCGTGCTTATACTCACGGTGGGGTCTTCCAACATCTAGCAAATGATGATGATAATGGTACAATTCCGATATTTCTATGAGGATGGAAGAAGAAGAGGTAAATCTAAAACATGACAATATCCCTAATTTCTGGGCTGAGGGGGATTTTGGATGAACCCCGACCCGGGGTACTCTTAACTTCTCTTATTTAGTCAGCGCATAAATTGCCTCACTGGTGCGCATTATTTTGGGTATACATTTGGGATATCGGTTGGGGTCGGGTTCGTTGTACTGCAATAACCCTTCAAGTTTCTGGTGTAGGCCACTCTCCCATTTACTAGCTCCAGAGAGAGTCGTCTCTAATTAAGGAATGTGCTATACTCTTATTCGTCTTTCACATGCAGGTATCATGTTCGGGCTTAATTTTCCGATCCCATTAACCGTTCGATCAACACCTCAGTCATACAAAAAGCATTCTTTTGTCAACCCAGACGTGTGCCACACATAAGCATTCATACGGCACAGATCAGGGCCCATGCGCACATTCATACCATACAAATTTTTCACGCTCCCAGAGATAGCTCCTGTATACAATGTACCATCTCACAGAGCTAGCCTATTTTTTTTTTTCTTTTTGCGTGGAACACGGTGCGTTTTAGGTCTTCTCCATACTTCAGCTGAAAATCCGATATTAACCTGCAGAAAAAGAAAAGAGGGGGAGGGGGGGGCAGCGTTCAAAGCACATCAGCGTGCATAAACACAAAAAATGTTTTTACTTACCATGTACCTGACTTATCTCTTTGGGATGCAGTACCTTGCATCTCGGCATTGAAGCCCAGAGGAACTGGTAGTGCGGCAAAGACAACCGATGATAGGCTGTTTATTACATAGATCGCCCGAGGGTGGTAGTACAGACCGCATGTAGACAAGGGTCAAAAGCCAGGGGTATTCAGTATAAGGTGAGGGGGGGTGACGGGGTCATGTTTTCATTTGAAGGAAATAAATGGTCTACAGTGGTATAGGGTCGTTCCTATTCGCAGAGCATGGAAACTATTGGGGGGTGGCAAGTTTCACTGAGGGCTTTCGTGCCTTCAATAGTATGCGTTTTGCCTAACGTTAGACTGGAGGGCATTCCTCTGGTGAGTTTTAGGAGCGTTTAAAAAACTCCTCTGATACACGGGGTGGGCAAAACAAGGATTATGATGTTTAGGATTCCGAGGACCAGAATGCGCTTGGGGTTCATCACTAACAATACTTCGGGTCAATGTACTTCTTCGGGGAATTTACAACTGTAGTGTAATTAAAGATTCCTAGTTTGAAAAAGGCGCGCTTTCGATCCACAAGGGGGCTGTGAGGTAAAAGAGGTCTGGTCTACTGTCCTATTCATAGATATATCTAAATATCAGGATCTTTACCTATTGCTTATGCTGCAGGAATGTAAAATACGACAGATCTTGACTATTCTTTTCGCATTATTTCTGTATACTATGTCCTTTTAATTTTTCATAATCAAAATTGCTTCATTTTACTTGCCCTTTATTTATTTGAGGATAGTAGCCTTTATTCGAAAACCTACCAATCTAAGTGACTGTTATGATGCTAGTTCCATATATTAAAAAAACCTTTATTTGTGAAGATGTCAGCATTCAAATACGGGCCTCCAACCATATAGGCCGGTCATGGAGCAGACAGGAAACGCATGAGGTAAGGAGAGATTACACTGTAGTATAGAAGTACGTAACGGGCGAGCCATTTAATTAAAAAACTAAACGTGACTAACGGTTGCAGGATCAGTGAAGGTTAATTTTATAATTGGAAGTATAACAGGATCAGTTACAATAAAATCGTCCATACGCACACCATGGGCGAATATCATGAGTAACATTACTTCGAAGCTATAATAATACAATAATCAATAATGAATAAAAACCCACATCAATAGGGTTGTCCGCATGCCCAGTCAGTACCCTTCCCTGCCCGCCGTGTGCACAAAGACCGCATACATATCCCATAACATCAAGGCTAAGCAACTAGAACGTCATAAGGAGTTGCAAGTCCCGCCTATACTGGCGCCATTTTGGTCGAGGCCGGGCAGGTCCAGAGTATAGTCCAAAATGCCTCCAATAACTAGCGGTCAGACCAGAACCCCTTTCGGCAGTTCAAAAAAATTCCGTTAACGCCAACGGAAAGGACAGGCGGCATGAACCGTGACTTAAAGGTGAGGAAGGCAGAATCTTCCCTACCGGGCCACGCTGAGGTCCCACCGGAACTGATCGAGTTGGTAGTCTACAGTATCTCTTAGTAATTTAGGACAAAAGCTGGCGTTAGCATGAGAGCACCGCCATCTCGTGACAACGTCGTGGCCACTCCGGAGAGCGGGACAGCAGGCGTATCCCTCCGTCGATGCACTGAATCATCCTCCCTCACGGCACCAGGTGAGGGTAAGGCGGCGGTCACCCCCACCGGAAGCCCGCGGGAGTCGGGGGCCAACGACTTCCGTAGAATCTCTAGAGCTGAGAGAACGTCTTCAAGAGTGGGGTTCATGCCCAAGCAGGCAAGCATCCGAGTCCCATGGTAGCCCAGAGCCATCTTAGTGGACCAGGCCCAAATCCGGGGAGCCGGCCGCCATCTTGACAGTCCCACAGCAGCTGCCCTTCACCACGGCCACCGGAGCGCCCCCCCCCCCGGTCAGCCAGCCGCGGGGGATCCGCAAGTGGAACGCGAATGGCAATCTTGGTGCAGGAGAGGAACCTCCACTTGGAGGGGGAGGGGGCCGTCCGCGCCGCCTCTCCGCGGGTGCCCCACGCCATCTCCTGGCGCAGTTATACAAAATGGCTGGACCAGGCAACAAAGGGGGGAGCCATCAGCAAGGCATCCCCCGCACACAACTTGCTGGACACCACCTATGGACGATCCGGGGACGGGCCTCGGCGCGTTGTGTTGCCTCCAAGTTATTCGCACAACGGTCCCTTTTGGTCGGCCTCCATCCTCCACCCTGGGCCGCCACCGATGTCACCTCGCCGGCTGATGACTGCAGGCAAGGCCCCGGTCTCCACGTGCCGGAGGCCTCATTTTCCGGACGAGCGTAGCTGCGGATCTGCTGCACTCCGGAGCCCCCAGGACGGATGGTAGGTATCAGCAGATAAGGTTGTCGTTATTGGGCAGGGTGGGCGGCAGGATAGACACGTTTGGGCAGCGGGGTCGGCGGAGCCGAGCTACCTTGCGGCCATCACGGTGTCGAGCTCGGCTCCTCCCACTAGTTTCATATTTCTCATGAAGGGCTGTTCCTAGTGTTTCTATTTTAGCGGGGTCAAAAAGATCCCATCAGTGGCCTACTGACTTTGCTCGATTCCTTTTGTTTTTCCTAGCGATTTTTATGTCATAGTTTGTTGGAAAGATACAGCGGCTAATCCGTATTTTATATACATGTCCTTTTTATTAGGGGTGCCCTCCGGTGGAGCCGGATGATCTACCTCTAATAAACGGTCCGGGCTGAACCAACTACTGAACAATGGGGAGAAGATAGGCATGACGGGTTACAATGGGGACAAAAGTCTGCACTACCTATCCTTCACTACTTTGCGAAGACTAGGCAGAATATTTCTATTCTACAGTATTCGCAAATAGGGAATACCCAAAGAGAGAACTAATTCCAAACAGTCAATGTTCGGACAAAGAATCAATCAATCAAATGAGGAATAAAATAGGCGCGACGGGTTACAACGGGGGCAAAAGCCTGCGCTACCTACCCTTCACTATCTGCAAAGAGAGAGGGAAATTCCTGTTCCTCCCCGTTTGTAGGCAGAGAAGATCCTTTCAAAGAACCAATTTCGAACAGTTAATGCTCGAACAAACAATCAATCAATGGAGAGGGAAGTAGGCGCGACGAGTTACAACGGGGGCAAAAGCCTGCGCTACCTACCCTTCACTATCTGCAAAGGGAGAATACTCCTATCCTTCCCCGTTTGTAGACAGAGAATCTCTCAGAACCAAACAATCAAATGCGTAATACTAGTATTTTCCAAGACAATCAAACAATCAATTCGCAATTCGTCGTGTTACACGACCTTACCCGGACCGCATGGACAGTTTCTCGTCTTCCGCTTCCAGCGCCTGATCGTCCTCTATTCTCCGTAATTGCTGTGGCACTCCTGATGGTTCCCAGTCAGGACCGTAGATCACTCGAGAGAGGTCTGCTCGGAACCGGTGAAGTTCGGATGATCGGCTGCCAGACGAGGGTCTATCGGGCAGGTGCACTTCCCGATCGTTGCAGTCGTTCACTCTGTCGTTGGGACCTCTCCCCCTGGATCCACGTGTCGCTGATGGGCCCCACGTTTGGGACACCAATTGTAAAAAGGCAGAGCCGAATTAGACCAAGAACCCTTCAGTATTTGCCCGGCGTTAGCCGCCTCTCATACCATTCAATATTACCAAACAAAGAGGCAGGCGCTGGAGACTGGAAGGCAGGAAACAGGAGTTTATTCCGACGGAGCAGAACACGTCAAATCAGACAACAGGGTATCTTCTCGAGGTGCTCTAACCGCATCTCTGAGGCCTGGCCTCTTATACACAAGTTTATGGCTTTATTATATTTATGACATCCGTGGTATTGCTTTGAAGTACGAAAAAGGCATCTTTGGAATCCCCGGTTCAGGCCCGTTCTCACACATATCTACAGTAGGGGTCCCCACCCAAATCTCAGCATGATGGCTATCGCGCAGCTGGACATTCCGTTAGGAACAGGAATGCGGGCGATCGGTCGGATCTAGGGGTGTAAAGGCATTGATTAATCCCCGCTCCTTTGATGTGAGGCGAGGTCCTACTGTAGGGGGCAATAAACTGCATCTGTTGGGCTAGGTGATGGCCTGGGATCAGGCCGGACAATCGGGCTGGGAGGAAGAAGTTATCAAAGGGCCTGTTCTATGAATGAGATGAAAGAGTGAGGGGGTTCAGCACGGGATGTGGCTCGGAGACAGGGTCGCGCTGGAGGTGCGTTTATGGCCCAAGCAGGAGAGACCGGGGGCTGTCGGGGCGCGGGGGGATGCTTGCGAGGCCGGGAAGTGAGGGGGAGAGACGCGCAGGCTATTGGCAGTGGGCAGAGAGGTTATGGCACACAAAATGGCTGCCACTTACGTGCATGAAGGGGCCTAAAAAGGGACAAGATGGCGTGGCCATTGTTTCACGATTTTCACTTTACTTTCAACAGTGGCTGTGGTGAACATAAATGAACGCCGCTTATGTATACCTAATTTAGTCATTTTCCACACCCTGTGCAGGATTTAAAATGGTACCAGTTGAATTCTAGCATTCCTCATACATTTCCAGGCCCTTCTAACTAGCTGGTCCACGTTATCTCCGGAATTTCTCTACCCAGGTCCCGCTCCCACTTCCCTTGCAATGTACGCAGTGGTTCCTGAGTTTCAGTTAACATGCGCCTGTAAAGGCATGTAATGGCCTTAACGGTTCCCGCCGCCATCACCACATATTGGCACACCATGGATGTACGTGGTTCCAATAGACCCATCCCCCAATAACGCTGTATAGCGGAAACAAGCGCTGAATGCAGCAAGTAGTCCCCACCCGGTAGAACATATTTCTGTTGAAGGGTTTGAAACAGCAACAGAGTTTCATTTTCTTAGAGGTCTCCCAGCACTTGAAGCCCTAGATCTTCCCAGGTGGCCAGCGTCGCCCAGTCCCCGCCATGCGGTAAGGCCGTACACATTCCCAGCGGAATCGCCGGGGCATACGGACAACTGAAACCAGCCCTCCTCTGGCTTCGATTCCAGCACAACCGTAGCGTCTTCTCCTCCGCAGTGAGCGGTTCAAACCGCATCTTCTGCCTGAGAAGTATAAAAGATAAAACGTACCTCGGGATCCATCGTCCCTCAGGGCCATCTGGGCCATGGAATTCCCGAGCCACAGCCTGGGTGAGCCACTGCAACTGCGCCGCAAGATAATACCATTCAAAATCCGGCACGGCCATACCACCGTCAGCTCTTGGACGTATCATTATAGCCATAGCAACTTGCCGTGTTTCCGCTCCCCCGATAAATCCCACTGCCATAGAGCGGAGCTGCCGAAAAACGGAGCCCGGCACCCAGACCGGCAACGTCCGAAAATAATACAATAAACGCGGGAGCGCCACCATTTTCAGGAGAGCCACCAGACCCTCTACCGACAATGGCAATGTACTCCAAAACCCAAAATTACTCAAGAGTCTGCGTATTGCCCGGCCTAAATTACCCGCCAACAAATCCTCCGGGGTGTGATAAATGTTGGTGCCTAAATAAGGTAAACATTCGTGTTCCCAATGGATGCCTGCCACATGCAGTGGATTCTGCACCGCCGGTGCTATTGGGAATAAACAGGTCTTTTCCCAGTTCACCTTCAGCCCCGAATACTGTCCAAACGCCCTAAGCAATGTTCGCGCTCCCTCTAAAGCCACGGCCGTATTGGCGAGAAAGATCAACAGACCACCCGCATAAAGGGAAATAAACTGCTCGGTCCCTCGAAGAAATAACCCCGGATAATACCTCCCCAGTCGCGCATGAGAAGCCAGCGGCTCAATGGCCAACGCAAACAGCAACGGGGAGAGTGGGCACCCCTGCCGAGTGCCCTGCCCCACCTTGCAGGCAGAGGAAATTGTCATACCTGTCCAAACCCGAGCCGTCGGCGAATTATAAAGGAGTTCTGTCCATGCCACAAAGACGTCCCCATGCCCAAACTCGAGGAGGACCCTATACAAGTACGGCCACTCCAGGCTGTCAAACGCCTTCTCAATATCTATTGAGAGCACCGCCGCAGGCGGGGCCTCCCTGTGATCAACCCCTAATATCCACATCAGCCATCGCACATTCGTCACAGTATTGTGTTTTGGGATAAAACCCGCCTGGTCCGAGTGGACCAGTTGTGTCATGTATGGGAGGAGTCGAGTCGCCAAAATCCCACTCAATATTTTATAGTCAACCGACAGCATAGACAATGGACGATCTAGCCAATGGGTCTTTACCCGGCTTCAACAACGGGATAATGATAGCCTCACGAGCAGAGTCCGGTAACGTCTCCACCTTCCGGGCTTCTCGATAAACCGCCAGCAATGTGGGGGCCAGAACATCAACATAAGTAGAGTAAAACTCCACCGGCAGGCCCTCTGCCCCTGGGGTCTTCATACGCGCCATATGTTTTATTGCACGGCGTATTTACCCCACTGTGATCTCCTGCCCCAACTCATCTCTGTGATCATCCTCAAGGTGCGGCAGCTGCACCTCAGCCAAGAACTCCTCCAATCCCTCACCTGGACCCTGCAATTTACTCTCATAGAGGTCCGTATAGAATGGCAAGAACAACTCATTGATCCCTCTCTGGGTGTACTCCGGTACACCCGCCGAGGAGGTCAGAGCAAGCACCGGTGACCCTCTTGGGGCCGGATTGGCCAACCATGCCAACAGGGAGCCCACCCTGTCCCTTTCTGCGTGCGCCTGCACCAAATATTCTTTGTAATCAAGGCAGCGCAGCCTCTTTACCTGCACCCCCTTTCTCTCTCGCGGCCAGTACTTCGGCTTGCGCTCCCGGGTCTTCCAAGTGGGCCCTCTCCGTGCGACGCAGTCTCAGCTCCTCCTTCTCTATGTCCGCTAGCAGGGTCTTCTGTACTCCTGCCGACTTAGCTGTGCACAGGCCCTGTACCACCACATTAAAAGCGTCCCACTCCAGGGCCCGAGTCGAAGCTGTACCCTCATTTCCAAGAAAATATTGCTCTATGCCCTCCTGTACCTCTGTACGAAATACTTGGTCTTCCAAAGCCTCTGGGCATGATCGCCAAGTAGGTATTGCAGGCCTTTCCCTGGACCATCTTAACACCAACAAGAGCGGGTTATGATCCGATATCGTTTTCGCCAGGTGTTGACTATGGCTGACCAGCGCGTGGACATCCGGAGAACACAACACCGCATCTAACCAGACGTGCAAGTCATGTAAAGTGGAATAGTTAGAATAGACCTGTTCGCCCAGATGCTACGCTCGCCAAGTATCAATTAGGCCCCACTCAGCTTGCCAGTCTCGCCGAAGCCTAGAGAGCTTATGGACAGGCGCTCGGTGCAGTGGCGGATGCGACCTATCCATTTCAATATCCGTGACCGTGTTAAAATCCCCCCCGAAAATCACCGAACCCATCAGAATTGACGCCAGCTTTCCCGACAACCGGGCGAAATAGGCCTTCTGGTCCACATTAGGGGTGTACACACTACACAGCATCACATCTCTCCCATCCAACCTCCCCTGGACAGCCACAAACCGCCCCTCAGGGTCCACTATCTGCTGGGTCGGCTGGAAGGGGACCCCCGCCCTCACCCAGACAAGCGCAACCCTAGCAAAAGCAGAATATGTGGTATAAAAGATCTGCCCCCTCCAATGGCACTGCAAAGCCTGACCTTCACCACGGTCCAAATGAGTTTCCTGGAGCAGAGCTATCTGCACCCCTCTAAGCACCAAATAAGCATAGACCCTATGGTGCTTCAGCATCGTGTGCATTCCCCGTACATTCCACGTAATACATTTAAATTCAGGTAATGTCCCCGTGTCGCTGGCTAAATTTATCCCACAATCGCACTCCCTGCATTGGCACACCGGTGGTATTGACAACCCCAAAAGGAAGAACAACCCCCAACAATACCCCCCTCCCCTCCCATAAAAAAAGGCTCTAAACAGCTAGCACCCATCCAAACCGCCAAGTAACAGTCTCCCTGGTAGCTACCAGGAGTTCACTCTAATAGTGAAACTAGGGGGGAAGCTATGATGCCTAGAAGACCCAGTCCATCTCCCCACCGCATCTTCACATCCAGTCTTGCCATCATCCGCCCGGCACCAACAAATCCTCACCCAAGCCCTTCCAATCGCCAAGCCTCTCCCCGGCGCCCCCAAGCCCCAACACCAACAGCAACCAACCCACAAATTTATTATTAACACTTGACATAAATTCAGGCATCCACCAGCTCGTCTGCTGTCCCTGGTGTGACATGTGGCATGGTAGTACTCCCTGCGTCTGTCTCCTCCGAGTCAGATCCCGCTGACCCCTTTTCCGAGTCCGTTGCTGCCATCTGCGAAGTACCACTCGCCTGCGAGATTTCAGACACGGCCTGCATTGGCTGCCGACCTCTCTTTCACCGTCTGCGATGTGGATGGTTTCTGTGTTCCATGGCGTCTTCCCCTATTGCGCCTCGCACGGCGCGGCCGGGGCGCCTTGGACTGCAGTCTCCCAGCACCTCCAGTTCCATCCGTTCCCGCTCTGTAGGACTCCAACCAACTCCATGCTTCATCTGGGTCATTATGAAAGAATGTTTTGCCATCCAACACCACCCGCAGGCGGGGAACATTAATGAGTACTGGATGCCTTTGTCTCGGAGGGCCTTCTAAACCGCCAGAAACAAAGCTCGATAGCGTTGCAACTCAGTACAGTCCGGAAACAGGGACACCTTATTATTGTCGACTTTGTAGGGGCCCGCAGTGTGTGATCTCTGGAGCAGTAGGTCCCTGTCCTTATAATGAAGGAGACATGCCACCACCACCCTAGGCGGCCTACCAGGAGTCAACGGACGGGCCGCCACCCTATGCGCCCTCTCCCGAGTATAGAATGGCGTCAGGCCCTCTGGGGCCACTTCCGTACGCAGCCATTGCTCCACATAATCCACCATGTTGTCCCCCTCCACTCCTTCAGGAAGGCCTACTACCCTTATGTTATTTTGTCTGTTACGCCCTTCGGCATCCTCAGCCCTTCGTTCTAGTATTTGGAGTCTGCGGTTGACCTCCCCCATCTGAACATCAATAGCCTTCTGCGCTGGCGCCAAGACCTCCAAGGTAGACTCAGTTTGCTTCACAGGGTCAACCAACTTCCCATGATCTGCCCGCAGAAGACCCAGTCCCAGCGATACCTGCGCAATGTCCTGCTGTAGCGCTTCCTTCATGTCTGTGATAGCGCGGAGGATCAGATCCACCTGCTGCTGCACCAGGCCTTCCGGAGGTCGATCAACGCTGCCCTGCTTCTGCTGTTCCGCCACACCATCCTCCTGGTCCGGGGGGGTCCCCCCTTGGCGGCCACGTGGTTTACCCATGTCGATCAGGCTGTGTGGTCTCTAATATTGGTTTCACCACCCAGTACGTCTTACAGCCCGGCTGCACGAGTTCTCCAAAACCTGAAGCAGTAGGGTTCCCCACTCCAACCAGCCAGTCCTCTCGGGAGGAGGCACCAACAGGTGACCATGCAATGCGTGATCCAACCCAGGCCAGGACGTCACCCCTCGGTGAATGTACCTCTAGGTGCTGCCGTGGGAGCCCTTCGTCATAACTCCCAAATAATTCCACAGGCGTCGGTGAGAGCACACTCCTCATCCAATGGATCCCCCACTGCCACCAAGCTGCGCAGCTCCTTGCAAGATATCCCCACTGTCAGGCAGTCTTCCAGAATAAGTGGCGTTCCCTCCGCTGCCCAATCACTTACTTCACCGCATTGCCGCGGCCCGCAGCTGTCCCGCACCCCTAGTGCAGGGTGGGGGGAAGAAGAAGAAGGGGGGGGGAAGAACCAGGTTTGTCTCCCCCCGGCCAATCTCCCGGTGGCCCCCCGGGCAGGCACCACCGCCGGTTACGTAGAGGCTCAGCAGCCGTCCCAGGCCCCCTGACCAGATCAGCAGTTGATGCCAAGTCTGTGTAGCCGTTTCACCCCCTGGCGCAGTTTACTGGAGTCTCCCAGGGGCCCCAGCCTCGTCCTCCGGCCTCACCCCCCCCCCGCTTCCATCAACTGGGCCAATGGAGATCTCCCCGGGCAGCCCCTGCACAGCACCGCCCTTGTTGAGAGGCCATCACAGCCCCAACAACAGGTCATTCCTCATGGAGGTGTCTGCAAACCGGTCGTCCAGCATTATGTGCACCGATCCCCTCCACCCCTTCGGTGTCACACTGCTCGCCTGGGCCCAGCGGAGGCGAGCACGTCCGATGTAGACACCCACACTCCTCAATAGTCAGGGGGATGCAACACAGTCCTTACAAGGCCTCAATCTCCACTCAATCCTCAAGGAGCACGGTAGTGCGTTGGGCGTCCCAATTGCCCCAGTCCCTCCCACCTCCGAAGTGGTGCTCTGCTTGCCCGGGTTCAGCAGGGGTGATCTCGCTCCCTGTGGGTATCCACAAGCCCCAGGGCACAGGGGGCTGCCTCAGCCTTCACAGCGCGGCCACCATCTTGCACGCGGCCATCTGGCACCAATAGTCACCACATAGCTCTCCGCATGGCCTCCACAGCCCCCAAAGCTCTCCCAGCACCAACGATCTGGGACCAGAGTCTCGGGGCCGCAGTGCCCACGCACTCCGATGCGGCAAAATCCGAAGGCAGCATTGGTAGAGAGCTCGCGGCTAGAGCTCTGTAGCTCGTATCCGCCTCTGCTTCACTCTGCTCTCTGCTTCAGTAGGGAGGGCCCTCCATCAGCAGAGTGCACCTCCAGGGTAGCGCGAGTGCAGCAGGCAGTACGCCAAGGAGACCTCGCCGGGGGCAGGCGCCCTCGACCACCACCACGCAGGGGCAATGACACCTATCTCTGTGTGGCCGCCATCTTGTGTGCAGGCGCCCGGGGAGCAGAAGCGCCGAATCTCAGTCCAATTCGGCGGTCGCGGCCCCGCTAGGCTCCGACAGAACCAACATCCCCGTTTCACTGCCTTGGGGAGTTAGTGTCGGTACCTGCGGCCGCGGCTGGAGGTCAGGATAATTGTCTGTGGGGAGACGGCTGTCGGAGCTCCTCAGCTCGCGTCCGTCTCCATCGGCTGCAGGCCACGCCCCCCTACTCTATGCCACTTCATGCTACACTTCTCTGCTTTACCCTGTACCACTCTACTCTATGCCAATGCACTCTTCGCCACTCTACTCTGCATCACTGCACTCTTCGCCACTGCACTCTACACCACTCCAGTCTAGGCCACACCCTTCTACTCTGCACAACTCCACTCTACGCCACGATACTCTACACCGCTATGCAACACTGCACTCAATGCCAATACACTCTATGACAATGCACTTCACTTTGTAACACTCAACTCTATGCCTCTGTACTCGACACCTAACCACTGTATGCCCCTCTAATCTACTCTACATCACTGCACTCTACACCACTTTACTCTACTCCATTACACTCTGTGCCATTCTACACCGTGCACCACTCCACTCTATACCACTTCACTCTACTGTGAAACAATCTACTCTTTGCCACCGCACTCGATGCTGCTCTACTCCAATTTGTGCTACTTCACTCTATATCACTGCACTCTATGCCACTGCACTCTCCTCTGCATCACTGTACTCTACGCCACTCTACTTCACTCTATGCCACTGCAGTCTGACACTCTACAATAAACACTGAAATCTATGCCACTGTACTCTACACTACTCCACGCTATGCCACTGCACTCTACGGCACTATATTCCACTCTGCACCATTCTACACCACTGCACTTGAATCTAGTCTGTGCCTCTGCTGTCTGCTTCACTCAACTACATGCCACTCCATTGAGCACCACTCTACGTGACTCTACTCTGTGCCATTGCACTCTGCTCAACTGCACTCTACTATGCATCACTCTAATCTATGCCACTACATTCTACGACACTGTATTGTACACTGCAGAATTCCATGCCACTGCACTCTGCGCCACTATACTCTGCAAGACTCTACAACAATATACTCTACATCAGTCAACTCTACTCTATGCCACTCCAGTGTATATCACTCTACGTGATTCCACACTATCCCACTCCAATACATGACACTCTCTGCTACTCAACTCTATTCCACTCTTCGCCAATCCACTCTACTACACTCCACGCAACTTGCCTCTACGCCACTAACTTTTAGCCATGCTGAACAGCAGCCATGCTGGTGTACAGCATGGCTAAAACACATAGGTAAAGCCAATAGCTCTTGTATAGGCGAGACCCATTGGCTTTGCCAATACTTGTTTATTAAAGCATGCAACGTCTGCCCAATCAAAACATGTACTGCTGGCTCCCACCATGTGAACAGAGCCAAAGCCCCTCTCCTGGTGGTTTTCACATAATTGCCTGGGGACAGCCGCACTGTAAAGCTAGACCATAAATAAGAAAGGTACGCCAACCTATGTATGGTAAGGGACACATTGGCTCATTGAATATTGCATGTGATGCACAGATGAGACATCCAGGTGTTTTAACACAATTTTAAATTGGAAAAGAAACTAGTAGGGATGTGGACAGATCATTCCAGTGTCTCTTAAAAGCCATGCATAACAAACTGCTCTGGCCATGCTAATTTAAAGCTGCCTCCCTCTGTAACGGCAGCCCTTGCTGGAATCTGGTGTAACTGCTTTTAACTACACATTTAATGATCTTCTGCTTAAAGGGCAGCAGCCAGGGAGCTTTTGCTTTCATCTCTGCTTTTCAAGAAGAGTCCCCTGGGGCTCGTATGGGGGAGCTGAGTGAACGAAGCAGACTGAAGAGTATGTTTTTGCTTTATAATTTTTCTTATTATGGCAACTGGTGCTTGTAATGGCGTGTCTCTGCCACTGGTACGGGTTTGCAGTGCCTTCAGTGTCCTTGTGGAGAGATCCCTCCTCTCCAATTCGTTTTCATCATGTCTCGTGCCCTTCTCAAGTCGCGTCTCTCTTCCCCTATCTCGTCTCTTCCCTTGCTCCTGTTTTTAGGTCTCTCCTGAGCCAATGTGCTTGCGCATTGCTCCGGCGAGATTATAGTAAGCGGAAAAGAATAGTCTACCAAAACGGCTGCGGATCGCGTACAGTTCATGTGACTATGCGCGTGCACACCATCGCCAGCCACATAACACACCACCATTTGTCTGGGCCTCGGCATCAGACTTCAAAGGCTGCGCTCCCCCGCCCCCCGCGTGCAGATCGCGCACCACCATTTGTCTGTGCCTCGGCATCCGACTTCAAAGGCTGCCGCACCCCCGCCTCCCCGCCCCCCGCCACAGCAATGCCGAGAGCTTGTTTCTGGACGAAAGTGAAAGCCTACCGTGCTTGTTTAAAGTAGCCTTGCTCCTCAAATGCTTTTGCTGTGTTGCCATCTCTCTAGGGACACTCAGCTTGAAAACACTCGACTTGCTAGCTGCAATGCTACCTCCGCCATGCTTTGCCTCTAGACACGTTGATCCCTCGCAGACTGTGCTGACTCTGCCCCTCCTGATTCTGAATTGACCAACGCAGTCACCACGCAGTCTCTTCTCTCTGTCTTATAATGTCTTCCCTGCCACCATTTACTTCGGACCTTCACCCTCATACCTCCTCACCCTCACACCCCCTCAACCCCCTCACCATCGTACACCCTCACCCCATCACCCTCACCGCCGTCACCGTCACCCTCCCTCACCCTCACACCCACTCACCCTCACCCACACCCTCACTCACCCTCACCCACCCTCACTCACCCTCACACCCCTCACCCTCACAACCCACTCACCCTCACCCCCCCCACACACCCTCACACACCACATCACTCAGGAACACCACCACATCACTCAGGGGCACCAACACATCACTCAGGGGCACCACTTCACTCAGGGACACCACCACATCACTCAGGGACACCACCACATCACTCAGGGACACCACCACATCACTCAGGGACACCACCACATCACTCAGGGACACCACCACATCACTCAGGGACACCTCCACATCACTCAGAGACACCACCACATCACTCGGGGACACCACCACATCACTCAGGGGCACCACCACATCACTCGGGGACACCACCACATCACTTGGGGACACCACCACATCACTTGGGGACACCACCACATCACTCAGGGGCACCAACACATCACTCAGGGACACCACCACATCACTCAGGAACACCACCACATCACTCAGGGGCACCACTCAGGGGCACCACCACAGCACTCAGGGACACCACCATATCACTCAGGGACACCACCACATCACTCAGGGACACCACCACAACACTCAGGGACACCACCACATCACTCAGGGGCGGTTGTATGTTATTACAACGAATTCCGTTGCCACGCATGCCTTTACCACGCATGCGTTACAACGGAATGCTATTTCAACGAATAACCTTTTCCTCTAATTGTTCGTGGTGACGTCATACGTCGTTAAGAGGAAGCGGGTTTCTTTCCGTTTCCTCTTAAACTACGCCGAGTGACTTTAGGTGAGTTTCTTTTTCTTTGGGGGAGAGACCCCCCAAGCCCCTTTTTTTAATATTAACCTTTACCACACATGCCTTTACTACGTGCCTCGTAGTGAAGGTATGCGTGGTAAAGGCTTTCGTGGTAACCACGCATGCGTTGTAATGCATGCGTGGTTAATGTTTCCGTGGAAACGGCCGCGTTGTAGTGGCCGTTTCCCCTCAAGGGCACCACCACATCACTCAGGGACACCACCACATCACTCAGGAACACCACCACATCACTCAGGGACACCACCACATCACTCAGGGGCACCACTCAGGGGCACCACCACATCACTCAGGGACACCACCACATCACTCGGGATCACCACCACATCACTCTGGGACACCACCACATCACTTTGGGACACCACCACATCACTCTAATACACCACCACATCACTCTAATACACCACCACATTACTCAGCCCAACCACATCATCACTTAGCACCACAACAGCACTTTCCTTGCTTGCTACCAACAAGCATTGCCATAGCCAATAGGACTCGCATTAGGAAAGTGTAAGCTATTGGCTTTGTGAATACCAATGCTATTAATTTATATATTTTCAAAGCCAACACATATTAAAAAAAATTGTCATTTACAATACCAATAGCTCACACTTTCCTAATGTGAGACCTATTGCATTGCAAATGCTTGTTCTGCTCTTGTTCCTGTTACAGGTTGATGAATCCAGGTGTGGGCGGCCCCATGGTGTGTGGGTTGGAAGGAAAGTGTATGGCTAGATTAGCAGGGGACTAGAGGCTGATACGAAGGTAGAATCAACAGACTAGGAAGTACATGGCTCGATGAAACAAGCATTGGTAAAGACAATACGTAAATTGGCGGCTATATACCATTGACAAGATGCTGTGCAGCATGGCCAAAAGTAAGAAAAGAACAGCAAGATTAAGGGCCAGATGTAGGTAATCCAGATTTGCCGATTCTAAAATACCGAATTTTACCGATTCGGTATTTTAGAAGCGGTAAATGGAATGTAGGTATTCATTCAGTAAATTTTACCAAATCGGTAAGATTCGGTAAATACCGAATCGGTTTTTACCGATTCGGTATTTCCCATTCATCCCTATGGGCCCATAGGAATGAATGGGAATTTCCGAATCGGTAAATACCGATTCGGTAAAATGGGGAACACATTCAAGGGTGGCAGGGTGTCACTTTGACACCCTGTTGCACCCCTGAATAGTGCATTGGTGCACATGTGGCATACATACATGCCCTAAGGGCATGTATGTCTGCCACATGGCACTGTTACAATTTGCAAAAATGTGCTTTTTTTTAGGGTTTTCAATATTTACCACCAACTTGTAGTTGGTGGTAAATAACGAATCCTGAAATGGGAGAAGCACTCATTTGAGTGCTCCCTATACTAAGGATTCGGTAATTTACCGAATCCGTATTTTAAGGAATCGGTAATTTACCGATTCCTTAAAATACCGATTCGGTAAATTACCGAATCCGTAAAATGGCCACCTACATCTCAAAAGCGCAATACCGGTCGGTAACGGCCAAAATTCGGTAATTTCGACCGTTACCGACCGGTATTGGGTGACCTACATCTATCTGGCCCATAGTTCCCTAAAAGTGAGCAGTCAAAGGATACAAGTCAGGCAAGCCAAGGGATGGTAAAAAGGCTATCGTGCTTTGGAGGGACAAGAACAAGATGGGCAAGGAAGGCCATTGCACCTTCACAAACGCTAGCAAATGAGAGTGACAATAAAGCTAAGCAATTGATGGTCTGTAAGCCTACTTAAAGTTCTAGGTAAGCTCACAATAGGTCTTTTCTGACCAGACAGCTTGATCCGTCTGATAGTGAAATCAAAACCTGAGGGAGTAGATGCACGATTTGTGGCTGGAAAAGTTCTCGATTTGTGTAGAAAAGAGAGAAACTATTTGATGTATTGTTAATGTTTTTTTCGTATATAGGCATCCATTTAGACCTGAACCAGAAGACAACACTGATATCAAGATATCTGGAGAGTAAAAAAGACCACTTTCTTGACTGGTTCGACTGAGGATGCCACCGCTTGGTTAAGTTATCTACCTAACCAAATTGTGTGTTCCTAGGAAGTTAATGTTTTCTGCCTCTTCCTGCCTACCCCTCTCTGCCACAATTGGAACGCCTGGAAATGGGATAATCTCAATTGTAGTCTTCAAATAAAACACAAGCATTGGCAAAGCCAATCGGTCTCGGCAATTGTAGAGCTGTTGGCTTTTTCAATGGTCTTTAATAAACATCTGAAGTATATTGTTGACTAGCTTTGCCATTCTAACAGATGTTTGGAAGAGAGGGTGTTGCTGAGATTATAGCAGTGGGAGGGTAAATTTAAGGTACAGCAGGAATGTGCTTAGCAGGAAACATCTGGCTGTAAATTGAGCTATGTGAATCCAGATTTTTTTGTGAGGGCTGCTTTGCTGCTGCAACAAGTCAAGAGCAATAGTGTCGTGGGTGAGGGAGTGGGGCAAAACCAGGTGGGAACCGTAACATTTTGCGCTGAGGTGCAGAGAAGCACATAGTGCTTCACAGCGACACAAGGAGTGGGGAGGAAAGCGACCCATTTTATTTGGGACAGAGGATATCTCACAAGTTGCAGTAAACAGTGCTTGGATACCCACAATCTAAGTGCTATAATAACACACGTCTGATAAGAAAATTGTAGTCTTGTTATGAGGAAGATCCCACCTACCCTGACTCTACTGCACCCCTCGACAATCTGAAAGATCCATCTCATGTGCCCCCGAGAGGTGCCTCCTTGGCGCAAGTCTGTACTCCGGTGGTGAAATACTCTTGAATTGGAGGTCGCTCCTTCCGGTTGAAAGTGGCAAAGCTATGGAACGATTTGCCACTTGCTGTGAGACTTCTCCAGGATCTGCTTCCTTTCAGAAAAGCCCTAAAAACATGGCTGTTTCAGCAATAATGTAAAACTTTGCGCTATGCACCCTTGTTTTCTTGTCTAGTTCAGTCACTTTCACCCAGCGAAGGAAAACTCAGTAGAGTAGCTGTGCGCTTTATAAAACCCCGGTTAACATAACATAACATGTGCATTGCAGTGAGAATACACTGAATATTGTTGCTTAAGCAGGGCTAGTGCCATGTAAATATGCAGAGTTGGGACAGATGGAATACGAACAAATAAAATGACATAAACATTCAAATCAATTCAACTAAAGTACCTTAGCCAAGATGTAGGTGAATACAGTGTGGATAGAAACATTGAGATTGCTGCTTCCTATTTAGACTTCTTTTTAGGTCTTGTTTAGGACTGGAATAAGGTTTACCACGGAGGACATAGCACCACCAAATTGGCAACACGCTGTTCCTCCTCCCCGAGCCCCGTAAAACTGCCATACTCCAGTGTAGCATTGAATTTTTCGCTACCGAACGGTGTCCGTAAGTACGCCGACACTGTTCCCCTTTTTAATTCTAATTTTTACTACACTTAGCGCGCGTGTAAGAAAAAACAGTTTCACGTGGCCACTGTTGTTTTTCCCACTCACCCTTTCACCTTTGGTCCTGACGAAAGCCCCATAAGTAACCCTGAGGGGGCTGAAACATGTAGACCGCATCACTTTAGAAAACTCACAAGATAATTATTCCTAGCGTAGTTGCATCACATAATTTTAAAATAATACCCTGGGCCGCCAACAATAAAACATTAGGCAAGGACTCCCAGAGGTATTTTTTAACATTCACCTTCACTCACATCACACTGTTGCACCACACCCGCTCCGCTGTAGTCAGGTGTCGAATCACAACCAGGTAGCACTCGACTGTCCGGTTGGGACCCCGATGATGAAGCATGACACCAACCAGGTGTGAAACTTGGGCCGATAATCATGAACATTACCTGCGCCATCTTGCCCGATGGTACCTTTTTTTGCGCACACATAGGCCACAGCCATTTTGATCGACCGCGACCATTTTGTGTTCTGTTGTTCACCCCTGTTTCACCTGCACTTCCACAAATATCTGTATAACTTTCTGACCGACTTGGTATGTGTGCTAAGGGTAGTTCCCATGAGGCACAGGGTCAGACTGATTTGCATATTGCCATGTCTGAACTGGGGTGGCAGAGTGGGCTAAAGAACGGTGATGGTCTAAACCCAGATCTGTTGACTGGGTGTGAGTGTTTGATTGGTTCAGATGCTCCGTCCATCACCACCCCCTTTTGTACCACTTTGTTCGCCATAAGTTGGCAGGGTATGCTCAGATGTGAGTCCCTTGCTCACTTTGGCGCTGGATTCAAGCAAGCCGGGCTGAAGACGGCTGAAATGCCAGAAACCGGTCCTCAGATGCTTGTTTCCGGTCCAGGGAAGCCATGGCTTGGCAGTTCGGGCTGGACTGTTCCCATGAGGCACAGGGTGAGACTGGTTTGCATCTGAACTGGGGTGGCAGAGTGGGCTAAAGAACGGTGATGGATTAAATCCAGATCTGTTGACTGGGTGTGAGTGTTTGATTGGATCAGATGCTCCGTCCATCACCACCCCCTTTTGTACCACTTTGTTCGCCATAAGTTGGCAGGGTATGCTCAGACGTGAGTCCCTTGCTCACTTTGCCACTGGATTCAAGCAAGCCGGGCTGAAGACGGCTGAAATGCCAGAAACCGGTCATGGGAAGCTTGTTTCCGGTCCAGGGAAGCCATGGCTTGGCAGTTCGGACTGGACTGTTCCCATGAGGCACAGGGTCAGACTGATTTGCATATGGCCATGTCTGAACTGGGGTGGCAGAGTGGGCTAAAGAACGGTGATGGATTAAACCCAGATCTGTTGACTGGGTGTGAGTGTTTGATTGGTTCAGATGGTCCGTCCATCACCACCTCCTTTTGTACCACTTTGTTTGCCATAAGTTGGCATGGTATGCTCAGACGTGAGTCCCTTGCTCACTTTGCCACTGGATTCAAGCAAGCCGGGCTGAAGACGGCTGAAATGCCAGAAAACGGTCCTCGGAAGCTTGTTTACGGTCCAGGGAAGCCATGGCTTGGCAGTTCGGGTTGGACTGTTCCCATGAGGCACAGGGTCAGACTGATTTGCATATGGCCATGTCTGAACTGGGGTGGCAGAGTGGGCTAAAGATCGGGGATGGATTAAACCCAGATCTGTTGACTGGGTGTGAGTGTTTGATTGGTTCAGATGCTCCGTCCATCACCACCCCCTTTTGTACCACTTTGTTCGCCATAAGTTGGCAGGGTATGCTCAGACGTGAGTCCCTTGCTCACTTTGCCACTGGATTCAAGCAAGCCGGGCTGAAGACGGCTGAAATGCCAGAAAACGGTCATGGGAAGCTTGTTTCCGGTCCAGGGAAGCCATGGCTTGGCAGTTCGGACTGGACTGTTCCCATGAGGCACAGGGTCAGACTGATTTGCATATGGCCATGTCTGAACTGGGGTGGCAGAGTGGGCTAAAGAACGGTGATGGATTAAACCCAGATCTGTTGACTGGGTGTGAGTGTTTGATTGGTTCAGATGGTCCGTCCATCACCACCTCCTTTTGTACCACTTTGTTCGCCATATGTTGGCATGGTATGCTCAGACGTGAGTCCCTTGCTCACTTTGCCACTGGATTCAAGCAAGCCGGGCTGAAGACGGCTGAAATGCCAGAAACCGGTCCTCGGAAGCTTATTTCCGGTCCAGGGAAGCCATGGCTTGGCAGTTCGGGTTGGACTGTTCCCATGAGGCACAGGGTCAGACTGATTTGCATATGGCCATGTCTGAACTGGGGTGGCAGAGTGGGCTAAAGAACGGTGATGGATTAAACCCAGATCTGTTGACTGGGTGTGAGTGTTTGATTGGTTCAGATGCTCCGTCCATCACCACCCCCTTTTGTACCACTTTGTTCGCCATAAGTTGGAAGGGTATGCTCAGACGTGAGTCCCTTGCTCACTTTGCCACTGGATTCAAGCAAGCCGGGCTGAAGACGGCTGAAATGCCAGAAACCGGTCCTCGGAAGCTTGTTTCCGGTCCAGGGAAGCCATGGCTTGGCAGTTCGAGCTGGACTGTTCCCATGAGGCACAGGGTCAGACTGATTTGCATATGGCCATGTCTGAACTGGGGTGGCAGAGTGGGCTAAAGAACGGTGATGGATTAAACCCAGATCTGTTGACTGGGTGTGAGTGTTTGATTGGTTCAGATGCTCCGTCCATCACCACCCCCTTTTGTACCACTTTGTTCGCCATAAGTTGGCAGGGTATGCTCAGACGTGAGTCCCTTGCTCACTTTGCCACTGGATTCAAGCAAGCCGGGCTGAAGACGGCTGAAATGCCAGAAACCGGTCCTCGGAAGCTTGTTTCCGGTCCAGGGAAGCCATGGCTTGGCAGTTCGGCCTGGACTGTTCCCATGAGGCACAGGGTCAGACTGATTTGCATATGGCCATGTCTGAACTGGGGTGGCAAAGTGGGCTAAAGAACGGTGATGGATTAAACCCAGATCTGTTGACTGGGTGTGAGTGTTTGATTGGTTCAGATGCTCCGTCCATCACCACCTCCTTTTGTACCACTTTGTTTGCCATAAGTTGGCATGGTATGCTCAGACGTGAGTCCCTTGCTCACTTTGCCACTGGATTCAAGCAAGCCTGGCTGAAGACGGCTGAAATGCCAGAAACCGGTCCTCGGAAGCTTGTTTCCGGTCCAGGGAAGCCATGGCTTGGCAGTTCGGGTTGGACTGTTCCCATGAGGCACAGGGTGAGACTGGTTTGCATATGGCCATGTCTGAACTGGGGTGGCAGAGTGGGCTAAAGAACGGTGATGGATTAAATCTAGATCTGTTGACTGGGTGTGAGTGTTTGATTGGTTCAGATGCTCCGTCCATCACCACCCCCTTTTGTACCACTTTGTTCACCATAAGTTGGCAGGGTATGCTCAGACGTGAGTCCCTTGCTCACTTTGCCACTGGATTCAAGCAAGCCGGGCTGAAGACGGCTGAAATGCCAGAAACCGGTCATGGGAAGCTTGTTTCCAGTCCAGGGAAGCCATGGCTTGGCAGTTCGGACTGGACTGTTCCCATGAGGCACAGGGTCAGACTGATTTGCATATGGCCATGTCTGAACTGGGGTGGTAGAGTGGGCTAAAGAACGGTGATGGATTAAACCCAGATCTGTTGACTGGGTGTGAGTGTTTGATTGGTTCAGATGGTCCGTCCATCACCACCTCCTTTTGTACCACTTTGTTCGCCATAAGTTGGCATGGTATGCTCAGACGTGAGTCCCTTGCTCACTTTGCCACTGGATTCAAGCAAGCCGGGCTGAAGACGGCTGAAATGCCAGAAACCGGTCCTCGGAAGCTTGTTTCCGGTCCAGGGAAGCCATGGCTTGGCAGTTCGGGTTGGACTGTTCCCATGAGGCACAGGGTCAGACTGATTTGCATATGGCCATGTCTGAACTGGTGTGGCAGAGTGGGCTAAAGAACGGTGATGGATTAAACCCAGATCTGTTGACTGGGTGTGAGTGTTTGATTGGTTCAGATGCTCCGTCCATCACCACCCCCTTTTGTACCACTTTGTTCGCCATAAGTTGGAAGGGTATGCTCAGACGTGAGTCCCTTGCTCACTTTGCCACTGGATTCAAGCAAGCCGGGCTGAAGACGGCTGAAATGCCAGAAACCGGTCCTCGGAAGCTTGTTTCCGGTCCAGGGAAGCCATGGCTTGGCAGTTCGGGCTGGACTGTTCCCATGAGGCACAGGGTCAGACTGATTTGCATATGGCCATGTCTGAACTGGGGTGGCAGAGTGGGCTAAAGAACGGTGATGGATTAAACCCAGATCTGTTGACTGGGTGTGAGTGTTTGATTGGTTCAGATGCTCCGTCCATCACCACCCCCTTTTGTACCACTTTGTTCACCATAAGTTGGCATGGTATGCTCAGACGTGAGTCCCTTGCTCACTTTGCCACTGGATTCAAGCAAGCCGGGCTGAAGACGGCTGAAATGCCAGAAACCGGTCCTCGGAAGCTTGTTTACGGTCCAGGGAAGCCATGGCTTGGCAGTTCGGGTTGGACTGTTCCCATGAGGCACAGGGTCAGACTGATTTGCATATGGCCATGTCTGAACTGGGGTGGCAGAGTGGGCTAAAGATCGGGAATGGATAAAACCCAGATCTGTTGACTGGTGTGAGTGTTTGATTGGTTCAGATGCTCCGTCCATCACCACCCCCTTTTGTACCACTTTGTTCGCCATAAGTTGGCAGGGTATGCTCAGACGTGAGTCCCTTGCTCAATTTGCCACTGGATTCAAGCAAGCCAGGCTGAAAAACGGCTGAAATGCCAGAAACCAGTCCTCAGATGCTTGTTTCCGGTCCAGGGAAGCCATGGCTTGGCAGTTCGGGCTGGACTGTTCCCATGAGGCACAGGGTGAGACTGGTTTGCATATGGCCATGTCTGAACTGGGGTGGCAGAGTGGGCTAAAGAACGGTGATGGATTAAATCCAGATCTGTTTACTGGGTGTGAGTGTTTGATTGGTTTAGATGCTCCGTCCATCACCACCCCCTTTTGTACCACTTTGTTCGCCATAAGTTGGCAGGGTATGCTCAGACGTGAGTCCCTTGCTCACTTTGCCACTGGATTCAAGCAAGCCGGGCTGAAGACGGCTGAGATGCCAGAAACCGGTCATGGGAAGCTTGTTTCCGGTCCAGGGAAGCCATGGCTTGGCAGTTCGGATTGGACTGTTCCCATGAGGCACAGGGTCAGACTGATTTGCATATGGCCATGTCTGAACTGGGGTGGCAGAGTGGGCTAAAGAACGGTGATGGATTAAACCCAGATCTGTTGACTGGGTGTGAGTGTTTGATTGGTTCAGATGGTCCGTCCATCACCACCTCCTTTTGTACCACTTTGTTCGCCATAAGTTGGCATGGTATGCTCAGACGTGAGTCCCTTGCTCACTTTGCCACTGGATTCAAGCAAGCCGGGCTGAAGACGGCTGAAATGCCAGAAACCGGTCCTCGGAAGCTTATTTCCGGTCCAGGGAAGCCATGGCTTGGCAGTTCGGGTTGGACTGTTCCCATGAGGCACAGGGTCAGACTGATTTGCATATGGCCATGTCTGAACTGGGGTGGCAGAGTGGGCTAAAGAACGGTGATGGATTAAACCCAGATCTGTTGACTGGGTGTGAGTGTTTGATTGGTTCAGATGCTCCGTCCATCACCACCCCCTTTTGTACCACTTTGTTCGCCATAAGTTGGAAGGGTATGCTCAGACGTGAGTCCCTTGCTCACTTTGCCACTGGATTCAAGCAAGCCGGGCTGAAGACGGCTGAAATGCCAGAAACCGGTCCTCGGAAGCTTGTTTCCGGTCCAGGGAAGCCATGGCTTGGCAGTTCGGGCTGGACTGTTCCCATGAGGCACAGGGTCAGACTGATTTGCATATGGCCATGTCTGAACTGGGGTGGCAGAGTGGGCTAAAGAACGGTGATGGATTAAACCCAGATCTGTTGACTGGGTGTGAGTGTTTGATTGGTTCAGATGCTCCGTCCATCACCACCCCCTTTTGTACCACTTTGTTCGCCATAAGTTGTTAGGGTATGCTCAGACGTGAGTCCCTTGCTCACTTTGCCACTGGATTCAAGCAAGCCGGGCTGAAGACGGCTGAAATGCCAGAAACCGGTCCTCGGAAGCTTGTTTCCGGTCCAGGGAAGCCATGGCTTGGCAGTTCGGCCTGGACTGTTCCCATGAGGCACAGGGTCAGACTGATTTGCATATGGCCATGTCTGAACTGGGGTGGCAAAGTGGGCTAAAGAACGGTGATGGATTAAACCCAGATCTGTTGACTGGGTGTGAGTGTTTGATTGGTTCAGATGCTCCGTCCATCACCACCTCCTTTTGTACCACTTTGTTTGCCATAAGTTGGCATGGTATGCTCAGACGTGAGTCCCTTGCTCACTTTGCCACTGGATTCAAGCAAGCCGGGCTGAAGACGGCTGAAATGCCAGAAACCGGTCCTCGGAAGCTTGTTTCCGGTCCAGGGAAGCCATGGCTTGGCAGTTCGGGTTGGACTGTTCCCATGAGGCACAGGGTGAGACTGGTTTGCATATGGCCATGTCTGAACTGGGGTGGCAGAGTGGGCTAAAGAACGGTGATGGATTAAATCCAGATCTGTTGACTGGGTGTGAGTGTTTGATTGGTTCAGATGCTCCGTCCATCACCACCCCCTTTTGTACCACTTTGTTCGCCATAAGTTGGCAGGGTATGCTCAGACGTGAGTCCCTTGCTCACTTTGCCACTGGATTCAAGCAAGCCGGGCTGAAGACGGCTGAAATGCCAGAAACCGGTCATGGGAAGCTTGTTTCCAGTCCAGGGAAGCCATGGCTTGGCAGTTCGGACTGGACTGTTCCCATGAGGCACAGGGTCAGACTGATTTGCATATGGCCATGTCTGAACTGGGGTGGTAGAGTGGGCTAAAGAACGGTGATGGATTAAACCCAGATCTGTTGACTGGGTGTGAGTGTTTGATTGGTTCAGATGGTCCGTCCATCACCACCTCCTTTTGTACCACTTTGTTCGCCATAAATTGGCATGGTATGCTCAGACGTGAGTCCCTTGCTCACTTTGCCACTGGATTCAAGCAAGCCGGGCTGAAGACGGCTGAAATGCCAGAAACCGGTCCTCGGAAGCTTGTTTCCTGTCCAGGGAAGCCATGGCTTGGCAGTTCGGGTTGGACTGTTCCCATGAGGCACAGGGTCAGACTGATTTGCATATGGCCATGTCTGAACTGGTGTGGCAGAGTGGGCTAAAGAACGGTGATGGATTAAACCCAGATCTGTTGACTGGGTGTGAGTGTTTGATTGGTTCAGATGCTCCGTCCATCACCACCCCCTTTTGTACCACTTTGTTCGCCATAAGTTGGAAGGGTATGCTCAGACGTGAGTCCCTTGCTCACTTTGCCACTGGATTCAAGCAAGCCGGGCTGAAGACGGCTGAAATGCCAGAAACCGGTCCTCGGAAGCTTGTTTCCGGTCCAGGGAAGCCATGGCTTGGCAGTTCGGGCTGGACTGTTCCCATGAGGCACAGGGTCAGACTGATTTGCATATGGCCATGTCTGAACTGGGGTGGCAGAGTGGGCTAAAGAACGGTGATGGATTAAACCCAGATCTTTTGACTGGGTGTGAGTGTTTGATTGGTTCAGATGCTCCGTCCATCACCACCCCCTTTTGTACCACTTTGTTCACCATAAGTTGGCAGGGTATGCTCAGACGTGAGTCCCTTGCTCACTTTGCCACTGGATTCAAGCAAGCCGGGCTGAAGACGGCTGAAATGCCAGAAACCGGTCCTCGGAAGCTTGTTTCCGGTCCAGGGAAGCCATGGCTTGGCAGTTCGGCCTGGACTGTTCCCATGAGGCACAGGGTCAGACTGATTTGCATATGGCCATGTCTGAACTGGGGTGGCAAAGTGGGCTAAAGAACGGTGATGGATTAAACCCAGATCTGTTGACTGGGTGTGAGTGTTTGATTGGTTCAGATGCTCCGTCCATCACCACCCCCTTTTGTACCACAAGGGTCATAATCTAGCGGACATGCCCACGTTTGATGTTAGCTTAAGAACGACATTCTATTGCCGCCGCAAACCTCGGCATTCCTTGTTCCTCCCCATCCCTGTGCATGTAACCAAAGATTGTAGATACCAAAAGGTCCCGCACTAACCTGGTTTATTGCACCCCAAATAATGCACCTCCCGATGGACAATGGAACTTGTTTCCTATCAACAGTAAAGGACGTTAAGCCCTGACCAGTCTCACATGATCCCGACCCTGAGGCAAAGGCCGGCTGCCTGATAAACATCATATGTCCGACTGTTTATGATTGCAAGGGTACGAACCAACGTGTCTGAAATATACGGCATCTTGTCCAGGGCGGGGTACCAAGCTTACATGACACCGCTCATAAAGATTGTATTGTCGAAACACTGTATAAAAGTAGCCTGTTGAATAGTTGAAGTTAGAACACCTCCCTGAGAGACATCCCGGTGTCTGCGGTAGACGTGCTCTCCTCTAGAGTAAATAAACCTTGTTCTTGCCTTCCAGTTTCCAGCGCCTGCCTAGTTATTTTAATACAATCGCAGAGTGAATTAAAGGTGATAAGCCAAGCAGCTTCGGGGGTCTCAAAGGGGTCTGCTTTTCATCACAGGTTGGTGTGTGAGGGGTCTTTTAATAACACCGAATGGGTCCAGTATCTAAGCTACAACTTATAGTGACTAAAGACAAACGCATACACATAGTGGGATAGTCCACATTGTTTCTACACTTCATACTCAGAGAGTCATCCAGTTTTACATCAAGATTTTTTACAGACGATACTGGGTTAGCAAGAGGGTGCATGTCCTGCGGCCACCAGTTCTGCCACAAGTTGTTAGATGGGCAACCAAAGAAAATGATCTCCGACTTATCGTGATTACATTTAAGTTCATTTAACTGGAGCCAGGAGAACACAGCCGACAGGCAGGCCTTAATAGCTTCCCTCTTAAACTCCGAACCCTTGTCGCATGTAAACAGGAGTTGGGTGTCGTCAGCATACAACATTATTTTAACTCCATGCGACTCAACAAGACTGGCCAATGGGGACATGTAAAGATTAAATAGAGTTGGACTGAGCACCGAGCCCTGAGGTACACCCACCTCCAAAGGGGGGATTAGGGAGGAAAAAGGAGGAGCCCACACAGTTTGTTGGCGCCCTGACAGAAAAGAGGTAAACCATTTGAGAACCGTCCCCCTAAAGCCGGCCGCCTGGAGTCTCTTCAGGAGTCGGCTGTGAGGGACGGTATCAAAGACTGCTGACAGATCTAACAATATCAGCATAGCCTTGCCGCCTTTATTCAAGACGCCCTTAATTGATTCCGAGATTTCCAGAAGTGCTGTTTCGGTGCTAAAATTCGGGCGGAACCCAGATTGGCTCTGATGCAAAATGTTGTTAGTCTCAAGAAAGGCAGACATCATGGTGCAAGAACAAACCTCACTCTGTAGTATGCTTACAGTTTAGGAAGAGTCCGGTATACAGTGCCCCCACCCCCAGTGTTTTCCCATGAGAATTTAATTCGCTATAAATGCGTAACAAATACCGCTCCCGTGCACAACAGGCCATAGAAAATTATGTGCAATCAAACCGGAGGCTTGTAAATTTTCTTGTACTCAAGTTTCACAGGGAGAAGAAACCAGAATGTCAGAGGCAGTAAAAAGTGTTTTTTAAGCTAGACAGGATGTTCATGGAGTTTTACGGTTGTATCTCTTGGTGGTTAGTCCTTTTTGGAGCTGTGTAACAGCTGGGATGGACCGGGTGAACAGTACGAAAGAGGTGTGATTTGGTTCGAAACAGCGTTGCATAATGAAGGGGGTAAGCAGCTCTTCCTTGGTACCCGTAGCAAGGTCCTGCCACTGCCAAAAGAAAACAATGCTAAAAGGTGTTAGTTTTATTTTGGAAGGAGGGGGAGTAGAGACTATGGAGAGCTCAGTGTGAAAGGAGGGCAAACAACCACAGACGACGAGGACGCAAAGCCTATAGGTCTCGGCAATCCCATAGCTATTTGCATTGTCAATGTCAATGTTTTTAGCCATTTTGAATGGCCCCAGCATGAAAGTATGAACTAGTATACACTTTCTTTTATTTCAGTTACTCTGTTTCCTTAAGCCGGAAAGCTAACTCAGTGGGCTGACATGTTACTGCAAAGATGTGCCTTAAACCTCCAGGTGACAAGTACAATTTCAGAGGAGAACAACTCAGCGCCCAACAGGTTCCGAGGTCAAGTTCTATAGTACCTGAAAAACTACTTATAGCAAGAAAATTTGCTGAGTCGTGCATGAATACACATCTGCTTATAATGGGAATGGCCACTTTCAGGCAGGGTGTTAGCTGCTGCATTGCAGTCCACAAAGGCTTTCTGTATGGCTACCTGGATGAGCTTGACCTCAGTCACTTGCACTGAAAGGGTGTGGCCCATACAATAATTCATGCCAAAACTATTCAGCCAAGGTGCCTGTTGGAGAATGGAGCCCTAATAGGGCCTGCAAGACTCTCTTTGTGTTTACAGTTGGCACCTTCTGTGCACTGAGTATAGGGCTCTGTTAAATTAAGGTAATGCGAGGCAGTTGCCTACATACAGCAATGCCAGAAAGACAATGTTTGCAGAGAAAGAATAGACTCATAAGCAGAAAGCTCAAGTGTCCACATTGCTCATAGCCACGTGGGTTAGTAGCTCTTCGAGACTGTGGCCTGTATGGACTTGTAGTCCTGTTGATCCCTTTATAGTTTCAGAAGCATAACTGCCAGAATGCAACAAGGCGGGATAAGAAGCACCATGGATAGGGGTAGAAGGGATAGTAAGCTACATCACCGACAATGAGGGCAGTGAATTTAAAGTTGAACCTACTTTTTACACTGCGAGGATCCTCGCAACCCCTTTCGAAGACAAACATCCAAATTGTAGCATATTTTCCACAGGGCGGTGGAATAAATGCAGTCGGTGAGTGTGCTGTGTTAAACAAGATAAAATGCTGATTTCTTTTATGCCCTGCACTTGCACACTCATCAGTACCAGCTCAGTACCAGGTGTTTGTTAGTGCATGAGGAGGGTAACTCTAAGTGTATTTGGTACATCACCACAGCCACATTGAGGAGGTTACAACTTTTACCTGCACCATATAGTGAGCAGCAAAAAAAAGACCGCTGTGGGTTAGAACACTTCCGCTGCCAAGAACCACTTAAGTAGTAGTCTGCATGAATAGCATGTCTCTTCCTGTGTCCCCTCAAGTGGATGAACATTTTAAACAGTAGGAAGAGGGTTGGGAAAAGGATGGGAAAGCGGTTGGGTGGGAAAAAGAAAATAGGAACAGAAGGGTAGGAACTGAAATATTAAAAACAAAACCACAAACAAAGAACGGAGCGGGTAGTATGAATGAATGAATGAAATTGAATTTGTAGAGCGCAACTAAACCCGGGGGCATCAAGGCGCTTAAAGGTGGTAAAACTGTTTGGTCAGGGGAGGAGTGAGAGCAGATTACAGGTAGGCTTCTTGAAAGAGCCAGGTCTTAAGTGCTTTACGAAAAAGGGCATGGGAAGCGAGACCCTTAAAGTCCTCAGGGAGGGTATTCCACAGTCTGGGGGCGAGAGCTCGGAAGGCCCTTCCGCCCCATCTGGCCTTGGATACTCGATGAACAACGAGCAGATTTTTGTTAGAAGAGCGCAGAGCCCTACCTGGAACATAAGGGGACACAAGTGACCGGATGTCTTCGGGCCCAGTACCGTTCAGGGCGTGGTGCGTAAGGCAGAGGGCCTTAAAATGTATCCTAGCCTGCATGGGGAGCCAGTGCAGAATCTTCCTGATGGCCGAGCCTGAGGAGTACTTCGGGGCATCCATGACAAACCGGGCTACTGCATTTTTCACAATCTGGAGGCGTTGGACCAGGCCGTTGTTAATGCCTAGATATAGTGCATTACAGTAGTCCAGTCTGGAGGCTATAAGAGCCACCGCAACCTGTTTGCGTGCTTCTAGGGAGAGGTAGTGGGTGATTTTTCTTAAGATCCTAAGGACACCACAGCAGGTGGAAACTGTCCTGCTAACCTGTTTCTCAAGGGAAAGAGTGGTGTCCAGGATAACACCCAAGTTACGGGCAGAGGAAGATGGCGTGGGGCAAACGCCCAGGGCAGGGGGCCACCAGTCCATCGACCAGGTCTCATGTTTGGCTCCAAAGATGAGGACCTCGGTCTTCTCCCCATTCACTTGAGGAAGTTCTTGACCATCCAGCCAGCGACCGCCTCCATGCAGTTTTTAAAGTTAAGAGCTATGATATTCACAGATTGAGTTATGGAGACCATGATCTGTGTGTCGTCGGCGTAGGAAAGAACTTCTAGGCCAAAGGACCTTACTAGCCTGGCGAGTGGGGCCACGTAAATGTTAAAAAGCGTGGGGCTCAGGGAGGAGCCCTGGGGGATCCCACACTTCACAGGCTTGATTGGCGAGATGTAGTCAACCAGCTTTACTCTTTGCTTCCGTTGGTCAAGGAAGGATGTAAGAAGGCTGAGTGCGGGACCGTCAACTCCCAGCTTACTGAGGCGGCTGGCTAGAATAGATGGAGAGAGGGTGTCAAAAGCCGCCGTTAGGTCTAGCAGCACCAGTAGAGTTGTTTGGCCACTGTCAACCTTGGCCCGAATGCTGTCGACCACCACAGTAAGTGCCGACTCGGTGTTGTGTGCCCTCCGAAAGCCATGCTGAGAGGGGTCCAGAAAGCTGGAACTGTCGAGGAAAGCACTCAAGTGATGGTTAAGGTGCGCCTCCAGGAGTTTAGCGGGGGCAGGGAGAAGGGAAATGGGACAAAAGTTTTTTAGTGTCCCAGGGTCCAGAGTAGGCTTTTTCAGAAGGGGCCTGACTATGGCCATTTTCCACAACAAAGGATAAACCCCTTCAGAGATAGCCAGATTCATTACCGCTACGAGGGGGGGTAGGATTCTCTGCCTACATTCTTTCAGGATTTTCAAGGGACAGGGATCAAGCGGCGATCCGGACTGGAGCTTGTCCAAAAGGAGGCTAAGGTGATTGGGAGTGAGGGGGGGAAAATGGGTGAACCGGCTAGAGGGTTCAGTCGCCTGATTTTCTAAGGTCACGACAGGTGGAGGAAGGCTCGCAGAATTAAAATTGAGGGTTTCCAAGTCTGTGTAAATATCCATGATTTTGGTATGGAAAAAGGTGGAAATCTGATCACACAGATCTTGGGAGGCTACTATAGGGTCGGGTGACTGAAGAAGGGATATGGTGTTGACTATTTTAAACAGGTCTCTGGGGGAGGTAAGTGAGGCGGTTAGTTTGGAAAAATGCGCCTTCTTTTCAGCCAGCACTGCCGCTTTATAGCCCTTAAGGAATGTTTTGTGTTTGTCCCTCTCCATGGGGTCAAGATGTGATCTCCATAGTCTTTCTTGCCTCCTACAACCCTGTCTAAGGGACCTAAGAGAGTCTGAGAACCAGGGGACCGAGGGTCGCTTCCTGGCTGAGTAGTGTTGCAGAGCTGGAGCGAGGGATTCAAATTTTACTCTGCATGATCAGCACTACGCTTCCTGCGCACCCTCAAGTGAGGGAACCTTTTAAATGGTGGGAAGGGGTACTCTGCATGATCAGCATGTCGCTTCCTCTGCCTCCTCAGGTGAGTGAACGTTTTAAACAGTGGGAGGGAGTTGTGAAATAGGGACGGGAGGGTCTTAGAAGGGAAAAGAAAAATAGGAACAGGAAGGCAGGAAGAACCAGCAAACGAGGAACGGAGAAATGAAAACACGAGTGTTCTTGTGAAGTGCTCCAAAAAGTAGCTCTTGACATTGGTGCAGTGGACGGATACAAGTACGATAATAGTACCTGGTCCATGCTCTGAGGGAGGTATGAACAGAGGAAGAGGCATGACACGTGCATGCCATGGGCCAACAGAAATGAAGGATAAGAGAGCGACAAATGAACGAACAAGTGGTAGGCTTATGGGCAAATGGGGAGAAAGAATATGAGCGCGATGGTAGAGCAAGCAAATGGGAAGCTTATGGGGGGGCTGAAGCACACAAAGTTTATGCAACATGTCTCGAAGACCGAAACCTAAAAAAGCAATATTTGCGAGGGCAGCTGGATGTTTCTGTAAATGGGCACTTGTGATTGAGAGATATCAGAAAAAGATTTATAGGCCTGTGTATAGAGGAATTTGAAGCAAATTAAAACTTGTGCAGTCGTGTTGGGTAATTTTCAATAAACAAAAAAGTATTTCCTGAAACGGATCCTAAAATGAAAAAATAAAATGAAAGCAGTGAAGGGATAGTGTAATTGGTCCATGCTCTCGAGGAGGGCCAAACACAGGAAGATGCATGAAAAATGCATGCCATGGAAAAGCAATATCTACGCGAGGGCTCCTGGATGTATCTGTAAATGGGCACTTATGGCTGAGAGAGAGAATTGCCTCTAAGCCTACCATGGATAAAACACGGCCAAACATGGTATGTATAGTGCCCTGGTTTGAAAGTGTTTGTGTTAGAAAGTGAGTGCACTTGGAGACAATGCAACATTGCTTTGCATGTGGGGTGTGTTGAATTGGGTGTGGTACCTACTGCTGATGGAGGTCCCAGACGTAACAAGACCTGTACTACTAAAGGTGTACCTCTGGATCTGCCAATACATAAGATGCTCCTGGGTACCAGTGTGTGCCATGGATGTGGATGTTAAAGACCTTCACTGCTGTCACTGCAGTATGTCCAGGAACACAAGAAAGGGGGTTATTTTGTTGTATCGTTCTTGGAGTTCCCTTTGCCGAGATAAGGCCAATACTGTTAAAAGGGCCTCTGAAATAATCCTGACTGGTGTAGATAAAATATATGGGGTACCAGAACCCACCCCTTTAATTTTTCTTCTGCTGTATTCTCAGGTTTTCTAAAGAACATGCCTTATATTGCAACTGTGATTGTTCATAATAGATTAGAAACCATAATTTCAGTTGAAATCTGTTGCATTGCAAGTCCTTCTAGAACCTTCCTTGTGCTGACCGCAGCCTTGGGTTTTGGGACTATAACATTGTCCACCAGCCTGGTCTGTATTCACATGGCAGTTGCAGAAACACATAAAGATCACCAAGCTAGCTATTTACTGGCTTTTACACTTGCAGCTTGGTATTTCCAATGCATCATGGCTTCTCATTGAGAATCATCTGGGTCTAGAGGTGCTCTTTAGACACAAAGGAGTCACCAGAGCTCGATGCATGCACTGGTCAGTTCTTCCTGTGCAAAAAGCTGGTCTCATCTCTTGAGTGAAGACCACAAGGAGCTTTTAACATGCTCCACACATGGCAGCTGAAGCTATGTTCCACCATCAGTGTATGTTCTCACATAGGTCCTAATTACGAGTTTGAATTCTTCTCCACCCAATCACGACTGGCTCAGTGTTCGGGCGTGTGATCCCTGAATCTGATTTTATTGGACAGAAATTCCATTCTGTAAAATCGCATGAGGCTTCGGATGTAACAGCAACCAAGCCTCTGCCCTATCCCCACCTGACCGTTTCCTACAATGTAATTCTCCCCAGGCCCTGCCAGAATGCTTTTTTCCCTTCACTTACCTACCGTCCTAACCCTTCACCGCCACTTCTGCTCCGCAGAGAAGCTCCTGCTCCCATTTCTCATGTGCTCGGAGCGGGTGGTAAATGTGAGTTTTAAACCCCTTAGAATAGGGACTATCATGTGGAATCTCGTACAGTAACTCCATACCCATACCGATATTCCCCATTCCGAGGAGGTCTAACTTGTAATTGTAAAATACAGGCGTGTTGTTACCGTACAGTACCAATAATTACAGGTGTGTAGTCTGCACACTGCCAGTACCATGCACTTGGAAATTGGGCTCTTAGTTTTTGCTGTGATTCATTCCATGGATGAACATCTTCCCTACCCCTCCTTCGGGCCGTCTCTTCCGTTCTTGTCTTTTGTTTTCTGCATCTTTTCTTCCTCTTGTACATTGTGGCCTTCCATATCTCTCGCCATCTTTTCCCTTTCCATTATTTGTCGTCCATATCTGCAATTCATCTTGCCCATCCATTTTCTCTCCTTGTAATCTTCAATTACTCCTCTGCCTTTTCTGTTTTCTTCTGCTCCCTTTCTCATCACTTCTCCTGTTTTCGTTTTCCTGTCTCTCTCAGCTTCTCCCTTTTCTCTCTCGTCTGCCCTTTCCCTTTTCTGTCACTTTGTCCTGTTCTTCTCCTGTTCTTTCTTTTTCCTCTCTTTTCTTCCTTTCACATGTTTGTCTTTTTTCTTTCACCCCTCTTCACTCAGTAGGCTGTCTCTTCTTCTTTCCCTCTCGTTTTCCTCTTCAGTTTCTCCTTCTTGCTTCTTTTTTTTCAGACCGCTTTCTATCTTTCCTTTCTTAGCTACATCTTTTTCCTCTTGGCTGCCTTTACTTCT
This sequence comes from Lissotriton helveticus, assembly GCF_964261635.1. Classification (NCBI taxonomy): domain Eukaryota; kingdom Metazoa; phylum Chordata; class Amphibia; order Caudata; family Salamandridae; genus Lissotriton; species Lissotriton helveticus. The sequence goes on along the minus strand of NC_136062.1, from coordinate 190,879,994 downwards.
TCCTTTCTTCTCTTCTTCCGTTCTGGTCTCTATTTCTTCATTTTCTTTCTTATTTCTGTTGTTTCCCTTTCTTCCCGACTCTTTTTCCTCTACTCATCCATGCTGCTTTCTCTACCCCGTCTTTTCTTCTTTTCTTGTCTCTTCTGGCTCCATCTCTTCTTCCTTCCCTGTTGCTATAATTTCTTTCATTTCTGCCGCTTCTTCCTCTTCCCTGTCTTTATTTATTCGTTTTCTGTCTGTTCTTCGTTCCTGTGTTTACCTCCTTTCTTTCGCACCTCTTCCTTCCCTACTCATCTCTAAATTTTAAGTATGACATCTTTTCTTTGATTTCTTTGTCACTTCTTTTTCTTTTCCAATCTTTTCTTCTTTCTCATCTCTTTCTTTTCATTTGTTTGCTTCTTTCTATAAGTTCGTTCCTGGTTTATTTCCCGCCTTCTCTTTTCTGTCACCTCTTCTGTTCATGTTTTGACTTGTTTTCCTATCTTTCCTGCTTCCTTTTTCCTTTGTATACCCACCTTTCTCTTCTTCTATTCCAACCTGCTCTCTCTTCCCCATCTCTCTTTCCTCTTTGCAATCTCTTCCTATTCTCTTCTCCGTTTGTCTTTGTCCTGTTGGTCTTGCTTTCTTTATTTGCCCATCCTTTTGCCTTATCCTCACCATTTTGTCCTTCTGTCTCCTTTTTATTTTATTTTACTTACCCATCTCCATGTTTTTCTTCCTTTCCATTACATCTTTTCCCGCCTCCTTGCACGTAGCTACCTCTTTTTTCAATTATCACCTTATATTTTTTTCCTTTTATGTACCTATTTCTTCTCCCGTTTCTAACATTCCTCATCCTCTCACCCTGTCTCTTCCTCTCTCTCTTCCTCTTGATTTGCGCTGTCCTTTTATCCTCTTTCTTTCTCTATGTCATAAGCTACACTTTTCCTTTTTCAAAGCCCTCTTTTCGCTTCCCACTCGTATATACCTCCACCTTTCCTGTTTTCTTCTCCTATCGCATTACCTCCTCGTCCTGTCTTCCTCGCCACAGTAATACACATATGAGCCTCCGGCTCCACACAGAACTCCAAGTAAAATAAAAGAGCAGCGCTCTAGTCTCCCCTCCCTCCTCCAATATGGCCCCAGAGGCTTCATCCAATCCTATAAAAGGATACATACCCACCAGCCCAGCCTGTTCTTTTTTTCTGCACTTCTCCGAGTGCTGTGTCTTCCCTGCTGGTCAGGTGAGTGGGGCTGGGTTCCTGCTTTAGCAGTTCCCTGTGTCCTGTGGTATCTAGTTGGGGGACGTTAGTTTTGCTGGGTGTGATGACTACTGTTCATATGCTTCGTAATTTTTTTTAATAAGTTTTGTCTCCCCCTTCTATTGCCTAGCTGCCTCGTGTCCTGCTTCAGCGGACTGGAGTGGTTTTCTGTTTACGGCTGGTTTGTTTTTCAGGGCGCCTTGGGTCCTGTTTGCCGTTTTTGTATTTCTTGCCTTTCCCGACCGCGCGTCCTGCTGAGCGGACGTTGCGCGGCCGGGTGCGGGATCTCTTGGAGCCGGAGGCTTCTTTCTATGTTCCCTTACCTTCGGTCTCGTCCCGGAGTGGTTTCCTGACTCGTGGTGTCTCTGCGCGGCTGGAGACGCCTTCACGGGTTGCCGCGATGCGGTCTGTGCCTCATTTTTTCCTCTCCCATTTGGGTGCGCGCGGTTCTTCCGGCTGCATTTCTAGCCGTCGGCTGGGTTCCAGGTGGGATTGGTTTGGTTGCTTGGCAACCTCGGGTCCTATTTTAACGGACTGTTCGGTGGTTTGCCTGTGTTTGTTTTTCTTTCACTCACATGGCTGGCTGTCATGGATCTTTCTTCTGATAATTTGGCTCCTGATTCTTTGGACGTGGCTTCCAGTTCGGGGGTGCATGTTCCTTCCATGGAGGTTTTGCAGCGGATGATAAATTCTGCTGTTTCTGCTGCTTTGCAGGGTCATGTCCCTGTCCCTCCTCCAAAAAAGGCGAGGGTTGATGGCGCTGCTGCGGATGCTGATTCTGAGAATGAGGAGGAGGTTGATGTCAGGGGTCGCTTTGTGCAGGGTGCCGACCTGAAGGAGGTGCTGGGTCACATTCGCGAAAACTTGGTGTTCCCTGCTTCTGTGGTGCCTCTGGAGGACGATCTGTTTTCGCAATATCATCGTCCTGAGCCGGATTCTTTGCCTCTCCATTCCTCTGTCTTGAAGATCCTGGAGAATGAATGGAAGGATGTGGACAAGGGTTCCTTTCCTCGTTTCTTGGGTAAGAGGTACCCTCTTCTGGATTTTGCGGTCAAATTCCCTGCCTCCGTGAAGGTTGACTCTTTGTTGGCGAGCATGTCTTCACATGGGTCTGTTGTCTCGGAGGACTCTTCTCCTGCTGACCCGGTTGACCGCAAGGTGGATGGTGCTGTGAAGCGCACTTTTGCGGCTGCTAATTTTTCTATCAGGGCTGCGGCCTATTCCTCTTACGCTATCCAGTCCTTACTAAAGGATTTTCAGTCTCTGTCGGAGTTGTTGGACCAGGGGGAGGATGTTTCTTCTACCCTGGCGATGATGGAGCAGCAGGTTCGTCTGCTGTCCGATGTCTCCTTTGATTCGCTGGGGGCTGCTGCTTCTGCGGCCGGATCCTCTGTGGCTGCGAGGCGTCAGTTGTGGCTCCGCTCCTGGAAGGCTGATGCTGCCCAGAAAAACTTGCTTATGAAGATCCCTTTTTCGGGGGTTAGACTTTTTGGTTCCTCTCTTGACGACATGGTGAAGAAGACGGCGGAGGACCGTAAACTGCTTGCTCCTGACCGTCCTGGCAGGTTCCGTGCCTTTGGTTCTCAGCGATCTTTTGGTTCCTCGAAGAGGGGTCGGGCGGGTCAGCCCTTTCGTGGACGGGGGCGTGGCCGGGGTGCTCCCTCCTTTGATAAGTCCCGGTTCTCCGGAGCTTCTGCCTCCTCCGCTCCCGCTTCCAAATCATGACTGGATCGCTCCTGGTGTGGGTCCGGTTGGGGGTCGGCTCTCTTGCTTCCTGGACTCTTGGCGGGCGACTGTGTCGGACCAATGGGTGCTTCGGGTGATCTCGGAGGGTTTGCGCATTGGATTTGCCCGGACACCCCCAGACTGTTTCAGGGCCACTCCTTGCCCGAGAGATCCGGTGAAACGATTGGCGCTTTTGGACGGCATTGCGTCACTGTTGGTCAAGAAGGCGATCGTTCCTGTGCCCAGCGATCAGTTGGGGCAAGGGGTGTATTCGATACTTTTCCTAGTGTCCAAGCGCACCGGGGATCTTCGGCCGGTGATGGACCTGAAGTGGGTGAATACTTTCGTCCCTCACCAGGGGTTCAAGATGGTTTCCCTGCCTTTGATCCTTCCTCTGATCGCTCAGGGGGATTTCCTTGCATCGATCGACCTGAGGGATGCTTACCTTCATGTTCCTCTTCATCCGGACTTTCAGAAGTTTTTCCGGTTTTATGTGCAGGGTCGTCATTACCAATTCCAGGTATTGCCTTTTGGGCTCTGCTCTGCTCCCCGGATCTTTACTAAGGTTCTGGCTCCTCTTATTGGACATTTGCATGGAGAGGGAGTTTGTGTTTTTCCTTATCTGGACGACATTCTAATTTCTGCTTCTTCTCTTCCTAAGGCGGAGTTACATGTCCGGAAGGTGTGCCATGTCCTGGAGCATCATGGGTTCCTCGTGAATGTGCCGAAGTCCTCCCTGGTTCCAGCTCAGGAATTGACTTTCATTGGGGCTCTGTTCAAGACTCAGTTGGGGATGGTGTTCCTGCCCCCTCCCCGTGTTTTGTCCCTGATGTCTGCTGTTCGTTCCCTGTTGGTGGGGGTTTCTCATCCTGTGAGCCTGTGGTTACGAGTTCAGGGTCTGATGTCGGCTTCTTTGTTGACGGTGCCGTGGGCTCGCCTCCATATGTACCCGGTGGTGTCCCACATTTTATCGCATTGGGACCCCTGTTCCCTCGATATGGATGTTCTGGTTCCTATGTCGGAGGAGGTTCGGGTGGTCCTGGGTTGGTGGTTGGACGAGGGTCATCTGTCCAAGGGCCGCCCTTTTCTGATTGTTCCCACCCGCGTGGTCACTACCGATGCCAGCCTGCTGGGATGGGGTGCTACTCTAGGGGTTTCAACGTCTCAGGGGATTTGGCCTCAGTCGGTTTTGTCATGTTCCTCCAACTACAAGGAACTGAAGGCCGTCCTTCTGGGTCTGTTGGAATTCTCGGATCTTGTTCGGGGTCACCACGTGCAGATCCGGACGGACAATCAGGTTGTGATGTCTTATGTGAACCATCAAGGGGGGTGCAAGGTGCGCTCCCTCAGTTGCCTGGCTCGTCGGATTGGTTCTTGGGCGGAGGTGCATCTGGAGTCCCTGTCTGCCATCTACCTGCCGGGTGCGGAGAACACTGTGGCGGATTGTCTGAGCCGGGTGTTTCCTTCCATGGGTTCCTTGTCTCTCACGAAGTGGGTGTTCAGGAGGTTGCAGATGATGTTTGGTTGTCCGATTGTGGACCTGTTTGCGTCCCAGGACAATGCCCAGACCCGTTGTTTTTGCACGATTATGCCTTGCCGGGACGCCTGGAGGGTGGACGCCCTTTCGTTCCCTTGGCCGGAGGGTCTGCTGTATGCATTTCCACCTGTTCCCCTGCTTCCAGCGGTGTTACAGAAGATCAAGAGGGAGGGGTCGCTGGTGCTTCTGATTGCGCCTTGTTGGAAGCGTCGCCCTTGGTTTCCCCTTCTGAGGGAATTGGCTGTGTCTCCGGGTTGGCCCTTGCCGTTCGTACCGTACCCTCTGATGGGTCCTCTTCTTCCTCTGCCTGTGTTCCGTTCCCTGGGTCTGCGGGCCTGGCTCTTGAGAGGGAGTCTCTGATGCGTGGAGGTTGTTCGGTGGCTGTGGCTGGTGTCATTCAACAGTCCCGGAGGCCTTCTACGCTTAAGTCTTACGCCAAGCATTGGGATCATTTTGCTTCTTGGTGTGTTGATCGTGGGCTGACGTTGGATGCTTTGGATCCGGCTCGCGTTCTGGACTTTCTGAACGATGGGTTTGTGTTGGGATTGGCCATTTCGACCCTTCGGGCTCAGTGGGCCGCCATTCGGGCATTTCATGTACTGCCTTTGGTTTCCATTTCTCCGTTGGTTGCTCGGCTTTTTAAGTCTCTTTCTTTCCAGCGGCCACGTCCTATCATGTGTCCTCCTCCTTGGGACCTTCCTTTGGTTTTGCGTTCCTTGCAGTTGGCTCCTTTCGAGCCTTTGGAGTCTGTGGACCTGAAGTTTTTGACTCTCAAGGTGGTGTTTCTGGTGGCGATTGCCTCTGCCAGGCGTATGGGGGAGTTGGGTGCTTTCCTTCGTTCTGCCCCGTTTTTGTTGGTTTTGGCGGACCGGGTGGTCTTGCGCCCTCATCCCACTTTTGTTCCTAAAGTGGATTCTTTTTTTCACCGGTCTACAGAGGTGGTTCTTCCGGTTCTGTGTCCTGATCCCTCCTCGGCTGAGGAGTCACTTTTGCACCTCTTAGATGTTAGGCGTGCCTTGCTGATTTACATTTCTCGCACTTCTCCCTTCTGTAAGGTTGACTGCTTGTTTGTGAATTATGGTTTGTCGCGTCAGGGTATGAAGCCCTCCCTGTACACGATCAGTCGGTGGATAAAGGAAGCCATTCTCTTGGCTTATGCTTCGGTGTCTGAGGTTCCATCCCTTCCTGTTCAGGGTCGTTCCACCAGGTCGGTGGCTGTTTCCTGGGCTTCTTTCAAAGGGGTGTCTATGGAGGATGTTTGTAGGGCTGCTACGTGGTCCTCCCCGCATACCTTTATGTCCCATTACCGCCTCCAGATTGGGGGTGGGGGTTCTGTTTCGTTTGCCTCCTCTGTTTTGACTGCTGGGGTGCTTTAAGAGGTTGTCCATTTTTTGGGTTGTTATGCCTCTGTATATTAAAATATGTTTTCGCTGCACTGATGGTGTGGTCTGTTTCCCTTACATGAAGCTGTTTGCTTTGGTATCGGCTCATATGTGTATTACTGTGGCGAGGAAGACAGGACGAGGAGGTAATGCCCCGGTTACTTACCGGTAATCTTCATTACTCCGAGTCCATGTCTTCCTCGCCACAGTATAGTTTCCCTTCCCTCCCGGCCCTGGTGGTGGCTTCATGTCTGCGGCTTGGTTTTTCAGGCTGGGCTGGTGGGTATGTATCCTTTTATAGGATTGGATGAAGCCTCTGGGGCCATATTGGAGGAGGGAGGGGAGACTAGAGCGCTGCTCTTTTATTTTACTTGGAGTTCTGTGTGGAGCCGGAGGCTCATATGTGTATTACTGTGGCGAGGAAGACATGGACTCGGAGTAATGAAGATTACCGGTAAGTAACCGGGGCAATCCCGTCTCTCCTGTCCCCACGGCCATATTTCTCCTCCTCCCTCTCCCGTCTTTTCTATAATCTTGCCTCGCTTCTCTCCCTTTGGTCTGGCCTTGTCTCGCTTCTCCAGCCCCCTCCTCCCACACCGTGTCTAGGCCCTTCCCAGCTCCCCTGTGCAGCAGCCACATACCTGGCCCGCGGAGGTCAATAAACTGTGTAATTGCTGACAGCCTCAATCAGCGCTGAGATTTGTGTGCCCTCCCCTCCCCCACCCCTTCTGATCAGATCATTGGAAAAAAGCCCCTTATCGCTGGCAGGCAGTTAACCACCTGCTAAGCAGCCTCCCATAGAACTGTATTGATGGAAACCAACCACGATTCACATGTAATCAATGCCTTTCACCTGAAGCGAGCGTAAACCCCGCCCGCAGCACCCCTCGCGCTACGGAATCACGTGTACGTCACCCCTGACTCTTGCCCTTCCGCCTCTCTCCCCATTTACCTTACTAAGGACGCTTCATTCTCCCTCTCTATCCTCCCACCTTTTGTTTCTTTGAGTTGATGATTTTGGTAAAAATATATTTTGGAAACAATGATTAAGAAAGCTTAATTGTAAATTTCTTTCAAAATGAAATCAATATTATTTTGATCCGTTGTCGTGGGGCAACTAAATGGAGCTGGCCCATAGGCCGGTACCTAATTTGCCTATTTCATTATCCGCAACTGCATTTCGCCGAAGTTCCCTAAAATTGGCCACAGCGCTGTAGGTATTATAAGGAGGTAAACAATTTGGAGATGTAATTCAACGTGCCCTTTCAGTTATCAGAATAGTTATAGCATCTTTCTTCATATCTGCAGTCCAAGCCCTTTCATTTGCCACCTAGGTAGCCCATGGTTTATAATCTACTCCAAAGGGGTGGATTTGAGGTGAAAAAGTTATACATCACATAAACTAATAGGACAGAGGTCTAATCAATTTTTACTGACGGACACTGAAGTTCCAACAGCCGATTTACAGAGCTGGTGCACAATCAGAAAGTAGGCTGGTTATGCCGTTTACAGATGTTCACATCTCTGACAACAGTATTGATAACATCAAAAAGCGTTACTTATGTTTCTGATGAACTGCATACATATAAACAAGCATTTACAATGCAATGGTCTCGGCAATATTATAGGTAGAGCTGTTAGAATTGCTCATTATTTTTTTATCTTTTTTGTATCCCTAAATAAATGGCATTGTCATTTGTATTGGCATTAGCTTTGTTTTTTGCATATGTGATACCTATTGCATTAGCAGAGAGAGTGTGAGTTAGTGAGATAGAGAGAGCGAGTGAGGTATTGAAATAGAGAGAGAGTGAGGTAGTGAGAGAGAGTGAGGTAGTGAGGTTCTTCACACCTAGGGCACGCCACAGCTGTCTGATAATTCGGTGCTAAACCAATCTCTGTTCGCCTAGCCTTGCCTTGCCTGAGCCACGCCACGCCCACGCCAGATTGAGTGCGAAGTCCGAGCAGATCGATAGGAAGCAGGAGCCGTGCCGAGCTGTGCTGAGACAAGCGGAGAGGCACGGAGAAAGTGCTGCGTTAAAGATATAAACCAGGTCAGGACTATCGCCGGAGGACGGGAAGACCGCTGTTTATATTTGCGGTAAGCGGGTAACGAGAAGCAAGGAAAGGCAAAGAAGCGGACTGCCGACTGCGGACTGCCGCAAACCCCGTCCCCCACCCCCCCGCCCCGCCTGGGATCACAGCGGGGCCCGCAGGGGAGGAGGAGGCACAAGCCGGAGAGCCGCCAAGAGTCACGAAAGGCTCACATGAAAGGGGCACCTGTGTAAAAGCGGCAGCGGAGGTCAACGGCCGCGAGCCCCACCCCTTCTGCAAACATTCGAATATTCATCGCCAGCAAACACTTAATGCAGCATTCACCCCGAACCAGCATAACTCAGACCCAATTAACCCCATGACAGACTTGGACATATAGTTGGAATAGCAACCAGCAGAGTCTGCAGGGGAAATAGGGAAATAGTTGCCCCCAATTTGCAAGAGAGGCACTTAAAGGCACCAAGGAAGGGCTTAGTAAAATAAAATACAAGCCCAAAGGAGGCTAGGATTTACTGTGATCTACTGTGAATCTACTGTGAAGCAGGCGACCCACCTAAAACACGGTTGAAAGGGCAATTGTGGCATTTAAAACGGAAGGAAAGCAGGCGGAAGGCATTAAGGCATCAAGGCAGAACAGAGGTAAGTGGTTAATTGTAATTGTAATTGTATTAAGTAAAACATTGTTGTTACACCTACATTAGGACAACAGTGCTTGCACCCTGAAAATGGTTCCCAAGAAAGGGACAAATCTACATACAGGGGACGATCAAGGGAGGAGTAAATTAATGGAGGTCTCAAAATCGCCGGAAGAGAGCCAAGAAAGTCATGTGTCATCCTTGGATAATAGTAAGGGTAAAAGAAAGAAAAGGAAAGTTAAAAAAGCAGCGAAGAATGTACAGAAGGCAAAAAGAGGGGGCAATCAAACGACTAGCAAACAGAAAGAGAACATGGGAGCTACAAAGTCCATAAAGGAGTTTGTGGGTAAACACTATAAATCATTGAATCCAGCGATAACATCGGAAATAGATGAAGAAATAGTGGAAATTGGCGGAGAAATGGATGAAAACCCAGAAAAGGCGGACAAAAGTCTAAGTCGGTTAGAAAAGGGAGGAATCCATGAAGAAGTCAGCCCGGGCAGCAAAGAGGAGGGAGAGAACCGTAATACGATAAATCTGACTCTCCAAAGCCAAAATCACCAAATCTCGGCGCCTAGATTATCATCATCTCCCAAATTGTTCTCACAGCTGTCCCCAGGAAACGATGATCAAAGGGGAAATGAAGATCGGAACCAAAGCGTTATCTGGGGAGGGGCACCAGATCAATTCCAGCAGCTTTATCAATTGCAAAAAATACCAATGCATCAAGAGAGCATAAGGTCTAGCAACCCAGTAAATCCGGTCAGAAATACAATTCAGGATTCGGCGATCTCGGAAACGCCAACATCATCGCTAATAGAGATAATCTTGTTACTCCAGAAGGCTCTTCAAGGGATCCTGGAAGTGAGCCTCTCAAATAATGGGTTGATGAAAGCTCAGAAACAACATCTAAAGAGAATAGAAGAAGAACTAGGAGAAATAAAGAGCAAAATGCCAAACAAGGTAACGACAATAGTCCCAACCCCGTCAAAGGAGAAAAGTGACATGGTAATACTAGAAGAAGAAAGCAGAGTATCTTTGGAAAGTGAACACGAACCAGTAAAACAATCAGCAAAGAAGGCAGAAGAGCCTGCAGACAATGTATATATATCAAGAAGACCAATGCTGATAAAGAGGCGTGGGGGGTATGTCACACGAGGAGCCACGTCCAGGATTGGAAAAAACAGGCATCCAAAACAAGAAGTGAAGAGTAAAGGGAAGGAAACAGAGACGGGGGTGATACAGTCAATCTTGAACGCATCAGCTGCGACCTTCAAAACAAGAAGACCCGTGCATGTAGAGGTAAAAGACCAAAAGACCCGAAGGACCCCGAGAGTACTAAGAAAAAAGCAGAGAGGCAAGGAGGCAATCGAGAACCCCCCTCCCATTAGTAGGACCAAACAGAAAGTAAGGCAAATGGACGATCGAGGTACGGAACAAAGGACAGCAATATCCCAGATTTATGAAGACCCCAATATGAGAAAGAACGGGCGGCAAACAGCGAGATCAATCACTTATCATCAGGCGCTGCTAACAAACACGAATCCTTCTGAGAGAGACAAGAACAGTTGGTTATTTCTAGATCTAGTACCAGCCGGGACGAAAGTGAAGTCGACAGGAAATCCAAGACCCCTCAATAGGGCACTGATTCTAAACGCGTTTGAAAAATGCGGCAGCCTGATAGGGATTGGTACTAAAGACCTACAGCAAGTTGGATTTGTAGAAAATAGGTATGGAAAGGAGGTAACAAAAGTTACCCTTCACTCAGATCTGGTGAAAAGGGCAATCCTGAAAGCATCAACTGAGATAACTAAACAGGGAATAAGGATTGTCCCAGAGAGTGAAATAAAATCATTCACAGATAAGAAATTTTTAAATCACCATGCCGGCCTTCAGAAGAGACAAGTGATACTCTGTAGAGAAACGGAAAAGGATTTAAGCCACCTGAACATCATAATAGACAACACAAGGAATGACTCCTCATGGGGTAACTGGTCGTTACATAATAATACAATGGGAGAAGACATCTTAAGTAACTCATTGGATATGGAGGAAGTAGGGGTTCTGAGTGACGTTGAATAGGATGGAGGGGGGTCGCAAGATATAGGTCTCTTAACTTGGAATATTAACGGGTTAGGCAATGGGCAAAAATGTGAGTACATAAAAGAAACTATAAATAAAGTGGACATTGCCTGCCTGCAAGAGACCTGGTCATGCGACAACACCCCTACATTTGATGGATACGCTCAGATACAGCAGCCAGCCATAAAGAAAAAGTATGGACGGCCCTCGGGGGGGCTACTGACTCTGATATCAACAAAAGTTATGAGAGATTTTGAAAGGTTGATTACAAAATGCAAATGGGTACAAGCATGTAGAATTGATCTCACGAAGGTGGAACAGAAACATAAAACGTTGATTTTAATGAATGTATATATGCAGTGGGATAATAGGGAGGAGTATGAAAGGGAAATGAAGTATTTTAAGGAGGATGTAGATAGTACTCTAGAAAAATTTCCCCTAGAGACAATATTAATAATGGGTGATTTTAACCACAAACTGAACCCAAAGAAAGTTGACTTATGGAATAGGGAACAGTTAGAGGTGTATGGGATAAATCCGGCCAAGTTCCCAAGCGGGGAAATCTCGAAACAAGATCTTGGTTTAGCACATACCTTAGGAGGTAGGGGTTTTCACTGCGTAAATGGGAGAGTAGAGACAGACTGCCCAGCTGGAAAGACATTTATTCAAGGGCAACAGAATTGTCCAATCGATTATATATTCCTGCAGGCTTGGAGCTTCGGTCTGATCAGGGACTTTAGGTTGGTTCAAAAAGAAGTGAGTGATCACAAACTCCTGTATATAACTATAGTAGGGGGAAAAGATCAACTGAGAGAAAGGGTGATCACACAGGAGGTCGAGTATCCCAAACGGGTGACGACACGCCTCACCGAGGAATACATGGAAAAATTGAAGTCTATGCAATTAAAAATAGCACCGGAAAACTGTGAGAATAAAAAATTGGAATGGTTTATAGGGAAATTAGAAGAGGTGGTTCAATGTTTAAAGATAAAACTAAAAGGGAACCATCCTACAATGGCTAAACCTACAATTAGATGTAAAGGGTTCTCTGTGGTGTGCCAAAATAAGAAAAAGGAGATACGTGCAATACAAAGAAAACAAAAAAAGAATTTTATTTTAGAGAGACAGGACCTGTTAGTCAAGCTGAACAAAGAATTTAAGAAAATGGTAACCAATGCAAAAAGGGAATATAAAGAAAAATGCTGGTCAGAATTATTAGAGGCCATAGAGAATAAAAACCTAAGGCAATTCTGGAGACTAGTAAAGTCTGTAGCGGGTACATCAGATGGAGATATGAACTGTGTGGTGAGTGAGGCTGCATGGGAAGGGTATATAAGGGAGTTATACGGGGTAAGAACCCCTAGAAAGGAGGTGGAGTCTAATCTAAGGCAAGAAATCTCGGATGTCCTACTGCACCAATTCAAGGAAGATAATGTTGAGCTCACAATAAGAGAACTCAACCTAACTCGGGCAGCAGGGCCGGATAATCTCCCTGCGATAATATTGAAATCTGATGTTAAATGGTGGGCAAGATTTCTAGCCAAGATGTTCCAGGTAGTCCTAAAAGAAGGGGTAATGCCACCAACTTGGAAGGGGGCCGTAATTAGGCCAATTCACAAGAAAGGGAGCAAAGAGGAGCCACAAAATTACCGGCTAATCAACTTACTAGATATAGGTGAGAAGGTGTTCTCTAAAATAGTGCTGAAACAGCTGAATGCATGGGTAGACGAGTTTCAAATAATACCCACAGAACAGGGTGGTTTTAGAGCAGGCCACTCTACAATAGACCACGGATTTGCTCTATGGGCGATGGCGATGAAGTCGACGGAACAGAACGGCAAGTTATGCTGCTGTTTCGTCGACTTCAGAGCAGCCTTTGATTCGGTGGATAGGGCCTGTTTATGGGAAGTACTAGAGAGACTGAAGATCCCTAAGGATCTACTCACTATAATAAAAGAACTCCACAGGGAAAACTGGGGCCAAGTAATCAAGGATAAGGTGGGTTCTCTAACTTTAAAAATACCCATAGCAAATGGACTAAGACAAGGCTGTGTGCTGGCCCCACAACTCTTTTCGATCTTCCTGTCTGACCTTCCGGCACAGCTTGAGGTGGAGGGCAGTGCCAGCCCTAAAATGGATGGCAATAAAATACCCTGCCTGTTGTACGCAGACGACCTGGTGATAATAGACCAGACCGAGAGGGGCCTACAAAGGAAGCTTAACGCTTTCCATACATATTGTACCAGTAAATTATTAACAATTAATTTAGATAAAACCAAAACCCTATGCTTCGGGAAAAAGATAAGCAAATTTACATGGTATATAGGTGATCTCAAACTGGAAAATGTCAATGAATATCGATATCTGGGTTTGTGGTTCGATAGAGTTTTAAATTGGAATTCCCACCTGGATACCCAAAAAGCTAAGGCACTCTCTTCCATATGTGGCTTAAAAAGATTTAATGGGGTATATGGAGAGATGTCACACCGACCTATGCTGAGAGCTTTTGAAGCAATGATACCTTCGCAAATGTTATATGGCGCTGAGATCCTTTATTTGAGCGGTAAGGGATCCTGGGACGTGTTAGAGGGGAATTGCTTAAAAAGACTCTTATCCCTTCCTAAATCCTCAATGATACAAGCCATCAGGTTAGAAATAGCAACAAAATCCTGGAAAATTCAAACCCAGATGGCTGTGATTAGATTTTGGAAGAGAATTGAAGACCCTGAAAACCAAAAAGTAGCATGCTGGTGTCGCAATGAAATACTGAGAAGCGAGCTAAAATGGGCAAAAGGTTGTAGGGACAAACTGAAAGGAATTTGCAAAGCTTTGGAGATTGATTGGGACCAAGAATCGCTTCGGATCCTTAGTACTAAAGGGGAGCTGAAGCAAAGGGGGAAGGAAGTCTCTAAAGCAACTGATATAGGCTATCTAACTAATAAAAAATCAGTGACGCACATGTTGAAAGCCTGGTCCAATGAAAATTGGTTCCCCTACCTCGATAGACTCCCTAACCGAGGGTTCAGGCAAGAGATCCTGAGGTGTCGAACTGGGATTAACCCGTGGATAATAAATAAAGCGCTAAAAGCCAAAATGCTAGACCATGAAGGCTGTTGTAAGTGTAAGTTGAGAACCAAGGGAGACTGGCCGCATATTCTATTGGATTGCCTGTTCCTCCTGGAGCAGAGGAAACTATGGCTGCGCCCGGTCTTCTTAAAATATGAAATAAAAACGAGGAGGCAGGCAGCCAGCCTCCTAACAGAAATACCCTTCATTGATATTGTGATTGCCCTAGGGAAATTCTTAAAGGTGGCCCAGAGTGCATGGTGGCCCAAGGAAACATGTAGTACTGTATGAACTTCTCTTTTTTCCTTTTTTGTTTTCTTTAAAATTTGCACAACGTTAGGAACTTGAATAGGTTTTAAACTTTTTATAATATGCTTTTAGGTATTGAACCTTTTAACCGGCGCTTAGTGTTTTATAAAGTGGAATTTGTACTTGAAAATGAATTATAGAACTGTCTTTTAAAGAATAACATTTTAAAAATAAGTATAGGTATTTATTGTATACACCCCTTATTGTGTAATGCTCACTGCTTTGTTTAAAGACTACGGTCATAATAAACATACATTTTGACTTGACTTGACTTGAGGTAGTGAGATAGAGAGTGAGGTAGTAAAGAGTGAGGTAGTGAGGGAGAGGGATGTTGTGAGGTAGTGAGATATAAGCATAGAGTGATGTTGTGATGTAGTGAGATAGAGAAAGAGGTAGTGAAAGAGAGAGTGAAAGTGAGTTAGTGAGATAGAAAGAGTGAGGTAGTGAGATAGAGAGTGATTGAGGTAGTGAGTTAGAGAAAGAGAGTGAAGTTGTGAGGTTGTGAGCTAGAGAGTGAGGTAGTGAGAGAGTGAGGTAGTGATGTTTTGAGAGAGAGAATTTGTGAGGTAGTGAGATAGAGTGGAGTAGTGAGGTAGAGAGTTATGTAGTGAGAGATAGGTAGATAGAGAGTGAGGTAGTGAGAGACAGAGAAAGTAAGGTAGTGAAAGAGTGAGGTAGAGGGATGTTCTGAGGTAGTGAGGTAGAAACAGTGAGTGAGTTTGTGAGGTAGTGAGATAGAGAGAGAGTGAGGTAGTGAAAGAGAGTGAAAGTGACTTAGTGAGATAGAAACAGAGAGAGTGAGGTAGTGAGAGAGAGAGTGAGGTAGTGAAAGAGTGAGTTAGTGATGGAGAGTGATTTTTGGTGGTAGTGAGATAGAAACAATGAGTGATGTTGTGACGTAGTGAGATAGAGAAGGATTGAGGTAGTTTAAGAGAGAGTGAAAGTGACTTAGTGAGATAGAAAGAGAGAGAGTGAGTTAGTGAGATACAGAGTGACATAGTGAGTTGGAGAGAGAGAGAGTGAACTTGTGAGCTAGTGAGATAGAGAGTGAGTCAGCGAGAGAGTGTTGTAGTTATTTTTTGAGTGAGTGACTTGTGTTATAGTTAGGTAGTGAGAGTGATATCGAAATAGAGTGATGTTATGGAGAGAGTTAGTGAGAGAGAGAGTGAGATAGTGTTATAGATTTAACTTGAGTAGTGATGTAGTTATTTTTGTTTTGTGGGAGAGTGAAGTAGATATAGAGTGAGGTAGTGAGAGATAGAGAGAGTGAGGTAGTGAAAGAATGAGGTAGTGAGGGTGAGAGTTGTTGTGCTGTATTGAGATAGAAACAGAGTGATGTTGTGAAGTAGTGAGCTAGAGTGAGGTAGTGTATGAGAGAGTAAAAGTGAGTTAGTGTATTTGAGAGAGAGAGAGTGCGGTAGTGAGATAGAGAGAGAGTGAAGTTGTGGGGTAGTGAGAGAGTGATGTAGTGAACTTTAGAGACAGTGTGTCGTGATATAGTGAGAGAGATAGTGAGATAGAAATAGAGTGAGGTAGTATATAGAGAGAGTGTGAGGTAGTGAGATAGAGAGAGTGAAGCAGTGAGTTAGAGAGAGAGAGTGAAGTTGTGAGGTAGTGAGAGAGTGTTGTGAATTTTTGAGAGAGTGTCGTGATATAGTGAGGCAGTGAGAATGAGATAGTGAGATAGTAATAGATAGAGTTAGGTAGTGATGTAGCGAGAGTGAGGTAGTGAGATAGAGAGAGTTAAGTTGTGAAGTAGTGTGTTAGAGAGATAGTTCCTGTGGTAGTGATATTGTGATGCTGTGAGAAAGAGAGAGTTGAGTAGTGAGGTAGAGATTGAGGTAGAGAGAGAGTGAATGAGAGATAGTGTAGTAGTGTGAGAGATAGTGAGGTAGTGAGAGAGATAGTGAGTTAGTGAAAGAGAGAGTGAGGTAGTGATAGAGAGAGTGAGGTAGTGAGAGAGAGAGTTCGAAGGGACGGTATAGTGGAGCTGAGGAGAGAGTGAAGGGATGGTGCAGTGAGAGGCTGAGGAGAGTGCATCAGTGAAGGGACGGTACCATAAGAGGCTGAGGAGAAAGTGCAGCAGTGAGTGATGGTGCAGTGGAGGAGTGAGGGCTGCAGCCTGGATGGAGGGCGGGGCTGAGCAGAGAGTGCAGCAATGAAGGGACGATGCAATGGGGGGCTGAGCAGAGAGTGCGTCAGTGAATGGATGGTGCAGGGAGAGGCTGAGGAGAGTGCAGCAGTGAAGGGACGATGCAATGGGGGGCTGAGCAGAGAGTGCATCAGTGAAGGGACGGTGCAAGGAGAGGCTGAGGAGAGTGCAGCAGTGAAGGGACAGTGCAGGGACAGTGCAGGGAGAGGCTGAGGAGAGAGTGCATCAGTGAAGGGACAGTGCAGGGAGAGGCTGAGCAGAGAGTGCAGCAGTGAAGGGACGGTGCAGGGAGAAGCTGAGGAGAGTGCAGCAGTAAAAGGACGGTGCAGTGGGGGGCTGAGCAGAGAGTGCAGCAGTAAAAGGACGGTGCAGTGGGGGGCTGAGCATAGAGTGCAGCAGTGAAGGGACGGTGCAGTGGGACTGAGGAGAGAGTGTAGCAGTGAAGGGATAATGCAGTGAGAGGCTGAGGAGAGTGCAGCAGTGAAGGGACGGTGCAGTGGGGAGGAGGAGTGAGTGCAGCAGTGAAGTGACGGTGCAGTGAGAGGCTGAGGAGAGTGTAGCAGTGAAGGGACGGTGCAAGGAGAGGCTAAGGAGAGAGTGCAGCAATAAAGGGACGGTGCAGGGAGAGGCTGAGGAGAGAGTGCATCAGTAAAGGGCCGGTGCAGGGAGAGGCTGAGGAGAGAGTGCATCAGTAAAGTGATGGTGCAGGGAGAGGCTGAGGAGAGAGTGCAGCAGTGAAGGGATGGTGCAGTGAGAGACTGAGGAGAGTGCACCAGTGAAGGGACGGTGCAGGGAGAGGCTGAAGAGAGTGCAGCAGTGAAGGGACGATGCAATGGGATGCTGAGCAGAGAGTGCATCAGTGAATGGACGGTGCAGGGAGAGACTGAGCAGAGAGTGCAGCAGTGAAGGGACGGTGCAGGGAGGGGCTGTGGAGAGAGTGCATCAGTGAAGGGACGGTGCAGGGAGAGGCTGAGGAGAGAGTGCAGCAGTGAAGGGATGGTGCAGTGAGAGACTGAAGAGAGTGCAGCAGTGAAGGGATGGTGCAGTGAGAGGCTGAGGAGAGTGCAGCAGTGAAGGGACAGTACCGTGAGAGGCTGAGAGAGAGTGCAGCAGTGAGTGATGGTGCAGTGGAGGAGTGAGGGCTGCAGCCTGGATGGGGGGGCTGAGCAGAGAGTGAAGCGATGGCGCCGGGAGAGGCTGAGGAGAGAGTGCTGCAGTGAAGCGATGGTGCAGTGAGAGGCTGAGGAAAGTGCAGCAGTGAAGGGACGATGCAATGGGGGCTGAACAGAGAGTGCATCAGTGAAGGGACGGTGCAGGGAGAGGCTGAGGAGAGTGCAGCAGTGAAGGGACGATGCAATGGGGAGCTGAGCAGAGAGTGCATCAGTGAAGGGACGGTGCAGGGAGAGGCTGAGGAGAGTGCATCAGTGAAGGGACAGTGCAGGGAGAGGCTGAGGAGAGAGTGCATCAGTGAAAGGATGGTGCAGGGAGAGGCTGAGGAGAGAGTGCAGCAGTGAAAGGATGGTGCAGTGAGAGACTGAGGAGAGTGCAACAGGGAAGAGACGGTATAGTGGAGCTGAGGAGAGAGTGAAGGGATGGTGCAGTAAGAGGCTGAGGAGAGTGCATCAGTGAAGCGATGGTACCGTGAGAGGCTGAGGAGAGAGTGCAGCAGTGAGTGATGGTGCAGTGGAGGAGTGAGGGCTGCAGCCTGGATGGGGGGGCTGAGCAGAGAGTGCAGCAGTGAAGCGATGGCGCAGGGAGAGGCTGAGGAGAGAGTGCAGCGGTAAAAGGACAGTGCAGTGTAAAAATAAAAATATGCCTTACCTCTAACATAAACTAAAATCAACATACATACCTGTCTGAACAACTCCGTGCACAGCGGTGCACATCGCTGAAGGGAATCGCCATGGGCCATGTTGAACCTAGAAAAGAGAGAATAAACATAAGATTAGCAAAAAAAAAAAAAATGGCTTACCTCTGAATGAAAACAGAGACAGAGAGTGAGGTAGTGAAAGAGAGTGAAAGTGACTTAGTGAGATAGAAATAGAGAGAGTGAGGTAGTGAGAGAGAGAGTGAGGTAGATAGAGTGAGACAGAGAGAGTGAGGTAGTGAAAGAGTGAGTAAGTGATGGAGAGTGATTTTGGTGGTAGTGAGATAGAAACAATGAGTGATGTTGTGACATAGTGAGATAGAGAAGGACTGAGGTAGTGTAAGAGAGAGTGAAAGTGACTTAGTGAGATAGAAAGAGAGAGAGTGAGTTAGTGCGATAGAGAGTGACGTAGTGAGTTGGAGAGAGAGAGTGAACTTGTGAGCTAGTGAGATAGAGAGTGATTCAGCGAGAGAGTGTTGTAGTTATTTTCTGAGTGAGTGACTTGTGTTATAGTTAGGTAGTGAGAGTGATATGGAAATAGATAGAGTGATGTTATGGAGAGAGTTAGTGAGAGAGAGAGTGAGATAGTGTTATAGATATAATTTGAGTAGTGATGTAGTTATTTTTGTTTTGTGGGAGAGTGAAGTAGATATAGAGTGAGGTAGTGAGAGAGAGTGAGGTAGTGAAAGAATGAGGTAGTGAGGGTGAGAGTTGTTGTGCTGTATTGAGATAGAAACAGAGAGATGTTGTGTGATCAGTGAAGGGACGGTGCAGGGAGAGGCTGAGGAGAGAGTGCAGCAGTGAAGGGATGGTGCAGTGAGAGACTGAAGAGAGTGCAGCAGTGAAGGGATAGTACCGTGAGAGGCTGAGAGAGAGTGCAGCAGTGAGTGATGGTGCAGTGGAGGAGTGAGGGCTGCAGCCTGGATGGGGGGCTGAGCAGAGAGTGCAGCAGTGAAGCGATGGCGCAGGAAGAGGCTGAGGAGAGAGTGCTGCAGTGAAGGGATGGTGCAGTGAGAGGTTGAGGAGAGTGCAGCAGTGAAGGGATGGTGCAGTGAGAGGCTGAGGAAAGTGCAGCAGTGAAGGGACGATGCAATGGGGGGCTGAACAGAGTGCATCAGTGAAGGGACGGTGCAGGGAGAGGCTGAGGAGAGTGCAGCAGTTAAGGCGACAATGCAATGGGGGGCTGAGCAGAGAGTGCATCAGTGAAGGGACGGTGCAGGGAGAGGCTGAGGAGAGTGCATCAGTGAAGGGACAGTGGAGGGAGAGGCTGAGGAGAGAGTGCATCAGTGAAAGGATGGTGCAGGGAGAGGCTGAGGAGAGAGTGCAGCAGTGAAAGGATGGTGCAGTGAGAGACTAAGGAGAGTGCAACAGTGAAGAGACGGTATAGTGGAGCTGAGGAGAGAGTGAAGGGATGGTGCAGTAAGATGCTGAGGAGAGAGTGCAGCAGTGAGTGATAGAAATAAACATAAGATTAGCAAAATAAACCAAATGCCTTACCTTAACTGAAAAACAGCAGCATACATACCTGTCTGAACCACTTCGTGCACAGCAGTGCACACAGCTGCACGGAGACGACACGGGCCATGTTGTATCTAGAAAAGAGAGAAAAAAATCTAAGATTAGCAAAATCAAAAAGATAGATTACCTCGAACATCAAAAGAGCAGAATATCGGAACCAGTTCGTGCACAACGGTGCACACAGCTGCACGGAGACACCACGGGCCATATTGGACCTGAAAAACAAAGAAATAAACATAAGATTAGCAAAATAAACCAAATGCCTTACCTTAACTGAAAAACAGCAGTATACATACCTGTCTGAACCACTTCGTGCACAGCAGTGCACACAGCTGCACGGAGACGCCACGGGCCATATTGGACCTGAAAAACAAAGAAATAAACATAAGATTAGCAAAATAAACAAAATGCCTTACCTTAACTGAAAAACAGCAGTATACATACCTGTCGGAACAACTTCGTGCACAGTGGAGCACACAGCTGCACGGAGACGGCACGGGCCATATTGGACCTGAAAAACAAAGAAATAGACATAAGATTAGCAAAATAAACAAAATGCCTTACCTTAACTGAAAAACAGCAGCATACATACCTGTCTGAACCACTTCGTGCACAGCAGTGCACACAGCTGCACGGAGACGCCACGGGCCATATTGGACCTGAAAAACAAAGAAATAAACATAAGATTAGCAAAATAAACAAAATGCCTTACCTTAACTGAAAAACAGCAGCATACATACCTGTCTGAACCACTTCGTGCACAGCAGTGCACACAGCTGCACGGAGACGACACGGGCCATGTTGTATCTAGAAAAGAGAGAAAAAAACCTAAGATTAGCAAAATCAAAAAGATAGATTACCTCGAACATCAAAAGAGCAGAATATCGGAACCAGTTCGTGCACAACGGTGCACACAGCTGCACGGAGACGCCACGGGCCATATTGGACCTGAAAAACAAAGAAATAAACATAAGATTAGCAAAATAAACCAAATGCCTTACCTTAACTGAAAAACAGCAGCATACATACCTGTCTGAACCACTTCGTGCACAGCAGTGCACACAGCTGCACTGAGACGCCACGGGCCATATAGGACCTGAAAAACAAAGAAATAAACATAAGATTAGCAAAATAAACAAAATGCCTTACCTTAACTGAAAAACAGTAGCATACATACCTGTCTGAACCACTTCGTGCACAGCAGTGCACACAGTTGCACGGAGACGACACGGGCCATGTTGTACCTAGAAAAGAGAGAAAAAAACCTAAGATTAGCAAAATCAAAAAGATAGATTACCTCAAACAGCAAAAGAGCAGCATATCGGGACCAGTTCGTGCACAACGGTGCACACAGCTGCACGGAGACGCCACGGGCCATATTGGACCTGAAAAACAAAGAAATAAACATAAGATTAGCAAAATAAACAAAATGGCTTACCTCTAACAGCAAAACAGCAGCATACATACCCGTCGGAACCACTTCGTGCACAGCAGTGCACACAGCTGCACGGAGATGCCACGGGCCATATTGGACCTGAAAAACAAAGAAATAAACATAAGATTAGCAAAATAAACAAAATGGCTTACCTCTAACAGCAAAACAGCAGCATACATACCTATCTGAACCACTTCGTGCACAGCAGTGCACACAGCTGCACGGAGACGCCACGGGCCATATTGGACCTGAAAAACAAAGAAATAAACATAAGATTAGCAAAATAAACAAAATGGCTTACCTCTAACAGCAAAACAGCAGCATACATACCTGTCTGAACCACTTCGTGCACAGCGGAGCACACAGCTGCACAGAACGCCACGGGCCATATTGGACCTGAAAAACAAAGAAATAAACATAAGATTAGCAAAATAAACAAAATGGCTTACCTCCAACAGCAAAACACCAGCATACATACCTGTCTGAACCACTTCGTGCACAGCAGTGCACACAGCTGCACGGAGACGACACGGGCCATATTGGACCTGAAAAACAAAGAAATAAACATAAGATTAGCAAAATAAACAAAATGGCTTACCTCTAACAGCAAAACAGCAGCATACATACCCGTCGGAACAACTTTGTGCACAGCGCAGGACACAGCTGCACGGAGACGACACGGGCCATGTTAAACCTGAAAAACAAAGAAATAAACATAAGATTAGAAAAATAAACAAAATGGGCCATGTTGGACCTACAAAAGACAAAAAAAAACCATAAGATTATTGCAAAAGAAAAGATAGCTTACCTCAAACTGCAAAAGAGCCGCGGATCGGAACCACTCCGTGCACAGCGGTGCACATCGCTGCAGGGAGACGCCACGGGCCATGTTGGACCTAGAAAAAAGAAAAGAAACATAAGATTAGCCAAAAAAACAAACATGGCTTACTTTTAGACGAAAACAACAACAACATACATACCCGTCTGAACAGCTTTGTGCACAGCGGTGCACACGGCTGCAGGGAGACGCCACGGGCCATGTTGGACCTCTAAAAGACAAAAAAAACATAAGATTATTGCAAAAGAAAAGATAGCTTACCTCAAACTGCAAAAGAGCCGCGGATCGGAACCACTCCGTGCACAGCGGTGCACATCGCTGCAGGGAGACGCCACGGGCCATGTTGGACCTAGAAAAAAGAAAAGAAACATAAGATTAGCCTAAAAAAACAAACATAGCTTACTTTTAGACAAAAACAACAACAACATACATACCAGTCTGAACAGCTACGTGCACAGCGGTGCACACGGCTGCAGGGAGACGCCACGGGCCATGTTGGACCTAGAAAAAAGAAAAGAAACATAAGATTAGCCTAAAAAAACAAACATGGCTTACATCTGAACGAAAACAACAACAACATACTTACCCGTTTCAAGAGCTTCGTAACAGCGACTTCTAGCAGAGACGATCAGGGGAAAATGGCATTTACAATGCTATGGCCATTTTCGGACTTGGGGGCGTGGTTTTGAAGTTCTGAGTGACAGACAACGTCACTGTCTAAAGAACATCAAAAATGACGCCCCCAAATCCGAAAAGGACGGGGCTACATCGGAGTGACGGATCTCTCCTCCAATGGCTGGCCTCCGTTTCGGAAGCCAGCCAATAGGGAAGAGACGGGGCAAGGAGGCGGGATCTACTGAGCTACTAAGAGACATTAAATCTCCGACCCCAGACTGCGCAAGCGCAGCCTTTAGGTCCTCGACCTAATTAGGGAGTAACAACAGTTGCAGTAAGTCAACCCTGGTGCAGAGGAACCAAGATCATTGATAAACCTCTCTTTCAGATGGCATACGAGTTTGCCACCAAAGCGGTCACAAAGAATACTGGAAGAGACAAGCCTGAATCAACAAGCGTATGCAGGAACTCCCGCCTGTAGGCCACATTCTGGTGTCAAGACTGGGGCTCACTGAGTTTCTGATCTTGTACTTCAGAAGTTTGAAAACATTCAGGTGTATACAGAGACACACATATCTTAGAAGGTATGGGAGACTGCATGCATTTGTGTTTGCTGTAGGCAATGCTTGTGGTATTATCGGGGAAATCAACATGAAAACATGGCATACCTGACCTTAAAACAGGCCCACTAACTGCTAAAACCGTCCAACACAATATTCTGTCAGACCAGCCCATTGGACTCTGCCTGTTTGCCCTATAGACCAATCCAACTCTGGGTGCATGCTCTTTGCAGGAACGGTGGATCCAGGATTCTCAACTTTCTCATAGTACTTGTCTCCTGTTTTTGGGACACTTTGTTAAGCTACCTAGCAGTCACTTTCAGCAACTGGCACGTTGGACAGTCATCAGAAATCAGAAGAAAGGCTAGCAAAGCTAAGTATAACTTGCACCCCACCATCCACTGCTTAAGACCTCACATATTACATCACTCATGACATGCTCTATGACATTATTGATGGCTTCAGTGATTACATCACTGATATCATTCAATGAGTGTGTTGGTTTGTTTTACAGTTTACACAGTGAGGGGTAGCAACATATTACTTTCTTACCTAATTCTGTACAGCCTGTGTCCAGCTGATGTGTGTAAGTGTTTACAAAACACATGATCTCCTAATGCATCCTAGGTGTGTAGAGATCTTGAACACATTATACATGTTTGAATTTAAAAGTAACCCTGTATGTAGGTGACATTTGAAAACGTGGGTCCAGCATGTCCCACACAAGGTTTTAGGCTCTGCAGAAAAAAGCAAAATGAACAAATGATGGATGGAATGCTAAACAATGCAATCACCCCCAGTCACAAAGATCTGTTTGCAACAGGGAAACAATTCTACATACAACATACCAAGCATTGTTAGCAGCCTTGAGGTATTAGACAGAATCATCTCAGCACAGCAATTTCTACGTAATATAAAAGACTGTGTACCAAATATTAAGCTATGTGCATATGCATGTTTTGCTTTAGAGGATAGGCTATCTGTAAAGTTATCAACACAGTATCAAGAATGCAGGTAGCACCTTCAGATGTTGCTGATTTTAAGCAAATCGTGTTTTTCTTTGCCAAGTGTTGCATAGAGTGTTCACTGTTCTTAGTAGATACTTTTTAATACTATGTGGTGTATTTATCATGAGAGTTTCACTGTCTGCAAACAGAGTGGTAAAGGATAAACTTTAAATAGAATGAACACTCTTTAAAGTACTCATTTCTCTACTCATATCAACTTCATTTCTCAACATAAGTTTGGCCACAGTCAGATCGTTCAGTATTTTTAGGAACTTGGCTTTCTCAGAAAAGTTCTATACAGATTGAACATCGCATGTAATGATGGTTTCCCATATATCTGTGGTTGATTGTTAATGTGAACTATGCTACCCATGAAGTGTATGATATAGGGTCAATGTGGCACATCCATGCTTTCTACACCTAAGAGAGACAATCAATCAATCATTTATGGAGCGCTGCTCTTCACCTCCTGAAGGTATCCAGTCACTGAGGTTTTGCTGGTCTCTGCCGAAAAGCCAGGTCTTGAACCCCCTTCTGAATTCCGTCTGGGAGGGTGATGTTCGTAGGTGGAGGGGTATGTCGTTCCAGGCCTGTGTGGTGAGGTAGAAGAAAGAGCGACCTCCGTTGTGGCTTTGGCGAATGCAAGGTGTGTGTGAGGGCTAGGAAGGCGAAGTGTAGGTGTCTGGCGGGTTGGTGGAAGTTGAGTGATTGATGTCTTCTGTTCCTTGGTCATGTAGGGCCGTGTAGGCATGTGTCAGTATCTTGAACTGGCATCTCTTCTGGACGGAGAGCCACTGGAGGTTCCTGATGTGGGGGTGATGCTTGTCCATTTAGGGAGGTTGAGGATAAGTCGGACTGCTGCGTTCTGTATGGTCTGGAGTCTCTTGAGGAGTTGAGCGGTAATACAGGTGTTGAGCGCTTTACCTAAGTCTAGCCGGCTGGCGACGAGGGCCTGGGTGAAGGTCTTTCTGGTGTTGACGGGGATCCATCTGAAGATTTTTCAGAGCATGTAGAGGAAGTGGACACAGGAGGAGGCGACTGCGTTGATTTGGCGCTTCATGGTGAGTTTTCTGTCAAGGATGATGCTGAGGTTGTGGGCATGGTCTGTTGGTGTGGGTCTGAACTCACAGGGCCAATAAGTGTTCCTCCCGAAGTTCAGCACATTCATCTTGTCCGAGTTGAGCTTCAGGCAAGTTGGTCCTCATCCAGTCGGCGACACTGGGCATGTCCTTGTGGAAGTTTGTTCTAGTGGTGGAGGGAGAGGATGAATTGGGTGTCATCTGCGTAGGATAAGATGTTAAGTGCATGGGTTCTAACGATGTGGGTGATGGGTGTCATGTAGGTGTTGAACAGGGTTTGGCTGAGGGATTGGGATAGGCCACAGATGAAGCTCTTGTGTTCGGAGGCGAAGGGTGGTAAGTGGATTCTCTGAATTCGTCCTCTGCGGAAGGATGTGGTCCATTTGAGGGTGTCCCCCTGGACGCCAATGCGGGTTAGTGTACTGATGAGGGTGTGGTGGGATACGGTGTCAAATGCTTCTGAGAGGTTCAGGAAGATCAGGGCTGCTGTTTCACACCAGCCACGGAGGGATCTGATGCAGTCGGTGGCGGCAATCAGTGCAGTCTCAGTGCTGGGGTTGGTGTGGAAGCCGGATTGCGAGGCATCAAGCAAGTAATTTTTTCTAGCTGTTCTGTGAGCTGGTGGTTACCTTCTCGAGGACTTTGGCAGGGAATGGAAGAAGTGAGATGGGACGGTAATTTTTTAGTTTGCTGGGGTCGGCAGAAGGTTTCTTCAGGAGGGGTCTGACCTCAGCGTGTTTCCATCTGTCGAGGGGGCAGGGGTCTGTGGATGCTCTGGAGTGGATGGAGGATATGATTGCTGTGGTGATTTGCGTGGTGAGTGGATTCCATGTGGTGATTGAGTGGCTGGTACCCATAGGTGGGAGGAGGTTGTTGAAGTTGAAGTCAGTGGGTTGGGGATCAAAGTTGTTGTGGAAGGTGGCTATCTAGTTGTGGAAATAGTCAGACAGGGTGTAAAAGAAGATTCTTGGGAAGAGCGGGCCATGTTCTAGGTGGCTGATGGGCACGCAAATTCTCTAAAGATGTTGAAGAGTTCCTTAGTGTGATTGGTGCATGTTTCGATCCAGTCTTTGAGGACGTCTCTTTTTGTGTCCTTAATGTGTTGGTGGTATATGTTGAGGGCTGATTTGAAGGTGGTTCGGTTGGTGGCGTCTCTGGTGGTTCAGCATAGTTTTTCTAGTCAATTGTAGTTACGCTTGATAGTTCTAAGTTCTGGTGTGTACCATCTGGCTTTTCTTGAGGGTGTGCTGGTTTTGGCTGGCTTAATGGGGGCAACTTTGTCGGCGCATGGGGGCGCACTGCGGGATGGCTGGCTCCTGAGGCGGCTCCGCCGGACGAGAACCTGTAGCTATAAACACCGCAGTGCTGCTGCCGATAAAATGCATGAACTCTGCTGATTAGGGTGTCGGAATGGCTAAGGACTAACCAGAGGATGCTTATAGCGCCTGGAACTGCCTAAATTAGAACTTACGAGGCAGAACGGCGCGAGCTGTGACCGGACCTTCAAAATGGCGGCGCCCGCGAACTGTAACGAGAACAAAGACGAGCTCCCAGAGACGTCGGAATGTGCCCTTGAATGCTCAATCGGGACTCTGAAGTGATCGGAGGACCTGCGGAACCGAGCGATTGCCTCCCGACGGTCAGCACTGGAGGCTGTGAGTAATTTGCAGTGTGCGTTCCACGGAGCGCTGACAGGATGCAAAATGGCGGCCCTGATGGAACGCAAAATGATTAAGCGCGCGTTCTGGCTATAACGGGCTCCAAAACGCTGTTTCGCTATCTCTGCTTGAGATCTATGATAGCCCCTAACAATCTACGAGCCACACGCCAGCATCTAGACCCTAACTGCGCCGATTAAAGCTGCCGAACACAATAAACACACAGAGGTCTGTTTTTTTCCTGGGTGTTATGCTGCAAAAATCAAAGGCGGTGACGGAAGACTTGCAGGGCACGGGTTCTTGCAGAGCTCTTACCTTTTGGCCGGATCAATGCCCCTACAGCAACAGTCGCCATAGATATGTGCACAGAACGGCTGTGATAGGGGTGAGAGGTCTGCAGAGACACTGAGACGCAGAGCCGGGCCCAAAGACATGGTGGTGCTGCACACAATGAACAAAGCAGGAGAAATTGTACCCGCCGATAATTAAATATTGCCTACATCTGCTTATATCAACCGGCTTGCTTGCTTATGCCCTGCGACATACTAATATGCACCGGAGAGATGTGATACCCTCGAAAGGGGGTGCATGGGAACGCGCTGCTTGAGGCGTGATGTGTGGCTGAGCTGCCAGTGATGCCGACCGACACTCCTGACATGGCTGCATAAACGCCAGTGACTGGTTGTTTGTCCTGTCTTCGAGGGCTGTGATACTGTCGAGGATTGCCTGGCCTACTATTGTCCCTACCACTGATGCCATTATAACCGCGTTTCACGTTCTTACAGTCCAGCTGCCACCGGATGACCACGACGACCAGAAGGGTGCACTCCATACGCAGTGTACCGCGACTAGGCCGCGGACTACCCACTACCACAGACGAGATGGGCAAACCGGAGAAGCAGCAAACGAAGCTACAATTCGAAGCAAAAAAACAGACTAAAGGAGCTGCTGGCGGGACGGAGGCGGAGGGGGATCATGACAACGAAGAGGAAACCGGTATGGAGGGTGTACTGCGAGCCATACAGCGGAGCCTGCAAGAAATGAACGGGAAACTGGATACTCTTACGCAAAGAGTGGACCACATGGCCGCTAAGATGGACAAACATGGGGAAAGGCTAGTAGAAGCAGAAACGAGAATATCAACAGTGGAGGATGTTGCAAGTACCAACACTAAGAACTGCGCCGCCATGGAGAAAACGCTGGAAGCACTACGTAATAAGACAGAGGATTTGGAAGCGAGGTCTCGCCGCAACAATGTTCGCACAGCAGGGCTTCCGGAACCCACAAACTCGGGGCAGATGGAACTATATGTGGAAAATCTCCTTAAAGAACTTTTCGGGGCGGAGGAATTCTCGTCGGTGTTCCTGGTGGAACGGGCTCATCGCTCCCTGGCGCCACGCCCAAAACCAGGAGCCCCCCCACGCATCATCATAGCCCGTCTACTGAATTACAGAGACAGAGACACGGTCGCGGGAAAAAGGAGACATCACTCACCAGGGAAACAAACTAGATTTCTACCCGGATCACACCATGGCTGTCCAATTGGCCAGCAAAGAATACCACTCGGCGAAAAAGAAGTTAAGAGACCTGGGAGTGGAGTACTCCATGGTCTACCCTGCAAAGCCTAAGGTAACTAATGCAGGGAGATCCACTGTTCTTCCCACACCACAGGCGGCTCATGAATATATCAAAAAGCTGGACAGGCGGAGACGAGCGTCAGGACGAGAAGACCAGCCGGACGACGAGAGCTGAGTGGCCCTGATCAGGTAATAATGTTCCGGTATTAAATCGGCGAGGGCACGGACTTTATCGTCTCATTTCGTATGGACCTCACTGCGGGTGCTATACTACCTTCAGTGCATAATGTACGCAGGGTTTATGAGTGGGCAAGCTAAATAGTGGTTGGAAGGTGGGATGATTCACACAATGAGTGAGCCAAGATGCACGGTCCTGAGGCCACCTACCTAAACCCAGAAATGAGAAGGAGATGGTGATTTTGTGGGAACTATCGTGGGCTACGTGGCGGACAGGGTGTGCTTGATACGAGGGCTACCCCACCATAGACTATGAGGGGGAGGTGGCTGCTTGATGTCATCACCAGTTACGAATGCACCAATGTAAGGTTGTAGGGACCTATGCCATGTTGATCAGTGCCAAAAGAGTTGAAGACACTATAATATATAGCAGGCGAGGGGGTTCCGCCGCTGTGTCGGAGGGCCCGGGTGCACTGGCACACGGAATGGACTATACGGCCCAGACTCGCGAACACTTCACTTGGATAATATGCGAAGGTATGGTCTTGACGAGTTATATACTGCCCTGATTCCGCATGTTAGCCGAGCTGTGACCTGCTGGTGCAACCAAATGGACAAATTCTGAAAAAGGCAGGAGAGCTTCAGGCGGTCATGCATGGTTATTTCAAATAACAGACTATGAGTCCTTGTCATGTGACACACGATAGCGAAAGTGTAGAAAGTACACAGACTAGTAGCACTATGTTCACATTTGTTACTTGAAACAGACTACCCGTCCACATCTACAATGTGGGTGGAGAAGTGTGCACTTGGTGGACCCCCTACATGGGTGTCCCCCAACACATGTTGGTTCTATAGTTCATTTTGTTCAGGGATATGGCTTTGGCAGGATTGGGTTGCTGAAGTGGGTGGGGGGGAGGAATGGGGAAGTTGGGGATGTTCATTACAAATCACTGTATCTGAGAAGCATTGCAAACTCTGAATTATATTGCATATATGACATGGTTGACGATATATGGCCAAATTGCAAAATGTTAGGATGGAGTGCGTCGTGCGGATGGGATGCAACTGGGTTCCATACTGAAGTAATTCAGGAAGCTCGGCTGAACTTTCTCACTTGGAACGTAAGGGGCATGAATAACCCCAAGAAAATTCGTCAACTATTTGCATACTTCACCAGACTCCAAGTAGATGTAGCGTTTCTTCAGGAAACACACACTGCGGCAAACACATCGACATAGGTAGCAGATGGGCAGAAGCAGTGCACAGCTCCAACTACTCGTCATATGCACGTGGTGCAAGCATTCTCATTCGAAAGGGGGTTAACTTCAGAGTATCGAAGGTACTAAAAGATACGGAAGGTAGATATGTTATAGTGCTTGGCCTTCTTAGGAATCAAAATGTAGCTCTAATAAACACGTATGGACCAAACACGGATGACCCTGGGTTCTTCACTAAACTATGGCATACTATTTCTGATCTAAATATAACACACATGGTGTGGGGGGGCGATTTTAATATTGCCATGCAAGATGGATTAGACAGATCGCCTAACACTGTAGAACAGCACAAACGAGCAAGAACAGCACTACAAGATGCTATAGCAGAGTTACAGCTAAGCGACATTTGGAGGACACGAAACCCGTCTCACACAGAAGCTACACACATCTCTGCTGCACATAATAGCTGGTCGCGACTCGACTACTGGTTGGGGTCGAGTGAGATATCCCTATGGACGACTGCTATTAAGCATCTGCCACGCACACTCTCAGACCAAAGCCCGGTGTTGCTTACACTGCAGCTGCCACATTACATACCACCTCCCTTCACATGGAGATTCAATGCCTCGGCACTTTTGGACTCCGCATACACAGACACCATACACAAAGCTATAGTGGAGTATTTCGAACTCAACGATCCAACGACTGAGGACAAAGGGTTAGTGTGGGAAGCATTTAAAGCAACGATAAGGGGAAAGTGTATTAGCACCACAGCGGGAATCCTGAAGGCCTTCAGACAGCAATTGCGTATTAGGGAATCTAAATTGAGTGAATTGGAACGACGCTATGAACACACACAGGACGCTACCGTACTAGGGGATATAAAAATGATCTTGACAGAACATCAAGATTTTGCCACTGCTGAAATTACATACGTCTCGAAAAGGGGGAGGGCGAGAGCGTACGGGGAGGGTGGTAGACCTGGAAGGGCACTAGCTCAAAGGATATGTTCAGGACATACTCCGCAACACATTCACACAGTGCGAGATTCAGAGGGAACCAACAGATATGACATGAAGGGAATCTTGGAAGAATTCAGACTAACTTTTGGCCAACTGTATGAATCACGCCTACACGGATCAGCAGATACCATAAAAGATTATATGGCTGATGTGGAAATTGCATGGTTATCCGATAGGCATAGAGAATACTTATCCAGCCCTGTCACAATTGAGGAAGTGACTGATATCATTAAGGCCCTCCCTAACGGCAAAGCACCAGGGCCGGATGGCTTCACTGGTGAGTTTTACAAGGCGTTTGCAGATCTTCTGGCCCCCCACATGGTAGAAATGTATAGTGCTGCGCATGAACAGCAAATCCTCCCGGCATCTCTTCGCGAAGCGATGCTGATAGCACTGCTGAAGCCGGGAAAAGATCCAGAAATATGCGAGTCATATAGGCCATTGTCACTTATTAACGTAGACACAAAGATAATTGCAAGTTTACTGGCCGCGTGGCTTAAGCCATTGATGCCGTCCCTCGTAAGACCAGATCAGGCAGGTTTTATACCTGAGAGACACAATTGAATGGGAATATCTGCATGCAGTATTAAGACGCATGGGTTTTCCAATAATGTTCTTACAATGGATATCAATGCTGTACACGGGCCTGTCAGCCCGTATAAAGGTAAACTGCTACATCTCGGATCCCATAGTGATCGTCAGAGGGACCAGACAGGGATGCCCCCTGTCCCCGCTGCTATTTGCGTTGGTGCTAGAACCATTAGCCTGTAAAATTAGACAACAGCACCATTATTCGGCACTCCAGTTCCCAACGCGACCCCTGCACATATCCCTATATGCGGACGATATGGTGCTATACGTAAAAGACCCTGCCCAAAATCTCAACCCCTTAATGCGAGAATACATTAAATTTGGTCAGCACTCTGGTCTGCAAATTAACTGGGCCAAGTCTCAAATACTGGCGTTATCAGATAGTACCACTCCATTCGCATTAGAATACCCGCTGGAATGGCGAGAGGAACCCACGAGATATTTAGGCATCTGGTATCACCGAGACCCTGAACTGGTCAT
Source organism: Lissotriton helveticus (assembly GCF_964261635.1). Lineage (NCBI taxonomy): Eukaryota > Metazoa > Chordata > Amphibia > Caudata > Salamandridae > Lissotriton > Lissotriton helveticus. Next base: position 190,848,169 of record NC_136062.1, on the reverse strand, counting down.
CCGTACAAATTACGGGAGGGTCATCTCGGAGCTGGAAGAGAAAATTAACAGATGGAACAAGTTGCCACTTTCATTAGCGGATAGAACTGCCATAGTAAAAATGGTACTTCTGCCCAAATTCCTCTATTTATTCAACAACATTCCCATCAAACCACCCGCAGAAGTTTTCCGGAATATAAACAAATTGGTCCTGAACCTTATTTGGGCGGGTAAACAAGCAAGGTTGGAATTACACACGTTAACGTTGCCTTATGCACAGGGAGGCTTCAGGGTACCGGATTTCTATCTCTATTATCTGTGCGCACAGGCGTAGTTTGCACACTACTGGTATCATGAAATACCGTTCTTGTCACATATTGCAGTTGAGACAGGAGATGCCCACCCCATTCCCTTATCGGCATATAAGCGTCCGCCACTACACACCCGGGACATAAATACAATAGACGTTACCAACACAGCCTGGTATCTGATGGGCAAAAGGCGGGCAAGTTCCCATTATATGCACCTGCCATGCCATTGGCGCATCACCCGGAGATCTCGGTCACACAAGAGGCAGTGGGCATGGAATTGCTGCAACGAGCAGGGATAGATAAAATGGGGGTTCTGTATGACGAGGGAAGGGTTAAGATGTTCGAATCACTAACTTATATCAGTAACCCAACACTATTGTTCAATTTCACATACTACCGGTTACAAAGGGCGATGAAAGAACTTTACACAATGTACCCCGAGGAACCTCCACAACTGCTCTCACTGCAGTTTCTGTTAACGGCACCCACAGCGGCGCACATAGTCTATAGACTGTATACTAGGTTACAAGAGGATACTGCGGGTAACACTGACAAAATGAGGAATAGATGGAGCGAGGTAATGCCTGAACCATTAACCGAGGAAAAATGGTCCATGACGTGTATGCTAACCGAAATGCTCACCCCGAATGGAAATTTAAGAATCATTCACTATAAGTACCTGCATCATATGTACTACACACCACACCGGCTGCATAGATATGGTTTGAGTGCAGACTCTAGATGCAAAAGGTGTAAAAGTGAAGGGGCTGATTTCATACATTTAGCTTGGCATTGCCTCAAGATTGCTGACTATTGGAGAGATGTGACGGAAGCACTAAGTGTAATGTTAGATACACCCATCGAATGTTCGATAAGAGCGTGCTTGCTATGCCTTGTCCCTAATGTAAGAGCGAGAAAACGTAAGTACTGTGTGATAGCACTGCTGATGGCTAAGCGCAGAATCTCGCTTCACTGGAACAGCACCAGATATCCCACTCAGAGGAAATGGTTGGAAGACCTTACGTACTGTAAAGACACACTAGTCACCTATGAGGAAGAGCTGCCTGAGGGCTCCAGACCCAAAGATTACTGGGCGTATTTAGTTGAATATCTAAAAGAGAGGCCACTGACAGCTATGGAGTAAACTGACAAGTGCCAGGCATACATGTTTATACACGGATACGCCATGTCTGGGAATAACAAAAATAAATTAATAAAAACAAAAGGAGGGAGAATGTTGTGATGCAGTGATCACTGTTTAGTTAAAAGGAGGTTAAGTATGGTTACTTTTCAGAAACTAAAATAAGTTCTAATGCAATGCCCTATCAGCTGTATCTGTTACGGATGCATGACGCGTAACATATATTCCTGTCAAACGCTGCCGGACCCTCGGGTTGCCGGTCAAAGAGCTGTGTTAATTTGTTGCGTGTTCCAATATCATTAAACCTAACATGCTGCTGGCCCCCGGGTTGTAGGCGCACAGCTGTGTACCGTATGAAGGAATCAATAAAACAGTTTGAACAAAAAAAAAAACTAAAAAAAACACTTTGTCGGCGCATATGGGAATCCAGTTAGAGAAATTCTGTACAGCCTGTTCCAGGTTTGATGCAGCATAGGGCTGAATGGTGTTGAGGGCCTCCGTCCACTGGATCTAAGTAACTTTATTCTAGCTGCGGTGAAAGGAGCTTGGGGGCTTGGTGGTGGTCCCTCGGGAACCTGTGATGGTGAAGCTGACGATGGTGTGGTCGGTCCAGGTGAGTTCTGTGACATGGCTGTACTTGGCTCTGTTGCTGGATGTGATGATTGGGGTCCAGCGTGTGTCCTGCGCAGTGTGTTAGGTCAGTGACCAGTGTGGCCAATGTTGCTCATGATTTCTAATATATTAGCGGTGGTGTCGTTATTAGGGTCGTTGAGGTGGAAGTTATGGTCGCCGAGTAGGATGTAGTGCTTGGAGTCGATAGCTAGAGGGGCAATGAAATCAAAGATGGCATCGCAGAATCCAGGTCGCGGTCCTGGGGTCTGTAGGCGAGGGTGCCTTTGATGGTCATCCTGGTGTCAGTTTAGGGTTGGAAGTTGAGGTGTTCCATGATTGATGTGGTGTCGTTTTCGGAAGGGGTTTATCAGAGAAGTTCCTTGTGGATGATGGCGATGCCTTCCCCATGTTTGTTGGTGCAGTCTCAGTGTATCATCTTGTAGCTTTCATGCGTGTGGTCAAAATGTTGGGGGTTGAGGAGGGGTTGAGCCAGAATCAAGGGTGGGGATCACGTCAGGGGTGAGGGTGATGATGGTACCCCAGATTTGTGTGCCTGTTTGCAGAGGGACAGGGTGTTGAGCAAAATGCATTAGAACAGTTCTGGAATGTTCATTGGTCTCCTGGGTGGGTGTGGTGAGGGTTCCAGTGCAGGCAAAAGGCCCTGCTTTACAGGTGATGGCGCAGCGGCAGGTGAAGAGTCCTTACGTTGATCAGGGAGAAGTGATGCAGTCGTTGTTGCGGTGTCTGGGGTCTAGTACCCGGAGCTTAGCAATGGAGTATCGGTGGGTGGCTGGAGATCTAGGGTTCCTGGCGTTGGACATGGTCCAGGTGCAGATGGGCTTGCCTCTGACGTGCCTTTGGTGTGCTGGCAACCCGGCGGCCAATATATCCCCAAGTTTAGGAGGGCACGTACTGGAGGTCGCCGCTTTTCAGTAAAGGCAGCCACCTGCTGGAACTTGCTTCCCCGCAGTTTGCGGTTGGAACCCTGCTACTTGCGCTTTCGCAAGCAGCTCAAAACTCTTCTCTTCCCTAAATAAAATTTTCTTTTTTCCCTTCCCCTCTCAGCCAACTTCTCAGGTCTCACAGCGCGGGGATGCCTCCGGGTCACCAGGCGCTTTACAAATCCTTAAATAAATAAAATAAATAAACTAGGTACTGGGGGAGAGAGGGGTGCTGGGTGGCAGGAAGCGAGAGGTGGGAGAGGTGGAAACAGCAAGCCGGCTCACTAAACAGTTACAGCAGGCAAAACATGGGCTAATTAAACAGGCAAAAACAAGTATTTTCAATGCAATCCGTCTCGCCCGTGGGACCTTATATGTATTTAGCTATGCAGCACATTAGCCTGGGTGCTGAAACATTTACTGTTCTTTAACATGGAGGGAAAGTAAGCACCAAACTGTGTAACACGCTAGGTATGGGAACACATGGAGAGAAATATTGCCTTTAAGTAGGAAATGGTATAGTCCAAAGCCCTGTTTTTAATATAAAATCAGGGCCTCTGGTGGTCATATCACTGAAAATACAAGATTTGAAAAAAAATATTATTGTCTACGGCAGAGGCGCAACCAGAGCGACATTTCGGGGGGGGCTAAGAAAAAATTTCGGGGGGGCTGAAACTTTAAGCAATAGGCTGAGTGGAGCGGCAGGGGCTCTTGGAACAACAACAAAGCCTCATTAACATGCACATGGTCTTTAAAAGACCTGTGAAGTGCACGGGTGCGGCTGTGTGCATGCCCGGGAGCTGTCCGAGCCCGGGCTGCCACTCTCGACGGGGGTGGGGGGGGCTGAAGCCCTTTGATTCCAATGGGTGTTGCGCGCCTGGTCTACGGGTGCTCGTGGAAGACAAATTCTATGGACTGGAATCTATAGAATGCTAAAGTGATGCTGGTACTTTACTGACCTCTACTTGTGGTTTTCTATCAAGACAGTTAAATAGAGGCAGTTGAACAAGCAAAAAGCAATTCTGGTATTTTACTGACCTCTGCTGGTAGTTTTCTATCAAGACAGTTAAATAGAGGCAGTTGAACAGAAAACAAAGTTGCCAAGCGGAAGCAGACTAATTCTAGGGCTGATCTCCAGAGCCCACACAGAGTACATACACATTTAAGTATATCCTAAAGTATTACACGAGGTCTTGAATGCTTGACCTAAAAAGGTTAAATAGAGCAAAGTGAACACAATTGAACTAATACACAATTAAACATGAAAAAAATCTAGACTAGCACAGATGGCGTAAAAACCAAGTGGTCACCACAGTAAGGTGCGAGCGGCGGGCAGCAAAGAGCTGAGGAGGAAGGTAGCAGCGTCAGCAGTACACTAGCATCAACAGGGGAGACCTGCTAGAGGCAGCGAGGGGAGCTTGCACAAGGACCTGCTCAATGAGGTCAATGGGGAAAAGTAAGCATCATTAAACGAATACATAGTGCACAATTAAACAGGAGAAAAATTAGACTGGCACATATGTTGCAAAAATTGAGTGAAGTCAACATAGTACGGCCAGCACACCAGCATCAGTGGGGGAGACCTGCTAGATGCAGCAAGGGAAGCTGGCACAAGGATCTGGCAGGCATTGTTTCTGTGATGGCATTAAAAAATGCTCCTGCCAAGCATGAGCAAACAAACGTTTCCTTGCCTGTGCTGGTGTGGGCAAGGAAGCCGCTATGTTTTGGGGTTGGGATCCCCCAGACATAGCTAGTGAGCTGGCCACGGAGGAGGGGCTCCCCAAAGCAATTAATTGTATTGTATTGTAATTGAAGCGCTTTTTCAGCAAATAGCACACTACTCCAGGACCCATAAAGGATTAGTAGTGAATTAATATAGTAAAATATTAAATTAATTTGAGTGGTGGACATGTTAGTCTGTTATTTGGTTTGAAAAGGATAGTGGTGGTATAGAAGGGAAGGATTTTTTAGATTTTTTTTAATTGTTTGTTTTGTGGCTCATAGTAGTAGGAGGCTTGGGATGAGTAAAAGGGAGGTGGATGGGGGTTGAGTAAAATGGTGGGGGAGGAGGAGGAGTCAGAGGGAGAGTTTAGAAAGGCTTGTTTTGGGGGATCGGAATAGTAAAAAGAGGTATGAGATGATGCAAAGAGGGGTGGAGTAGGGAAGAGTCTTGAAAGGGTTATTTTGGGGTATCATAGTAGTGGTATGGGGTTTGGGATGAATTAGAGAGTAGATGTGATGGATATTTTGATAGATACGAGTAGTAAAAAGAGGTTTGACATGTGTCAGAGAGTTGAGCTAGAGTATACACACTCACACCAAATGTTCTCCACATATTTACTACAAACTAACACTATGCACAATTCAATGTCTCAGCACCCACTATAAAACCTCACAAACCACACATATGCACCCTTCTATCCCAGCTACCACACATTTCCACCATCACCTACAGACAATACTCAACTCTATTCTATACCACTAGCCAATCCACTCATGACTAACACAACCCAATTCCACACCACACTGAACTATATCCCAACCAGAAACACACTCTCTCCTGCTCTAAGTATACACAACAGACCCCTTTTTGTCACTAACAAACCTATATTCAGCCTTCCATCATTTCTTCGACCAACACTCTCCTTTCTTTCGACCATAACAAAACAACCACACAACATCTACTCTCCGCTATACCACACATATTACCTCTTGCAGTAAGCAAGTCTAAGACAAACACTCACAACTCTACCTCATCCCCTCTTTCACATAACATGCACTCTACTCACAAACACATCACCACCCCTTTACCTTACAAATTTCACTAACAAACAATACTATACTAAGAAATCCATCTCATAAAAACAAATATATCAGCATACCCTTTCACTACTCCTCAAAAACAAAACATATTACGCACACCAGCACAACAAAATCTCTCAAGCGCAACACCTCATAATACTTATTATCCCAAACTACAAACATACACCCACCTTTCAAATTACACAAGTGAACAAACTCCAATAATGAGCTTTCACTCTTCCACCACACCCAACACATATACACCATCACAGCAACTCTCTTTTAGCCGCCTTTCATCCATTGGACAATCTTAGAACCTTACAACATGACCCACATGCTGCACTGCCACCCATAACTCATACACTTTCCGCCCTAAACAGACACAAACAAAATAAGTAATGTGCCACACCTCACAACTTTCCCTCTCCATGTCTACTGCTCAACAAGGTTACACTACAAAAACAACACAGCACACCAACTCACTCTCAAACACCGTCTCCAACACCTACGCACGCAGACCCATCAAAATGCCTTCTTAGCCTGCTGGACGAAGAACACAATACAGATAAGCTACAGGATTGCTATCCTCATATACATAATACCAACACTAAGGACACACCAGCTGGAAGCCCACAAAATACTGCTCACTCCTCTACAAAGCAAAGTCACACTATCTCCAAAGCACATTCTCTAAACTGTCTACTAATAAATGCTCGATCGCTCTCTAAGAACAAACATCACATCCACAACCTTCTCACTGACGCAAAGCCAGACATTCTATTCATTACTGAATCATGGTTGAGATGATATGGCTCCAGTCCTGCATGAAACCATTCCTCTAGGCTATCAAACAATCACACAAAATCGTATAGGCAAAAAAAGGAGGCGGATTAGCTGTTGCGTTCAGGCAAACATTACATATCACTAAAGTTGACGACATCTCCATAAAAAATTGTGAGGCCCTTTTCACCAGATGCAATCCTACACCGTCTTCCTCCTGTAACTTCCTGCTCCTTTACAGACCTCCACTTAGCAAGGCAACTTTCCCAGATGTACTTCTAGACACGGTTTCAAACCTGATAACACTACAGTCCAACCTATGCGTTCTGGGGTCTAACCTCACGATTTGGTTTGACAAACTAAATATGCCCCATCCAAAAACAATAATGCTGGCCTAGAAGTACTGAACCTGCATCAGATAGTCTACGAACCCACACACATCACTGAACACATCCCAGATGTCATATTTGCTAATACAGAACTAGTTCCCTTACGAACGATTACTCCAGTCACATGGCCATACCCCCATTTGCTTGCCTTCCAACATAAAACAACACTAAGGAATGCACCTAAAACCCCCTTACACGCATCCACCTATCGGCCGTGGAAGAAACTCAATTTGGAACATTTGAAACACAACTAACATCCAGTAGAGATCTAAAAACAATAAATTCTGCTAAAAACTAGCAGTTTTTGAGTAGGCTGGCCTGATATAGCCCTAGTAATCAGGTTACCCCTTCAGCCAATGAGAGCCCTAACCCTAACTAAACCCTGTAACCAATAGGACACTAAGCCCTTACAACCAATCAGAGCCCCAGTCCAAGCACTCAATAAAGAGCAAAATCCTAAACCCTATGTCCAATTGAAAGCCTAAATCCCAACCTTAGTCCCAACCCTATTCCCAACAACCAATCACACAATAAACACTAAGCCCTACATCCAACAGAAAACCTAAGCCCTAGACATAGTCCCAACAGCCAATCACTCAGAAAACCCTAAGCCCTATATCCAAATGAACGCCTAACCCTAGCCCTAGTCCCAACCCTAGACCCAGCAACCAATCACACAGGAAACCTTAAGCCCTACGTCCAAAATAAAGCCCAGCCCCAGCAACCAATATGAAACCCTGATCCTATCCACCAATCAGATCACTAACCCTAAGCCCTACATCAATTGAATCACTGACCCAGGAACCAATCAGAACCTTCAAATAACCAACCAATAAGAACACTAACCCACATCCAATAGAAACACCAGATGCAACCACTAATCAGTGCACACACATACCATCCAATTGTCCCTGCAACCTCTTCAAGGTTTTCTATCCAGGGAGTTGGAAGCTTCTCCTCTATTCAAAATCTCCTAGGAGACAGACAGGCTAAATCCACACTTTGGACACCTGCAGGTAAGGGCCTAACAAACTTTGTCCTCTAACAAGACTGTTTGTATAAAACTTTACTCACTCTCCTAGCCAAAAACGAGTGCACAATCACTACAAAAACAGCTTAGACACCTCACAGCAGATTACTGCTGTCTCAGAGCACCTTCTTTTCACTCTCTGGTGTAGAATATCCCTGTTGCTAAGGGTGAAAAGGGGTGCTGATTTCACTCACTTCACTCACTTGTTAACACAAAATGGGAGCTGGGGGTGAATTGCTTCACATACAGGTCTGAGCACAGAGCACAGGAGAAATTAGGAGGGAAAAAAAACCAACAGATTTTGGACTGCAAATCCCACAATTGAACAGGTTAAATGAAATAGTCACGGGCAAGTAAAAACCACAAGTTTCTACAAAAAACAGGTGAGAAATTATGCAATTACGGGAAGGTTAAGAACTTTAATTTTTAAATTGTAACAACCACAAGCAAAACAGTTAAAAATGATGAAATCACGGGTAGGGAAAATCGCATTTTTAATTTTAGGAAAGAGACAGCATTAGTCAGCCTCTTTACCATCTCCTGGTCTTTGGTTCACTGCAATCTGGGGCACAGGGAAACTACAGCTCAGAATGGAGGTGAATTAATGACTCAGGGAGGAAGGGTCGACTGCTCTGTCCCAATTTGAGTAATTTCAGCCCTGAGAGGGTGTTCCCTGAGGTATTTAGAGACTCAGGGAGGAGGGCCATGTGGCCCCCTCTCCTTATTTGCACATTTTGACCTTGGGCTCCCTGGTGCCTTTAATGGCTAGAGGATGGGGGCTTAGTAGCCCCACCAACATTTTAAGTAATTTTGGCCCTGGGAAATGAAGTGCCTGTGCCTCTGCAGGATCAGGGAAGGGGCTACGTGTCCCCCTACACTTATTTGCAAATTTCAACTCTGGGGGTGGGCTCCCGGGGGCCTTTAATGGCTCAGGAAGGGGGGCCACGCAGTCCTCTCCCATTTCCTTATTGAAGAGGGCCCTTGGGGTAGGATACCTAGGGCTTATAGTTAATGAATGTGGTCAGCCACCATTTTTTTTAATTCTGATTGTAGCACGTTTTGCAGATTCTTTTTGGTTTTGGCCAGGGGAGGGGGTTCCTCTGAGTCACAACATGAGGCCAATTGGGTCATGGTATCCCTACTTTGCCCCCTTATAATATTTAACTTTTTTTACATCAGAACAGGGGACCAAGTACCTGTGTCCTGTAATGCAGGGGTTCCCAATCTGTGTGCCGCAGCACCCCGGTGTGCTGTCAAAACTAGCCAGAGGCGCCGTGTGCCAAGCACACAGTTTGGGAACCACTGCATGGAGCTTGATGCAAAAAAAAAGCTTAGCAACGGGCAAAAAGGTACACTTGATGGTTAATGCCACAGGCCGCCTTTTGACTCGAAGACTTGCCATAAGTGTCAAATAATGGACAATTTCCCAATCCTTGCTCCAAGCTATGCTATCGGGGGCGGGGTGGAGGGGCATGCAGTTTTTGGAATCTGCTGAAACCGTTAGATTCTAAGAAAATATCTGCTTTTATTTTTTTATCTTCAGTTTCTTTTTCAGTGACTGGCAGATAGAACTGCTGGTTAATCTGAGTATAAATTTCTCGTCCATAATTTGTGCCATAGATGCCAATATTTGGGAAGAGATAAGAGGGAGGTTTATAAAAAAATACAGGGAAGTTATCGTCTCTGTTGGGCTTGTAACGAAGAGGGGATCTTTTTGGTATGGAAATGTAAAGCTCTGTAATTTTTTGGTTAAACAGTGTCCCGCTACAATTGGGAGTGCTGGAATGAATGGTGATTCTGTTATCTTTCTTCTGTGCTTTAACATTAAAATACATGTTTAAATTGGCTGTATACGCTCATTGGGTGCGTCATATTTGTTGCTAAGGTTTGGCAGGGATTTGCATTAAATTTCGTTCCATGATATGAACAGTAAGATGCAAGCTGTTGCCATTGAAAAAGGCTCCTTCAAGGTGGGAATGCGTTGGTTAAGGCTTCAAGGCCTGGAGTAAAAAGTAGAGGAGGTAAAGTAAGTATTTGTTGCTGATAAAGGAAGTGCTTGATTACAGAATCAGTGCAGTGACACAATAAATATCACACAAGCGGACAAGAGTATTTTACATTTACGTTTTTGTGGCTGGCCTTCCCACACATCATAGTAAGTGAGTAGCATGTTAAAACGCATTGGCTGAAATATAGTCAACCCATAACACTCCTCCCTATTTGAGGAGAGGGAATACAAGCGCGTGGTTATTACGTTTACCCGCTGCACGTTCTTGGTTGCGATCTAAAGTGTTAATGCGATATAGCAACTTAGTTTTAGTACATATTGGGAATGGTAATTTGACTATTAGTTTTAAATTGTTTAAATAAATTACCTGTGTTTGAAATCTTTTAACTTGCCTCACAAGCTCTATTAGCCTTGCGCTTGCACTTTAACTGGCCAAGGTGAGCTGGTGTACTCCGCCTGTTAGAGCGGGTCACTGAGCACACCCCATCTTGGTCAGCGTTCTAGTCGACCCATAATGCTCCTCCCTAATTTAAGGAGAGGGAATGCAAGCATGCAGCGCGCGCGCTAAAGGCAAGCCCTTCTGCGCCTGTCCGCGCACCGACCGTGCGCAGCACCAGTCCTGCTACCGGACAGGAACACTGCCTGAATGGGAATGCTAGGCTGCTTTACTCGAGGGAGCAACTACTTACTTTAGGTGAGCAAGGTGGTGTGGGCCATAAAGATGAGGAACTGAGTGAGGGCAGGGTCTCCTTGCCAAATGTGACATCAGACACATCAGTTAGTCTCAAATATGGCCAAGCCAATGTTAGATCCCTAATAAAACATCATCTGGAAATACATATGCTTCTGGAAGGCCATGATCTGGATGCTGTGTTTCTAACGAAACATGGACACGATCAGACTCGGAAGTCGAATTGGGGCTAACCTGCCCCCGAGTTACAAAGTATTCCATAAACCTAGGCTAAATGGGAGAGGATGAGGGGTAGGAGTGATATATAAAGAGAAATGGAACTTTGCCCCTATAGTTGTTGATGAAGTAGAGTGCATTGAAATGTTAGGATTCTCCCTCACAGATGCCAAAGGTCAACTGTGTTCTGGCATAGTGTGTTATAGACCCCCGGGAGGACAGAGCCCTCAGTACCAAGCTCTAATTGATACCATTTATAATATGTAATTCTGGGTGATTTTAATCTCTGGGAAAATGGGAATTTTTGCCCAGCCTTGAGAGAACTACTGCAAGCATGTGAGAATATAAACATGCAACAACTGGTGCGACAACCAACACATCAGGGAGGCCACTTATTAGATTTAATATTTGCAAAGCACACGGAGGTAGAGGTGGGAGAGATACTGCTGTTCGATTGGACCGATCATTTTTTAGTTCAATTCTTGTTAACACCTCCTAAAAAGAGTAAGAGAATCTCTCACTCGAGTAATACCCGACAGGGAAGGGAATAGGCTAAGTTGTTGAAATTGGAACAATTCCCATTAGGCACTGAAAACAGCCCTTTTGACATTAGTAAACCTGTGGAAGAATATTACCTCAATTTCTGCGGCCAGATTAATCATACGCTCAACCAACTAGTACCAGTGAAAAAAATTAAAAAACAGGGATAAACCATCAGCCCAATGGTATAATGAGGAATTAAAGGCTGAAAGGAAAGATTGCAAGCAGGCAGAGAGGAAATGTAGGAAACTCTATGAGGACAAGGGCAAAATAGCCTTGAAATCAGCACTAAATACAAATAAAAGAACCATTGATAAGGCTAAAGCCGAGTACTATGAGAGAATGATCCTACAGGCACTAACAGGGTTAGAACCATATTCAACATAGTGAAAGATTTAGCCAAACCCGAATGTGTGAAAAACAAGATTGTAGCCACGCAAGAGCTATGTGATGACCTTGCAGTGTTCTTTGAGGAGAAAGTCAACAAAATCATTGATGGCCTGGAACCTAACAAGGGAATTGGAATGAACAATGGAATTTGTTCATCGGATTCAGTGACAACAAGAAAGCAGGAAGAGGGAGTTGATAAAGTTAAACAGGCGATTCTGGATCAGTTTCTGGTCCCCAAAGAGGAGGAGTTTGATAAAACAGCACTAAGTCTCTCCTCTGGATCTCCACTGGACCCACTTTCACATGAGCTGTGGAATTTTTTTTAATATAGAGATATTTCCCCAGCTTCATCAAATCTGGTGTCAGTCACTGAGTAGTGGTCTGGTCCATGGCTGCTGGAAGAAGGCTATGGTGACCCCCATATTGAAAAAAGACACAAGTGATCCTCTGTGTCCTCGAATTACAGACCTACCTCACTGCTGCCATATCCAGTAAAAATCCTGGAGCGGCTAGTCAGCAAAGCTCTCTCTCAATTTTTAGAAGAGAATCATCTATTAGACGAGGTCCAGTTCGGGTTTCGGCCGGCACACAGCACAGAGACAGCCCTGGTGACAGTTCTAGATGGACTAAGAATGCGTGCTGACACCGGTCAAGCGGTCATATTAGTATTACTTGATATGTCGGCCGCATTTGATACAGTTAATCATAACATTCTACATAAAAGGTTGAAGGAATTTGGAGTTGAGGGCATGGCGCTCAACTGGCTTCAGCCATACCTGTCAGATAGAGAGCAGGCAGTGGGTATTCCACCCTTTGTATTAATAAATCACTCCATACAGCACGGAGTCCCTAGTGGGTCAGCAATAAGCCTGATTTTATTTAATATCTACCTGCGCACTCTTGTCTCCATTATTAAATTGTATGGATTTGAAGTAGTGAATTACGCGGACGATATGCATCTTGTATTCTCATTAGAAGGGTCTCAAGCAGTATCAATGGAAAGATTCCATGAGTGCATGTTAAGAACCACAAACTGGCTCAGGGACAACTCACTACAATTTAATGGAGATAAAACCGAAATTGTACATTGCACAGCGGAATCACTGACAAAATTTCGATTTCACTAAAATCGACCTACACAAATATCGTGTCTTAAATATAGATTACAATTACATCGACACCCTATACTTATTTATAAAATTACAAAAACATCGATCTCACTATATCGATTTACAAAAATCTCGATTACACTAATTTCGACCACACTTATATCGAAATACAAAATATCGACAGTCAATAATATATATACCACAATACAAAAACATCGATGACCAAAATATAGACCTCAATAATATCGACATTATCTAAATATCGACTTCTCTAAATTATTCTTACAGTTTCTAGAAAAATTATACACATTAAATAAATTAACATTATACCCATATAACTAGGTATATACATAATAAACACTATTAATTAAATATATTTCTAACAAATTTATAATAAATAACTAAATCTATGGTAACAATTAAAAATTACTTTTGTTATATATACACATTTTTTTTATATTATACATTTTTTAAAGCTATACTATTTAATTATATTATATATAAAATACTTACTAATACACAAACTCTCTGAATAAACATTTCACATTCAGCAAACTAACCTATTTAAATGAAAAAAATTCAAACTAACCAATAGAAACTCTTTTCTAGGTTTCTAACCAATCACAAACAAACACTAATTAAACATACCCTATATAAAGAGCTACAATTAAGACTAAAAAACCAGCAGAAATAATTCAGCTTCAAGAAAAACTGCACTTATTTCTACTACCCTAAAGATTGTTCTCATACGAATATACTACAAATCAACTAAAAGTAAGTAATCTTATGTTTCTGTATAAAATGTTACATTATTTGCAACCTGCAGTTCATTGTAAATATCTAAAACTGCTTTTCTATCTATCTCTACATAAACAGAATCAAGGTTAACAAACAGATGAACAATTTCTAGAAAAGTACAACAACAAAGTTGAAAAGTAAGTTTATTAAATATCCTCTTTAAACACTAAGTAAATGCTAAATCAATAGTAAAAATGTTATAACTAACTCATAAATTCCTACTTAAATGTCTAATTGTTGGTTTTAATTAAACACAGTTTTCTAATACTTAAAATGTGAAATGCTTGTTTAAAAAAATGTTACTTCTATTATAAATACTAAACTAAATATTCATCATACCATTATTTTTTTCCACAGATACCTTTACTAATTAAAGCTGCAACATAACAACAAACATTCTACCATCAACAACTAAAAAGTAAAACTAGGTAAGCATAGAAAACATGGCCAAGTACTAATATTTGTCTTTTAAACACTCACAATGTTAATATTTAACTGTTTGTATATTTAAAACTGTTTTTTTTAAATGATATATACATCTGATTAAATGTAGTAAACTTTTTCTTGATAAAACATAGTACCTTAGCAAATGTGTTATAAAAATACACATATAAACATTCACTAAAATATGCTTCATTTTCTTTCCACAGACCACTACAATCTATTAAAGCATCAATCAACAAAAAGATCTACTTTGAAAATCTACTACTTTTGAATAGGTAATTACCCACAAATGTTACATACTTATTTTTTTTCTCTTCTAATAAAACGACTATTTCTAATATTATTTAATACACCTTTTCTAGATTTAAGAAACCAGCAATGACAGAAGATGCAAGATTTATATCATCTCAAAAAGGGAAATTTTTGTTATGCTATATGGGGTATACTTATACTCAGGAAAAACAAAAAGACCTTAAAGTTAACTGGAAATGTACTAAGTATTATTCTAACAAATGCTATAGTTGTGCAACAACCAGAGAAACAAGTGTTATTAATACTACAGAACATAACCATCCACCTAACATCTCTGAAATAGAGGTTAGATCTACTCTAGACAATATTAAGGAATTAAGCAAAACCTCTGACTTACCAACTAGTGTAATACTTAAGGAATTAATACCTAGAGTACCTAGAGAGGCAAGAGGTCAGTTACCAACTATAGCTGCTATAAAAAGAACTATTGCTAGAACCAAAAAATCTAGTAGACCAACAATAGCAACACCTAAAACTTTTGAAGAGGTCATAATTCCACCTGAGTTTACCATAACTCATAATGATGAACCTTTTATCTTCTACGACAACAACAACAAAGATAAAAGGATAATAATGTTTGCAACAAACACCAACCTTAAAAAATTAACAGATAGTCAAACATGGAGGATGGATGGCACTTTTAGCATATGCCCTAAACCATTCTATCAATTATATACTATACATGGGCAATTCCACAATACCTGCATACCATTCATTTATTGTTTGTTACCAAACAAACAAACTTCTACATACACAGAAATATTAAACAAAATAAAAGAAGAAACAAGAGACTTCTTTCCCCTAAAAATTATAATTGACTTTGAACAAGCAATGATAAATTCTATCCTTAAAATATATCCACACACATCCATACCAGGATGTTACTTCTATTTTTAACCAATGTCTATGGAGACATTTGCAAAAATTAACACTTAGTGTTGAATATGCAACCAATATTACATTTGCATACCAAATAAAACACCTCATTGCCCTAGCATACGTGCCAATCACCGATGTGGCTGAACACTATAATCTTTTAATAGAAAGTCCTTTCAATACACAAAATGAACAAAAATTGGCTCCACTTTTGGATTATTTTGAGGATACCTGGGTGGGGAGACTACACAGGTCAGGCCACAGACGACAGCCTAAATTCCTAATTCCTTGGTGGAATGTATATCTACCAACCCTAAATCAAGAGGCCAAAACAAACAACGCAGTGGAGGGTTGGCATAATGCCTTTCTATCTTCAACTGGCCGAACAACTCCTACACTACACAAACTACTAATAGGAATACAAAAAGAACAACGTTTCCAAGAGTTAAGAATGGAGCAATCCGTTGTACAGTTAAAACCCAAACTATCAAGACAAACAGCCCAAATGTACCAATATTTACAACAACAAGTACAACTTTACCCCACAACAAGAGGACTAGAATACTTAAAAATGATAGCCAAAACACTAAACTGAAAATAATAACCCAAACATTTTCTGGACATTTAAAAAATGCCTTAAATGTAACCAAACCATCTTATTCACGATTTATAAGATATTTTTTTTTCTAAAAATTATAAATATATATTAATTTTTAGCCCAAAAAAATATCTAAGTCAACAGAAATTGTTTTTAAATAGAACATTTCCCAACCCACAACATTTAATAACATAAATGCATTTACCTTTTCACAACAACGTAATTAGCAATTCCAATGGTCCATAACAATCCATGCAGTAATAAATCCACAGCATAAAAAAAATAGTGGCCCAATACAATGCAAAAATACAACTTTTCGAAATACATCCGAAATCCCAATAATTCGATTAATCTAAATCCCTCAAAAACCCGAAAAAGGTTCTAACTTTTAAGAAACGCTCCAGAAAACCCAATAAATCAACAAAGTGTAAAACACATAGCAGTTACAACAACTGAAATGCACTTCTTTAAAAAAAAATACTTTACAGCTCGGAAACGGAAATGGCTGTTTCCAAAAACAAACGAGAGAAAAAAAAACATTCCCACCGACATAAAACTTAGATTAATACATTATTAATAACTAGAACATACATATATCTTACAAACAATTTATAAAAAGCCACAAACACAATAACTGCAAGGCCGTTACTGAGAAAACGCTAAGAAAAAGTAAAAACGTTAATAACCAACTACATACGAATTTAACCCTAACATAGTAGTCCACAAACAACAAATAACAAAGTACTACCTTCAAAATTTCCTTAAATTAGAAAATGACCTAAAAAGACTAAGAGCGGTTACAAAATAAAACACCCAATTTAATTAACTATTCCAACTCCAATCTACTTTTAATTAGGGTAGGTGCTGTACTATGAACCTATTTAATTTACTATTCAAACTCCCATCTTCATTTAATTAGGGTAGGTGCTGGACACTGAACATATTTAATTTACTATTCCAACTCCAATCTACATTTAATTAGGATAGGTTCTGGACACTGAACCTATTTAATTAATTATTCCAACTCCAATCTACATTTAATTAGGGTAGGTGCTGGACACTGAACCTATTTAATTTACTATTCCAACTCCAATCTACATTTAATTAGGGTATTTGCTGGACACTGAACCTATTTAATTTACTATTCCTACTCCAATCTACATTTAATTAGGGTAGGTGCTGGACACTGAACCTATTTAATTTACTATTCCTACTCCAATCTACATTTAATTAGGGCAGTTGCTGGACACTGAACCTATTTAATTTACTATTCCAACTCCAATCTACATTTAATTTGGATAGGTGCTGGACACTGAACCTTTTTAATTAATTATTCCAACTCCAATCTACATGTAATTAGGGTAGTTGCTGGACACTGAACATATTTAATTTACTATTCCAACTCCATTCTACATTTAATTAGGGTAGGTGCTGGACACTGAACCTATTTAATTGACTATTCCAACTCCAATCTACATTTAATTAGGGTAGGTGCTGGACACTGAACCTATTTAATTTACTATTCCAACTCCAATCTACATTTAATTTGGGTAGGTGCTGGACACTGAACTTATTTAATTAACTATTCCAACTCCAATCTACATTTAATTAGAGTAGATGCTGGACACTGAACCTATTTAATTCACAATTCCTACTCCAATCTACATTTAATTAGGGTAGGTGCTGGACACTGAACCTATTTATTTAACTATTCCAACTCCAATATACATTTAATTAGGGTAGATGCTGGACACTGAACCTATTTAAATTACTATTCCAACTCCAATCTACATTTAATTAGGGTAGGTGCTGGACACTGAACCTATTTAATTTACTATTCCAACTCCAATCTACATTTAATTAGGGTAGGTGCTGGACACTGAACCTATTTAATTTACTATTCCTACTCAAATCTACATTTAATTAGGGCAGGTGCTGGACACTGAACCTATTTAATTTACTATTCCAACTCCAATCTACATTTAATTAGGGTAGGTGCTGGACACTGAACCTATTTAATTTACTATTCCAACTCCAATATACATTTAATTAGGGTAGGTGCTGGACACTGAACCTATTTAATTTACTATTCCAACTCCAATCTACATTTAATTTGGATAGGTGCTGGACACTGAACCTTTTTAATTAATTATTCCAACTGCAATATACATTTAATTAGGGTAGGTGCTGGACACTGAACCTATTTAATTTACTATTCCAACTCCAATCTACATTTAATTAGGGTAGGTGCTGGACACTGAACCTATTTAATTGACTATTCCAACTCCAATCTACATTTAATTTGGGTAGGTACTGGACACTGAACTTATTTAATTTACTATTCCAACTCCAATCTACATTTAATTTGGGTAGGTGCTGGACACTGAACTTATTTAATTAACTATTCCAACTCCAATCTACATTTAATTAGAGTAGATGCTGGACACTGAACCTATTTAATTCACAATTCCTACTCCAATCTACATTTAATTAGGGTAGGTGCTGGACACCGAACCTTTTTAATTAACTATTCCAACTCCAATATACATTTAATTAGGGTAGATGCTGGACACTGAGCCTATTTAAATTACTATTCCAACTCCAATCTACATTTAATTAGGGTAGGTGCTGGACACTGAACCTATTTAATTTACTATTCCAACTCCAATCTACATTTAATTATGGCAGGTGCTGGACACTGAACCTATTTAATTTACTATTACAACTCCAATCTACATTTAATTAGGATAGTTACTGGATACTGAACCTATTTAATTAATTATTCCAACTCCAATCTACATTTAATTAGGGTAGGTGCTGGACACTGAACCAATTTAATTTACTATTCCAACTCCAATCTACATTTAATTAGGATAGGTGCTGTACACTGAACCTATTTAATTAAATATTCCAACTCCAAGCTACATTTAATTAGGGTAGGTGTAGTACACTAAACCTATTTAATTTACTATTCCAACTCCAATCTACATTAAATTAGGATAGGTTCTGGACACTGAACCTATTTAATTAATTATTCCAACTCCAATCTACATTTAATTAGGGTAGGTGCTGGACACTGAACCTATTTAATTTACTATTCCAACTCCAATCTACATTTAATTAGGGTAGGCGCTGGACATTGAACCTATTTAATTTACTATTCCAACTCCAATCTACATTTAATTAGGGTAGGCGCTGGACACTGAACCTATTTAATTTACTATTCCTACTCCAATCTACATTTAATTAGGGTAGGTGCTGGACACTGAACCTATTTAATTAAATATTCCAACTCCAATCTACATTTAATTAGGATAGGTGTTGAACACTGAACCAACTCTAATCTACATTTAATTAGGATAGTTTCTGGACACTGAACCTATTTAATTAATTATTCCAACTCCAATCTACATTTAATTAGGGTAGGTGCTGGACACTGAACCTATTTAATTTACTATTCCAACTCCAATCTACATTTAATTTGGGTAGGTGCTGGACACTGAACTTATTTAATTAACTATTCCAACTCCAATCTACATTTAATTAGGGTAGGTGCTGGACACTGAACCTATTTAATTAACTATTCCAACTCCCAATATACATTTAATTAGGGTAGATGCTGGACACTGAACCTATTTAAATTACTATTCCAACTCCAATCTACATTTAATTAGGGTAGGTGCTGGACACTGAACCTATTTAATTTACTATTCCAACTCCAATCTACATTTAATTAGGGTAGGTGCTGGACACTGAACCTATTTAATTTACTATTCCTACTCAAATCTACATTTAATTAGGGCAGGTGCTGGAAACTGAACCTATTAAATTTACTATTCCAACTCCAATCTACATTTAATGTGGATAGGTGCTGGACACTGAACCTTTTTAATTAATTATTCCAACCCCAATCTACATTTAATTAGGGTAGGTGCTGGACACTGAACCTATTTAATTTACTATTCCAACTCCAATCTACATTTAATTAGGGTAGGTGCTGGACACTGAACCTATTTAATTGACTATTCCAACTCCAATCTACATTTCATTTGGGTAGGTGCTGGACACTCAACCTATTTAATTTACTATTCCAACTCCAATCTACATTTAATTTGGGTAGGTGCTGGACACTGAACTTATTTAATTAACTATTCCAACTCCAATCTACATTTAATTAGAGTAGATTCTGGACACTGAACCTATCTAATTCACAATTCCTACTCTAATCTACATTTAATTAGGGTAGGTGCTGGACACTGAACCTATTTAATTAACTATTCCAACTCCAATATACATTTAATTAGGGTAGATGCTGGACACTGAACCTATTTAAATTACTATTCCAACTCCAATCTACATTCAATCAGGGAGGTGCTGGACACTGAACCTATTTAATTTACTATTCCAACTCCAATCTACATTTAATTATGGCAGGTGCTGGACACTGAACCTATTTAATTTACTATTCCAACTCCAATCTACATTTAAATAGGATAGTTGCTGGACACCGAACCCATTTAATTAATTATTCCAACTCCAATCTACATTTAATTAGGGTAGGTGCTGGACACTGAACCTATTTAAATTACTATTCCAACTGCAATCTACATTTAATTAGGATAGGTGCTGGACACTGAACCTATTTAATTAAATATTCCAACTCCAATCTACATTTAATCAGGGTAGGTGCTGGACACGGAACCTATTTAATTTACTATTGCAACTCCAATCTACATTTAATTAGGGTAGGTGCTGGACACTGAACCTATTTAATTTACTATTCCTACTCCAATCTACATTTAATTAGGGTAGATGCTGGACACTGAACCTATTTAATTAAATATTCCAACTCCAATCTACATTTAATTAGGGTAGGTGTTGAACACTGAACCTATTTAATTTACTATTCCAACTCCAATCTACTTTTAATTAGGATAGTTTCTGGACACTGAACCTATTTAATTAATTATTCCAACTCCAATCTACATTTAATTAAGGTAGGTGCTGGACACTGAACCTATTTAATTTACTAATCCAACTCCAATCTACATTTAATTAGGGTAGGTGCTGGACACTGGACCTATTTAATTTACTATTCCTACTCCAATCTACATTTAATTAGGGTAGGTGTTGAACACTGAACCTATTTAAATTACTATTCCAACTCCAATCTACATTTAATTAGGGTAGGTGCTGGACACTGAACCTATTTAATTAAATATTCCAAATCTAATGTACATTTAATTAGTGTAGGTGCTGGACACTGAACCTATTTAATTTACTATTCCAACTCCAATCTACATTTAATTAGGGTAGGTGCTGGACACTGAACCCATTTAATTTACTATTCCAACTCTAATCTACATTTAATTAGGGTAGGTGCTGGAGACTGAGCCTATTGAATTGAGTATTCCAACTCCAATCTACATTTAATTAGGGTAGGTGCTGGACAATTAACCTATTTAACTTACTATTCCAACTCCAATCTACATCTATTTAGAGTAGGTGCAGTGAACTCTAACTATGTAGATTTGTGTAATAAACCCCTCACCCGTATCCACTATAAAAGAAATTCCCACTCATAAACATTTATAAGTAGATCTAAATAAAAATTTCAAAAATCTAAATCTAATTTTTAGATGTATAATCATATTTCTATATTATTATTTGACTAAATATTAACATCTCTATATTAATATTGTAACCAAAAATTTCCAAATAATAAATAGCAATTTTTAATTAGTAATTCAAATAATTAATTTCGAAAATCATAATTTTTTTTTTTTAATTTCCTTTAAAAAATAGTTTTTTTAAACCTTTATTTTCCAAACCCCATCCTTATCCCCTATGAACTCAACCTCCCGCTCCAACAATTAAAAAAAAATTCTATTTTCTAAAATCATTTTTAAAAATATAAATTTTGCTTTCAGAATTCAGTAAAACTCATTTACAAAATATAAGTTTTTTAATGTTATACTTTTTAATACACTCCCCACCCTTATGCCCTATAAACCCAACATCCAGCTCCAAAAATTTAAATAGATTTTCAAATTTCAAATTTCATAATTATAAAATGAAATTTCATATTTCAAACTTTTAATTTCGAATAATATTTTATAAAAATATATATTGTAATTTTTAAATGTTTTAATTTATATATTTAATACACTCCCCACCCTTATCCCCTATAAACACAACATCCCACTCCTAAATTTTTTATATATTTTCTAATTTCAAATTTCATAATTAAAATTTAAAATTTCATATTTCAAATTTTAAATTTCGAAATCTATTTTATATAAAAATATTTGAAAAAAATATATTTTAATTCATATTTTTCATACACTCCCCACCCTTATCCCCTATAAACCCAACATCCCGCTCCTACATTTTTTTTATATATTTTCTAATTTCTAATTTCATAATAAAAATTTAACATTTCATATTTCAAATTTTAAATTTCGAAATCTATTTTATATAAAAATATTTGAAAAAATATATTTTAATTCATATTTTTCATACACTCCCCACCCTTATCCCCTATAAACCCAACATTCCGCTCCTAAACATTTTATATATTTTCTAATTTCTAATTTCATAATTAAAATTTAAAATTTCATATTTAAAATTTCGAAATCTATTTTATATAAAATTATTTGAAAAAATAAATATTTTAATTTATATTTTTCATACACTCCCCACCCTTATCCCCTATAAACCCAACATCCCGCTCCTAAAAATTTGATATAATTTCAATTTTCATTTTTCATATTTCTAATATTTAATTTTGCATTCTAATTTCTATGAATTTTTAAAAATTAATAATTTTATTATTTATATTTTTAATACACTCCCCACCCTTATCCCCTATAAACCCAACATCCCGCTCCTAAAATTTATAATACTTTATATAAATATTTTATATTATAATTAAACATTATAGCAAATTTATATAACATTTTTTATTAATAATATATTAAAAACATATATTTTTAAATGTCGATATTTTGACATTTCGACATTATATATGTTGATATTTCTATCATCGACATTACTTATCTCGATGTTATTTACTATACATTCAAATCGATATTTTTAACAACGATATTTTCTACATCGATATTTCTTACCTTCGATGTTTCAAACTCGATATTAGTGCAAATCGACATTATTAACTCGATATTTTGACTATGCACCTGCACAGCGAATACAATTTCTCGCCCACTCCCAGCTGACTTTTGGCCTACTCCAAAAGATAATCCACTGAGTCCATCTAAGACTGTGCGTAATCTGGGGTATTATTTGACAGTAGTCTACAGTTAGACTCAACCGTAAACAAAACAGTTGGCACCTGCGTATCTTTGATTAGAGCGATACGGAAAATACTCCAGCTCCTACTATCTTCTGCTAGGTCACAGGTCGTAAGGAGTGTCAATATGAGCAGGTTGGATTACTGCAATGCCCTGTTACTTGGAGTACCAATGTCTCTGATTAATAAGCTGCAAATAATTCAAACAATAGCAGCCAAGCTAGCATTAAAAAGAAAATGCAGGTCCTCTGCGTCTTTGTCTTTGAAGGATCCCCACTGGCTGACAATTCTGCAAAGAGTATAATTCAAAGCACTCTGTATTGTACATAGAGCAGTACATAGAGTTGGACCCAGATCACTACAGAGCAAATTTAATTGGTATACTCCAGTTAGAAACCTGCGCTCATCATCCGCCAAACTGGTGTGCACAGCCAGATTTAAAAATACACGGATGGGAGGCAGATCCTTTAGCTCTGTAACCTCGCGTCTGTGGAATAAATGACCAATGAACCTCAGACAAACTGAAAATGTGTTATATTTTAGAAAAAAGCTGAAAACATGGCTGTTTCCCTGGGACTAGTATAGTACAGTCGTAGTTTCAGTCCTTTCAGCCCGCATGATTACAACCAAGCATAGTGTCTGTAGGGTAAGCTTAGCACCAGAAAACCCCTTGGGTAACAGAGCGCTATACAAGTCTGTGAGACTGGGCAGCTGGGTGTGGAGGTATCGATGGCACACACACAAGAACTGGTTGGAAGAGGAGGTTTTATTTTCATAGATAACCGTTCGAAACAAAGTTTAAAGGGTCATTAGGGGTGCTCCAATCCTCAGGGGGCTGGAGATAAGGGTAACTCAAAGTTCTTTAAGTTCTTCCGAAGGACTCTTCTTCTTCAGAGTCGGTCTCGTCTCCTCTCCGGCGGAATGGGAAAGAAACAGAAAACAGGGGGAAAAAAAAGGTTTCAGAAGACGGGTTTCTGGACCATACGTCTCTAAGGGGAATGGGTGTGAGGAGTCACCGAAGACTGCCACCATGCACAAAAAAATTAACCCCGAGGGTATAGGTAGTAATGGTGAGTGGCAAAAACAACAACAGAAATCCACAAACACAGCCCGTGACCTCCCCGTAAAGCTTTACATGGCCCCTCCCCGTGAGTAAGTGAAGTTTCGTATGCGACTCCGTACCTTTTCCAGCCACACTTCCCCTGAAGTGTGGCGGGGTGAATCGCGGTATTGTTGGCCTCCTGGCTCCTTGGTCTTCTTCTCCACGCTGTCTCTTGCTCCTCGATCCTTTCTTCCTCCGATCTCTTCCCGGCTCGCCTCTTGCTGTGAATCCTCCGCTCCGACTCCGGCTTTCTTGCCCTCGGGTTCTAGCAGGGTTTCCTTATCCGCCTCCTCAGTCTCTGGTTGGCTCGTGGTGGGTGACGTCAGGATTGTGGACTCCTCCTCCGCAGGGGAAGCCCAGGCTGCGTTAAAGGGACTGTAGGAGTCCTGTGGACAGGGTGGAAACGAACTGTTGTTAAAGTCCTCACCCCGTCCGACGACTTTTCTACATACATACATATATTTAATTCACTGTTGTATTGGGATCTAATGTGATAATGCCCAATGAAATGCTATGATTGATTGATTAAGCCACGTGAGGGGCTGGTGGAGGAGTCAAAACAAAATCTTTAAAAGAAATCAGCTCTAAAACCAACCCTATGTAAAGGCAGACTCGCTCATCTCACTTAACAACATGTGCGCAAACCTCCTCCCATGATTCTTGCATCTGCCACACAAAACAGTTTATCATCAGCCACAACGTGTAGCACCCATGAATTACCTTTTAAAATGAACTATTGTTAGGGGTGTGGCCTTGCACCAAGCATGCCTTAACAGTTAATTTATCCAATAACCCCGTGTCCCTCCAGTCATTCGTTGATTCAGCATGGAGCTCTGCAGTGGTTAGGATAGGATTATATCTATGATTATAATACCTTCATCGGCTACATCCCAATTATTTTCTGGGAGAAAAATGGAAGTACTCCGAGCCTGGCTAACATCCCCTTAACCCCCATAAAAAAGTAACATAATGGGGAGCCGCAGCCGACGGCCAATAGGTCAAGGGAGCCACAGTTCGAAAAGGTTTGGGAACCACAGCTGTAATTCTTGCATCAACATTTTTCTCATGTTGCCTTCAGCAAATCGGAGCACTCGCGTGGCCGGGGTAATCTGACTCCTGTGGGAACGATATGGCCCAAGGGAAATAAAGGAACCTGGACCAATCAGAACACTCCTTTTTTTAGTTGGCGCTCCATTGAGAGTCTCTCAATCCTTTCGCGTACCCACCCGTCCAGATATACAATTATGTTTGACGCCTAATTTTTTTAAAAACCTATTGAACGGATGTTTTGTGGTGAGTCGCCAAATTATATAAAATTTATTAGCAACACAAAAAAACGCTATTCCAACGGAACAACTGACCTAACTATAACTATCCAGTGGCGATATATATATATATATATTACCTACTGGCGATAGCCAGTAGGTATATATAGTTAGGACCTAGCTACCATAGGAAATCCGCAACA
Organism: Lissotriton helveticus; assembly: GCF_964261635.1. Classification (NCBI taxonomy): domain Eukaryota; kingdom Metazoa; phylum Chordata; class Amphibia; order Caudata; family Salamandridae; genus Lissotriton; species Lissotriton helveticus. The sequence continues at coordinate 190,822,323 of NC_136062.1, read as the reverse complement.
TACTATTGGGAATAACTTTGGCGCCGGTTGAGAAATTTGCGTGTAATTTTCCCAAATTTAGGCCAGCTCCGCTCCGCTTCTTCCCTGGAAGTTTCGGGGGATTCTTCATGCGGGGGCCGAGAAAAAAGGGGGGTCCCAAAACGTGTTTTTGCCATGTTATTTTCCATAGGACGAATAGACAAGGCTACAGCCCGAACCGCTGAATGGAATTACACCAAACTTTGCAAAATTGTAGGGACTGGTACGCAGAAGTGCCTTTTCTATATTTGGTGAAAATTGCTCCAGTGGTTTTTATGAAAATTAACTTCAAAAACACATATATATCTATATAAGCTTACTGTAAGCTTACTGTAAGCTTACTGAACTCTGTACCTTCCCGAGTACGAGGTGCATTCTGATTGGCTGCCAATGTCTGTCAACACTCCAAAACAGAAATTGTTGGCAGCCATCTTGTACCTCGGTAGACTGAGGCACAGGAAAACTGAAAAACAAACGTGTAGAACTCAAAAAGGGGGCAGGGTAGATGCACCCTGACCCCCTTGGCCTGCTCAGGGGGTCCCACAAGAGCCCCCAAGGCAAAAAAAAAAAAATTGTTTTCAAAATTCAAATTCTTCATCCAAGAAGTGTTGGCAGCCATCGTGGGACCAATATACATGATAGCACCTCATTAACAAGCATTGCAGTTAATAGAAGGTTTTAGGACTTTAGTTACATTATAAATCATTTGTTGATGGTACCATACTCATTTTAGGAATTGTGGTGTGTTCTAAGGTGATTTTACCATGTGAAAAAGCCTTCTGCTGGGATATCATGAATCATGTTTGAAAGAAAACTATTATCTCATGCTTTTCCCACAGTGGTTTGGAAGGGGATCTATAAGCTAAACTGAAAGCATATTTTCTGTAAATTCACATTATCTTTCTCAGTCATGTGAGAATGAAGTCTGACATTCTCAGTAAAACATGTACATCCAACAAGGACAGAGACTGTCAGTTGAGTGCTTTGTGTTCTACTGCAGCTTCCCAGAGTGTTCTAAACAACAACTAGAGCGCTAACAGTCCTACTTATTACAAAGGTATGGCACATCTGAAGCCATCTTGATTGGAATAAAGTGGTAACTCTTAAAACATTTAATTTAAAAAGGAACAAAATAAGGGGGTATATTTTGCCATAGAAAGTATGATTAGTGCTGCAGAAAGGAAAATTAGGGCACATTTTGAGTGACTTCTCAAATCCTCTTCTATTTCATTAAAAAAGTCTGACATGCAGTCTCCCTAGATGGCCACCAGAGACAAAAGAGCCCAAATGTAGCCCAAATAGCACCCAGATGTAGCCCAAGTATAGCCAAATGACAGAATGTCCCAGAGTGTTCTAAAGAACAACTAGAGCGCTAACAGTCTTACTTATGACAAAAGTATGGCACACCAGAAGCCATCTTGATTGGAATGAAGTGGTAAGTCTGAAAACATTTAATTTAAAAAGTAACAAAATGAGGGGGTTCATTTTGCCATAGAAAGTATGATTAGTGCTTCAGAAAGAAAAATTAGGGCACATTTTGAGTGACTTCTCAAATCCTCTTCTATTTCATTAAAAAAATTCTGACATGCAGACTGAAACATGCACATTGAATACCAGCAGCAGACTTCCCTGGTGAGCAGTAGCTTTACTACAGTGGGGAAGTGTGGCTCACTGGTTAGAGGAGGCAGACCTGGAAGCAGAGGTCAGCCCGGGACCAGGGTTCAATTCCCGGCTCAGCGGGGTCTTGAGTCCTAAAATGTCCATGGACTCGACAATTCTCGCTCCGGTGCCTACTCGATTCACGGGTTCACACTCTGCAACTCTGGGCAATAGATTGCTTAATCTCCACAACGGCCCCTCGCAGCAGGATGCCTGGCTTTCACCTTGCGGATACCCTGCCGGGGTTATCTCACAGGGGAATACCAGGACGGGTTCCCTAAGCAAGCGCTTAGAAACCACTTGGTGATTTGCGCTATATAAATTCCTGTACATTTACATTTACAGTGATATAATGAGCAACTAGAGTGCTAACATCCAGAATTTATGGCAAATGTGTGACACATCTGAATGCCTTCTTGATGGAACCAAAGTAAACAAGCATTGAAAATGCAATGGATCTCGCCCTCGTTTAAGTTAAAGCCATTATGTTTGTAATGAGGTGGCTTTTTAGCTTTGCTTTTAATAGTGTTTTTCAAACTTTCATGTAAATAACATGCATATGTATGCATATATGTATATGTATGCATGCATTTATATTTGTATTTATATAGATATGCAGATTATATATGTTTATATATGTATGTATATATATATATATACACATACATATATATAAATGCATATATATGCATATATATATATGTGAATATGTGTGCGTGTAGATAGACCGAGGCACAAGAAAGCAGAAAAACAAACGTGAAGAACACAAAAAGGGGGAAGGGTAGATACACCCTGACCCCAAGGCCCACATTTTTTTTTTTAGAAAAACCTGGTCTGTTTTTTTAAAAATTACCCCCCGGGGGTATCAAATCGCGGCGGCATAGTGATAAAGAAGTGTGGGGGGTCCACAATCCCCCCCACACTGCCCCGGGGACTGCCGCCCCCAGGGCAGAGCAACGGAGCCCCTTGGCGCATACTGGAGGCTCCTGGTGGGCTACTTGGCCCCCAGGGACCCCCAGTATGCAAGGGAAATTAGTTCCTATTCTGCAAAGATGCCAGGGGTTGCGCTGCAGAGAGGTGTAAAAAAGGGTGTGGCCTCATTACACCTCACTGCAATGCAGCCCCCTGGCGCATACTGCAGGTTCCAGGTGGGCTAGTTGGCCCCCAGGGACCCACAGTATGCGAGGGGAATTAGTTCCCCCTCTGCAAACACGCCCGGGGGCTGCGCTGCAGAGAGGTGTAAAAAAGGGTGTGGCCTCATTACACCTCTCTGTAATGCAGCTCCCTGGCTTATACTGGAGGCTCCTGGTGGGCTAGTTGCCCCCAGGGATCCCCAGTGTGCAAGGGGAATTAGTTCCTCCTCTGCAAACGCGCCAGGGGTTGCGCTGCAGAACGTACCCTCTGAACACCTGCCTGCAAAAATGTAGTAAATCAGTATAAAAAAATAACAATTAATACATTAAAAAAACCTTTGAAATTCAATGAAAAAACCATAGGTTTCAGGCCTTATATAGTTAAGTATTAGCATTTAAAAAACCTTGCAAATTCACTTAAAAAAACCATAGGTTTCAGGCCTTATATAGTTAGGAATTAGCATTTAAAAAACCTTGCAAATTCACTGAAAAAACCATAGGTTTCAGGCCTTATATAGTTAGGAATTAGCATTTTAAAAACCTTGCAAATTCACTGAAAAAACCATAGGTTTCAGGCCTTATATAGTTAGGAATTAGCATTAAAAAAACCTTGCAAATTCACTGAAAAAAACGTAGGTTTCAGCCCTTATATAGTTAGGAATTAGCATTTAAAAAACCTTTGAAATTCACAGAAAAAACCATAGGTTTCAGGCCTTATATAGTTAGGAATTAGCTTTTAAAAAACCTTTGAAATTCACTCAAAAAACTATAAGTTTTAGGGGTGTTATAGTTAGCTGGACATTTCACTCATACAAAACCATTGAAATTGCTCCTATATAGTTAGTTGTACTAACTATATTTCGCGTACCCGCAATCCACTGCTGATGATGTCACATATTAGATCATTCATGACATGGTCAGTGACATCACTGATGACATCACCCACGTGACAATCGCATACACCTTTTCATACACTATTAAAATTTTTCATCACTCTTTGTAAAATACAGAGTATCATATTTGAATCCATTGTCACAGCAATACAAGTATCTAAAAATCCACTCAGTGATTCATAGATGTATATACACATCTAATCACTTACCTGTAGATTCACTCATACATGCTGTCAATGAACAATAGAACACTATCAAAAATACTTATGCACCTATATCGATATTAAACAACAGCACACATCCTATTCACATATGAAGTCATCCTACTCACTTATGCAAACAATGGATCATACTTACATATTTACTTAGCAAAAAACGTATACAAACACCACTTCATCTATTCATTTAGATAGTAAGTCATACTTAGTGAATTATAAAATCATTATTACAAGTATACAGTTATCCATACAGTCACTGTTAGAACTGGGGGTCTCTAGTTGGCAGAGGTAGGGATCACTGTCCAAATAGGGACCCTTGCTTCTAGTCAGGGCAAGGAGATAACCCTCTGAGATAACCCCTGCTCACCCTCTAGGTAGCTTGGCACGAGCTGTCTAGGCTAACCAGAGGCAATGCGTAAAGTATTTGTACCAACACTCACAGTAACACAGTGAAAACACCACAAACTGACTCCACAACAGTTTAGAAAAATAAAGGTATTTAATCTAAACTACACAAGACCAAAACGACAAAACCCCAACATACACAGTTCAAGAATATGGTTTCAAAAGAGTTCTTAAGGTTTGCGTTAAAGTTCTTCAAGTTGCGGTAAAATAAACCACAGATGCGTGAAAAGTTCACAGTTGCGTCACGTTTACTCACAGTACCTTTTAGTTGCAACAAAGTTCCAAAAAGCAGAAGCTGGTGCGGTGTAAAACAAGCGATGCGTTGCTCCTGAGACCCTGGGGAGGCGATGCGACAGCCCCGTTGCAGCAGCGGGCGTGTTGCGACGAATCCGGTCTGTATGGGGAGGAAGGCCACTTGTATGGATTCCGGTGCATAGGTTCCGTAGGAAGTTTGTTCTCACAAAGGCACGATGCGACGATCTCGTAGGGGCTGCGACGATCTCCGGGGCGACGATGCGCGGTCCAGCGGTGATCCTCTCTCTCGCAGCTCCTCGATGCGATGGTTCTGCGACGATGCTCGCAGCGACGTGATGCGGTCCGCAAGCAAGCGGTGCGGCGATCTCACCCAGCGACGACAGGCTCTGCGACGACACTCGCAGCGATGTTCGACTTTCCCGCACCGGTCTGGTGCGTCCCACAAACGAAGGATGCGACGGCCCGATCTCGACCTTCGTAGTGGCGGGAAACTTCTCGCACTGTCGGGGATGCGCTCCGCAAGCGAGCGATGCAACACTTTTCAATTGCAAAGTCTCTCAAGCTTAGTTTCAAGCTTCCATGCACAGGTTCAACTTCCAGAGGTCCCACAAATGGATCAAGCACTCTAGGAAGGACAGAACTTTCTCAGCAGAGTTCAGGGAAGCTGGGGGTGAAGTCCTTTTGATTCTGGGACTTCAGAACAGGGAGCCAGCTCTTCTCAGGCCCTTGGAGATTCCTTCAAGCAAGGGGACACAGCACACTAGCAAAGTCCTTCCCTTCTCCTTGGCAGCAAAGCAACAGCAGGTCAGTCCAGCAGAGCAACAGCAGGACAGTCTTCCTTCTTCAGTTTCAGCTTTCTCCTTGGCAGAGGTTCCTTCTTGATTCCAGGATGATCTAATTTTCTGTTGTCAGGGGTCTTGAACTTATACCCCTAAAGTCTTTGTTCTCTCTGTGCATTTGGGCCCTGAGCCCGGTCTGAACCAGTTCTGGGTGTTTCCTGAGAACTTTGTTTTGCTGGCTTCTTCTTTCCTTTCAGAGTGAGGGGCAGGGTCGTCAGCCGCCCAGCAGGAGGTGGAGCCAGCATTGTGAAAGGCAGGCACAGCCCTATTCAGGTCAGGTGCTAACTCCTCCCACCACTCCAGTTGCAAATGCAGTAATTCAGCCTAGGGCTGACTCAGCCAGCCTCCTGGAGAATCCCCAGCCCCTGTCACTCTCAAACCAGACAGTCAATACACAAACAGGCCCAGGCACACAGAAGGGTCAGACAAGAGAACAGTACCTTTCTAAAAGTGCTGTTCTCAAACACAGGATTTAAAAACAACCTTTCCTAAAAGATGTGTTATTAAATTCTGAGTTCAGGGATACTAGATGCTTATGTCCTATCTTGTTCCTATGGGAAGAAATGCTGGAAGCCACTGTAGCCAGCATCCCCCATGTTAATCTATGGAGCAAGATAGCCTTACAATAGTGAAAACAAAAATGGCTACCATTCACTACCAGAGCATGTCACCTGCACTAGTACATGCTCTACCTTTTACATACACTGCACCCTGCCCAGGGGGGTACCTTGGGCCTTCCATAGGGGTGACTGATGCGCACAAAAAGGGAAGGGTTAGGCCTGGTCCGTGGGGACACGGACCAGGAGGACATGGCAGTTCTAAACTGCACACAGGCACTGCAGTGTCAGGCCTGAGACATCATTTTAGGGCTACTCCTGTGGGTGGCACAATCAGTGCTGCAGGCCCACTAGTAGCATTTGTCATCACCAGCCCTGGCACACCCAGTGCACTTTACTAGGGACTTCATGGTGATACAAATATGCCAAACATGTATATCCAATCAGAATAACAATTTACATAGGGAGCACTTACACTCTGCAGTGGCAGAGTGTCCAAAGCATCTAAACCAGCGAAAACGAAATCCAGCACAGCATCAAAAATACAGGAGGTTGAGGTTCCGTGAATTCTGAACCCGTTTCATAAAGGTCATAGTTTCGTCACGAATTTGGTATTAGCGAACCGTAACCAGTTAGTACGGCAAGCATGAGTGTTTTCGTCACGTTACACCGATGGATTCACTACGCATTTAGGGATTAGTTCTGAACCCTTGGGTGCCATTTTGTGTATGGCAGCCATTTTGTGGTTGCCCTCACATAGGCCGATGACTACGGCCGAACGGGTCTTTAGCACACGTACACTTCAGCTGACTTCTGAATGACCTGAGCGAGCGACCCTCTTGCCTGGAGCCAAACTTGTTAGACCAGTTCCTTTCCCAGTAGTTGATCAAGATTGAGTATCAAGGCACAAGACATCATAAACCCTTTATTGCACACAACTATGTCTTATCTTACTCACACCTGTCTCTGCTCCTTTCTTTATGGCCTGTTTACGATGGGGATGTGCCCGTTTTTATTATGGGTTCGACCGACCTGTCTGATGAAGAATGTTGGGTTTGACCAATGACCGATCATGGGCTGGGCAACTAAAAAATGGGTTTTACCGTCATGCGATACCTCTGATCTGGATACATGTGATTGGACAGTTTGTAAATATAAGGTATTTGTCTGGAATGTGATTTTTGGCATAAAAAGGGATGACTTGCTTTGTAAAATTGAGCAGTCTCCTGAGAACATACACCGTGTTGTACTTCTAGGATCTCTGTTACTGGCTGCAGCTAATAAATTTGATCTTTGACGTCACCAAGAAGTACCCCGTGTCTCAGTATTCTAAGACAGGTGGACCCGGAGACTTTGGGCGTTTCCCCTGGCGCCGCTGAGTTCTAAAACCCGGTTCTTCATTTGAGCCCAACGAAGGGCGACTTCAGCGGTACCGGTCTAAGCCTGAAGATCATGAGGAGCTTCGTGTGAAAATTCTGGAGGAAGGCCAACCACTTCATCGACCCCTGTATCTCGTTTGTGTCCGAAAGTCTTTGCTGCGAGGTTCCCCGCTTTCCGACGGCTACGAAGGACTGCTGCCCTGACTGTCGCCCTGTCTTGGAGCCTTTGATGATTTGTAAAGCGAGACAATAGACGGGTCTTCTGGCGACGTCATCGATACCTCAGTTAAGTATGAGTGGAGCGTCTCCCAGTCCTTAGTTTTGGGTATCCTTTGGATCTTTGATTTGGGACTTGCAAGCTCCAAAGCCGAGGGACTCGTGTATTCACGAGACTATCGTGTCTGATATTCCCTTGAAGTTTGAAGCTAGACTAGAGAGCGGAGTTGTGGTCGTAATAGGGATTCCGATTGGAGGACTCGTGTCCGGTTCCTCCGATTGGAACTCCAACGTATGAGCTCTATGTGAAACATGGCGTGGGCCCCATCACGTATAATGAAGTGTGGATTTGTTACACTAGGAAGGACGGTGTCCTCAAATGGCCCCAATATGGTAGTTATGACACGGAGATTTTAGATAATTTAGAAGTTAAACTCTTCAAGAAGAAAGCCCGGCCGGCGATGTTTGACTCTTTCCGCCTCTGGCGAAAGGAAGCCAAACAGAAAGAAATTAAATTAGCGAAGAGAAATAAAAGAGAGAAGGGTATTTCGATAAGGCAAGCTGCTATACAGTTTAAAGATAATGAAGAGGAACAAGCGAGTGAGCAGTTGCACAGGCAACGTAAAATGGCGATTGATAAGTGTTATCCAGCTTTGCCACCTCCTCAGCAAGATGCGACGAAGGAACTTGAGAAGGATCCTTTGATGTCCCATTTGCTGAGGTCGCCACCCCCTTATGTGCAGAGTGGCACAGCACCTCCGCAACCTCCGGTTGATTTGCCTCTGGTTATTGCACAGCCGCCAGCTCCTCTTCAGTTGGCTCCTATTCCTCTGGCGCAGCCTTCTCAAGGGCCGCCGACTTTGCTACCTGCTCCGTCTCTAATTCCTACGACTTTTTCGCCTGTTCTCGCTGCCTCTTCTGCTACTGCTCCTACATTAGCTCTTTCTCAGTCCGCTTTATCTCCTGTCCTGTCAACTTCTCCTTCTGTTCGACAGAGAATGACGGATACTGTTTCTAGTCTTTTGTCTCCGTTCTTTGGGTCATTGAGTACGACCCCCGTTTCAGAGCGTAAGCAGTTGCGTAGCCAAATACCTGGTCCCACGGAGAGGACGGTACTAGATCATTTAGCGCGTAAATGGGTTACTGATTCTGCTAGATATGAGTTAGAGTCTGTTATGGATGTCTTCCGTCAATGGGAAGCACCGAAGCAGAGGTATGTTTTTGATGAAATGTGTACTTTCCTTCGTGAAGAATGGGAAGATGGTGATTTGGGACAGACTCCGTCTGAGTTGTTCCGTGTACAGTCCGAGTTTGCGAAGGGAACTATAGTGGGTCTCGATGTTGAGAGAGCAGTTGCGACATTGTTGTCGTTTAGGAGCAAGTCTCCTTCTCAGCCATTGTTTGAGCTGATCCTTCTGTTAGGAGAAAAGTGCGACAATATATCCAATGAGAGAGGTACCTCCGGTATGGAAGGAAGAAGTACCTGCTGGTGCAAATAATAACCCCCCAGCTGTGCCAGCCCATTTTCAACGTGTTTGGGTAAATGTTCTGTGGAAACGAGCTGAAGTTTTGGCTCTTAAGCAGACTTTGCCTGACCCCCGTAACAATCCCGCAGGATATTATAAGGAATTATCACAGACTGCAGACTCATGTATTATGAATCTAGCTGATATAGACATGTTGTTTGGAAATGTGGTTCACCAGCCTTTATGGGGATTGATTCGTCACACGGATCATGCGCAAGAGTTAGGTGATACCTGGGTTAATATTGGTGCTGCGGATGGTCGACAAGTTGGTGGTGCTAAACCTGAGCCTCTAGTTGCAGAACTTCCTGGTAGGATCGTTACTTATATGAAGACTTTAATGCCTGCTATGCGAGTAAACTGGGACAAATTGTCTGTGTGTAAGCAAAAGAAAGATGAAAGTGTGTCTGATTTCTTCACTAGGTTTGAAGAAACGTTTATTGACCATAGTGGTCAAGACATGAGTACGGAAGGTGGTCAACGGTTGTTTGTTGATAAGTTTGTGCATAACTTGCTTTCCGAGTTGTGTACTAAATTGAAGGATTTAGAGAGTTCTTGGGCTGTTTCCTCATCAGCACAGATATTGGCTACTGCACAGTACTACAAAAATAGGGATACGGATGAGAAGGATAGAGCAGACACGAAAACTAAAGAGTTGAAGACAAAGGTTCTTTTGCAGCAGGCGTATCCGCCTAGTAGTAGCCAACGTGATTATCAGCAGCCTCAGCAGTTTCAGAGAAACCCGCAAAGGTTTGAGCCTCCTCAACCGCGTTTTCCTGTAGGCCCTAATCAGTGTGCATGCTGTAAAGAAGAGGGCCATTTTAAAAATAGTTGCCCGGTTCTGTTACAGCGCGCGAATGGTGTTTCTAGTGTGAGAGGTCGGGGTGTTCAACAAGCTTCTAGAGGTAGGGGACGTAGTGTGTTCCCCCAGAATGCGCGTTCCTTTCCTCCACAAAATTCAATGAATTGTTTTGATCAGCAAAATGGTGCGTTTGGTAGGACGACTCAGTACTATGCCGACGACTACTATGTCGAAGGTGAAAATATGGACGGAAATGATTGCTAGGACAGCCATAGACAAAGAGAGGGAGTTGTTTCAGTTCCAGTAGATCAGAGTGGACCTTATGTTGAAGTGATTACATCAGGTGTGCCAGAGCCTTTTCTGTTGGATACTGGTGCTGCGAAGAGTTCTATTATGCACTCTAAACTCCCTGGCGCACCTTTGTCTGGCTTAACGAATGTTTCAGTAGGTTTTTATGGCGCCCCAATTAGAAACCCAATTTCTAGTCCTTTGTCTCTTTCTGTTGGACCTCATGAATTCGAAGCACCCCTTATTCTGATGACAAGTTGTTGTGAGAACTTGTTGGGATTGGACCTGTTGAAAAGATTGTACGCGACGTTGTATTGTTCTCCTTCGAAGTACAACTTACATTAGGTAAGAGAGTGGTCTCTCCAATGTATTTGTCGAAAGACCTACTCCCGGCCGAATTGTCTTCTCTTCCTGATATTCTTTGGGCTACTGGTCCTAATGATGTGGGTCTTTTGGAGATACCGCCATATGTTGTGACGCTGAAAGCAAATGTTCGAATGCCACGTATTCCCCAATATAGGATCTCTAGTGATGGTGAAAGAGCGTTGCTAGCGATCATTCAGGACCTGATTGAGAAAGATGTGATTGAAGAAACGAGAGGCAATGTGTGCAATAGTCTGGTTTTGCCTGTTTTGAAACGTACTGATTCTTCACAACCACCTGTATATAGGTTCGTGATCAATCTTCGCGAGGTGAATAAGATTGTAGTTCCGCAATTCCCTGTTGTTCCAGATATTACTGCCTTACTGACCATGATTCCAGCTTCAGCCACTTGGTTTTCGGTGATTGATTTGAAGAATGCTTTCTTCAGCATCCCGATTGCCGTGAAGAGTAGAGATATTTTCGGCTTCTCTTTAGGAGGTCGAAGCTTCCGGTTCAAGCGCGCTCCTCAAGGCTATTGTGAGAGTCCATCAATATATAGTCAGGCTTTGAAAACTCAGCTTGATACGATTGTCTTACCTGATGGTGCTGCTCTTATTCAGTATGTCGACGATTTGTTAGTTGCTGCTGACAATGAACAGATTTGTAAAGAAGCTACTTTGTTGTTGTTGCGTCATTTGGCTAACTTCCATCATAAAGTGTCTCTTTCGAAGCTGCAGTATTGTCGACAAGAAGTGACCTACTTAGGTCATCTCTTATCGAAGGAGGGAAGAAGATTGACCCCAGAACGAATCCAAGCGATTGCGAGAATGAGTGTGCCAACTACACAGAGAGAAGTATGTGCTTTCTTGGGTATTACGTCGTATTGTAGACAGTGGATTCCAAATTTTTCGCTTCTTGCGAAACCTTTGATAGCTCTTACTGTTAAGGATACTCCGAATCCTATTCCTTGGACTGACGAATGCCAGAAGAGTTTTCCAGAATTGCGTGATGCGTTGTGTTCGGCTCCTGTGTTGGATACTCCCGACTACAGTAAGCCTTTCACACTCTATGTCCACGAGAGAGAGGGATGTGCATTGTCAGTTTTGACACAGCAGTTCGCCGATAAGCAACGTCCATGTGCGTATTTCTCGTCGACCTTGGATCCGGTAGCTAGAGCGTTGCCGAGTTGTTTGAGAGCCACAGCGGCAGTGGCTGTCTCTATTCGACAGTCTGCCGGCTTGGTGATGGATAATACGTTGATTGTAATGGTTCCACATGCAGTGGACACTTTGTTAAACAGGACTAAGACACAGCACTTAACTAGTGCTCGATTGTCAGGTTATGAGTTGACACTTTTAGCGAGGCATGTGCACATAAAGAGATGCAACACGTTGAATCCAGCTACGTTGTTGCCGATTTCAGTGGAGACAGATGTTTCTGAACAGCATGATTTTTTTCTTAGGACAGAGGAGGAAACGAAAGGGAGAATAGACCTTAGGGACACTCCTCTTTCAAAGTGTGATGGTACCTTATGGGTAGATGGTTCGTGCTTCAAATTCCCGAATGGTGATACGACTGCGGCATATGCTGTTACGACTTTGCATACGATTGTTGAAGCTACACGTATCCCACATAACTCAGCTCAAACAGCAGAGCTGATTGCATTAACGAGAGCGTGTGTGTTGTCAAAATGGAAACGAGTGACTGTGTACACTGATAGCCAGTATGCGTTTGGTGTGGCTCATAGTTTTGGACGCTTGTGGAAGGAACGTGGATTCCTCACGTCTCATGGAACGAAGATTCAGCATGGTCAGTTGGTAAATGAACTCCTTGAGTCACTTACTTTGCCGTTGCAAGTTGCGATTGTGAAATGCAGTGCACACAAGAAGGTTACTGATGACGTTGGTCGCGGTAATGCGTTTGCCGATGAAGTTGCGAAGGAAACGGCAAGGGATGTGATGAGTCGAATGTATGTTGCAGGTCCGGCGAGATGGGTTCCGGATAGAGGAATGTGTGAAGATACGATAGAGAGTGTGAAGTCTATTCAAGCTGAAGCTACAGAGAAAGAGTTGAGTGTGTGGAGAGAGAGTACGGGTAAATTGGATTTGAATGGTTGTTGGGTTGAGTTGTCAGAGCATCAGCGATGGTTGTTACCCGATGCGTACATGCTGGCAGTGGTTACAATGGCGCATGGAATGGCTCATATCAGTACGAAAGGGATTTGTAAGTTGTTGGCTCCAGTATGGCAAAATGCTGGAATTCCTAAGTGTGCAGAGAATGTGGTCAAAAATTGTATGGTTTGTCTGACGTACAATCCTGGCAAGGGAACTCCAACTCCTGCTGGTCATTTTGCGCCTCCGACGTATCCGTTCGAGGTTTTGCAGCTAGATTTCATCCACATGGAGAGGTGCAACAATTTGAAATATGTACTCGTGGTTGTTTGTGCCTTTTCAAGATGGGTAGAAGCATATCCCCTGAAAGATAATACTGCCTTGTCCACCGCTAAAGCCCTTGTTAAGGAGTTTTTCCCTAGGTACGGTTTGCCGAGAATGGTCTGGAGCGACAATGGGAGTGAATTTGTGGGTCAAGTGATGAAGAAAGTGTGTGATGGTTTAGGGATTCGACAAAAGTTCCACGCTGCAAATCACCCACCATCAGCTGGTCTAGTGGAGTGCTATAATGGCACTCATAAGTTAAAACTTGCCAAGATACAGGCGAGCTCTAGTCTTAAATGGCCTGACACGTTGCCATTAGCACTTTTATCAACCAGGATGACTGTACATTCTCGAGTGGGACTTAGTCCCTATGAAATAGTCTTTGGTCGCCCGGCAAACATATGGAGAGTGCCGAGACCGACAAAATTCAGCGAGATCGAACATCCTGTACTGCTTGATTACCTGTACGAATTGACGGCTAAATTACGTGTCTTACACCAACAGGTTCATGATACATTGCCTCAGGCTTCTGAAGATCCAGGACACGCCATCGATCCTGGCTCCTGGGTACTGATAAAGAATGTTCAGCGGACAAAGAACGATCAGCCCCGTTGGACTGGTCCCTACTTGGTGCTATTATCTACGCGATCTGCAGTGTGAGTGCAAGGAAAGAAGAACTGGATCCACGGCGTACATTGTGAGAGGGTTCCTTTGCCTCTGCCGTACGACCGGTGGGTCCAGGAGGGTATTCCTGATTCGGAAACTGACACTGTGCCTCGTTTTCTGCCTTTTAGCGATGCACGTTTAATTGGGACAAGTTCTGCGCGTGAAAGTGATGATCTTCTGCAAGAAGCTGTGCCACCGTCAGTTCGACTGGACACTACTGAGCCTGAACTTCTTTTCCGTGACCAGACATTGCCTGATAAAGGCCGTTATAATTTACAACCAAGAGTCATGGGACAAATAAAATAAGAAATGTTCCTTTTTGCTATTTTTTTGAAATACAGCTCTCCCATCTGAGAAACTGTTTTGGGCGATTTTTGTTTTTCGAACCGCCATCCGGGTTCAGCTGTAGGGTCGCGGTGTAAAGACTTGGGAGTGCAAGCCGAAGACACAAGGTCGAGGTTCTGGTTGGTCCTAGGGCGTTCCCTGGATTGACAGACGCATTCCTTAGCACAGGAAGAACCAACAGCCGCGAACGGCACGGTTAGAGGATGGAGTTTTTCAAGATGGAGAGACCTGTTAAAGAAACGAGTTTTAAGAGCAAAATGTGTCGAACCATGAGTAGAAAATGTTTTTTAATATTATGTCTTTTTATGTTACTTAGCTTGATGATGTTTTGAATGGGATATATTGTATTCTCTTTTCAAGTGACGTTTGCACCCACTACACAACCCACACCTTCTTCTACCGCTTCTTCGCATTCTTTTCATCCTCTGCCTGAACATGAGTCCATTAGAAGATTGGAATTCATTAATAACTCCTTTGTTCAGCTTCTGCACCAACACCAACTAGTAGTGAACACGACTAACTCTTGGGTGTGTGGCCTTATGCCCCATACTACTGATAAAGGTATTCCTTATCTGGTCCTGCCATTTAGCTATAATGGTTCTGTGTGGGCATACAGAACGATGTTCATCTATGCTTGTGAAGTCTACCCCCTACGTTCTGTGAAAGATAATCCAAAGAATAGTGCTCTGGTTAAGGGAATAGACGATATGATTAAAGTAGCTAGTTCCTATGAGACAATCCCGAGGGATGAGACACTAGCATATATTGGGTGGAACGTGACTGGATATGGAGTTAGTCTGAGTGAGAACCAGCGAGCAAAAAGATCCTCTCCGATTTGGATTGTACCCCATCAGGGTCATTACTGTCTGCAAGGAAATGGCAAGAATCCGAGAGCTCAGATAGGGAAGAGTGTTTGCACTGAAACGTATGTTTTTGCGTCCCAGACTTCCCCATCGTTCCTAGCAGCTAAGGGTACCTATTTCATCTGTTACGATAGAGCACACACATGGTTGCCCCCTGATTTCTCGGGCACATGTTTTGTCTAGTTCCTGTTGCCTCCTACGTATACAGCTGCGGCAGATTACCACAAGACGAGAGTTGTTAGAGGTGTTAGAGGTGTCTTCAGTAAGGAAGATACTGCAGAACAAGAATTGGGAGACTTTCTGAAGGGTTTTCTGCCGTTTTGGGGACCTATGGTTAACAGCAGGAACATGCGTCAATTGATGAGAGTGGTTGAGGCCACCATGAAACTGCCGGTGCCCTTAGCAACTTGACTGCTGAGCTCCAGTCGGATCGCCTCATGACTCTTCAAAACAGGGTTGCGTTAGATGTCATACTTGCAGATAGAGGAGGGGTATGTAAATTGATTCAATCGAGCTGCTGCGTTTTCATTCCAGACAACGCTCCGACAGTGTACCAAGCCATTTCCAAGTTACATAAGATCTCTGAATCTGTACATATGGATAAAGGAGATTGGTTGTTGATGGGATGGTTCTGGGAACTGTTATCCACCTGGGGATGGAAGATTCAACATTGGGATGGTATGAGCTATCCTTTTCCTGTTCTGTCTTTGCGTACAGTGTGCTCCCGCTATATGTGGCCTTTGTGCTACTTCGTGTTCGAGGAGACCTGTCCAGAGAGAGTTACTAAGTACTAGGATGATGCTACAGCAACATCTTGATGATCTGATGAATATAGACCTGGACTCAGATTGACGTGAGTGTAGGTTATTGCCTATGTAAGGGCAAAAGGAGGGTCTGAGGTTCTGTGAATTCTGAACCCGTTTCATAAAGCTCATAGTTTCGTCACGAATTTGGTATCAGCGAACCGTAACCAGTTAGTACGGCAAGCATGAGTGTTTTCGCCACGTTACACCGATGGATTCACTACGCATTTAGGGATTCGTTCTGAACCCTTGGGTGCCATTTTGTGCATGGCAGCCATTTTGTGGTTGCCCTCACATAGGCCGATGACTACGGCCGAACGGGTCTTTAGCACACGTACACATCAGCAAATGCTCCAGGATTCTGATTTTGAGCTGATGAATCGTACTACCAATGTAGCGTAAGCCAAATGGGCAGACCAAACAGTACACCGCAAACGAAGTACTGCAGGTCATGAATTTTTTGATTTCCATTGTTCTTTCTGTGTCTGGGAGAGTGTAGGTGAGGACCCTTCTGCTGGCTGCACAGGCTTTACACCTACTACACGGAAAAAATCCTTTCATCTCTTTTAGGGTGTCTGGGCAGGGGTTTCTCTAGATGCCTCTTAACCAACATGTCCTTTAAGGATCTGGCTTTACTAAAAGTAACCGGTGGATATTGGGGTATGTCATCCTTAATTACATTGTCAGTTTGGAGAATATGCCAGTTCTTTCTAAGCATTCTTTTTAAGTGATTGGCCTCAGAGGAGTACGGAGTAATCATCTGAAATTTTCCTTCCTTATCAGTATTCTCCTTCTTTTTAGGTTTGTCTACCAAAAGTTCCTCCCTAGGGATCTTTCTGACCCTTTTGAGTGTCTGATCCAATGCAACCCTCTCATAGCCTCGCAGACTGAATCTCTCTATACATTCTGAGGCAGCTGCCTCAAAATCTTGCTCTCTCGAACTATTCCTTCGAAGCCTCAAAAATTCACCGTAGGGTATGCTGTTGATCAATTTGGGTGGATGATTACTGCTGGCAAAATGAATAGAATTACCAGCAGTCGGTTTGCGGAAAAGTGCAGTGTGGAGTTGGCCACTATCAACAAACACCCTCAGGTCCAAATAGTCCACTGGCACTGGACTAATGGTACCCGAGAAGTGCAAGTTGTAGTTGTTGTTGTTAAGGTCATCGATATACTTTAGAGCCGTCTCCATTGACCCCTGCCACACAATGAATAAATTGTCGATGTAACAATACCACTGTATCACCCTCCCACTGTCCTGTCCCACTTTACAGCACCTGGGCAGCTGCTCCTCCCACCAGCCAACGAACAAGTTTGCATAGCTGGGGGCAAAGCAGGTGCCTATCGCCGTGCCTGAGATCTGTCTGAAAAATTGGTCCTCAAACAGGAATATGTTGTTCGTGAGACAGAATTCCACAAATTCCAATATCATCATGTTGTGTTGTGCATATCGTAGTTGCCGTTGGTCTAACTAGTGCTGGACTGCAACCAAGCCATGCTTATGTTCTATGCTTGTATACAAGCTAGTAATGTCCAATACTATTAACAGGTAGTTAGAGTTCCAGGTGATATCAGTAATCTTCTTCAGAAAGTCCTTTGTGTCTTTGGTATAAGACTTAAGCTGCACAACAAAGGGGAACTGAAAATTGTCGACAAACCTAGACATGTGTTCGGTCAGACCATTCACTGAGGAAACAATAGGTCTGCCAGGTGGATATTGATGGTTCTTGTGAAGTTTGGGAAGATGGAAGAAGGTTGGAATCGTTGGATGACCACTTCGCAAGAATAAATGTTCATCACTTCCAAGCATGTATAGATCATACCATGTTCTTATTAGGTTATCATACAGTTTCACACTTTGCCTATAAACTTCATTGATGGTCTGTTCATATTACTTTTTGTCCGATAATTGTTGGATCGCCTCATTCTATATATATATATATATATATATATATATCACGCTCGGCTCCAAAAACAGTTTGCTTTTCGAAGAACCGAACTCGTAGACCCAAGTTAGTGCTCACACCATCATTGTTTTATTTATCATTATATATATGCAACAAAAAAAAGCGGAGAACTCTGGGTAGTTCTCAAATTTAGTTGGATAGCAGCTCCAGTAAAGAGCACTCTCAACACCAGCTAAACTCTGAATTTTCTCACCTCAAATGTCCGGTTTTCTATCAAAGTCTTTAAGCATAGGATTAGCACAGTGCCATCTACACCGAGATAGAAAGGATCAAAGGATTTTGCTATTTCCACAGCAAAATCTTTAAGCATAGGATTAGCACTGTGGTATTCATGCCGAGCTGTAAAATGACCAAAGCCTTTTACTACTCCAGGCACAGTATTACAGCTTTTGATTCGTAAAATACCATCCAAGCCAACCTAAAATGAATAAAAGCAACCCCTGACACGTGTTTCGCTGGACCAATGTGGTGTTATGCCAAGTAGGGAGACATGTATGAACCTCAGAAAGTTAATCCATGTCATACATGTGACGTGGGTGAAAGAAACACGGGGCGGTCATATCATTAGATACTGGAAAGTGTTTGACACCCTAATGTGGGACTATCTGTGGATGATGCTCCATCGAATGAAGTTTGGCCCACAGTTCATTCAATATACCAGACTCTTATATGCCCACACAGTTTGCACGGGGCTCCATCTCAGAAGGCATCAATATTACTCGAGGTACCAGACAGGGCTGCCCTACGTCCCCACTCCTCTTCTCTCTGGCCATGGAAATGTTGGTTGTGTACCTACAAAAGGTTGGATTGGGGAATAACAGCAGGCCACAACGCACATATTGTATAACTATATGCGGACAAATCGCTTTTGTATATGAGACAATAAACTGATCGCTCCACTTATTATTACAGGGCACATCGTCAGGCCTTCGAATTAACAAAATAAGATGCTGCTATTTCCACTGTTAGGCTTGATTAGGGAGGGCATAGGAGAGCTACATGACTCGGAGCTTAAGTGGGAAATGGGGATGTTCCAATATCTTGGCATCCAGATAGTCCAGGCACCCTCATATCAATAGAGGCTACACATGGGTAAAGTGATAGCATGACTTTGTGAGTCGATCAAGTTCTGGAACACGCTTCCAATCTTGGTTATGGGCAGGGTAGCGATCAGTAAAACTGTGTTTCTGCCACAATGCCTCTACGTCCTCCAAAATTCATTCTGTATCATGCCAAGGAAGATGTTTTAGGAATGAAATACTCTACTGATTGTATTGATATGGGTGGGCAATTGCAGCAGGGTAAAACTAGAGGCACTAGAAATGAATAGGGTGAAAGGAGCGCTGGGGCTCCTTGAACTTCAGCTGTACTACTTTGCAAGATTATTGCAATGCGTGGTGCACTGGTGTGATTAAGGACCAAAGTCGGAAAAGAGATTGCTGGCTAGGATGGTAGAAGAGAATGAGCTATGTCAGCGGCTGATGAAGGGTCCTGGAGCATTGCCCTTTGGTTTTAAGGCAGGTAACAGAGGCATGGGAGGGGGCTCTTACATATGCGTTCCGCAGACCCCTATATGCTAAGATGCTGCCACTATTGTGGCTGCTCTCCTTCAAACAGATTCAGGATACCATGTGTATATAAGACAATGGCTGGAGTGAGGATGCCAAACCATGGGTGACCTGTATGCAGATGGTGTGTTTATTGTGTGTGCAGAGGAACAGAGAGTATTTAACCTCTGTCCATAGCAGGCCCGGTTCCAGACGGGGGGCCGGGTCGGCCAGGCCCACCCAAACGTGAGCCTGGCCCTCCAAAACGTGAGCCTAGGCTCTGACAGTGACGGCGCAAATGCCAATACAAAATGTCATCTTTAATTTAAAACGTTAATCCTAATGTTGTTTTCATTCCTGTTCTGGGAGTTGAGTGATTTGGCCTAGGCTCTTTCTTACAGCCATCCCCAATCACCCAACTCCTTTTAGAAAGGTGGGCTGTGTCGTGCAGGAACAATTGGGGCATGGCGAAGGGGACAAATTCTTTATCTGACACCCAGTAACTTTTGCCTACCGTCCTCCGGTGTGGATATTTCCTTTTCTGTTCAGCGCTGGAGAAAATACGTTTTTTTATTCCTATTCACCTTCCCTGACCCCTGCAGCTAGCTGCATATCAGATCAGGCTGTGACACAAACCTTGACTAATGGAGTAGGTAAGAGAATGTGTTACTATTTGTTTTTATTTTTTAAATCTGCACAGGCCCAGCAAGGCACATACTTTGTGTATGCTTCATTTAAATAGTTCTTATCATTATCATGGCCATGGATGCAAGACAACAATAAAACATATCTAGATAACTGCTGATTAATGATCCTGCTGGAGAGCAATCCTTTGCTTGTTGAAGTTTTGAAATGCAGATAGGCTGTATTTTATTTGGATAGCTCAGTGGGTTACTGCCTTTGTCATAGAGATTCTTGTGTAAAAAGAGTGTGGGCCGATATATATTTTTATAAGTAAAGCCAACCCCCAACCACTGGGGTATGCTTTAAATCCTTGGTTAGTGCTTCCCCGCCCAAACCCTCTTAAAATATACTGCCCACCAGTATGGATGACATGTGATTCCTACACCTTGTAATCCTCTTTGGCTTATGTCTGAAATACGTCTATTGCAACAGGTATATTCCCCGAGTGCTGGAAACATGCCACACTCCTCCTGTTGAAAAAGAAGCCCAATGGCGCCCCGGACGACCTAAGTAATCTCCGCCCAATCTCTCTACTAGCAGCTCCAGGTAAAATGCTCGAAAAACTGATACAACGACAGATGAACAGATTTATTGAGAAAAAAAAGATTCTGCATGAAACTCAGTCAGGCTTTCGATCAGGCGTTAGTACTGAGACCGCCCTTATTGAGGTGGCTGAGTCGATTAGGTGGTCCTTAGATTCAGGAGCATCAGCAATGCTGGTGCTCCTGGATCTATCAGCCGCGTTTGACACGGTGGATCATGGCAGATTGCTGCTACGCTTGGAGGACGTGGGCTTGGAGGACAAGGCACTGAGCTGGCTCCATTCCTACCTTACAGATCGCTCCCAGAAAGTAGCTTTGGGTGCCTTTTCCTCTAAGCCTAAACGCCTCTGGTGCGGCGTCCCTCAGGGGTCGGCACTCAGCCCTCTACTTTGTAATGTTTATTTAGCCCCACTCTTCTCCCTGAGTGTAAAATTGGGGGTAAATTTCGTATGCAGACGATACGCAACTAGTTTTTCCTTTCTCTGACGTGTCTGAGGCAGCTTTTAGTAAAATGAGGGGCTGCCTTCGAGATGTAGCCAGTTGGATGAATGCAAACAAATTAAAACTGAACGCAGGCAAAACTGAGGTCGTCTTCTTTGGCAAACACACCTACCCCCGCCCCCCGGATCTGTGGTGGCCTCCTGAAATGGGCTCACCTCCCTCACCAAGTACTTATGCGAAGAATTTGGGAGTTAGATGGGACGAGAGTCTCTCTTTCTCTTCACACATACAGCAAGTCTCAACTGGGTGCCTATACAAACTCAGGAACCTCCGCAAGTTCCTATCTCTATTGCCAGAAGACTGTCGCAAAATGGTAGTCCATGCAACAGTTACGTCCAGATTGGACTATGCGAACGGCCTCGATCTTGGCCTACCTAAATACGTGGTTCAACGCCTGCAGATCGTGCAGAATGCGGCTGCGAGACTGTTAAAACACATCCCCTTCAGACAACATGTCTCTCCGCATCTGCGCGAACTGCATTGGCTCCCAGTGGCCAGCAGAATAAAATTCAAAGCTCTAACTTTGGCGTTTAGAGCACTAAAGGGAACCTGTCCTAACTACTTAAAACTGAGACTCCCCTGATACCATCAGGAGAGATGCCTGCGATCCAATTCCCGGCTTCAGCTACTCATTCCGCGAGCCAGGAAAGCTAGATTCGGCGGCAGGTCTTTTTCTGCTGGCACGGCGAAACTTTGGAACGCCCTGCCTTCCACTATTCAATCTGCCACGACAGAATCCAGCTTTAAGAAGCAACTAAAGACTTGGCTCTTTATGCAAAACACCTAAGCACTTTCTCTGTCTTTCGCGAGGCCTAAAAAAAAACAACAAAAAAACTGCTCTTTAGCGCCGGGCCACCTCCTTGTGAGGTAGCTGTCCGCGCTCTACAAGTATCAGTATTATTATTATTATTATTATTATTATTATGTGACATTCCTTATAGACTGATTTACATACTTGTATGATTTATTGTCTCCCTGTAATGTGTGCAAGGTGTAAAGTACTGTGAGACCCTACACTGATATGAGTAGCGCTATACAACAAATTAAATGCATATGAGAGAGGCTACGGAGAGGTGAATGGCACTGTTGGAGGGTGGTAGTAAAGGTATTTGCGGAGAAAGAGGTAATTGGTGGGGTGTCAAAAAAGACTTTCGCACTAGCGCTAAAGCCGGCCCTGTCATGGCCTTTCTGGTTTTATTTAATTAGCAGTCAGGTCATTAGGGCAACTGTGGAACATATTAGTGTGTGCTAATTATATTTACTGCTTTAGTCAATGTTTTAAGTTTGAAGGTGATTTTACTAATGATTTTTATGGGAATAAGGCAAGTGGAGCTGGATGGTGGCTGATATGGGGCTGGGGCCCAAGGTCAGCTGTGAGATACGGTGCACAAGAGAGGAATGGTAGAAAAGTAGATAATCAGGCCTGGAAGTACTTGTTTTGAAGCCTGGGCTGTTGGAATTTGAGGGTTTGCACTTAGGTCCAGACATTGCTCTTACTTTCAAATAACTCTCCACATGCTCTGTCTGCACACAGAATCTATTGGCTGTATCATGGGGACTGTTTGCAAGTAGATATGATGTAATCTAGGGCTTGTAGGCTACCACCAGAGGTGAAAAATTGAGCCTGCAGTGGCCCACCCAAATGCATCCTTGGCCCATCCCCCAAAAAAATCCTGGAGCAGGCCTGGTCCATAGCAATGTCTTCAGGTTCCCAAGCTAACCCATTCGGTCCAGTAGACAGACTGCAGGAGCAGAATAGTAGGGGCCAGATGTAGGTAAATATTTTTTACCGATTCTAAAAATACCGAATTTTACCGATTCGGTATTTTTAGAAATGGAAAATGGTATGTAGGAAAAAAAATCTGTAAATATTACCGAATCAGTAAAATTGGGAATCTTCGAATCAGTATTTACCGAATCGGTAAATACCGAATTGGTAAATACGGATTTGGTAATTCCCATTCATCCCTACGGGCCTGGATGCCCTTAGGAATGAATGGGAATTACCGAATCGGTATTTACCGATTCGGTGTTTACCGAATCGGAGATTCGAAAAACAAGCAATTGAGCTAACAACCAATCACGTGCCCCAGCCCACCCCTCAACCAAGCAACAGAGGAACCAACCAATCCTGTGCATCAACCCCACCCCACAACCAGGAAGTGGTCATACCCATGCAGGTGCAGACTAACTGAACATCCAGGAGAGCTGTGAGCAACTGACTGGCTGTTCTGAGCTGAGCTGTGCAGAAGTGCAGGATGGATTCACAAGACTCCCAGAGGGAAGGTGCTGACAGGAAAAGAAAACTGAAGTTCAGCACAGGTGAACTGCATGTGTTGGTGGAGGAGGTGGTAAAACACCACACCCAGCTGTTTGGAAGACAGTCTCTGCAGGTAGCAGAGGCTGTGAAGAGGAGTACCTGGCTGGGTATTCAGGCTAAGGTGAACGCCATAGGGGTGACAAAAGAAGTGGATGACCTAAAGAAAAGATGGTATGATCTGCGGATCTGCGGATCATCACGAAGAAGTTGGCTTTACAGAGAAAAGAGGCCAATGTTACAGGTGGAGGAAGGAAGAGGGCACCTGCCCTTACGGATCTGGAACAGCTAGTGGAGTCCACCCTGGAGCCAGAGAGCATATTTGGGATTGGTGATGCTGACAGCTCAGCCCGAGCTGCATCAAAAAAAGGTAAGTGACATGTCCATAATTCCTCCCCCCTTGCCTGTCTCCCTCCCCCAATGTGACTGTGTGTTTCACACTCCAGTACAGGCTTTTGCATCCACCAGCAATGCATCATGGGAGTGGTAGTCATTTCAACATACATCAGTCCAGCCATCATGAAAGAATGTCAGGCATGCCACACACTACATTTAGAGGCAGTTGAGGACCATGAAATTGTGTGACTGAATTGTGATTTAATATAGAAATACACGGTGAAAGCACCACTAAGCCAATGTACATATCTGTCCACAGGAGAGTCATTGCGCAAGACTGTGCAAGAGAGGGAGAAGAGGGCACCCCAAAGGGAGAGGAGTGAGGATGGATCCAGGAGTGCAGGGCCCAGCACTGTAACACCTCCAGCACACAGTACACATGCAGCTGCCACACCAGAGGCAGGCCCCATACAACATCCATCATCGCCTCTGCTCTATGACTCTCCACAGCAGGACCCACAAACACATTCTCCATCAGCAGCCTCAGAGGTGTCGAAAGTCTTCAGGCCCAGGAGGCATGATGTTCTCCCGCTACAAATCCTTCAAACCTCCTCTGATGAGGAAAGGTAGGGGGAGAATCAAAATGAGCCAGTATAGGCAAACATTGCTGGTCTTCCGTCCACTCCTGTATCTGTGCACAGAGGCGCAAGACGCCATAGGGTCCGGACGGAAAGCACAAGTGGCCATGGTGACGGGGTCTTCTGTGGGCTGGAGTTACGATGGTCAAGGTGCAGCGCCTGCAGGCAACAGCAATTACTACAGTACAAAGACAAATGCGCCACCTGAACAGTAACATGGAAAACATGAACCGGGGAATCTCCTCAATGGTGGATAGCATGAGGGACATGGCAGATGGGGTGAGGGACAAGTCCCAGTGCGTGATGTCACTTTATGACGAACTGCATGAAGACCGCACACAGAGGCGCAGGGAGAGGCAGTGCATGCAACATCAGACAAAGGCCATGAACCGTCTTGCAACAGCAACTTCTCTGTTATGTCGCCGTTCTGTTGCAATGCAGGAGGGGCTGGTGCACTGCTGCACAGATCTTACCAGGGGGATGGGGAGAGTTACAACAGCGATGGAAGTGCTGCTGACAAACCAGTCAGCCAACGCAGGAGATGAAGGTGAAGGGGACACTGATGACACCACTAGCAGGAGCAGCACCCCTATACAGGACATTAGGAGGAGGAGCAGACGACAAACTACAGGCCCTGGCTCAACAGCCAATGTACAATCCCAACCACAGGCATCCCGCAGTGTTGTGCGTGGGCGCAGACAGTAATGCTGCCCACACTCCAGAGGACATGTTAGGGTGAGGTAACCCGTGTCCGCCTACTTAGGCTAGGCACACTTTGGAGTAGAAAGATGTGTCTTTTGACATTTACCGTAGTGCCCATTAAACTATGTCTTTCACATTGAACCCCTGGCTCTGTCTCTTTACTTACTTAAAAGTAGTTGCGTGTGATCTCTGCCCGTCTGTGTCTGCCACCTGTTGGTGTTGCAACTCCTGCTCTGTTGGGTTCAGGCAGTGCATGTTCATCATCATGGTCCTCATAGATGCTCAATCCCACCTCGGTGCCCTTCTTAGTCGCAAGGTTGTGCAACATTGCACAAGTTGCAATCATCTAACAGCAGATGATTAGTGAGTACTGCCGTGCCCCTCCACTTTTGTGGAGGCAGCGGAACCTGCTTTTTAACAGCCCACAGGTCCGCTCCACAATGTTCCTAGTAGATTTGTGTGCCATGTTGTATCGTCTCTGGCTGGGGGTTGAAGGGTTGAGGTAGGGTGTCGGGATGAAAGAGCGGACGGCATATGCACTATCCCCTATTTGTAAATGAGAAAGCCATTACTCACATGCACACATATACATACATCTGCAATATGTATCAAGGGAGTGTCACACAGTGTTTTACCTAGCAGGTATCCTTCGCCAAATTCCCCCGCTGTCAGGCATGTGTAGATCCCACTGTTCTGGAAGATGTAGGAGTCGTGGGTACTTCCTGGGAACTTAGCCACTATGTCCGTGATAATGTACTTGGCATCCCAGATTACCTGTACATTGATTGTGTGGGTTGACTTCCTGTTTCTGTAGATATACTCTGTGGCAGCAGGTGGGCATATTGGGATGTGGGTGCCATCGATACAGCCGATGACATGTGGGAAATGTGCAATTTGATAAAAGTCAGTTTTGGTCTTGAGCAGTTCGGCGTGAGTTTCAGGGAAGCTGATATAATGATGCATTCTCTGCATCATGGCCTCTAGGAACTTGCGGAAGAAACGGGACTGGCAGCTCTGGGACACCCCACCTATCGCAGCAATCACACTCTGGTAACTCCCAGAAGCAAGCAGGTGTAGGATACACAGCACCTGCACATGGGGTGGGATGACACGCGCCCTTGGGGTTGGGTGCTCCAAAAGTGGGTGCAGGTCCCTGATCAAGTCCAGGATGGTGTTGGGGTATAGCCTGTACCTTTGCAGTATCTCTGGCTCAGTTAGTTGGAATAGCGTTATCCTCTGCCTATAGACCTGCTACTCCCTTCTCCAGACCCTCTCTCCTGCTGCCTTTAGCCGTAGCGGCCTTGCTATCACGTAGAATGCCGCCATTCTGGTCACACTGTTGCATTTTGGGCCCTTTTTTGTAGCCTGCACCTGGTTACCACCTGCTTTCAATCCATGGTAAATACCGACTCTTAAATACAGAATTTCATGAAATTCGGTATTTTAGAAGTTACCTACCTCTCAAAACTTTTTTGCATTTCTTATTTACCGAAACGGTTAAATTACCGATTTGTTAAAATTACCGATTCGGTAAAATTATCGATTCGGTAATTTTACCGAATTGGTAAAATTACTGATTCGGTACAATTATCGATTCGGTAATTTTACCGAATTGGTAAAATTACTGATTCGGTAAAATTACCGACTGGTTTTTACCGAATCGGTATTTTTTATGTCCCTACATCTCAATATCCAAATACCGGTCGGTAACGGCCGAAAATCGGTATTTTCGGCCGTTACCGACCGGTATTTGGCTACCTACATCTGGCCCTAGATGCTTAAATTAATACTCAGAACAGTCTGAATCATTACAGTTGCAGGAGTTTGATGAATAGTAGTTGGGTAGGTACAGTGATGGCTGCGCTGACAGGGGCAAAGGGTGGTGCAAGCTACCGTGGCCTCCTGATGAGGGCCCTGGCGCTTATTTTTTTTACAAATTAAGCACTACTCCACTGGGCTTGGAGACGAGAAGAACGGACAGTGTGCAAGGGGGGATGGGTTGTCAGGAAGGCCTGGATTCAGCCCCCCTCCCCAATGGCCCACAGGAAGGGAGAAATGTGTAGATGGACACACTAGACGACCGTTGTGACCTTTTGACCTAGATGTAACAAAAGAAAATAAAGAACTGTATCTTCATCTTATCTCAAACGTGTAAATTAATGGGTGCCCCCGCCTCCCCCGAACCATGTACGATGATTGTAGTGATGTATGCATTGGATTGAAGACCCTGAGCCATTGTAGTTTAGTATTTAAATGTATTTTCATTACCGGAAAATTATAAATAAATGATCATTAAAAAAAAATCTCTACTTTAAAGCCAGATAAGCCAGACTGACGAGGTCTGAAGAGAAAGTTCTACGCAGAATGGTAGACTTTAGTCAATGCAGTGATGATTTCAAGATGAAACTGATATTTAGTTGGGAAACTGGAGCGACAGGAACTTTTTTTGCCATTTACAAAATACTGGATTTGTCTTATTTGGTTCTCCACATACTGAAAAGTAGCCCTTGCCTAATAGTTTATTGTTATATGGAGCAGCTCAGCTACAGCTTAATTAACAATGTTCTAGACAGGCACACGGGGCCACCCTCTAATTAAAAAACTGCGCGAGCACTGGGCGCCATGAAGTCCCAGACTTAGTGCTGTATCTGTTCAGAATGTTGAGGGCCACCATGCTCGCGCCCGGCGTGTAAATGGGAACTTTCACCCCGAGGCAAAGTGATATTTGTTTCCCCTTCACCTTTCACAGACTAGATGGTCAGACAGTAAGCAAAATGTCTTTAAAAGCAATGAAAAGGAGCTTTCTCCCGCCCTGTGTTCGCATATTGGTTCTGCCTCAGTTCGTAGCAGAAGCTACACTTCCTGATCACTTCCCTGCTGCACCCACGTGGTGCGCACGAGGTACATAATGTACTTGACACTGAAAGCCCACAACCCATCACTCCTCATCCTTCCTGCTCTGCCATCTCTTTAATTACCGCGCCGGAAATGTTGGGCGCTCGCAGGTCACCGCTGATTTGGAGATCGCTGGAAGGTTAACTACTTTATAACGAGATCTGCCATTGGTGAATGGATGACCTCAGCCATGCCAAGGTGGTTTTCAAGTGATGGATGGCTCGCAGCGGCGATTGGCTGCCTGCTTTTCACGTGCGAAGTTCTGAGCTCGATGAGAAGGAGTCGTGGATTCAATAGAGGAAGGCCGACATTACCTGGGATCCGAAAGCGCAAAGGAGACCCCTCTTACTCGGGTATTTTGGGATTGGCATGGGGTGCGTGCTTTGCTTAAGCAGTGTTACCTCTAGTTTGAAACGTGGGATTCACCTGTGTCCATTAACATGGTTTCCCGATGACATCTGAAACTCTGGAACCAGGCCCATTCTAGATTCCCTCCTGGTGTTTGCTTCAAACATACTGTTGAATTCTGGCACATGTATGTATTCAATGGGACTAAAAGTCGGTGAAAACATTTTCAGAGAATCTGATTATTTTTTGACCACTGTGTTACCACTTCAAGCATGCCCATTTGTTCATTTTATGCTTTCCTAGCACATTTCAAACCAAATGCATTAAATTCTGCCGTTTATTCTGTCCAGTTATTGCAGTCTGGTATCTGCTTGCACTCTTTCATGTAGGAAGCGGAAGAGAGGCTTTAAAGATTCCACACAGAGTAGTGAAAAATACAGTACTCTCGGCCCAGCCCTGCATTACCAACAATTACCAACAATAGGCACTCTAGAATGTTGCTTTGTTTGATGATATCAGCTGGGGTTTTGAGATGTATTGTGACATCCTTCAACGGAGGGCCCCTTTAACTGCTGTGGCTGCCTAGTTCTGCATTTAGCACACACATGTGACCCAGAAGGATCTAGTGCCATATGTATCAACACTTTTCTCCATAGACACAGAATGGGCAAAACCCTTTGATACATCTGGCCCCTAGTGAATACTGGTTCCTTTCTACTGCCTACTAGGGGCGGCTCCTCCAGCAGAGAAGCTTCGCTCCACAAGCCCCAGAGCTGAAAAAGAAAATGGTAATATCGTTTATTTATTATCATTTTATTTTTCAGCAACCTTTCCCGAACTGAGTGTCAGGACGGGGCGGGCCATGGCTGCTGAGTGGCAGCAGAGAGCTGTGCACTAAAGTTTGAAATGCGCATGTCTCTTCGGCCGGCTGCCCAGCAACGGCCAGCCAGTAATGCACTTTTTAAACCATTCTTGGGGTTAAAGAAAGCGCGGTCCTACAGTGCTTTTGAGTGCGGAGTGTTGCCGCTCCCTCCAATCCTGGAGCTTCTCTCATGCTGGTGAGAGCAGCGCCATGATTGGTTATGAGAGCTGCCTGGGTCCTGCGTTGGAGCCTGCCTTGAGGAGAGAAGACCAGAGCAAGGTGGACGTCATGCAGCAAGCCAGGAAGCTGAGTCTATTTTATTTTTATATATATTTTAATTAAATATCTTTTGTGCCCTACCTCACCACCCTCGGTACATGCCAGCCGCCACTGCTGACTACACTTGATGTTTCTGCTTTGGACCCTTGGTGCCTGTATTGTGAATTACTTCCTGAGAATTTGGGAACATTCTGATTCCTGTGACTTCTTTCGCAGTGACCTGCCTTGACTGCTGCTTCTTTGTCTACTTTGTGCAACATTCTCACAGTCTCAATTTTTCCTTTTGTTTATTTCCCTGACTGTCCTCCATGTTTTGCACCTCTTGAGTTTTCGTTCCCATCTAGTTGCTGCGTTGGCACGACACCTTGTTTTGAAGTTTGCAACTTACCTGTTGGACCTCGTCGCCACAAGTGACTTTTGCTGCAGTATTCACTTCCGTTGTACATAATAATAGATTCACAACTAAAGATCAATGTGCCATCAAATGATGGAGGTATTTATTAAATGGTGGAAATATTCATTAGTTATGTCAGTCTATGCTATATCTATATGTTGTTTCCAGTGATAAGTTCAAAGCAGAGGTCTTTCTGCTTGGCCCAGGCTTATGATTAAGACACATGATTGTGAGTTTGTACACAGTGCAGTTGTACTTAGTGTTTTTTGTGCTATTGCTATGAGACTGAGATATAATGTTGCTAAAATACATGCAAGAAAGCAAGTCACCAGAGAGCCCATATTCTTTAAAAAAAAAAAAAATTATTAAGCAATTAAAGCAGTATTGATACATCAATCTTAGCATGACATTAATACAGATTGTAGGACTTCGCATATATACATTCACTCCTTTAATCGTATGGGCCCCCTTCAAAGCTACTTTAGTCCATGGCCCCTCCCCCGCTCTTGCGTGGTGAGCAAATCTTCTAATACAAAACAGTTCAGAGGCTCTCATCTGAATCGTAGTTCTCCGGGAGCGGTGGTTCGCAAATTTCGCCCCTATAAGAGTTCCAGCTTCCCCATACTCTTTCCCATTTTCTGGGACATTCCCGGTATATAAAGACAGACTTCTCCGCAACCATTGCTAGGTTCATGTCAGCACACCACTGTGTTAGGGTCGTACTGGTGCCGGATCCCCATCGCTGCGCAATGTTTCACTTCGCCACAGTCACTCCCAGGGTCACCCATCCCTGCGCTGTTGTATTTAAATCTGTTGGTTCCCAGATGTTTAATAAGAAATATTTTGGCTCCTGCAATATCGTGGTTCTCGTGACCTGGGAGAGTGTCCTCATTACTGCCATCCAGTATCTTCCCACTACTGGGCAGGTCCACAATGTATGAAAAAAGGTTCCCTGTTCTCCACATCCTCTCAGGCACAGTGGTGTATCTGCCCTTCCTATTTTATTCAATAGCACCCTTGTGTAGTATTTGCAGGTGCAGTATTTTAAGTTGTACCAGGCGTAGTCTGGACAGAATTGCAGCCTCTTTCGGGGATGCGAGTGCCTCTCGCCAATCCGCCTCGTCAATGTCCCCCACATCCTTTTCCCATGCCACCTTAACTGTCCCGGTGGGGTCAGGTCTATTGTTGATAATTTTTTTATATGTCATCGAGATCGCTTTTTTTTAAGGTGGTCGGTCAGGAGCCTATCCTCGAACGGCGAGGACTCCTCTGGGGTTGCGCCTGGCGGCAGGGCTGATTGCAGGGCATGCCTAATCTGTATATAGCGAAATCACTCCGTCGCAACCAGGCCATAGGTGGTCTGTAGTTGCGTGAATGGAATTACCTTTCCCTTCTGCTACAGATCCCCTACCGACGAAATCCCTATATTATCCCAATTCCAAAAACCTTTGGAGTTACCGAGCCTACCAAGTTTTTTGGTGTCCCACAGTGTTGTTGCCAAGGTGATCACTCACTCGTACCCCAGTTCACGCTGCGCCATAAACCAGATATTTATCGTATGAAGTGTCGGTCCGGTAGCCGAGTGCTCCTGCCTCTTGTTATACAGGGCGTCCATGATACCTGCCTTTTCCAAAAGATGTCTGTCCAGCCTGAAGGCTGGCTCCCCTTGGGGTGCGTGTAGCCACTGGTTGATCGGGACAAGGTGGGAGGCCCAGTAATAGGCTCTGATGTCAGGCAGAGCTATCCCTCCATCATACCAGCCTCTGTTTAATTTCTTCATAGCAATGCGGGGTGTCCTCCCCTCCCATAACAAAGTAGTTATCTCTGCCTCAACTGCCCCGAGGTACTTAGATGGGACCGGGAACGGGGTATTTTGCAGTGCATATAGAAATCTCGGCAACGGCACTATCTTAAAAAGCGCTGCACGTCCAAGGAGTGTAAGGGGCAATGTGCGCCAATGTTGGACATCCTGTCTGAGTCGCAGTAACGGCTGCATCAAGTTTCTATCAGTAAATTGCGTCCGGTCATGTGTGATAAATATCCCTAGGTATTTAAAGCCGTCTGTGACTACCTGTAGCGCACACCCTCTTGGTAGCCGGGGTGGCAAGCCCCGCAGGACCTATAATAATGACTTATCCCAATTTATTATGTAGCCGGACACCCGTCCGTATGCAGCACAGATGTCTAGGAGACAATTAATAGATCACGCTGGGGAGGTAAGATACAACAGGATGTCGTCTGCATACAACGAAATGCGGTCTTCCCAGCCAATTGCCCAGCGTATGCCCCTTATCGTGAGGTCCTGTCTGATCCAGGCCGCCAGCGGCTCCAAAAAAATTGCAAAAAGCAGGGGTGATAGCGGACACCCCTGTCGTGTCCCTCTGCCTAGTGGGAATTCTCTGTAGAGACAGCCATTAACCACCACCCTTGCCAATGGTAGCTTATATAGTAGACCCACCCATTTTGCAAAAGTTGGGGCCAAAGCCCAGATGTTGGAGGACCGCAAAGAGGAAGGGCCACTCCACCAGGTCAAATGCCATAAGCGCATCTAATGAGAGTATGACCGCGTCTTCATCTAGGGTCTCTCTACGTTCCATCACACCGAATAGCCGCCGCAAATTAAGTGCCGTGTTGCGGTGTGGCATAAAGCCCGACTGGTCCGGGTGAATGATTTCCGCTAGATAAGGTTGGAGTCTCATGGCTAGGACTTTAGCTAATATCTTTGCCTCTGCGTTCAGCAGCGAGATCGGCCTATATGACCCACACTCCTGCGCTGGCCTGCCTGGCTTATGTATCGCAACTATTGTGGCAAGACTCTGGTCTCTAGGTAGAGCCCCAATTGTTAAGCTTTCCTTATACATGTCTAGGACGCCTGGCGCTAGCTGTGCGTTCCCTAGTTTGTAGAGTTCTATCGGGATGCCATTTGGCCCCAGCGCCTTCCCCGTATGTAGTGCCCTAGCCGCCTGCGCGATCTCTTTCTGCATTAAATCTCCTTCTAATGCTGCGATAGCGTCTTCCCCAGGGTGGGAGTTTGTATGTCATGTAAGAATGCCAGGTTGTCTTCGACTGTTGCATCAGCCACTGGTGTGTATACTGATTCGTAGTGATGTGCCAGCTCATCTGTGATCTGCTGTGGGGCCTGTACTAGCGTGCCTTCTCGTGAGCGGATCTGCGCAGAACAATTATTCGCCCTTTCCTTCTTTCCTAACCACGCCAGTAGTTTTCCTGCCTTGTCCCACTGGCCGTATATAGTATGTTGGGTTTTCTTAAGCCTGTCAGAGACCTCCTCTCGTGTATATGCCCTATACTCCTGTTGCGCTAGGTTCAATGCGTGTGTCGTGTCCACCGAGATATCCAACGCATGCGCTCCTTCGGCCCTTGCCACCCCTCAAGATCCCCTATGTGCTGCTGTTGATCTCGCTTTTTGCCTGTGATCGCCGATATAGCCTGGCCTTGCAACACCGTCTTATATGCTTCCCAGAGTGTCGATTGCGAGGAAACTGAAAGTTCGTTTTCCTCAAAATAATGTTTGGTGGCCTGGAGCAATGTCTTCCGAATCTTCCAGTCCTGCAGATGCCCCGGTATGATGGGGAAGAGCCTTCGATTTTGTAGGTTAGGGGATGTGTACGTGATACTAACCGGGGAGTAATCAGAAATGCCTCTCGGGAGATGTTTGATATCTGTCATGCCCAATATCCCTGTGGCTAATGTAAAGATATAATCTAGTCTAGAGAGACTATTATGGGCCCCAGAGTGGAATGTGAATTGTCTATCGGTCGGGTTCCTAGTCCTCCACACATCTAAAAGCCCCAGTGCCTCCACAAAGTCCCGCAAACTGGGGGTCCCCCGCCCCGTGTCTCTCGGAGGTTGTCTGTCTAGTTCGGGATCCATAACTGCATTAAAATCCCCCCCTATAATCAAGTCTCCCGAGGGGAGGGTGAGCAGGAACTTCCCCAAATCTGTAAACGCTGTCTGGTGCAGTGTCGGTGGGATATATACTGATACGACATTGTACGGCCTACTATCCCATTGTCCCGAAATGGCCGCAAACCTTCCCTGCTCATCATTATAAGTTTTTGACACCACCATAGGGAACCGTTTGTTTACCAAGACACCCACAACTCTAGATACGGAAGTGAATTCTGCATGCACTGCCATGTGGAACCCCCATCTATTTAGAGCCATAACTGTTGTACCTTGCAGGTGAGTCTCCTGCATCAACGCCACAGCAGGGTTATTCTTTCTTATGTATTGCAACACCAACCATCGCTTGATTTAATCCCCCAGGCCATTTAAGTTACAGGAGAGCACTCTTAACTGCGGCGCCCGCCGTTGGGCCTCCTGAGTCTCCGTGGCTGTGCCGCTAGCTCCTTGATTTGTGTCTGTCATGCGATTTGATTACCGGCCCATATGTAAGGAGTGCCGCAATCTGATCTGATATGTCATACTTCATTAGTACTGTCAAACTTTCCCCACAAACAGTGGGGACGGACCCCCAACAACTCTTCCCCTTATAAACCCTCCCCCCCCCCCTTTTCAGCCCCCCGCCCTGCTTCCCTGCCTTGCGGATTTAAAACTACCCGCCACCCCAACATAGCAGAGTGCTTCAGCCCCAAACCATTGTACATTTGTAACTGGGGGAAGGGAGAAAGCCCACCTACCCCGGCCATCCGGCCTTATTCAATACTTATCTAAAGCCTGCAATAGAGTTTACATATTCCTTATCTGTTCTCTCGCCATTGCAGTGACTCCTCTCTGTATTACCAGTTCAACCTTGTTGTATTCTCAGTCCAGTGTGATCCAGGCGTCTCTGTTAGTCTGTATTTGTTCACCGATCTTCTCGCCAGTGGGGTCCATCCGCTGGAGGCCAATGTCCCTGTCATCCGCTCCAAATTTCCTTCCAAAGCCGCGGGTCCTTCACTCTTCTTCATTGCCTGGTTGCTGTTCCCTACTTGCACCCTGTGTCGCCACTTCACTTTCTTCTCCCCCCTCGTGTTCGGAGGGTCTCCGCCTTTGCCCCTTCTGCCCTTGGTTTCTATTTGCCAGTCTCCAGCCCTCCAGCCAGTCGGTTGCCTCTCCGGGTGACTAAAAAAAACAGGTTTTTCCCTCCGCCTCTACTCGTAGTTTTGCTGGAAACAGCATCGCATACTTCAGCTCTCTATTGCAGAGTTCCTTCTTAACTTCTGTGAAGCTGCGCCTTTGGGCCGTGACTGCCGCTGTATAGTCAGGATATAGCGTCACCATACTATTGTCTATTTTGATGGGGGGGCCCGTGCGTGCTGCCTGAAGGATCACATCCCTGTCCCGGAAGTTGAAAAGTCTATCGGCCTCGGGGAAGCTCCTGGTCTGGGCCGCCCGCCCGGAACCCTGTGCGCCCTTTGCACCGAGAAGAATTTTGAGAGCCCCCGTGGGCAAAGCTGCGTGTGTATCAATTCTTCCACAAAGAGGTCTAGCGCCGGTCCCCGCACACTTTCCGGCACACCAACTAGGCACATGTTGTTGCGCCAGGAGCGCCCCTCCTGATCATCCAGTTACGCCGATAGCTGCAGGTTCATCCGTTCCAGTTGCGCCACTTGCTTCTGCAATGCCGTGATATCCGTCGTCAGGGGTTTCGTCGTGGCCTCCACCTCCGTCACTCTAGAGCTCATGTTGGGGAGGTCCGCCCTCAATAGCGACACCTCAGTGGAAATGGAGCCAATGGATGTTTGCATCTGTATTAGCATAGCCATAACATCTTGCAAAGTGACTTCCCTCTGGGGCCCAGTAATCTTTTCGCTTGTGGCCGGAGTACCCGGCTGCTGCTCTGCCTGCTGGCTCTTCGTTAATGTGTACTTATCTATGTGGTTGTTCTGCACCTGTCTCGCCCCCCTGGTACTCATTCGGTCTCTGTAATGCACTGGGCGTTGTGGTCACCCCAGGGGATTTCCCCACCTTAATGCAGTTCTATTACTTCCCTTCCACCGACGTCTTCCACTGGGCCCTGTCTCGCGACCGTAGACCTCCTCCTAACCCAGAGTCTGCCAAATTGCTAGACATTTTGGAGGCCTATGGCTTGGGACAACTAGTGACCGAACCGACCCATAATGCTGGCCATACCTTAGAATGCATTTTTGCAAACAATCCTGATATTGAGGTGGAGGACATAACTACCTTGGCATGGACGGACCATAGGGCTGTGCATTTCACTATTAGAACCGCGCAGTCCATTCGAGAACCCATCACCAAACCTGGTAAAAGGATGATCCGGGGTTGGAATAAGGTTCAGGGTAGTGATTTTGAGGCGGCCCTGGATGCTGGCCCTGAAGTGCCCTCATTGGACATTAATGCTGCTGCACTCCAGTTTAAGGAGTGTATTGAGGTGGCGGCTAGGCAGGTGGCCCCTGAGAAAATGCTAACAGTGAGGAGACCAAGGATATCTTCCCCTTGGTATAGCCCTCAGCTCAAAGCTGTAAAAGTGAAATGCAGGAAAGCAGAAAATCTGTGGCGGCTCAACTATAGTGAGAGCAGGAAAGTAACCTATAATCAAACATTGCAGCGATAAAAGACTGCAATAACTGTGGCTAAGGAGCATTATTTCACCACTAAAATTAGAGATGCAGCTAATACTAATAAGGAGTTGTTTAGAGTAGTTAACCTTTTGGCAAAACCACAGCAGGAAACCGCTTTTAAGGCAGATCAGGAGATATGCAATAATTTGGCCTTATTTTTTCAAAATAAGGTCCAAGTAATACATAATGACCTTTTAAACATGCAGGGATCCTGCGACGCCAATGGACATTCAGAGGAGGATTTGCCGCCTATGCAGTGCAGGCTATCCTGCTTTCCAGAAATGGCAAATGAGGAGGTGCAGAATCTACTCCTTTCCATAAAATCAAGTTCTCCTAGGGATCCATGCCCTCCTGCTATTATGCATTTGGCTTCTAAGAAGATCTGTGAGAGGCTAACGCCTCTCATCAATAAAGTGTTGGAGACTGGATCATATCCTGCACTATGGAAACAAGTGGCTATTAGACCCCTGTTAAAAAAAAAAACCTTGACCCTCAAGTGCTAAAGAACTATCGTCCGATTGCCGGACTGCCTATGGTGGCGAAGGTCATTGAAAAATCAATGAACAAGGTGTTGAGTGACTATCTAAACTCGCATAACCTACTAGACCCGACACAACACGGTTTTCGGGCCTGTCACTCTACCGAATCGGCCTTGATTGTTGCATCTGAGGAAATACGGAGGGTTGTCGATGAGGGGGGCAGGGCGGTCCTGATTCTCCTAGACCTATCGGCAGCATTGGACACCGTGAATCACTCGGTGTTGGTGCAGCGGCTGAAGGATCTGGGGGTTGAGGACACCGCCCTTGCCCTGCTCTCCTCCTTTCTGGAGGACAGAGAACAAAAATTGGTCTGGGATGGACTAGTATCTAAGAGTTTTCATCTTCCATGTGGGGTTCCCCAGGGATCTGCGCTATCCCCCACACTCTTTAATATTTATGTCACCACGTTAGCGAGGCTCATCAGAAGGTATGGCTTTGCATTGGTATCTTATGCGGACGACTCACAGCTTGTTATTTCCATCTGCAAGCAGCCTGAGGTCACAGCTGCAAAGTTTCACGCTTACCTATCCGAGATCATCACCTGGATGAACCACAATTTTCTGAAGATAAATACAGATAAAACGGAGGTGATGGAATTCGGGAGGGGATCCCCTGTATGGAATTACTCATGGTGGCCAACTGAGGCTGGGAAGTGTCCAGTTCCCGTCTCTAAGGTTAGGAACCTGGGGGTCATCTTTGATGACAAGCTAAATCTCTCTGCCCACGTCAATAGCCTGACCTCTTCATGCTTCTTTCTTTTAAAAACACTACGAAAGATTTTTCCATTTATCTCATCCGAGCTTCAGAAGACAGTAATGGTGAGTCTTTTTCTATCCAAATTAGATTACTGTAATGCCCTGTTTCTGGGCATAGATAAAACACAGATGGGAAAGCTCCAATCCCTCCAGAATGCAGCAGCAAGGCTGCTTCTGGACATACCTAGGGGCTGCTCGACATCGGCGGGCATTAAATCATTGCATTGGCTTCCAGTACAGCAGCGTGTGGAGTTTAAAGCCTTTTGTCTGGTTCATAAGGCGCTGTATGGAGGTGGCGCCGAGGAGATCTCTAAATTATTTATGCCCTACACCCCTGCGCGCCCTCCAAGATCCCCCAATCTAGGTCTGCTCAAGATGTTTAGCGTCAAGCGGGCCAGATGGGGAGGCAGGACATTATCCAATAGGGCAGCTCATTTATGGAATATACTACCTCTGGACATGAGATTTCAAGCTAATAGGAAGCTGTTCAGGAAGAACCTGAAGACGCTTCTTTTTGTCACTTAAACTGCTGCTGATGAAAATCTCTGGACTCCTTACACACACCAGCGCCAAGACGCCACGGCAATCGGCGTGCCTCACCGTCTCAATTGCTGCTCTGGCTCTTGGATGTGGGTGTCTCTCTTCCCCGCCTGCTTCGATGGGTTTACCGCCCGGCGGGTCTGGCCTCCCGGCCGCTACACAGGATCGCACACCGCAGATATCTTGGGAGCCTTACTCCTGCCTGGTCGCACTCTCGAACCGTAGGGATCCAGTCTCTCACCTCACGGCAGGATGTAGGGAGCTCTTGCGGCCTCCGACTCTCACTCCTGGGCTTGGGAACCAGGGGCCGGTCACTGTCCCGCCTTCAGGCCGCCCTGCGTGCACGGACGTGCAGCCCTGCTGTTCACTGTGGGTCCCGGCTGAGTTCTTGGATGTTAGGCCTCAGCACCGCCCCCTCGCCGCGCTCGGTCCTGGGGAGTTTCCGCCTCACACCGGGCCGATATTCATGCACCGGAGGGCACACTGCTGGCTATTCTGCGCTCTGATCGCGACAGGCTACAGGATTAGTACCAGGATTTTCGGGTCGGGGCTGGGAGCTCCTCTAGGCTGCGGACATGTTCTTCAGTCGCTAGCCACGCCACCCCAGAGAGCCCATATTCAGTGCACATCTGCTGTTCGCTTACCATGATTTTTTCCCCAAATATTTTTTTTCTTGGTTCGGTAATGAGGGATGAAAAATCCATCTTTGTTTAGATTTTAGTCAGACGTTGACCCCAGATTCCCGTTGGGCCATCAGTGTAACACCATTTGTATATCGGTGAAGGAGCTCATTACACATGGCCATTCAGGGCTCTTTGTTTTGCTTCGCACATCTCTGCCGGAGAATTTCAGAGCTTTAATGTACAGCAGCTACTCAATCCAAATACAGTATGGTGAATCACAATTCCTGAGGGATAAGATTAGTTTTTGTTTGGCAGATAATATTCTCACACAGAGGAGTAAAATATGTATGCACTCATCAGCTGATTGTATGTGCCTCTGCCAAAGAGTGTAACAAGGGGTTCAGTGTGTTGGGGCGCCATGACGTCTCAAAAGCATGGCATCACCAAAACCATTCTCGGGGCTCCTCGCAGTACAAGGATTACGCAAGTCCTCCAGTTCAGGGAGTTTTTAGGGTTTGTTTGGAGTAACATTTTCATTTTAGCATGGTGTTTTTGTACTAAGGTAGCGAGTTTTGGCTGCTTCAGAGTATTTTTACATCTTGGAGAGCATGAATGTCAATCCACCAAAATGGCTGGGGTAGTGGAAGTGTCATCACACCCCCTTTTGAACCAATGGCATTATAGGAAGTGACATCATATGATCTTTGATACTGGATCTTCCCATGAAGTTATGCCACATGACCTTTATCCTGAAGCCACCACAATAATTGACATTGGTGACATTAAGAACCCAACACAATAATATAACACAAAAGTTACTAACACAGACACATATTTATTTTATATACCCCTTATATATTAAATAGTGATCTCACACACTAGAAATATTGTATATTATTCTATTTGACTATATGAAAATGCTGTTTTGATAGAGGACGAAATAGTGGGGACCCACATTATTTATACAACAAACTGTCAAGATTTATTGTGTCTTCTAGTGTTCACTCCTAATACCCCAAGGATGTTATGTACTGCTAAATTACATTATGTTGCACTACTGAATGCATTTGTTTACTTGAACTAAACGATTCAAGTCCCAGATTACAGCGGGAGCTGCAGAACGTAAACAGTGCTCACCAGGGAACCGTTGACCTCCTCTTCTTGGATTGCCTTTGCAACCACTCAATCCAGGGGTCGCAAAGGGAATGAAAGGGGTCGCAAATGATGTCCTTGCTGGAGAGATGGCCAGAGCAGGGTATGGGGCTGGAGTTCATGTTTCTTCGTCTTCTTCCCAGTGGCAACATGCTGCTTCCCCTATTTCGTCTTTACGCTGTCTGTTCCATAGCTGAAATCAAAAGCTTTTCTCCATGCAAATGTAACAATAGTGGCTCCCTCTGTACTTGTTGTCTTTCTTTTCAGTATTGTGTGTGATGCAACCTTGTCTCCTTTGTGCCACTTCAGATGGCACGAGATACTGGAGAGTGTGGAAGAGGAGAAGGCAATATCGAAGTGAAGAAGTAGAAATACTGTGGTTCCAAAGTTCCTATGTGCAGTTCGGCGAAATGGAAAGGACATGGAAGTGAAGATGGCAAGAAAAAAATCTGTTTATATTTGGTGATTTGTCCTGCCGCCACACCTCACTGCCTCACTCCCTGGTGGGAGTGAGAAAAGAGAGGAGATGAGGATATTGCAACAAGGATCTGGAGATGGTGAGGACTTACCAGTATCCGTATCAAAAAGAATGTTTATTTAGAACCTTGGTCCTTAAACATAAAAAAAGTATTTCAATCTTTTCTGACTACAGTGGCACTGGATAATTCATATATATTAAAAATACAATTCCATGATGAATCAAGATTCTTAGGTATTTCATTTTCCTAACCTGATTAATTTTGTCACAAAATATAGTTAATAACATTCCTGATTATATATATATATATATATATATATATACTCTTAAAAACTTTTTTAACTTCAGACATAAGTCCCCCCAGTGCACATGCTATGTCCAAATAGTACATTTCCTTTAACAAATCTACTGCCTGTGCATGGTTTTTAATACCGTCTTTTAAAAACATTAGTCCTAAAGTTACTGTGCAGCAAAAACCTTAAAACAATCTAGTTGTATGTGCAAAATATCGCATTTTGTGCCAAGGTTGCAGGTACGCTTCCCTTTAGGATTCATCATAGCCCC
Source organism: Lissotriton helveticus (assembly GCF_964261635.1). NCBI lineage: Eukaryota > Metazoa > Chordata > Amphibia > Caudata > Salamandridae > Lissotriton > Lissotriton helveticus. Next base: position 190,781,452 of record NC_136062.1, on the reverse strand, counting down.
TTTTATCCAGTTGATCAGATTGTTGTGACTTAGTCATGAAATTCACAGATTTTTCCCCCTCCAGGTACTGGCTATCCTGGTCTCGAGAAATTTCTTTCCCTAGTATCTTAAGTTTTCGCTGTACAGCATCAATTTGTAAGTCCTGAGGGTACAGTTTAACTCTGAGTTCCCTACATGCTGTATCTAACGTTTTACTGACCCCCTCTGCCCACTTCATAACACTCAGCAAAATTTCATGTTTGCACCATTGTGCTATTTTTTGCTCTCCGTTCCCCAGGCATTGCCAGAATCTTATTAATGCCATATGTGCCATTACCTCCCAAGATTCCAAGCCTGTTTCTATTCTTACTGCCTGAATGCTTAGCAAAGGCTCATCACATTTAAAAACCATGTTTCAGTGGTACACTCAGGGGAGGACTTTGAGATCGACCTTACAGAAAAAACTAGTTTCTTCTAGATTTCACAGGTCCAGATGGGGCGGTCGCTCCTTTTCCGTGGCAGCCACCAAACTCTGGAACTCCCTGCCCCCCTCCATCTCCAAGGCGGACTCTCCTCAGGTCTTTAGGAAACTTCTGAAAACCTGGCTATTTGCTTCTTAGTTGGATGTAGGCATTTTTTTCTCCTCCCCAGCCATTCAGCTCGTTGACACCCTC